>NC_143019.1:88510022-89122776 GCF_055824585.1 Amblyomma mixtum | reverse complement strand
GCGCGGAAAATGGTTCGAAACACGGGAGGCAATGAAAACGGCCAGGAAAACGTCACAGGCCCTCCATTACCTGTTTATGACAAACTGAAAGGGGTCTACAAGAGCCACACACCGCTACCTGTTCAGAAGAAAATTGTTGATTCTCTCCTTAAAAACGAGCTTCGGGATCACGTACACGTCTTTACCGATGGCTCTGTTAAATCGGGATCAGGCGCGGCAGCATGTGTTATCCCCTCGCTGAGACTCGCCAGAATGTGCCGTCTAGGTTTCCCCGCCAACTCTACAGTGGCCGAGATTGCTGGGCTTCATCTTGCCGCTGATGTTATACTAGATTCCGTACGCCCAGAGAAGCCCATCGCAATTCTCTGCGACTGCCAGCCGGCACTTCGCAGGATCCAAAATTTAGAGATGGCTACCCAAGGAGAGATCAGCCTTGCCCATAAACTATACGCGTTAAGAGACATGGGCTACCGGATCTCCATCCATTGGATTCCGTCCCACGTAGGGATTGGGGGAAATGAAGACGCAGACTTTCTGGCGAAACAGGCCCGTGTCACCAATGTTCCTTTCACGGACGCCGTAAACGAATCCGACTGTTCTCGTCAACGCCGAGATGTCAAGAAAAAGCTGCTCCACTCCAAACCATGACACCTCCAGCTTGCGTCGAAACGTGGGAATCACTGAAGAAAAACTGTAAAGCGATCGTCGGTGGAACGTTTACTGCGCTAGTCTTTTACGCCGCTGTTGATTCTGTTGTTGATGAATAAAGTTCGCGTATACATTTATTAACATTCGTTTCTTGTCTCAATTTTCATTCTTTTTACAACACAGCGTATCGCTTCCTTCTATCGCATACACAGTGATTGTCCTTTTTTTCATGTGGTATAGCTAGCTCCGTTATCTGCGAGGTTTACACACTAATGTTTGCTACATCCGAGGTGATAAACTTAGGTTCGGTATATCTCATGCCAGCAGACAGAAGTTCGTTATACCAGAGGTGGCATACTGAGTTTCGGTAAGTCCTGGTAGTAATCTGAAGCTCTCTATATTCCAGGTGGCCCCGCATGATGGCGGACTATATTTCCTACCTTTGTAATTCTGCTGTTTTTAAAAAAAAGCCCTTTTCGGCATTACAATTGGCCAATCTCTGCTACACCTACCAGTCAAAAACATCCTCCTCTCCCAACGCACATCCATCCCGTGCAGCCACACATCTCTAGCTTCTAGGCCCATTACCAACGTGACATTCACAAATGTGTTGTGTTTAATGGCACATGAGCTGCTAAGGCTATCAAGCGCCAAGCTCAAGATAAACGTGATTTTTATTTCTAGAGATTTTTGCTAATACGTGAATATGTGAAAAAAATTGATGTTGAGGATCTGAAAAGTTAGTTTGTTCTACCCAGTAATGTGGAAGGAAGGAAATCTTTTAAATGGCTACTAGTAAAAACCTTTAAAGGAGGCCGGGCAATCTCAGCGACTGTCCTTGGCTATTCAAGGCTCCCGAGGTTCTCATCCAATCAAACAAGGATCTCATCCTTCTTCTCAGGAATGAGACAATGGCGGAAGTGTATCATATGCTAAAGCGGAGCAGCGGATCAAGATTTGCAGTTTTTAAAGAACACTTGCCCCTTTTACGATGCTTAAATAAAAAGACATGCTAACAAATGCATTTTCACCTCAGAGCAGGACTGGGTATAAAGTACTGAATTCATTATAAACGTTACTTAAGGGCTTCTCCCTTAGTTTGCCGTGGTCTGAATAAGAGAATAAAACATTTTTCATTGTGGGGTCGTCTCTACATCTCTCACAAAGAGATTTGTCTTCTTTTACAGTAAGAAATGATCGGTAATGTTTGTATGTCCAATGCTGACACGGCGTAGAATTGCTTCTATGAATCGTTCCGTCCGCCTACAAGTTTTTACTCACAAAGGTCGGGCTTTACAAAGTGCAGCTTAGTGTTAACTTCATTGTCCCATGAAGCCTTCCATTTTGCTTCCAGTTTATTTGGGACAAATTTCAGGCAGTCTTTTTGTGGCATGTTTACTCGTTTTACTTTACCTTTACGGGCAAGTGCAGCACATGCGTCAGCGCTCTCGTTCCCGCTGATTCTAACGTGACTAGGAACCCAGCAAATCTTTATTGTACGTCCTTGTGTATCAGCTTCTGTCACATTATGTATTATGCTTCATATTATGGGTTCAACTGCGTTTCTCGGGCTTATTGCTGTGATTGCACTGAGGGAGTCGGTCTGGATAAGTCTGTCCTCTATGTTTTTTTTTTAATATTTGTTCCACTACTAGAGCAATGGTGAAGCATTCTGCTGTAAAAATTGAAGCGCACTGAGGCAGCGTGACTATTTCTCCCACTTCCTTTGCATTATCGCACTCCTTAAGTAGAGTGCTAATTTAAAACATCACCTGTAAAAATCGGTCTAATTATCGTAGTTTTCACATACTGCAAAAAAGACTTACTGTATATGCTCCTGTGGGGTTTTTCTTTTGTGAATATGTGTCAGTGCGAAATCGCATACATCAGGGAGCGTGCGCCAAGGTGGCAACGGGTCGGATATCTGGGCAACATCGGCAGGAGCGTAAAGCATGTTTATTTCTTGGCATTTTTTTTTTCAAAGCGGAGGAGGAGTGGTCTCATAACTTTGAGGTTTGTTGGTAAAGAGTGTTCCATATGGGCATTGAGTAACTAGGTGTAGCACGAATGTTTTAGCAGCGACCTTATTTACTGTATATACGCACCGGTAGGCAATTTTCTCCTGCTGATGAGGGGCTGCTTATTTCCTTCAGCGTTTAGGCTATTTACGGGGGATGTTCTGTACACCCTAGTTGAGAAGCGCAAATCAAGGATTTGCACTGGATCCAGCCTTTTAAGGTACAATGACCTGCAGAGACACATAATATGCATCCACAATCTACGGAAGAGGGCACTGCTGAGCGGCACAATAGGCACATCCTATCGTACCCCCCGCCTTTTCTTGACAGTACTTTGAGTATATTCGGAGATTACGGAAGCTTTCTTTTTTAGAGTGTTCATGTGGTTTAGGAACTTGAGCTTTGTCAAAGGTTAGGCCTAAATATTTATGTTCTTGCTTTACCTGAAGTACGGTTCCATTCAAGAGGACGGTGGGATGAATGTGCAGCCCTCTTTGGAGCGAGAAAACAACCTGTTTCTTGCGGGGAAAAACTAAACCCATTTCTGTCCGCCCAAATTGCTAACTGTTTATTGTGAGTCGTAATTCTATTTCACCGGTTCATATTGTACAGAATGTGCATGCAATTTGATGGTCATCGACGTAGGCTGTGTACATGATGGACTCTGGAATTATGTTGGCTGACGAATTCATTTTTACTATGAACAATGTAGGATTTAAAATGTATCCCTGAGGCACACCACTCTCCTGAGTGAAATTCTTCGTGCGGGTAGCACACAGACGAACTTGCAATTAACGGTGTGACACAAAGTCGCTCAAACATTTTATCATGCTCCAGCGGATTCCAAGCTGTGCCAGGTCACGCAGAATCCCGAACCTCCGTGTTGTGTCATCTGCATTCTCCATATCGAAAAACACAGCAAGGCAGTGATGCCGATGTACAAACGCCCCTCGGAATGTGTTTTACAGGCGGACGAGATGGTCAACTCTTGCGCCTGCTTTTTGAAAGCCACATTAGTGTATGTCAGGAAGGTAAAGGGATTCAAGAATAAACGTTAACCTATTATTATGAACGCGTTGAAAAGATTTCGCAAGACAGCATTCCTAAATGTTTGGCAGGCAATCTACTCGGCGAGTTAACCAAGCAAAGTAGTCGCGCCTGCGTTGGCTGCCAATCATGAAGGCAAAGGAGTGTGTAGCCGCCAGGCTGGTGGTAAACGCACGTTAACGTGTCGCCCCGACCGCTGCTGTTGTTCAGTAAGAAAATCTCGCAAAAGCGCGACACTGTTCAGCCCTGCTGCAATATTAGCTTCGATGGTATGAAGCTACATATTTTATATGCATTCACCATTTAAATGGTAATTCTTCTATCCTTGATCCTTGGCGAGCATTTCTTTCTACATTTTCCGGCTAGTCGTATTTTTGTCACGTAAAACCAATTGCTAGGCTAGTTGGTGGATACTGAGTAAGGGAAAAGCTCCACAACGCTAAAAAAGCCAACCACACAGAAGACAAGGGGGCCCGTGCAGTCCTTTACTTCTGTGTGCTCCTATTTTTTAGCCCTATCGAGGTTTTCCTTTATTCATATTTTCTTCGAATGCTGTGGCTAGAAGCCGAACGATGAATTGACTTCGAATTCATGAGCCGCCCATATTATCATCCTATCAGCCAGATATGAGGCCTTGCACTGAAATAGCATCAGTCATATCACTAATATATGCCCAGGTGAACGCCCATAAATCGGAACGACCACGGCAGAATGAATCACCATGCAAGGTCAATCATCTGCGTTCATACCAGCCATACTTACTGCGTAGTAAACAAACACGCAACAATCCGTTCCTAAAACCCGAGGGGTTTCGTCGGCAGCCGCTTCTGCGATGGCGCCTGGCTGTCGGACGATACTCCTTGCATGTATTACCAAGAGAGTGCCGGGCAGCACCCATAAGGCACGGTTACAAATTCCAGCGTTCTTTACTTTTTCTTATACAACTCCACTTCGGCGCCATTTTCCCGGTTGCAGACGGTCCCTCTATTTTACTGAACGCGCACAGCAATACCCGGAACCTGAGGGTGCGATGGAGGAATGACCATTAGGTACGCGCCGCGGAAAAGTGTGCCCCACAAACTGAACATCC
Source organism: Amblyomma mixtum (assembly GCF_055824585.1). Classification (NCBI taxonomy): domain Eukaryota; kingdom Metazoa; phylum Arthropoda; class Arachnida; order Ixodida; family Ixodidae; genus Amblyomma; species Amblyomma mixtum. The sequence continues at coordinate 89,117,973 of NC_143019.1, read as the reverse complement.
AGAGCTCCTTGCGCTGAAGCTGAGGTGCCAAATTCCCATACTAAAAGTCACAGACGTTCATAGACGCTACATGCAAACGATCTTGGAGAGAAACAATTGGCATTGTCCGCCACATAGTGAACGTCACGATATTCACATTTGTTGCGGATACACGTTTGCAAGATAAAACAATAAACAAAAAGGGAGCGCGCGGCAAGGTGCGACAGAGGTATAAATATCTGCTGCACATCGCAGAAGAGTCCGCATTAGAATTGAGCGCCCAGAGGTTCTTGCCCTCAAGTTTCAGCGAAAATTTTGCTACACAAAAAGGCAGAGCTGTTCGTACAAGCCACAAGCGACACGCGTTATCTCGGAACACAGTGCTCGTATCCCTGTCTCATTGTGAAGGTTACGATATTCGCGTTTGGTACAGATTGGTTTGGACCATAAAACAATAAACAAAAAGGGAACGTGCGACAAGGTACGACAGAGGTACAAACAACGTCATCGTAATGGAGCGCGCAGAGATCCTTGCCCTGAAGTTTCACCAAAAATTTTAATATACAAAAAGAGTGAGCCGTTCGTACGAGCCACACGCGACACACCGTATCTCCGAACACAGTGGTCTTGTCTGTCTATAACTGTGAGCGTTAGGATATTCGCGTCTTGTGCGGGTACACCTCTTTGCACCCTAAAACAATAAACAAAAAGAGAACGTGCGACAAGGTGCGACCGAGGTGGAGGAAACGTCATCGTAAAGGAGTGCTCAATATAAATTGAGCGCATAGAGATCCTTGTCCTGAAGTTTCACCGAAAATTTTAATATACACAATGGGTGAGCCGTTCGTACGAGCCACACGCGACACACCGTATCTCCGAACACAGTGGTCCTGTCCGTCTCTAATTGTGAGCGTTAGGATATTCGCGTCTTGTGCGGGTACATCTCATTGCACCCTAAAGCAATAAACAAAAAAGGAACGTGCGATAAGGTGCGATGAAGATACAAAGAAGTGGATTGCATTAGTGTTGTGTCCCCTTATTGCTTTTGTGTGTGTGCGCCCCCGCGTCCTCCTCCTAACGACAGTTCGCATCCTCCTAACGACCACTCAATCCTCCTCCTAACGACCACTCGCATCCTCCTCCTAACGACCGCTTGCCCCTCGTCGCACGCTGTCGCCGGATGCCCCCCCACGGTGCGCCCCCGCACCCTCCTCCTGTTCTGGGAAGCCACTCCCTCCCGTGGACGCTTCTCCACTCCCTCCTTTCTTCGGGCGGCCAGTTCGGCTCCTGCCTCGGTCGACGCTGGTCGCACCCTCTTCAGGTTTAAATAAACGAAGTCTTAAAGTACCGTGTGCGTCTTTCGCTGCATTCAACACAGCGACCGGACACGACAGTGGCGACGAGAAAGTGGATTCGACCCGCGCTACGCAACGCTATTGACAAGCCATGGCTACGCGAGGGTTTCCCAATCAGATACCAGAGTTCAACGGCTCATCGTGGTCATCGTGGGTTGGACGCCTTCAGTTCTACTTTGAAGCTAACAACATCACAGACCCAGCCTTGAAGAGGGCCAACCTGCTGACGCTGTGCGGGGAGCAGACCTACGATACTGTCTGCGCCCTTATTCAGCCAAGCACACCAGCGGCAGTGTCTTACGACGACATCGTAAAAGCGCTGCAAAAGCACTACGACCCAAGGCCATCCGAGGTCTACAGCCGGGCTCGCTTCCAACGACGAGATCAACTGGGAGGAGAAACTGTGAGCGCCTACGTAGCCGCGCTCAAGAAGCTCGCTGCCGACTGCAATTTTGGAACGCTGTCGACAACAGCTACCGGGCAGGAGGGAGACGCAGCTTCTTCTGCTAACACCACCATGCTTCCCTTGGACGTGATGTTACGCGACAGATTTGTGTGCGGACTGAGTGACGAGTCACTGCAGCAGCGCCTGTTCGCTGAGAAGGACCTCACATTCAGCAAAGCTTACGACATCGCCGTTCGAGCGGAGAGCGCCGGTCACCAGCAGAGAGGGATTCGCCGGAACACCGAGCCGGTACACCAGACAAGCAACCAGGTGCGCAAGCCTTCTGTTGTTGTAAAATCGGTCAAAAAGGCACAACGCTGCTGGCGGTGTGACGACCAACACAACCCCCAGGGATGTCGATTCCAGTCAGCCACGTGTAATTTTTGCCACAAGCGAGGGCATATCGAAAGAGCATGCATTACGAAACGGAGACTTGCCAAGATAAAGTCACCTTCCCAGCCTAATCACAGCGTCAACGCCTCAGAGAATACGCCGCTATCTGATCTCCATGGAACAACATCAGCAACACCATCTGTGTTGTACGACCTGAACACCATGAATCTCGGCACGCGACCGAAGATTTTTACAGAAGTAAGCGTACATCACCAGCTGATTAAGTTCGAGGTGGACTCCGGCGCAGCCTGTACTCTGATCAGTGAGGACACGTTCCGAACTTCATGGCCATCTGACGCACCCGCCCTGCAACAAGACGACACGCACCTGCGAACGTGGTCAGGACAGAATCTGCCACTATTGGGCTCTGCCAACGTGCAGGTTAACTACAACGGCCAGACCCATACGCTACCTCTGCTTGTTGTGAAGGGCACAGGATCAAGCCTTCTAGGGAGAAACTGGTTTTCTCCACTAGGCGTGATGATATGCGGCATACACCAGACGCCGAGCCAGAACATGGTTAGTAAACATCAAAACGCCGATGCGCTAAGCCGTCTGCCACTAGACGCAACTGTTGACGAACCATTTCCACCAGGAGACGTTCTGATGTTCGAAGCACTGCCAGAACCTCCGCTTACAGCAGGCACAGTTGCAGCATCTACGCAGAAGTGCGCAGCTCTCCGGCTAGTTTACACAGCTGTTCAACAAGGCAACGTGCATAAACTCAAAGGGGACAACTTCGACGCTTACCGCAGGCGAGCTACAGAGTTGAGCACCCATCGCGGCTGCATCATATTTGGGTCCCGAGTTGTGATGCCGAGAGAACTACGCGCACAAGCTATGTCTCTCATCCACGCCGGGCATCGGGGCATCGTTGCAATGAAAAAGTGTGCCAGAAGCTACATGTGGTGGCCTGGCATTGACAACGACATCGAAACAGTGGTGCGAGAATGCAAGCCTTGCCAGAGCAGCCGGAGCGCCCCGCCGAAAGCTCCTGTCCCAGAATGGGAAAAGCCAGACACACCATGGCACACACTGCACATTGATTTTGCAGGACCAATTGAGGGCTGCACTTTCCTTGTGGTCGTAGATGCCTACACAAAGTGGCTTGAGATAAGGCAAATGGGACAGACGACTTCGGCAGCAGTCATTGACAACCTCCGATCACTATTTGCAACGTTCGGCCTGCCGCGCAAGGTAGTGTCGGACAACGGAACACCGTTCGTGTCTGCGGAGATCCTCAAGTTTTATCGCGACAACGGGATCTCATCAGTTACATCGGCCCCCTACCACCCAGCGACAAACGGACAAGCCGAGCGCTACGTAGCCGAGCTAAAACGCGCCCTTGAAAGAGATCAGACAGGCTCGCTGCAGCGCCGCCTTGCGCGCTTTCTCTTCAAGCAGCACACGACGGTTCAGAGCACAACAGGCGAGACCCCCTCGAAAATGATGTTCGAGCGTGAAATGCGAACCCAGCTCACAGCCATCCTCCCCGAGCCAAAGGCAGAGACGTTCCGGGAAGAAAAAGCAATTCCGCGCTGCGGCACGCTTAATGAGGGGCAGCGCGTCCTCGCCCGACAGTTTCTGAAAAAGCCACGCTGGGAGGAAGCTACAATTGTCAGACGCATAGGCCTGCGCTCTTGGCTCGTCAACATACATGGCACAGTAGCACGCCGACATCTCAACCAGCTGCGTAGATTTACGACGCCGTCTGAGAGCTGTCCGCCAGCGGAGAGAACACGTGCACCATTTTCCCACATAGCCTGGCACCTCTTCCCGGAAGAAGAGACTTCGCCCAGGACAGACCCAGGAGACACAGCGAACAACAGCCAGCCTACAAGTGTTTCTCCCCCGAGCGCACAAAGCCAGCGCGCCTCCACGCGTGAGCGCCGACCCCCTGCACGATACCAGGCAACTTTCTAAGGGGGAAGGAAGTGTTGTGTCCCCTTATTGCTTTTGTGTGTGTGCGCCCCCGCGTCCTCCTCCTAACGACAGTTCGCATCCTCCTCCTAACGACCACTCAATCCTCCTCCTAACGACCACTCGCATCCTCCTCCTAACGACCGCTTGCCCCTCGTCGCACGCTGTCGCCGGATGCCCCCCCCACGGTGCGCCCCCGCACCCTCCTCCTGTTCTGGGAAGCCACTCCCTCCCGTGGACGCTTCTCCACTCCCTCCTTTCTTCGGGCGGCCAGTTCGGCTCCTGCCTCGGTCGACGCTGGTCGCACCCTCTTCAGGTTTAAATAAACGAAGTCTTAAAGTACCGTGTGCGTCTTTCGCTGCATTCAACACAGCGACCGGACACGACAATTAGAAAGGGTTTTTCTTCAGAACAGTTACGCCGAAAATGTCTTCTACTATACAAAAAGGGAGAGACGTTCGTAGTGTATACAGGGGACAGACCTTAGCACAGAAAATGGTTCGAAACACGAGGACCAACGAAAAAGTCCGCATAAACCTCACAGGCCCTCCATTACCTGTTTACGACAAACTGAAAGGGGTCTACAAGAGCCGCACTCCGCCTCCTGTCCAGAAGAGGATTGTAGAGTTTCTCCTTAAAAACGAGCTTCTGGATCACATACACGTATTTACAGATGGCTCCGTTAAATCATGTTTAGCAGGTGCAGCGTGCACAATCCTTTCGCGTGGACTCGCCAGACAGTGCCATCTACCGTTCCCCGCCAACTCTACAGTGGCAGAGATTGCTGGGCTTCATCTTGCCGCTGATGTTATACTAGATTACGTAAGCACAGCGAAGCCCATCGCAATTCTCTGTGACTGCCAGCCGTCTCTTCGTAGGCTCCAAAATATACAGATGGCTACCCAAGGAGAGATCAGCCTTGCCTTAAACTGGACGCGTTAAGAGTCATGGGCTACCAGATCTCCATCCATTGGATTCCGTCCCACGTGGGAATTAGGGGAAACGAAGAAGCAGACTTTCTGGCCAAGGAGGCCCGTACCGCTAAATTTCCGTTCACTCACGCCGTAAACGAATCCGACTGTTCTCGTCAAAGCCGCGATGTCGAGCAAAAGCATCTCCACTCCAAACCATGACGCCTCCAACTTGCTTCGAAACGTGGGAAGGAGTAGAAAAAAACTGCTATGCGATCATCGGTGGAAAGTTTGAATGCGTTAGTATTTTACGTCGCTGTTGATTCTGTTGTTGACGAATAAAGTTTGCATATACATTTGCTAACATTCGTTTCTTGTCTTTATTTTCATTTTTACAACAGGGTGTATCACAATTCAATCGATCACATACCCACTGATTCTCCTTTTTTCTAGGCGGTATAGTTAGGACCGTTATCTGCGACGTTTATGCGCTAATGTTCATTACATCCGAGATGATAAACTTAGCTTCATTACAGTTGACATACTGATCTCCATCTATCTGTGTAGATCTATTCTTGCATGTGACGCAATCATCTTCTTTGTGATCTGACGTTAGTGCCTATGTCATTTATGCAGATTTGACAGAGTAGTGGTCCGGGAACTGAGCCTTGATTTGGCTTATGGTTTATGGAAATCAAGCTATGAGGGACGCCGTAGTGAACGGATCCGGAAATTACGTCCTCTTAGTGTTCTGTAACGTGAACTGACATCGCACAGTACACGGGCTTCTAGAATTTCGCCTCCATCGAAATTCATCCACCGTGGCCGGAATCGAACCCGCGTCTTCCGGGTCAGCAGCCGAGTGTCACGACCACTTAGCAACTCCGGCGGCATAACGATCATTGAAGTGCACCAGCCGTGATGGCCGTTGATTAAAATTTTCTGGGAGCGATCGGTTAAATATTATTAATTTCATTTGAGAATCAAAGTCAGAAGAGTGTCAAGTACGGTATCAACAGCATTTTTTTCTGGAATCTAATAAAACACAGCCGACTTGCATGCCAGAATATGTAGAAATATTTCGTTAGAGAATTCTAAGAGCTGGGTGGCTATATGCCCTGCAATCATGTTGAGTATTGAGAAAAGAAATGTTAGCCTGAAAGTGATGGACTGCATTGGACTTGATGATGTGTTGTAAAGTTTTGCAGCTCACATAGGTAAGGGGAATCGGTCTATAATTCGAGACAAGGCAGCGACCACCCGCTTATGCATTGGCACAACGTTCGCCGCTTTTCATTCTAAGGGTAACTCACATGCTTCCAAAAACCTATTAAATTCCTATTAAACCTATTAAACCCATTATTCTGGGTGCTCCCATTTTTTAGCACTATGGAGGTTTTTCTTTATTCATATTGCCACAAAGTTCTGTGGCTAGAAGCCGAACGAAGAGGTGACTTCGCTTTCATGAGGCGCCCATATTCTCATTCCATCTGCCTGGTATGAGGCCCTGCACTAAAATAGCATCAGTCATATCACTAATATATGCCTAAGTGTACGCCCATATCGCAACGACCACGGCAGAGTGAATCACCATGCAAGGTCGATCGTCTGCGTTCATACCAGCCATACTTAATGCGTAGTAAACAAACACACAATAATCCGAGAGTATTTCGTGTCGTTTGGTGAGCACCACACTGGCAATTTTTCCTTGCAATATGGTGTCGACTGAAAGCCGTTAGACTGCGATTGCTCATCACATGCTTTTGATTATTTCTTCAAGCTCACACAGCACACACCACACCGAAGGCGCACGCTTGTCTTGTCGTCGCCGATGCGTACGGACACAAGAGCGATGAGCTCTCCGATCTGAGGTCTACGACAGGACTCAATTATTTCACGACGTTGTTCTCAATCCCAAGGAGCCTATTTCTCCGAACGCGTTCGTAGCAATGAGACGAAGCAGAACGCGAAGCTGCGCGAGCATCTGTCCTCCGTTATCCGTGGCCGCTTGCCGCCGTGATTGCCGGCGCAGCTTGCGGTGGCCACCAGGCCACGTGATCACGGTGCCCTTTCCTGTCAGGGGTGAATTCTCTGTCAGCCAGCGGGCTATCAGAGAAGGGCATATCGAAGAAGGCCAGCGGTTGAGGAAGTTGAATTGAGGTTGAGGACGACACCTCCCAAGCGACCGATGTGCGAAGAGACTTCCTATTTCGAGAGGTGCGAGGAAGCCGCGCGCCGAGAGGGCATGCTTACAAATACTGCTAGGAGCGAGCAGAAGGACGCAGGAACGGCCGAAGGATAAGAAGGTGTCGGCAGGTGCAGCATGTCCCCAGGTTGGGCAGCGCCGAAGGTCCGCATTCCTCAGAGGTAATCCAAGGCAGGCATGAAGGCGTGCGCGGGCACGAAAAACACAGGGGCGGGCGGAGCGCCTGAGGCCGTAGGAGTGACGAGGGGACGCGGCCACCCTCCAAGGACATTAGCGATCCACTGAAACTGAAAGCTCGAAAGGAAACTGGCATGGAGGATGGAAACTGGTGATTCCGTGAGGGCGCACTACTGCCACTCGCTCGCGTTAGAAGCCAGGAAGACACTCCGGGTTGCGCCGTTCCTCCGTGTAGACTCCGGTGGCACCGGTGATAGCAGCGATAGTGTGCTCGTGTCTGCAAACCACACGAGATGGCGCTAGCAGCAATTTGCTGACCCATAGAGGTCTGGCTACTTGTCGCTGCTATTATATAGGAGTCCTAGCACACCATTCGGCGCCGCGCACTGGTATCGCGCGCCGTTCGGGTCTTGATAAGCGTAATCGTGCCAAGCGTGTCGTCGTTCCCAAATCATGAGGGATTTCGTCGGCAGCCGCTTCGGCGATGGCGCCTGGCTGTCGGACGATGCTCCTTGCATGTATTATCAAGAGAGTGCCGGGCAGCACCCATAAGGCACGGTTACAAATTCCAGCATTCTTCATTTTTGCATATACAACTCAACTTCGGCGCCATGTTCCCGGTTGCAGCCCGTCCCTCTATTTTACGGAACGCACACAATACGTGGAGCCTGATTTTGCGATGGAGGAATAAATAATAGGGACACGCCACGGAAAAGTGTGCCCCACAAACTGAACATCCAGCGCTCCTTGCGCTGAAGCTGAGCTGCCAAATCCCATACAAAAAGTCACAGACGTTCATAGGCGCTACATGCAAACGATCTCGGAGAGAAACAATTGCCTCTGTGCGTCACATTGTGAACTTTCCGATATTCACATTTGTTGCGGATACATGTTTGCAAGCTAAAACAATAACCAAAAAGGGAACATGCAACAAGGTGCGACCGAGGTACAAAGAACGTCGTCGTAATGGGACACCCAGCGAACCCTGATCTGAAGTTCCACCGAAAATTTTACTATACAAAAAGACTGAGCCGTTCGTACGAGCCACACGCGACACACCGTATCTCGGAACACAGTGGTCTTTTCCGTCTCTAATTGTGAGCGTTTGGATATCCACGTCTTGTGCGGGTACATCTTTTTCCAGAGATCCTTGCCCTGAAGTTTCACTGAAAATTTTACTATACAAAAAGAGTCGAGGGTTTGACGGCATACCGTCCGGTCAGGAATCATGGTGATGAGGATTGCTGGTCACTGGCCAAAGTCAATAAAGATCGAAACTTTATTGACCCAATCTTTATTGACTCCATCTCCATCTTTATTCACTTTGGCCAGTGACCAGCAATCCTCATCACAAAAAGGGTGAGCCATTCGTACGAGCCACACGCAACACTCCGTATCTCCGATAGGAGTGGTCTTGTCCGTCTCTAATTGTGAGCATTAGGATATCCGCGTCTTGTGCGGGTACATCTTTTTGCACTCTAAAACAATAAACAAAAAGGGAACGTGCGACAAGGTGCGACCAAGGTAGAAAAAAACGTCATCGTAAAGGAGTACCTTATACATATTGAGCGCCCTGAGATCCTTGCCCTGAAGTTTCACCGAAAATTTTACTATACAGAAATGGTGAGCCGTTCGTACGAGCCACACGCAACACTCCGTATCTCCGATAAGAGTGGTCTTGTCCGTCTCTAATTGTGAGCATTGGGATATCCGCGTCTTGTGCGGGTACATCTTTTTCCACTCTAAAACAATAAACAAAAAGGGAACGTGCGACAAGGTGCGACCAAGGTAGAAAAAACGTCATCGTAAAGGAGTACCTTATACATATTGAGCGCCCTGAGATCCTTGCCCTGAAGTTTCACCGAAAATTTTACTATACAAAAAGGGTGAGCCGTTCGTACGAGTTACACGCAACACTCCGTATCTCCAATAAGAGTGGTCTTGTCCGTCTCTAATTGTGAGCATTAGGATATCCGCGTCGTGTGCGGGTACATCTTTTTGCACTCGAAAACAATAAACAAAGAGGGAACGTGCGACAAGGTGCGACCGAGGTAGAAAAAAACGTCATCGTAAAGGAGTACGCTATACATATTGAGCGCCCAAAGATCCTTGCCCTGAAGTTTCACTGAAAATTTTACTATACAAAAACGGTGAGCCGTTCGTACGAGCCACACGCGTCACACGTAACTCATCCCGGAATACAGTCGTCTTGTCGTCCTCTCATTGTGAACGTTGCGATATTCGCGTTTGGTGCGAATCTGTTTGGACCATAAAACAATAAGCAAAAAGGAAGCATGCGAGAAGGTGCGACGGAGGCAGAAAGAACATCATCGCACAGGAGTGCGCAATTCAAATTGAGTGCCCAGAGATTCTTGCGCTGTAGTTTCATCGAAAATATTACTATACAAAAAGGGTGAGCCGTTCGTACGAGTTACACGCAACACTCCGTATCTGCGATAAGAGTGGTCTTGTCCGTCTCTAATGGTGAGCATTAGGATATCCGAGTCTTGTGCGGGTACATCTTTTTGCACTCTAAAACAATAAAAAAAACGGAACGTGCGAAAAGGTGCGACCGAGGTAGAAAAAAACGTCATCGTAAAGGAGTACCCTTACATGTTGAGCGCCCAGAGATCCTTGCCCTGAAGTTTCACCGAAAATTTTACTATACAAAAACGGTGAGCCATTCGTACGAGCCACACGCGTCCCACGTAACTCATCCCGGAATACAGTCGTCTTGTCGTTCTCTCATTGTGAACGTTGCGATATTCGCGTTTTGTCCGAATCTGTTTGGACCATAAAACAATAAGCAAAAAGGAAGCGTGCGAGAAGGTGCGACGGAGGCAAAAAGAACATCATCGCACAGCAGTGCGCAATTCAAATTGAGTGCCCAGAGATTCTTGCGCTGTAGTTTCACCGAAAATATTACTATACAAAGAGGGTGAGCCGTTCGTACGAGCCACACGCGACACGCCGTATCTCGGAACACAGTGGTCTTGTCAGTATCTCAGTGTGAACGTTACGATATTCGCGTTTGTTTCGGATACGCCTGTTTGAACCAGAAAACAATAAACAAAACCGGAGCGCGCAACCAGGTGTCACGAACGTACAAAAAACTGGATTATATTGCCAAAGATTTTTGTCAAAAAAGTTACGCCGAAACTTTTTTTTACTATACAAAAAGGGAGAGCCATTCGTAGTTGATAATCGCGACAAACATTAGCGCGGAAAATGGTTGGAAACACGGGAAGCAATGTAAAGGGCCGAGAAAACGTCACAGGAACTCCTTTATGTATTTATGCCAAATTGAAAGGGGTCTCAAAAAGCCGCGCACCGCTACCTGTCCAGAAGAACATTGTTGATTCTCTCCTTAAAAACGAGCTTCGGGATCACCTACACGTATTTACGGATGGCTCCGGTAAATCGGGATCAGGTGCGGCAGCATGCGTTATCCCGTCGCGAGGACTCGCCAGACAGCGCCGTCTACGTTTCCCCGCCAACTCTACGGTGGCCGAGATTGCTGGGCTTCATCTTGCCGCTGATGTTATACTAGATTACGTAAGCACAGAGAAGCCCATCGCAATTCTCTGTGACTGCCAGCCGGCACTTCGCAGGCTCCAAAATTTAAACATAGCTGCCCAAGGAGAGATCAGCCTTGCCTATAAACTAACCGCGTTAAGAGTCATGGGCTACCAGATCTCCATCCATTGGATTCCGTCCCACGTAGGGATTAGGGGAAACGAAGACGCAGACTTTCTGGCGAAAGAGGCCCGTGTCGCCGATGTTGCTTTCACGGACGCGGTAAACGAATCCGACTGTTCTCGTCAACGCCGAGATGTCAAGCAAAAGTAGCTCCACTTCAAACAATAAGTCTATAACACCTCCAACATGCTTCGAAAGGTGGGAAGCAGTGAAGAAAAACTGTAAGACGATCGTCGGTGGAAAGTTTGATTGCGTTAGACTTTTACGTAACTATTGATTCTGTTGTTGATGAATAAAGTTCGCGTATACATTTATTAACTTTCGTTTCTTGTCTCAATTTTAATTTTTGCAACACAGCGTATCGCTTCATTCTACCACATACTCAGCGTAGTGTCCTTTTTTTCATGTGGTATAGCTAGCTCCGTTATCTGCGAGGTTTGCACGCTAATGTTTGCTACATCCGAGGTGATAAACCGAGGTTCGGTATATTTCACGTCAGCAGACAGAAGTTCATTATACCAGAGGTGGCATACTGAGTTTCGGTATGTCCTAGGTAGTAAACTGAAGCTCGATATTCCAGGTGGCCCGACGTGATGGCGGACGATATTTCCTACTCTTGTAATTATGCTGTTTTGAAAAAAAAGCCCTTTTCGGAATTACAATTGGCCAACCTCTGCTTCACCTATCAGTCACAAACACCCTCCTCTCCCAACACACATCTTCCGGTGCAACCACACATCTCTAGCTTTTAGGCCCATTACCAACGTCACATTCACAAATGAGTTGGGTTTAATGGCACATGAGCTGCTAAGGCTATCAAGCGCCAAGCTCAAGATAAACGTGAATTTTCTTTCTAGAAATTTTTCCTAATACGTGAACATGTGAAAAAAAGCTTTAAAGGAGGCCGGGCAATCTCAGCGACTGTCCTTGGCTCTTCAAGGCTCCCGAGGTTCTCATTCAATCAAACAATTATCACAGCCTTCTTCTCAGAAATGAGTTCAAGATCAAGATTTGCAGTTTTTCAAGAACACTTGCTCTTTTTACGATGCTTAAAAGACAAGACGTGCTAGCAAATGCATTTTCACCTCAGAGTACGACTGGGTATAAAGGACTGAATTTATTATAAACGTTACTAAAGTGCTTCTCACTTAGTTTGCCATGTTCTGAATAAGAGAATAAAAATTTTTTATTGTGAGGTCGTCTCTACATCTTTCACAAAGAGAGTTGTCTTCTTTCGCAGTAAGAAATGATCTGTAATGTTTGTATGTCCAATGCGGAGACGACATGTTTGTATGTCCAATGCGGAGACGACATAGAATTACTTCTAGAAATCGTTCCGTCCACCTGCAAGTTTTCTACGGGTTTTACAAAGTGCAGCTTATTGTCAGCTTCATTGTCCCATGAAGCCTTCCATTTTGCTTCCCGTTTATTTGGGACAAATTTTATGCAGTCTTTTTGTGGCATGTTTACTTGTTTACCTTTAAGGGCAAGTGCGACACATGCGTCAGCGCTCTCGTTTCCGCTGATTGCCACATGACTAGGAACCGAGCAAATCTTTATTGTACGTCCTTGTGTATCAGCTTTTGTCAAATTATGTATTATGTTTCCTATTATGGGCCCAACTGCGTTTCTCGGGTTTATTGCTGTAATTGCACTGAGGGAGTCAGTCTAGATAAGTCTGTTCTGTATGTTTTTCTTCAGTATTTGTTCTACTGCTACAGCAATGGCGAAGCATTCTGCTGCAGCAATTGAAGCGCACTTAGGTAGCCCGACTACTTTCTCCCAATCCGTATGTATAATCGAGTGCTAATATAGAACATAATCTGCAGAAATCGGTGTAATTATCTTAGTTTTCACATACTGCAAAAAGACTTACTGTATATGTTCCTGTGGGGCTTGTGTTTTGAGAATATGTGTCAGTGCGAAATCGCATACATCAGGAAGCGTGCACCAAGGTGGCAACGGGTCGGATCTCCGGGCAACATCGGCAAGTGCGTGTAGCATGTTTGTTTCCTGGCATTTTCCTTTAAAGCGGAGGAGGAGTAGTCTCACACCTTGAGGTTTGTTGGTAAAGAGTGTTCTAGATGGGTATTTAGTTACTAGGGGTGTCACGCCGCAACTAGCGTGCGTCGTGGTAAACAGTGTGAGGAGTGCTGCCTAAGGGGAGCAGGGGAGCAGGGGAATGCGGCGACAAAAAGGGAAGGGGCGAAAACGGCACCGCGTGCAAGTGTCGTGCTTCTCGGCCCCAGCGAGTGGGGAATGGTTTCTTCTCGGAAGTGGGTTCGAAACACGAGACGGCGACAGGACGGCTCGGATGGAATGGCGCTGTGCTTGTTTTCGCTCTTGATAGCTAGCCAGAGCGGCTAACAGTGGCGCGTGTGTTTTAAATTGTTTGTTTGTTCTCGTTGTAGTATCCTCTAGTAAGCCATGGCGGCTTACAGCGAGGCGTGTGTTTTATATTGTGTACTTGTCTTTTGCGTTGTGACATCTTTCGTCTAAACGATGGCGGGAAAGTCATCTATTGGCTAAAAAGTAAGTTTTGGCGGGAGGATTGTATATTGGCTGAGGATAGAGGTTTTGGCGCGAATGTGACGAGATGGGTGCGCGCGAAGGAGAGCGCCGAGGTTGGGTGTGTGACAGCCGGACAGATCGATCGTGTGTGGCCGGTGGTGGTCCCAGAGCCGAGAGCGTAGAGTTGGAGACGCGAGTTACTCGAGCGGTGGCCGGACGGGTTGGCCGTGTGGTGGCCAGCGGTGGTCTGGAGTCGTGGAAGATTGAAGTTTTACTTTTATTCAAGCGGAGAGGCCGAAATTTTTTCGGCATATGTAAATCAGTTGTTTACAGTCCCTCACATCCTCATCTCAACTCCCGCGCTACATATAGCACGGATACTTGCTCCCCCCTGGCCTTGGAGCTTCAGGCGATACACAATGCCATTGCTTCCCTTCCACTCGTACCTATTTTCGATATTGTACACATTTACACCGACTCCCTTGCCGCCCTTAAGCAGCTTAAGGCTGTCCGGCGCACATTCCAAGTTCCACAATCCATTCACCAACTTTGCACAAAATACCCCTGTCCTGTGCGTATACACTGGATTCGCGGGCATGCCCAGGATCCGCATAATATTCATGTGGATGCAATGACACACCTTGACACATCCGATATCCCGCCACCTTCCCCTCTTCCCTCAGATCCGTTCCTGTCCCATGTTTCCGAGAAACAGTCTTTGCGTCAGCGAACACGCGCTCTAATTCCTCCGTGTTCGTACCCTCTCCCCCGAAGTCTCACTCGGGAGGAGGAGGTATCTGTGCGCCGGATTCGGGCAGGAGCGGCTCTGACTCCTTCTGTGCGTCATCGGTGGCGTGACAAACGTTACGAAGTGACAGACAAGTGTCCCCATTGTGGTGCTGCGCCCGACCAGTGTGATGAAAACACTTGCTGTGGACTTGCCCGGCTACAGCTTCCGTGAGACGACGTTTACTAAGAAAGGTTGGCCTGCGATGGGACGTTGCAGACGACTATACCAAGTGGACTCTAGATAATCGCTATATCACGAACTTTTGCCGCTTTTTAAGCGAGGCTTGTTTGCACTCCTTTTTATAACTTTCTTTCCTTTTTCATTATGCCTAATGGCAAACAGCTCGAATAAAAAAAAGAAAAAAAAATCAGTTGTGAATATATCTGTATTAAACAATTTCTTGCGGGAAGCCTTTCAAGTGCCTTATCATCCGAAGACCTGTACACCTGTCTGATCTCACCAGTAGGGAAGTACGTCACCGGGATCACTCACGAGACCCGCCCTCTACCACTCCACGTCAACATCAGAGAGAAGAGAGGAAACGAAAGATTCGTGACTAGGGGGAACTCGGATGTTTTATCAGCGGCCTTATTTACTGCATATACGCACCGGGGGGGTATTTTCTCCTGCTGGTGAGGGGCTGCTTATTTCCTTCAACGTTTAGGCTATTTACGGGGGATGTTCTGTACGGCCTAGTTTAGAAGCGAAAATCAAGGATTTGTGCTGGATACAGCCATTTAAGGTACAATGACCTCCAGAGACACATAAAATGCATCCATAATCTACGGAAGAGCGCACTGCTGAGCGGCACGATAGGCACATCCTAACGTACTCCCAGCCTTTTCTTGACAGTATTAGACTATAATCAGAGATTACAGATGTTTTCTTTTTTAGAGTGTTTATGCCGTTTAGGAACGTGAGCTTTGTCAAAGGTTAGGACTAAACATTTATGTTCTTGCTTTACTCGAAGCACGGTTCCATTGAAGAGGAGGGTGGGATGAATATGCAGCCCCCTTTGGAGCGATAAAACAACAGCAACTCTTTCTCGCGGCAAAAAACTAAACCCATTCTGTTTGCCCAAATTGCTAACTGTTTATTGTGAGTTGTATTTCTATTTCACAAGGTCACATTCTAGAGGATGTGCATGCAATTTGATGGTCATCGGCGTAGACTGTGTAGATGAAGGACGGTGGAATTATGTTGCCTGATGAATTAATTTTTACTATGACAATGTAGTACTTAAAATGCATCCCTGAGGCGCACCACTCTCCTGAGTGCAATTATTCGCACACAGAAGAACTTGCAATTAACGATGGGACACAAAGTCGCTCGAACATTTTAGCGGGCTCCAGCGGATGCCAAGCTGTGCACGTCACGGAGAATCCCGAGCCTCCACGTTGTGTCATATGCCTCCTCCATATCGAAAAACACAGCAAGGCAGTGCTACCGGAGTACAAACACCACTCGGAATGCGTTTTATTGGCGGACGAGATGGTCAACTGTGGTGCATGCTTTTTTTAAAGCCACATTGGAGGATATCAAGAAGGTAAAGGGATTCAAGAATAAACATGAACCTATTATTGAGAACGCGTTCAAAAGATTTGGAAAGACAGAATTCATAAATGTTTGGCAACTAATTTAGTTGGCGAGTTAACCAAGAAAAGTAGTCGGGCCTGCGTTGGCTGCCAAGCATGAAGGCAACGAAGTTTGTATCCGCGAGGCTGCTGGCAACAGCACGGTAACGGGTCGGCCCGACCGCTGCTGTTGTTCAGTAAGAAAGCCTTGTGTACAGTGAAGTCACACACACACACACACACGCACACGCACACACACACACACACACACACACACACACACACACACACGATATAGAGCGTTTATTTCTAATTACCGAGGAGCGCTACGGTTTATCTTCTAGCTTCATTTTGAAGTTCCTCATTTCAGATCATTCATTTCAAATTTACAACTAATTTGCTTACCAACGTCTGGTAATAGTGTAGATGCATGATAAAACTTGCTACTGAAGTACGCATAAATATACATTGTTTAATAATTGACTACTATTCTTTGTATTTAGGGAAATCTAGGGAATTTTTTGTTGCAAATTGAGAGAGAAGCGGCTCTGGAGGTTGGCAGCAGTGCGGAGTGGATTCCAAGGGAAGGCAAGCGTAGCAGGGGGCGGCAGAAAGTTAGATGGGCCGATAAGATTTGGAAATTTTCGTGTATACCGTGGCCGCAATCGGCGTAAGAGATGGTTAATTGGAGAGACATGGGAGAGGCCTTTGCCCTGCAGTGGGAGTAGTCAGGCTAATGATGATGAAGATGGTCCGCCAATGCCGGGCTATCTTGCACTGCACGTTCTGACCTGCAGAACGATACAGGACAGCATTAGTGCAAGTAGTGCAACGCAGGCTTCAGTCAAATGCAATTTCCTAGTGAAAGCCCTCCACTGCATTGAAAAGATGATGCATAATGAGACTTCGTCAGCCCATGCCATGTCAACTGAAGCAATGCCTTGTACAGTGCATAAGCATGCTTGAGGGATGAAGCAAGTATGAAATTTTCACCACCACTGAATTGAAAATATGATGCATAATGAGGCTTCATCAGCCCATGCCATGTCAACTGAAGCAATGCCTTGTATAGTGTGCATAAGCATGCTTAAGGGATGAAGAAAGAATGAAATTTTGTTTAAAATAGAAGTAAGGTTTTTATGGAAAACCAAAGCAGGGCAAACAAAACGACAACAGAGAAAGAACTGCACTGCTTTAGTTTTCTGTGATGAACCAACTAACCCAAATTGCCACTCTTCGTCAGTTGTTTTTTGTCCTCCACTGCAGCAATTATCACAGCAATGAAATTTCCCTGTTTCCAATTTCTCACTACACAGAAAAAAAAAAAGACCTTTTATGAGAGACAAACATTGCATCTTCAGTGCCTCTATCTTACCTTCATGCCATGAACTGGCGACACTGGCCGTTGGAATGGCCCTGCGCCCTGCAATACCTTCCACACCTGCCGGTGGCGACGATGTGGCAGCGTGAAATTGAAGTGGTGCCTCAATGTCATTCTCAGGGCTAATGACACCGCTTTTGCCAGGGCCTTCACCCCGCAGCCTCGGGAGACATGGTAGCCATCTTCTGCGTACAGGGCATGTTTTTCCTGTCCCGTTGCAACAAACAGCCCCTGCAAATGCACGAATGATATGGACACTACATCAACATCTCCCATAATGTTATACAGTGGAAATGTGCAAACAACCAAAATATACCTCATGATGGAAATATGTGCCCGCAAAGTATACAAGGCACAAAGAAAAATAAGACACAGGACACGCGCCATATAAAGTATATTTCAAACGCAATCACTTCAGCATTCCAGGTTAGAGGGCCAATGTGGATGCAGTGCCTTCCCGGTACATTTACCACTTCATGACCACGCCAAGGTGGTATTGCAAGTTATATACA
The DNA here is from genome assembly GCF_055824585.1 of Amblyomma mixtum. Taxonomy (NCBI): domain Eukaryota; kingdom Metazoa; phylum Arthropoda; class Arachnida; order Ixodida; family Ixodidae; genus Amblyomma; species Amblyomma mixtum. The sequence goes on along the minus strand of NC_143019.1, from coordinate 89,100,120 downwards.
ACTTTGTTCTCTTCACAGTGTATACTTTTGCTTGCATTGATGAAACAGGAAGTCCATGGAGTCGTACTAGTCATTTATGGTGTAACACAACGTAGTACAAGCTTAAATCAGAGAGAGAGAAACAGAAGGACGGAAAGGCAGGGAGGTTAACCAGACGATGCCCAGCAGGCTACCCTACATGTGGGTGTGGGAACAAAGGGGGGAAAAGAAATAATAGCGGCAACGAAATGAGTTTTTCAAGTGTCCATGGACCAGTATGACAAGGGAACAGAGGGCACACACTGAAAGCTTAAAGCTTGTATACGAAAACACAACCCCGAGAGCTTTAAGAACCTCAGGACCGCTTTCACCGCTTTAATTTGTGAAGTAGATTTTGCCCAAAGCCGTAGAATATTGGATTCTGTTAGAAAACGGGAGTGCAAGAGGCGGAGAGTACCAGCCGGGAAGGCGCACTATCGCTCAAAACAATGGTAGTTACACTGTAGTTGCCCGATCGTTTCATTGCAACTGCACTGCTCACGCGCAAGACTCTCTGCCTGCGGAATTTTTACCTGCACGCCCACTAGCGCCACATCCTCTCAGGGTGAGAGGCTTCTGATTATTATAGTGTCAAGCCTTCTCCCCCTTTCCTCTGCACCTCTGTCTCCGACAGCCGTGGTGGTAGCCTAAATAGGAATATCTTCCTGGCTACATAGGCTGCGTGCTGCGCCAGCTTCTGCATGAAAGAAACAAGCAGCATAATTCATGTGGCATACAAACAGCAATGTGAGGGGAAAGTGGCTAAGTATGCTACTGTCGCAGACAGGACAGCAATATACCCATAAAACTTCTCTGTCTATACTGCACGATGAAACAAGAAGTCTCCTAGCTTACATGCAATTCTGGCACACGTTGTAAGCACCGTGCAGACATGTGCACATAGAGGAAATCTAATGTGCAGCAAAAGAAAATCGCCAGAGACGGTTCATGCGGAAGACTATGCATTAAGGAATCAAAGTGTAACGTAGACCCTCCCCAGTGCTCTCTTATGATTCGCGAACCCGGTGTCCCTTTCGCCATCAGCCACCCACCCTTTCTTTCTATTCCCTCTCTCCTCCCTTGGAAGTTGAGGGGGCAATTTTTCTGCGCCTTTGCCTCCTTCAAACCGAGGCTTCACACGCCAATGCCGGATACTTCTTGTGGTAGTGGCTTTTCTAATACCAATCCAAGGAATAAAGCAAGGAAAGCGAGCTATAATCGTGACATCTGTCGCACAGTTTGTTATGCGCGAAGCACGTGCTCACTGCCGCGAAAACCACATTTCGCACGCGTAGCCGCTGCTCACAACAGTCGCAGCTCCTCATGATCACATACCTTTATATCATCGGCTATGTCCTCCGCCGACCATTGAGTACAGAGGTCGTTACCGCCGACATAAATTCCAAGGAAGTTTAGCTGCTTCAAAGGCATCCTCCTGTTACGTCCACGGAGCTCAGTGCGCCGGTGCCGCCGAAACTGAACGTGCATATGCGCACGTTAGACGGTACGTAGAGTCGTGTATGGTTGAGAAATTTAACTTGGCAGTCGCCAATGATCACGCCATGCAACGCGGAAGCCATGGCGACGTGTGACACTTCACCGTGCCGCGCAGACAAAACCCCCGCGCACAAACGTAAAAACCACGTGACCACCGTCACTAGCAACGCTCTAAAAAACTGGAGCATGTGTAGTATGCATAATATCTACAATAAAATAAAATACTGTTATAAAGTCGTGCATCTTTCTAAGGCTCGAACTTTCCTGTTTTTGTCACTTTTGTATTTTGTTCACGCCGCGTTTACTTCCAGTTCTGGTTTTGAGTTCCGCAAGGAAACGGACACAGGTATTTGGAAAATCTGGGACGCCGGGGATTATGTTCGCAGAGATAGAGTTTATGAGAGAAAGGAATTTTAATGAGGGAAAGGTGGAGAGGTCGGCCGGTGGTAACATGGCCCTGGCCTGCTACTCCACACAGGGGAAAGGGAAGAGGAGGAAAAGGAAAGTGCGAATGAAGGCTAATGATGGCATAATACAATGAGTTTCTCGGGTGATGTCTACACACACACACACACACCACACTGGCTGGCACTCGCATCGCGGTTAGTAGACGCACATAAACCTCATAAAACTGGTGTCTGCAACACAAACACCGACACATGTCATTAAGCATGTAGGTTGTGCACAGGCGGTCACAGACGAGTATCCAGGCCTGTTTCACACAAAAAGTTGAGCAGGGCCTTTATCACACGCCACCAATCAGAACGTCTCATCCTGGCGCCCAGAAGAGTTTCCTCAGAGAGAGGGCGAGAGTCCAGTTGTTTCACGGTCGCCTCCAATGTTCTTCTTTCAGCAGTATAGTTCGGGCACTCGCAAAGAAGGTGTCCAATAGTCTCTGGAGTGTGGCACTGTGCGCAATTTGGGTTACTTTCAATGCCGATCTTGTGAAGATAGTGTTTGGTGTAGGCAACGCCAAGCCGCAGCCGGTGGAGTAAAGTCCCATGACGTCGCACCACCATACATGGCAAATGTAATCGTGAGCCAGCGTCAAGCTTACAGACGCGGTCCTGTTGATGACTCGAATCATGCCAGTGCGACTGCATTGCCGCTTGCATTAAATGCGCCAACAAGGCTCCAATGTCTGATCTAGAAAAGACTATCTCAATGAAAGCACCATCACTATGTGGTTCGCAGCCACGGTTATGTGGCTGTAACTGCACTGTCAGACTCGCCAGCAGCAAGACCGCCACTCGAACGGGAGAAAAGCAACCCACCGAAATATGTCAGATTCTACCGCTACTATAGCTGTTCGAGGGGATCCCGTGCAGAGAGAGACCTAGGTAGCAGGAGTAGCCTCCATGGTGGTGGTCAAAGATGACAACATTTTCCGCACATACAACATCAAGGACGAACCCGATGTAGAACTTGTTGGGATGGCTGGCGCATGGCTTTGGTAATAGAAAGCGCAACTCAAAACGGACACAAGAGAAGTGAACTCGACGACACGCTGTGAACCCGATGTAAAGAAATGCGTCTGCGATGCATTTACGAACATTACACCATGCAATGCATCCGTAGACACTGTGCTTGAGTGCGGTTCATCATTCAAAGGGTAGGCTACAAGAAAAGGCAAAACACAACTTCTGTACTTTTTTTATCGATTTCGAAAGCTGAAGCTTTGCACACCAATAACCATACCACGCTCACATGCGTTTACGCCCAACAGCCAGTCTTTTGAAAGGAAATACGAGCGGGTGCGCCATGTGAATTTTGGTGTAACAAAATGTGTCAGAAGCAAACCTATAGCAATCTCCCTTAAGCTGTTTAGCAGCAGTCGGACCACGGTAAAATGGTCTCGTGTGAACTGCATACGGCTGACATATTTTGCTGTATGCTGTTATTAATAGCATGGGTTATTTCGTCACTCGCGTGTCATTATTTTAAAAGCGTTAGAGTATTTCGCTTTTACTGTTAGAAAGCATGCATAATATATTTCTGTATGCCAGTTACGGACTGAACCCTTCTCACGGCCTCTGTTCGAAAGACACTGGCAGTTGGTGTTCGCACATAAGCATGATCAAATACTAATCCGAATTAGTTACGTCATAGAATCTCTTTTTTGGCAACTTTTTCAGGCAAAGGTCTCAGCAAATACCTTCACATGCGAACCCAAAGTGCCAAATGAGTCCTGTAACCGTGTCGTCACTTAGTCTACACGAAAGCATAATTACATTGGCTTCTTTACAAAGCCCATCTCTCATTTGCCATGTTACATAGCATTACGACCTCGACACCAGTGAAGGTGTTTGGGATATTGCTGGGGTGATACATTGTTATATGGGTACACTTAGTGGACGTACCACCCTAAAAAAGGCTTCACTGTGAGAGATGCATTACAGGTTACAATGGAAATCATAGAAGAACCTTGTGAAAGAAGTGCTAAAATCACATTGGTACTGACCGCATGGTTGATGCCTGCTGAGATGTTTCACTGCATGTTCTTTCAAGGAAATAATTGCAGTAATGGTTCTTACTGTTGACCTCAATTATTTCAAACCTGTTATTATGTTATTTGGTGACCGCACAAATCCTTCCAACTATCGCCCTATTTCTTAACCAAATTACATGAAGATGTTGTATCATCCAGCCTAATGAGCCACCTCGATTCCATAAACTTATTTTATCTATATCAACACGGTTTTCGAAAACACTACTCCTGCGAAACTCAATTGGCTGAATTCACTCTTGACATCCTTCACTTTATGGACAAAAACTTCCAGATTGACGCCATATTTTTAGATTTAACCAAGGCCTCCGACCGTGTTGCGCACTCACGCTTGCTCGCAAAACTTTCCTCTCTACGTATCCCTGATAATATAATAACCTGGATCAATCGGTTTCTTCTTGGACGCAGACAATTCACATCAAGCAATGGCTACCGCTCCTTCCTTTCTGATGTTACTTCAGGTGTCCCCCTGGGCGCCGGCTTATCCCCGCTACTCTTCCTAATTTACATCAATGATCTCCCAGCTAATATAGATACTAAACTAAGTCTATTTGCGGACGACTGTGTCATCTACAGTCCCATTTGTCATCTCACCAATAGCCACCTACTACAAAAAAACATTGATACAATAGCCAAATGGTGTGACACTTGGCTCATGCCTTTTAACTTGGAGAAATGCCAACTCTTGTCGTTCTCCCGCAAACGAACAGTAATTCAGCATCAACGCTACCCCGGTTGCCAGAACACCATCCTACAAGTACCTTGGATTACATCTTTTATCTTCGTTATCTTGGGTCAATCACGTCCGAACAATATGCTCTGATACCTCATGTGTTCTAGGTTATTTACGGCGAAACCTCTAATCAGCATCCCCGGAAGTGAAAAAACTGGCTTATCAAACTTTCGTCCGTCCCAAACTAGAATTTTCATCATCAATCTGGCACCCATCTCAAGCCTACTTCACCGCCGAACTCGAGCCATCCAAAATAGTGCAACCCGCTTCATCACTTCTGAAAACTCCAAAGAAATCAGCATCACTGCACTTAAACGCTCTACCTCCCTGCCCACTCTAAAGTCGCGCCGCATCATCTCCCGTCTCTGCCTACTGCACAGCTTCTTTTACCACCCTGCTTCCAGGCACCCTTTGCTGCAACCACCGCTCAGAACGTCCAGTCGCCTAAGCCACAGCCTCCCCATAGCAGGTATCAGGAGCCGCACTTCTGCTATGAACAATTCATTTTTCCCCGACGCGATTACTCTCTGGAATGCCCTACCTAACAACATAGTTTTATGCGACGACCGCAAATCGTTTCGCACAAAACTCGCCAGTCATTTCCAAGATGTGTAAGCACTCCCTCTGTTTTATCATCAATCATTCATTGGCTTTCAACTTTGCTTGCCGCCGCACGTGCATTTCTTGCTTTTTCCGCATCACCCCACTGATACCTTGACACTCTTTATTTATTTATTTTTCTTGTCTTTTATAATTTGTAGTGTTTGTGTTAATTGTACCTGCCTTCATCATGCTTGTATTTACCCCAACTGCAGCCCCTCCTTATGTAATGCCCTCGGGCCCTTAAGGATGAAATGAATGAAATTAAATTTTCTCTCGCATCTCAGCCGCAATCGGAGAAGAAAGAGAGCAGAAAGGCAAATATTTTTCCATGTCACAAATCTGTTAGTATCGCTGCATAACAAGAAATCAACATAAGTTCAGTTTAAACCATATGAATTTGAAATTATTCTTAATGTGCTATATTTATTACTTTATGACGAAGCAGGTAAGATATTCAGTTAACGCCAGTGTCCATTAAGGCAGTATCCTTGGTCCTTTGCTTTTTAATCAGTATATTAATGATTTTGACACTCTGGCACTTCTGCCTGCTTTACAATTTATGCTGATGATACTACTACCCTTATGTCTGGCGAAGCATTCAAAGATCGAAACATACATGCGAACGACATATTAAAAAAACTTCAAGAATGCTGAGACAGAAATTTTCCCTCAGTACACATCACAAAATCCATGGCTGCGCTTCTCCGTCTCAACTGTAAGATTTGTAATGCACAAATAGCTCTGTAAACAAATAGCTCTACACAAAATGTAACTCTGATCCGACAAGACCACTATGTAGATGCTGAAATAAAGCAGCGTACGCAGTCATATGCTGAAAACTAGGCGTGCCTAGCTCTAAGTGTTCACATTGGGGAAGTCAGTAATAACGCTAACCAGAAGACAATATGAGCCTATGTACAACTGTCAACAACTTGCAATATTATGACACAAATCCATTATTCATGCAGTATTTCAGGAGAATTCCCCCACGGTGGAGTAGATTTGTAATAACGTATGAATTGCTCATAATCATCCATTCAAGTGCAGCCTTAATGCTACACACAAAAGCTACACCGCTCTGTAGCCTTTTCTTTCAGGCAAATATGCCCCCACTTGCGTTGATGGTAATGAGCATTTACTCCGTTTACACAAAAATAATTACACCAAATGGGCAGGGATGCACCATGTCCATACATCGTGTTGAAATCGTACCTCAAAGAGGCGCACAGGGGGATGAGAATGAACACACTCATACCCACTTGCAACAGAACTTATAATTTTTCTATGTGTACAAATTTTACCGGTCTGCACAATGTCAGCATGATGAGACGGAAGGCCCAAGGCTCACTGCAGTGCTCAAGCCACCTCTTTCAGCCGACATATGCTAAAGCTGCTCTGAAATTGAAAACTTAATACTCTGCATGCGCCTCTTCTTTCTGATGTGTTAACATTCATTTCATCAGTGTGACATACATGAGTGGAGACAACTAAGACCGAAGCCAATCTGTTTTCAATATGCACTGTAAGCTATACATCATAGCTCTAAACAACGGAAACAGCGGAGAAGCCTCTTCTCTATTGTTTTCGTTGCGTAGCGCTATGGTGTATAGTTCAGTACAACTAGCCAAACTTTCCGTTGTTGTAAGATGCACTGTCAAAAAATGGGGAAGGGGTGTAGTGTAGATTTCAAAAGCACCAATCTTGGCGGGCATGATGCTACAGTTGCACAAATTAACAACCTACGAAACTTCACGCTATAGAGTGGCAAAATCACTTTGTACTCAAATAACTTCACGTGATCGGCATTGCTGGAAACGTGCTGCAACTAAAGCAAAGTAACCTTACTGCTCAGCAGCATATGCAGAGTGGCACCATTTTAAAATGTGCATGGTGCAAGGTCACTGCTATGCTTTTATGCACACCTAGCATGCAACTGTCAAGTATCGCCGCGAGCAGTTCTGTCAGAACAAACTGACCGAAAGGTTTATGTGCTGCTCAAGACAAAATGCCCAGTCCATAACCACAGCACCTTGAAACACACGTCCTGTTAAGTATACACTCACAGGAGTGTTCAACTTGTTGCCCTGCATTTGTGAGGCTCTCTTGAATTGGTTTTTCCTGTACATGCCCATTATAAGGAACCTTCGCGATGCAAAGTGTTCCAGAGCTTACATGCACATATGACACTACATGGATGTAAGTAAAGCGCACCGCAGCACGAGGCTGCATGCATAAGGAATGAACAATCTGCAACATGAGCAATAGTCGTCTCAAACTGCATGTTTATTCAGTTTGTAAGAAGAAAAGAATCCACAAGACGGTTGCCCTCGGTGCTCCTAAGTGTAACTGCTCTGCCTGTTGGTCCGCGAGGTGCAAGCACCACTACTGTAGACTGTGCTTATCACTGCACTGCACTACAGCAGGCCCCCTATCCGCCACCTGGGGACCGCACTCTTTAGCAGGCAGGTTCTGCCAAGAGTGCCACTGGATGGTCTGGTTTCCCAGCCGTTGCAAAGATAGGAAGGTGGAAATGTGAAGCACTCAAACACATAATTAGGGCCCATAAACAATGGTGCTGGCCAAGGTGATGCTCGACGCAGTCCAGTGAACAAATAGAGTGGCATATACACACAGGCAATAATCTCGGAAAAGGATATGCACACGACCGCACTGCGAGCTGCAACACCTCCATACAGCTTCACAGCAACCTTTTCCACAAGCCTGAAAAGAAACAGAGGCACAGACAGACACAGGCACGAACAAAGGGATGAAACAGATGAAATGATGCCATCAGGCATGGCACACGCAAAAGATGAAAACCTACAGGCAACTTTCGCAAAACAGACTGACATGCACATGTACATGTGAGGCGAGCTCCGCCGCCAGGTCAGGGCACCAAACGTCGCCGGTTGGTCTGAACCTGGGCCACCCGAGCGCCTCTGAAAGGGCCCGTTGAACCGGGTTCAGGCCAAATTCTGGTACAGGCAGTTTAACTACAGCACTGTTGCCTTTCGTTCTGGTCCGTCCTGGTTGTCGGCAATGTCCTGCATGAACCGGTCCAAACGCTGTGCGTGCCTCCTCTCTGGAACATTCTACATTAGGTGGGCTGCATGTAACAAAAGCAATTCTAGGTGATTAAGGTCCGAACTGTGCCTTTTCGTGCACATTTGTTTGTTCTGCTTGTCCTCTGGACCATCTTCCTGGCACACAAGGCGAGCAGCACTTCCGTTTTATTTTCAGGACTCACCATCCAGGTGGACCACCTCCTCCTGGCAGCCTCTTTCCACCTTGTGGTGAGTCATCGGAGAGGCCAACGTCGACTCATCGATGAATGCTACTTGACTCCTGTCATCCACTTCAGATGCTCGTGCGCAAACCGCAGCCTTTCCGCCTTGCTGGCGGCCGCAAGCAATGGTGTTTGGGCCGCACATCTCTTTGTGAGGCCTGCTTCACGTAGCCGTTTTCGCACAAGCTCTTCACTTGTGTTCAAGCACACAATTCTCTTCGCCTGGCCCGCGGTGGTGAAGAGATCCGCAGCGGCTACAGCAACAATGGCCATATCTTGCTCTGATGTTGTCATGCGGTTCAAATATCTAGGTGCGTCTCCAATGCGGCCTTCATCATGGAAGGCTTTAATAATCCTATTAACTGTTGCCTTCCTTACGCCAACTTCCCGTGCTATCTCCCTTCGAGATTTTTTCACTGTCGCCAATATGCTACAATACTCAGCCGCGTTTCCTCCGGGATACGTGGGGGCATTTTTCTTGCTCCTAGACTGCTAGTGAAAAAAATCCGACGGCTGACGGCAATTTATACACAACCACAGCTGCGCTGTCAATATTAGACAGTTTTAGCTGAGCGTTTTTACAGCCAGCGGAGAGGAGCGGAAGACTGCCGACGCCACTGCGCATGCGCACATCGCTGGGCCAGCCAGCGTTTTTACGGAGCGAAGCTTACGCCCGCTGGGAAGCCCTCTCCAGCGGAGCGATAGGCAGCGCGCGAGCGTGCGTAAGAGCGCGCGGGCGTGTATGGGTATTCAAGATGGCAGCCTCTTTTGTGCATCTGAAACGCAACATTTACCCAACAAATAAATATAAACACACAATCTACCTTTACTAAATAGTTTCAGCGCATTATTAGCTGGCTTAATTGATACTATTTTTACTCTAACTCGAATTGTGACCTATAGGTGGAGCAACAGAGCATTCGACTCTAGTCCGCTCGAGAAGACGGGCGATCCGCGCGGCTAAAACTATTTTCTCGCGCGCGTCTCCGCTGGTGTATCCGCTCGCCCGCTGCGCCCCGCTGGCCGTAAAAACGCTCAGCTAAAACTGCCTAATGGTGTCTTCGTAGTGAACTTTTCGCTGAGCACAAGCTTGCGACATGACTAAAACTTTATCAAAGATTTGCCCATCCTGTCGTTTGCTGCTTTTTCTTCCCCATGACGCAGCTGTCATTAGCCGGGGCAGAGGAGGATACCGCCGGGAGTGGCCGCGATAGCGGGAAGAGCCTATCAGACGACAGTCGTTGTGTGGGCGAAGTTCCGCGCACGCGGTTGCAGTCGCTGGCTTCGCCACTCGGTGCCGTGATAAGGCGCTGACGAGCAGCTACCTGGACGCTCGCGCGGAGCTGTTACGGAATTGGCCGGATGTACTATCGGGGACAAAAGTGGTATACTCCACGCGCCGGGAGCCGGAGCAACGGAAAAGTGCGTTGCAACGTCGTCTGCAGACGCAATCTCGAACTCCGACAGCCAATCTGTGACCTTCGTTATCAGCAGGCATGTCGCTTGACTCGTTTCAATGTTTCGTGCGTTTTCTCGCCAAAATGCCGAGCGGCACCGCAGCAGTAGCAATCTGGTGGCCCTCTTTTCAATTTGTGTCTTCTTTTTTTCAACGCGCGTTCGAGATATGGCTTGAGAGCCGGCGCTCAAACCGTCATGATGCGATGAAATGCCCGCGCGCGCGTGGCTATAGAAGCAGCGCATTTTTGAACCATTGAAACGAGCCAAGCGACCTGCCTGCTGATAATAAAGGTCACAGATTGGCTATCTGGGTCTGAGATTGCGTCTGTAGATGGCGTTGCAGCGCAGTTTTCCGTTGCTCCGGCTCCGACCGCGTGGATTATACCACTTTTGTCCCCGATAGTACAATTAATGTACGTGAGGAGACATTCAGACAAAAAGTAGCTTACCACACAGGAAGCGCACAAAACGCGGGCACAAAAAACACGACCGAGCGGGTCCAAAGCCCGTGCGCGGCAGGCCACAAAGGCAAGCTATAACATTACGAAGAGCTCATAAGAAGAAAAATTCTCTGTGCATTGCAGAAGCGTAACAAGCCAAATATTTCTTCAAATTTCGATTTGAACACGCAATCGTAAATACCTTTTATCTCACCTTCCCGTCAGTGCAAACAAAACTATTGCGGATGTCACTTCGCTGACGCCTCATGGTGGGCCTGGTCGGCTGATGGCGTCGATTGTCGTACTCTTGATGTGCGATGCAGGAGCATAATTCGTCGGCGCGACCGATCGAGAAGAAACATCTGCCTCGGTACCATGGCCTACGCTTTGTGCGAAATATGGGAAACCTCCGAGCGAGAACACAACTTCGATTGGGGGCGTGAGCGTCTATCGCTGTCCTCGGGCCTAAGAAAGCTATGTTCTCCACGTTCGGCTGGCTGTGCGGTGGCGCAACACTTAGTTCTCTGTTGGCTACCCCTGCTGGGATTCTCAACTCAACACTTCCCCCGTCCGCCACGTCATTGCAAGCGAATGAACCCAGGCGTTTTTAACGAGCTGTTTCGTTTGCGTTTCCTCCTCCGACTAAAGCCACTCATTCTAAAACCCAATGCTCTCTACCCTATTATTTTCCCCCGTCTCTCGTATTTTCAACTTCTTTATTCCACTAATTGTTTACGTGCTGTCAGCGTCGAATGGAATGCGAACCACGGAAAGCGCGCCCCCTGGCCCAGCTTTTGCCTCAGCCTGTCGACAGGAAGCATAGGCGCACCCATCCGGTTTGCAACACCGTTGCTTCTGTTTTCGTTGACGCTCGTTGTCGCGTTTTGCCACTGGAGCGTCACATTCATTCGTTCTGCGTGTGGAAATTTGCGAAGCGCGATTTCACTGGCTGTAGCGGCTCTGGCCCGCGTGGTTCAGTGAGGCGGGCATTCTTGGCTCGCTTGCCTGCAGCGCTATAATTTTGCTTCCGTCATCGTCGTATTATCAGCGTCTGACTGCAAAGCTAACAGTAAAAAAACTGATCGGTTCATGGTCGGGGTTCTGAATTCCTTCTTTCTGGAAGCGACTGATTAGGAAATCCACAATGCTTGCAGACGTGTCCATGAAGTCGAGAGCGACATACATTATGCTGTGTGCGCCGTCTCTCGATTTCTTGGTTTCGTCTGCAAGCGCTGTGAATCCCACGATGACTAAAGGAAACCAGCTCGTCCTCCCAGCAACCAACCTTGTTCTGTTAGTGAACACAGTTTTATTGCCGCCGGGAAGACCATAATAAAATGGGAACCGATCTTCGACACGTCATGTGAAAGCGACAATGCCAAGCATCCGGAGGGAAGATGGACAGCGAATCGTTTGCAAGGCATACCGTGATGAGGGACGGCTCAGTAACTTGACCCGTGGGTACAGACAGCGGGTGACAAGCAAGGAACAAGACGCGCTTACTGTCCTCACTGCAGCCAAGACACCCAATATTACTGCTCGTAAGGTAAAGGACACTTTCCAGTTGGGTGCCAGCACGTCGACTATTAGACGTCGCATGCCACTCTGCGAACCCGAGTAGCGTCGCAGAAGCCGGCTTTCTCAGAGGCAAACAGAAATTCAAGACTTGCGCGTTTGCGCAAGACCACTCATCATGGACGGTGGAAGATCGACTGGCGCATCGTGATGTCCTCTGACGAGTAAACTTTTGAGCGTCAGCAAATTTGGAGAGCTGTAAGCACCAGGTGTGTATTTTCTCCCATGTAAGCATGTAGACTCTGCAACATTTGAGGTAGAATTATTGAATGCAATAGCCGTCATGTTTAAAATTGCTACACGGAAAGAAGTTTTTGTTATATCGTGGGACCGACCGATGCTTGGTCCTTATTTGTATACTCTTTGTGCTACCTTTTTGTTTAAGCATTTTCGCCGTCTCTCGTGATGGCAAAATTATATCATAGCCCCGAAATCCTCGCTTCATTTGCTCTGTTCAGGTTCGATCCCAAGAATTTTCATCGCGTTGCTCCGTCAGTGTATGGGGAGTGGTGTGCAGGGACGGATTTGGACCGGTGGTTCGCCTGCACGGAAAGTTTGATGCCGCAGCTTACTGCGACGTCATTCAGAGCGTCGTGGTGCCCTACGCCCAGGACGGCCCATTTCCCGACGGGCTGTACTGTTTTCAACAGGACCGCCGCCCCATACACACGGCCAAGTCATTTACCTGTCTGCCGGAACAACTCGGAATCATGTTCCTGAAGTGGTCTCCACAAGGCGCTGACATGAACATACTGCAGAATGTGTGGGGTGCTGTGAAGAGGGCCCTTTCGCGGCGGCCACTCCAGGCTGGCTCCCAGGATGCTTTCTGGGCCGCTGTGCAAGAGCAGTGGGAGCGCTTACGGACTTCGCAATTTTCGGCGCGGCCGTATGACAGTATCCCTCGGCGAATGGAAGCGGTGGTCGCCGCTAGAGGCAATTTCACGAAGTACTGGCTCTTTGTCAGACAGCTGCCTACTCGCCACCGGATGCACGCCACCGACTCCTTGACGGGGCCTCCCTGAGTGTCTCTTGTATGTCTGATGCCCAGGTTTCGCGCATCCATATAGTTACCCTGAGTAGTCTTTTTTTTTAATGGCGTACGGAGAAAATTAGAGCAGGCCGCGCAGGAGAGCGAAATTCGAATTTAACGCTCAGTGGTTCTTGCTCTGAAGTTCGGCCGAAAATTTCGACTACCATACAAAAAGCGAGATCCATTCATAGGAGCCACACGCGGCAGACCTTATCGTGGAACACAGTGGTGCTAAGTACCTCTGATTGTGGACATTCCGTTATTCGCGTATTATACGGATACATCTGTCTGCGGGAGACAATAAATATAGAAACTGAGCGTGCGATAAGGTGCTACCCACAGAGGTATAAAAAAAATGGTATACCTTTTCCAGGGGTGCGTAGTTAGAATTCAACGCCAAGGGCTTTTTGTGCTGATATTCCACCGAAAATATCTAATGTATACAAAAAGCGAGAGCGGTTCGAACGAGAAACATGCGACAGACCTCCTCTCGGAACACAATGGCCTTGTCCTTCTCTCATTGTGAACGTTACGTACGATATTCGCGTTTGGTGAGGGTATATCTGTTTGCACCATAAAGCAATAAACAAAAACGGATCATGCGCCAAGGCGCGACGAAGGTATGTACAAAGAACCGGTGCACTTCGCAAATTAGTGCGCCATACAAAATGAGCGCACAGAGATCCGTGCGCAGAAGTTTCACCAAAAATTACTACTATACATAAAGAGAGAGCCGTTCGCACGAGCGACATGCCGCAGAGAGTACCGCGAAACATGATTCAAAACGGGGGAAGCAATGAAAAGGAGCGCGAAGAACTGATAGTCCCTACTCCTCCCACAAATATCTCTCCTGGGCCGTCCCGGAAGTCATCTTGACGTATTTGTGAGAATCTAGAGAGGGAGTCCAAGCGCTACGCTCCCCTTCATGTCCAGAAGAAAATTGTTGATTCTCTCCTTAAAAACGAGCTTCGGGATCACTTACAGGTATTTACGGATGGCTCCGTTAAATCAGGTTTAGCAGGTGCAGCGTGCACAATCTCTTCGCGTGGACTCTCCAAACAGTGCCGTCTCCGTTTCGCCGCCAACTCCACAGTCATGGGCGTCCGGAGGGGGGGGGGGGGGCAAGGGGGGGCGGCTGCACCCCCCTGGAAAATCACTCACTCGAACCGTGAGTGATGGCCGCACGCCAGGGGCGGTGGTGCGCTCAGCCAAAAGGGTAAAAGCAGCCCCGCTTCCACGCTTTGGGTCACATCTGCGAAATGCCGCGTCCGGGCGCGCGCCGTTCGCCCGTTTTCAAACCACGCCATCGTTAGCTCCGCTGAAGGAGCGGCACCGGCGAGCATGTGTTTCGAGCCGTCTTGAGATGGGTGTCTGTTTCTTTGATCTCTAGAGAGATAGCGACACGGAGGGAAGGACAAATCAGCCGTGTCCACCCCCGCTTTGTCGGGCTGTTCAGGGCCAAGCGGGCGATGAGTTGGCGCCGCCGCCGCTCACTGTCTCCTGCGATCCACGGGAGAGCGCAGTTCGGTAGAGGCGCCGCTTTCAGAATCTTCGGCAAAGGGGATTAGCAGTTGCTTTTGTTCACGGCGACGCAGTCTCCAGAGGCGCCCCCACACCAGCGTTCCTTGCGTCTTCTCCGAAAACCAGCGCCTTTGGTCAACGCAGCCCGATGGCGCCTGCCTGGCTCGCCTGTCACCTCTGGCTGGGCCTCAAATCACAATAGCGCCCATGTACTGTGCGATGTCAGCGCATGGTAAAGACACCCAGGTGGTCGACATTATCCGGAACTCTGTACTACTCCGTCCCTCATAGCCTGAGTCGTTTTGGGGCTCTGAACCCCATAAAAAACACAAAAACAAATTTTCCGACCGGAGTGGCGAGTGTCCCTTCCCCTCGGAAGTCGCGCGGCGTTCCTTTCACCCCCAAAGTGCGCATTCGGGGATATAGCGGCTAGTAAGCCCTTGCACGTGCGCGCGCCTCTGTGTTCGTGCTTCGGTGTTTTTATTAGCCGGTTGTCAACGAAGCTGAGAACAACCAAGACAGCGGACGAGAAAACGACGAGCGGCGAGCAGTGTGTGTGCGGTCGCTCGACTGTGCGGATGCGCGAGCAAGATGGAGCGAGGTGTATGAAGTTGCGAGCGTGCATTTATCTTGTAAACAAGTTTTCGTTGTATATATAGTCATCTTTTGTTTTCAACTTACGCGTTCAACCGTTTTTCCAATCAATGTGTGTGATGAGTGTGCACCGAGAACGTGTAATGAAGCACAGAAATGAATTTATCACCCGTGTAATCACGCAATTCGCCCAGAAAAATCCGAGGCGCCTACAGTTGCTGTTCATGGAATACTGACTGAGTGACTGTAGTTGCGTGTTTGAGAACATATTGTGCTGTGTGCTGGTCATCAATCCGGGTGAGTCGAGAACCCGTATGCAGCAAGACTGAGCACTCTTCTCCACGAAGTGACAGTATCTTTTTGCATTTTTATTAATTTTAATTGTTTCTTCGTTAATAAACTCCAATGTATCTCTCCTAGCCACGCTTTAATTTGCTGTTTGTAATTTTTCTTTCATGTGTGTATTTCACTTATTTTTTATTTATATATAAATATATAAATTTACTCCGCAAATAGTGCCTTTTGCTACGAACATGCCCCCCCCCCCCCTTCCGGCGCCAACAACCAATGGGGCCCCCCCCCTGCAAAAAATTCTGCGGACGCCCTTGTCCACAGTGGCAGAGACTGCTGGGCTTCATCTTGCCGCTGATGTTGTACTAGATTACGTAAGCACAGAGAAGCTCATCGCAATTCTCTGTGACTGCGAGCCGGAACTTCGTAGGCTCCAAACTCTAGAGATGGCTACCGAAGGAGACGTCAGCCTTGCCCTTAAACTGGACGCGTTAAGAGTCATGTGCTACCGGATCTACATCCATTGGATTCCGTCGCACTGAGGAATTACGGGAAACGAAGAAGCGGACTTTCTGGTCAAGGAATCCCGTACCGCCTATGTTCCTTTGGCTGACGCGGTAAACTAATCCGACTCTTCTCGTCAACGCCGCGATGTCAAGCAAAAGGCGCTCCACTCCAAACCATGACACCTCCAACTTGCTTCAAAACGTGGGAAGGAATGAAAAAAAAAAACTGATAGGCGATCTTCGGTAGAAAGTTTGAATGAGTTAGTATTTTACGTCACTGTTGATTCTGTTGTTTATGAATAAAGTTTGCATATACATTTGCTAACTTTCGTTTCTTGTCTTTATTTCCGTTTTTTACAACAGTGTATCCCTTCATTCGATCACATACACACTCATTGTCCTTTTTTTGCAGGTGGTTAAGTTAGGTCCGTTATCTGCGAGGTGTAAGCGCTAATCGTCGCTACATCCGAGGTGACACACTTAGGTTCTCTACATCTCAGGTCAGCAGACAGAAGTTCGTTATACCACTGGTGGCATACTAATGTTTCGCATGTCTGAGGTAGTAAAGTTCATTGTATTCCAGGCGACCCGCTCGATGACAGACGACATTTGCGACCTTTCTAAATCTGATGCTTTGAAAAAAGAAAGCCCCTTCGGCATTACAATTGGCCACCCTCTGCTTCACTCATCAAAACCGCAAAGACCCGCCTCTACCAACACACAATACTCCCGCGCCACCACACATCTCTAGTTTCCTAGGCCGATTACCAACGTTACTTTCATAAATGTCTTGTGTTTAATGGCACATAAGCTGCTAAGGCTATCAAGCACCAAGCTCAAAATAAAGGATAAGTCTTTGCAGTTCTTTGCGAATATGTGAAAAAACAGTGATGTAGGGGGTCTAAAGAGATAGTTCGTTCTACCTAGGAAAGTGAGAGGAAGGAAATTTTATAAATGGCTACTAGTAAAAAGCTTTAACGAAGGCCGGGCAATCTCATTTTATTTCATTTCTTTATTCCAGTTTTTCATGCAATACAAAAAACTGAGGATGGCGAGAAAAAAGCAGTGTTCCACCATTGCTTGACAAGCCTGGCCGCCCCTGAATTTTGGCAGCAGCACATGATGCACGAAAAAAAGAAATACATAGGCGTTGACTGACGTATGAGCATTGAAGGGTTGAGAGTTGAAGCAACACTCGGTATAAAATAACTCGGAATGACAGCATCATATAAAAAACACGTCATATATTGATAATACCAGTTGCTACTGTAGAAATAGAAAAATTAGAGAGTACAATCTTGTACTATAATAAACAGCATTTCGTGCATGGTGCTTTCCAGCAAAAAATAACGTTTTAGTTAGCAGTGCAGTTAGATACACAGGTTGCGAATTGAAGACAGTGACATGGTACTAAGTTCGTTAGAGAAAGATGTGTTTAGAAACCGAGGCAAGATAGACCCGAGCATCATGAAACCATAGTTGGTTCTGATTTGTGAGGTTACATATGAGCCACAGCTTCTAATGTGATAAGAAGAGTGGCGAGGTGTAAGTGTAACAAGATTAGAAAAGTAGGTGTCATCTTTGGATATTGTTCGCTTATAAAAGCATGAAAACCTCTAATCAAACAAGTGTCTCACACACAAAATCCTGTTCTCGCGGAAAATTGACGTGATCGGTGAATCATAAGGTAAATTGGCATCAGCAAGCAGCATTCTTTTTTGTAGAATGGAAAGTTTGTTAACATTCGTCAAAGCCGTACTTCCCCACACAAGAACACTAACTTAAAGACGAATGAGAAAAAGTGTAATACAGATTCATCCTGACGTGCAAGGGTAAAACATTTTTAAGGCGATATACAATTCTAATAGATCGAGAAAGGGTAAAAGAGATAGCTTCTACATGGGCATCCCATGTCATTGTCGATGTAAACAGAATGCCGAGAGATCTGGATCTAACTACGTATGTGATAGTATCATGACCTAAATAAAGCGGGGGTGGATGTAGCACGTGCTTTCGCTTGGGGTAGAAAAGTAACGCAGCAGTTTTTTTTTCTTACATATTTCTAGAACACTGTTGAGTGACCATGTTTCTAAGGCGAATAGAGCTTGGTTGCAGTGTCAGCAAGTGATTGGATATTATCGGAGCTAAAGGCTTGTGTCGTCCGCGTAAGTTAGGAATATCGTTTGCATATATGTTAAAGAGCAAGGGACCCAGAGTACTACACTTAGGTACGCCTTTTGTTATGGCTAGCATGTCGGAGCAGTAGCAGTCAATTTGTATGTACTGAGAGCTCGAGCCTAAATATTATATGATAAGGTTCAGCGATGGACCGCGAATGCCGTAACGTTCTAGTTTTGCGAAAAGCATACGATGGTTAATGTTATTGAAAGCTTTGGTGAAGTCTACAAAAACAACAAGCGCCAGTAACTTTTTACAAGACAATTAAGCACGTATTCCGTCTGATCAAGTAGGCTGTGTTCTGTCGATCTGTGGGGTGTGAATCCGTATCGATAATCGGTTATTAATGAATACTTGTTAATAAATTCTCGCAGCCTTAGTAGAATTATTTTTTCCAAACCTTTTGAAAAGTACGGGAGGACCTATATAGGCCTGTAGTTGCCAAGGGCATTTTTATCGCCTTTCTTATAAATTACCACCACTTTTGCCAGTTGCATATCGCCAGGAAAGACGCCCTGACGTGCTAAGTTATAAATGTGCGTGGAACACTGAACTATTTCGGGAAGGATGTCTTTAACAGGCCTGCTCTGGTTCCTATTAGCGTCGAGGCCATGTGTGTTATTTATGTGATTATAAATGGAGTATACCTCTGTTTTTGCGGTTGGCTCAAAAAACATAGAGTCTGAGGTTTTTGCAGTCAAAAAACGATATATACCTGCGGGAACACTGGAACTGTGACTAACGTCTGGTTCAGTGAAGTATTGATTGAAGGCATTAGCGAGATCTATTCCTGAGATAACACAACCGTCGATTCCGAGACTTCTTGGGTACTGGCTACATATTTCTTTGTTTAAGAGTGCATTCAGTTCCCTCCATCTTTCTCTGTGGTTTCTAGCAAGGCGATATGCAAACAGATTTGCATAGTATTCATTTCTCGCAGTCTTGATTTCTTTATTTACTTTATTACGGAAAGATTTGTACCGTGCAAGTAGTTTAGTAGTTTTGGTTCTTATAAAATCTGCGTATAGTTTGTGTTTCTTGCTAACAAGGCGAATAAGTGGACGCGTCATCCATGGTTTACGTGCCTTCGAACACGGCGTGACCGCAATTATAGGGAAATAGCCGTTATACATTGGAGTAAGAAAGACGGGAAATCTTGAATAGTCAATGTCGGGCGAAGCCTCACTCTACACGGGAGTCCAATCTACGTGAGAAATTCGGTCTCTGCATTCTTCAAGCCGCCTCTGAGTGACAAGCTGCCGTCGAGTGGCGCAGGTAGGCTGCGGGCAAGAAACCTTTGCGATGCATGAATAGACAGGCAGATGATCACTAATGTCCGCCGCTATCATCATCATCATCAGCCTGACTACACCCACTGCAGGGCAAAGGCCTCTCCCATGTCTCTCCGATTAACCCTGTCCTTTGCTAGTTGCCGCCACTGTATCCCTGCAAACTTCTTAATCTCATCCGCCCACCTAACTTTCTGCCGTCCCCTGCTACGTTTGCTTTCTCTTGGAATCCACTCCGTTACCCTTAAGGACCAGCGGTTATCTTGCCTTCGCATTACATGCCCTGCCCAAGCCCACTTCTTCCTCTTGATTTCAACCAGGATGTCATTAACCCGCGTTTGTTCCCTCACCCACTCTGCCCTCTTCCGATCTCTTAACGTTACACCTATCTTTGCCTTTCCATAGCTCGCTGCGTTGTTCTTAACTTAAGCTGAACCCTCTTTGTTAGCCTCCACGTTTCTGCCCCATAGGTGAGTACCGGTAGGATACAGCTGTTGTATACTTTTCTCTTCAGGGATATTGGTAAGCTACCATTCATGATCTGAGAAAACCTGCCATATGCGCTCCACCCCATTCTTATTCTTCTAGTTATTTCCCTCTCATGATCCGGATCTGCGGTCACTACCTGCCCTAAGTAGACATATTCTCTTACTACTTCCAGCACCTCGCTACCAATTGCGAACTGCTGTTCCATTGCAAGGCTATTGAACATTACTTTGGTTTTCTGCATCTTAATTCTTAGCCCCACCGTTCTACTCTGCCTGTCTAGCTGATTGATCATGCTTTGCAATTCTTGTCCTGAGTGGCTTAGCAATGCAATGTCATCAGCGAATCGCAAATTACTCAGGTATTCTCCATTAACTCTTATCCCCAACTCTTCCCATTCCAGTCCCCGGAATACCTCCTGCAAGCAGGCAGTGAAGAGAATTGGCGAGATCGTGTCTCCCTGCCTGACACCTTTCCGTATTGGAATTTTATTGCTGACTTTATGGAGAACTATAGTAGCTGTGCAATCGTTATAAATATCTTCCAATATTTTCACATAGCACTCTTCCACACCCTGATTCCGCAATGCCTGCATGACAGCTGAGGTTTCCACCGCCGCTATACACCTCATAAAAGCACTGTTCAGATCATTTGTAATGATCAGATCTAGTACAGACGATCAAGGTGTCGAACGCTGTGGCTTTCTAAGATAGTTCTCATTTGCAGCTGTGCAGTTTCAGTGCTACCAATATCGATATTGAAATCACCTGCTGTGTAAGACCGGTAGCTTTCAGATGAGAAAAAAGAAAGCTCGAGCTCGAAACTATCAAAGAAATTGGCTGTTTCCCTGTGGCGAGCGATACACGACAGACAACGTCAGGCGACCTGACCGCAGAGTAAGCACTTCTACATGACTGCTTGAAATACTACGGCTGAATCGCTCTGCCCACATGTAGCTCGTCCATATCAAAACAGCGACACCACCGCCACGTTTTTCACTGCAATATAGAAAATATGAACTATATACAGGTACATTTATACCGTCAATGCCCGCCTGATACCATGTTTCCGAAGGGAAAACAACATCAAAAGTAGGTGACAGACTTTGCAAAAAGCAGATAAGTTGGTCCGCCTTCTTCACTGCTGATTGCATGATGAGGTGTATTATTTTAAGGAACTTCATTTCATCAAGCCTTAGAAAACAGTTTAACTGAGTGGGAGGAAAAAGAGGGCACTCATCAATTTTAATGAGACAAAAAGTGTATGTATGTCGAGATCATGGGAGAGCTCATGTCATTTTTGAAATGTCATCTCAAGAACGAATTCGAAGAACAGTGGACACATCAGTCTTACTGGCAAGGATGATTGCATTTTTGGTCCACACATACTTCCACTCAACATCTTTCTTTTTCTCAACTGCACCCCCAGGCAAGCGTTTCGTTTCTGGTGTGAGGTGCTCGTTCACCTTAATATTTTGTTCAGGTCCTGTGAATCCAAGATCTGTAGTAGTGATTGTCTTTTTTTTTGCAGCACCCAGATACTCGTCACGAACGGCTCGAGAGCAGAATCGGATGATCATGTTGGCCTCATTTCCCTTCCTTGTCGGGACACTGCGCAATGTCGATGTCAGGTTCATTTATTGCGACGTTAGTCACCAGCGCAACCTTCATAGCCATCTGAACTGATTTGTCCTTGACCGTGGCTGGCAGTCCCTTGATTTCGACATTGTTTAATCGGCTGTACCGTTACAGGTCCGCGATGTGATATCATGTAGCTCATTAAGGGCCTGCTTGAGGTCGTCTGCAGAATCTGAACCAGGGTAGGGCAGCAGCGACAGCGTAATACTAAAACAGTGTTCGACAATACAAGCCTGCGATAACAGAACAGAGTTTGAGCGCTGCTGGCTTCGCTGCCGCTTGTTGCCAATCTCAGCGACCGTCTTTGGCTATGCAAGGATCCTGAGCTTCCTAACTAATCAAACAAAAACCTCAGCCTTCTTCTCCGAGTGAGAAAATTTCTGAAGTGTATTATACACCAAAGGGGAGCAGTGGATCAAAATATACAATTCCTCAAGAACAGCTCCTTATTTTGAAAAGCATAAAAGACGAGACGTGCTAACAATGACATTTTCACCTCGGAGCAGGACTGGGTGTAAAGGAAATGCATCCATTAAAAAACTTACTCAGGTGTTTCTCTCTTATTTTTCCGAGTTCTGAGCAAGAGAATAAAATATGTCTTATTGTGAGCTCGTCTCTACATCTTTCACAACGAGGTTTCTCCTGTTTCACAGTAAGAAATTATGCGTAATGTGTGTATGTCCATGAGGAGACGACATATAATTACTTCTATAAATCATTCCTGGCGCCTACAAATTTTCCACTCACCTAGTACAAGAATTAAAAAGTGCAGCTTGTTGTTAACTTCGTTGTGCCATGAAGCCTGCCATTTTGCTCTCAATTTATTCTGGACAAACTTCATGCAGTCTTTATGTGGTATGTTTACTTATTTACCTTTACGAGCAAGTGCGGCACATGCATCAGCGCTCTCGTTCCCGCTGCTTGCCACGTAACTAGAAACCCAGCAGAACTTTATTGTACAGCCTTTGTCAAAATTTTAGAGCCCAGGGGGTTTGTTTCTGGGCCACATTGCTTTGCTCATAATGCATCAGCAGCGTCCCAAATCTCCTGAAGGTAAGAATATTCTTGTTCCTGCTCCCTCCGATGCGTAGGACTTCCATTAATGCTACAGGAGCGCCACAATAGTGCTTAGAAGCAAACCCCCTGGGCTCTAAACTTTTGACAAAGGCTGTACGTCCTTCTGTGTCAGCTTTTATCACATCATGTAATATATATCCTATTATGGGTTCAACTGCATTTCTAGGTTTATTGCTGTAATTGCACTCAGGGGTCAATCTAGATAACACTGTTCTGTATGTTTTTCTTGAATATTTGTTCCATCGTTGTGGCGAAGCATTCTGCTGTAAAAATTGAAGCGCATTGCGGCAGCCTAACTACTTTCTCCTACTTCCCTTGTATTATCGCACTTCCTAAAAAGAGTGCTGTTTTAGATCGATATATGTAGAAATCGGCGTAATTATCGTATTTTTCACTTCCTGCAAAAACCTCTTGCTGTATATATTCCTGTCGGGTTTGCGGTTTGTAAATATGTGTCAGTGCGAAATCGCATACTTAAGAAAATGTGCACCAAGGTGGCAACGGATTGGATCTCTGGGCAACATCGGGAAGTGCGTCTTGCACGTTCATTTCTTGTCATATTTCTGCAGTTTAACATTTGGTGGCAAAGAGTGTTCGGCATTTATTAACTATGGGGCAACACAGATGTTTTGGTAGCGACCTTTTTGCAGTAAATATGCACAGGTAAGCAAAATTCTCCTACTGGTGAGGGGAGGGTCATTTCCTTCCAGGTGTAGGCTATTTACGGGGGATGTTCTGTATGTTCCAGTTGCGAGGCGCAAATCAAGCTTTCGTAGTGGATCCAGCCCTTTATGGTACGATGGCCTCGCAGACAAATACACTATGCATCCATAGTCTAAGGAAGAGTGCACTGCGTAGCGACACAATAGGCACATCCAATCGGACCCCCACCCTTTTTGTGACTGTATTTTGAGTATCTTAAGGAATTGGTTTTTTTAGGGCATTTATGTGGGGTAGGATGTGAGCTTTTTTGTCAACAGTTAGGCCTAAAACTTGTGTTCTTGTCTTACTCCAAGCACGGTTTCATTCAAGTGGAGGGAGGGAGCAATCCGCAGCCCTCTTTGGAGAGAGAAAACAAAAGCAACAGTTTCTATCGGGAAAAAACTAAAGACATTTATTTCTCCCTGCCGAAATTGTTAACTGTTTATTGTAAATTGTGTTTGTCTTTCACATGTTAATTAGCTAGAGTATGTGCACGCAATTTGAAGGTGATCGACGTGCACTAAGTAGATATTGGACTGTGGAATTATGTTGTCTAAAGAATTCATTTCTACTATGAAAAATGTAGTGTTTAAAATGAATCCCTGAGGCACACCACTCTTCTCAGTGAAATTCTTCGTGGGGGTAGCACCGATACGAACATGGAATTAATAGTTGGACGAAAATTCGCTCAAATATTTTATCATCCTACCGCAGATGCCACGTTGTGCAAGGTCACGAAGAATCCCGAACCTCCGTGTTGTGTCATGTGCCTTCTCCATATCGAGAAACAGAGGAAGGTTGTGTTGCCGGTGTATAAACACCTCTCGGAATGTGTTTTATAGGCGGACGAGGTGGTCAACTGCGGAGAATGCATTTTAGTCCACATTAATTTGTATCAAGAACGGGTAGGGTGTCTAGTATAAACATTACCCTAATATTGAGAATGCTTTCAAAAAATTTGGCAGGACAGCATTCATAAATGTTTGGCAGCCAGTCTAGTCGGCGAGTTAATCAAGCAGAATGGCCGGGCCTGCGTTGGCTGCCAACCATGTATGCAAAGAAGTTTGCAGCCGGCGGCTTGATCCTGCTGACTGGCCAAGGGCTGGCGCGCCAGCCTGCTGGCAAAAACACGGTAACGCCTCGACCCGACCGCTGCTGTAGTTCAGTAAGAAAAGCTCGCAAAAGCGCGACGCACTGATC
This sequence comes from Amblyomma mixtum, assembly GCF_055824585.1. NCBI lineage: Eukaryota > Metazoa > Arthropoda > Arachnida > Ixodida > Ixodidae > Amblyomma > Amblyomma mixtum. The sequence continues at coordinate 89,075,493 of NC_143019.1, read as the reverse complement.
AGCTATGCTGCCTCTGTAGCTTCGATGGTACGAAGCTATAGAATTTATACGTATGCAAAATTTAAATGCCAATTTTTCTATTCATGTTTTGCTCTGCCACCAATTTTTTTTTATTTCATTCTTCGACTCGTCGTATTTTTGTCAAGTAAAACCAACTGCCGTACCAGTTGGTACATATTGAATAAAGGAAAAGTTGCACACCGCTAAAAAGGACAAGCACACAGAAGACAAGGGCGAAAGTCCTGTCCTTCTCTTCGGTGTGCTCCTCTCCTTTAGGGCTGTGGAAGTTTTCTTTTATTCATATTTTCATCGAGTTCTGTCGTGGCTAGAAGCCGAACGAAGAAGTGACTTCGCATTCATGAGGCGCCAATATTATCATTCTATCTGCCTGTTATGGGGCCCTGCATTAATATAGCATCACTCATATCATTGATATGTGCCCAGGTGTCCGCCCAGTTCACGAGCGTATAAATAGCAGCCACCAAGGCAGAGTGAATCACCATGCAAGGTCGATCGTCTGCGTTCATACGAGCCATACCTACTGCGTAGTAAACAAACACGCAATAATCCGAGAGTGCTTCGTGTCGTTTGATGAACAGTGCACTGGCAATTTTTCCTTCCGATATGCTGTCGACCGAAAGCCGTTAGACTGCGATTGCTCATCGCATGCTTTTGAGGATTTCTTCAAACTTACACGGCACACACCACACCGAAGGCGCACGCTTGAGTTGTCGTCGCCGATGCATACAGAGACAAGAGCTGCCCGATCTGCGGTCTACGGCAGGACTCAATTATTTCACGACGTTGTTCTCGATCCCAAGGAGCCTATTTCTCCCGAACGCGTTCGTAGCAACGAGACGAAGTAGAACGCGAAGCTACGGCGAGCATCCATCTTCCGCTTGCCGCCGCGATTGCCGGCGCATCTTGCGGTGGCCACCAGCCCATGTGATCATGGTGTCCTTTCCCGTCAGGGGAGAATTTTCTGGCAGCCAGCGAGCTGCCCGAGCAGGGCATATCGAAGAAGGCTAGTGGCTGAGGAAGTTGAATTGAGGTTGAGGACGAGACGTCCGAAGCGACCGATGTGCGAAGAGACTTCCTATTTCGAGAGGTGCGATGAAGCCGCGCGCCACCAGGGCAAGCTTACACGTTCTGCTACGAGCGAGGAGCACGACGTAGGAACGGCCGAAGGGTAAGAGGGTACCGGCAGATGAAACATGTCCACAGCATGGGCAGCGCCGAAGGTCCGCATTGCCCAGAGGTAACCCCAGGCGGGCGTGAAGGCATGCGCAAACACGAAAAATATATGCGCGAGCAGAGCTCCTGAGGTTGTCGGAGCGAACCGCGGACGCGGCCGCTCTCCTAGGACGTCAGCGATCGAATGAAAAAAATTAGCTGGGGTTTTTAGCTTTGCCTAAACCTGGTAGGTTGCGTAAGCCCGTCTAGCAGCGTCTTGAGAGCGCCGCTTAGCAAGGCACTGTTCGCGTTAATCTGTCTCCGACGCCCGTTGTCGTTTCCTCTGTTTATCAGGCGGCATAACGACTGAGCCGGGTGGTTGGTTGGTTGCGACTGAGACAAGGATGAAAAGGAAAAGTGCACGGGCCTGCCGAATGGCTCAAGCCGAGCCACCACCGCTGCCACAAGCAGATAGAAGAGAGTTGAAAGATAAGAGGAAAGAGGGAGTAAAGACGCGCGTCGCAACAACCGCGTCCGCCGGAGCGGACGCTGGGTGAAAAAAACAGATAAACCGCCGTATCCCGAGGATGCAACCCCCTGAGCCGGCAAGCGAGCGAACGCATTTTACTTTTACCCCCCCCCCTCGTTTTCGAGCCTCCTCTCCACACTTCACAGCTGAGAGAGCGCGGCGGCGGCTGCGCCTCCACTTGGCAGTGGCGCGGCTGCAGCTGTAGTGCGCCTGCCTCGCGCTGTCCTGACCCGACGGCTTTAAGTGGGAGCCCAGCGACGCCCGTTGTTGTTGCCATGGCAACGACGCTCCATCGGTTGCTCGCCGTGCCTCGCGCTGCCCTTACCCGACGGCTTGAAATGGGGGCCCATTTGCGGTGGCTCTAAAGGTCAACCGTGCCTCAGGCCGCCCCTACACGAAAGGCTGGAACCTGGCGTAGTATTGCTTACGCAATAAAAACATTGCCTGTGGTTTAGCTCTGGTTAAACCTGCAGCGACGCGATAGCTACAGCTAGCCGAGTGGAACTCGCTCAGTCGAATTGCTAAGTCAGTCTTTTGCCGCTGCGCTTCGCTGGGCGTTCCTTCTTAATAATAGCGAATTAATAGCGAAGAACAAGAACTCACTGGCTTGTGAAATCCTAAGGCAAGATACTGGCAATGAAGGACCAGTGCATAAGGAAACCTTCAGTTTCATTATTTGAAAAAGTACCAGCCTATTTGTCATGCAATACCAGATTTTATATATGCGACACTTGTCTCACCATGTGCACCCTCGGCCTTCAGTCGTATTTTTTATTTTTTGCCTTCACCACTTGCTTCTGGTTTTACATTTGGTCTTTGTTCTCATTGTCACTTTTGTGACTTTAATCTTTTGAGCCTTTTGCCCTGTTATTCATTGACCTGTGAGTTTTTATCTGTTTTATTGGTTTTAGCTTGCAAGACCATGTCTTGTGCACTTGTTTCCACCCTGGTTTCTTCCATGTTTCTTGTTGGCCGTTCTTCACTAACTTTGCTTTTCTGCTGTGTCCTAGAAACAGCTGTGCAGATCCTTACTGGCTTATTCCCTCTGTTTTTTCAGACTAAAAAAACCACTTGTCACATTGTTTCGGGGTATCTCCTGATATGGTTTCATCTTTTTTTGCCATGTGTGCTGACAGGAAACTGTACAAAAGTTGATCATTCAGTGCTTCAGTCGATGTGGTCCTCCTTCTGTGTAGTCTGTTGTCATTTTTTTTTTTTTACCCCGGTTCCTCACAGATTGCAGAAAGCCAGTCTGAACAGCCATGAAATACCATATATGCTTTTTATATTGATCAGGTGCTCTAAGACATTCTTGAAGAGTTTCTTCGCTTGCGCCATGCTGAGTTCATGCTCCTTGTCAATGCATTTGCTATGCTTTCTTAGACTTGCCTCTGTGCAAGCTTGATATGGTGCGAAGTGATTTGTCAAATATTCGAGGCTTCTAAGAATCTGTGCCATGTGCCTGCAGTCATTTTATCCAGTTCCCGCTGGTGATTACATGGGATCCCTGTCAGCTTGCAGCAGAAACAGAATACTCTGTCTTAATATGTTAAATATCCGGCGTCCACTGAAGACTGTTGTTTTTGAGGTGTCTTTGAGAAACCTTGTTTAGGATATATGGTAATGCTCACCTAGGAGAAAGTAGGAGAAATTGATTAAAAGGAAAGGATTCCCACTGGAAAATATTAAATAACAGCCATGTTGAACCTCAGTTCTTAGATGAAAAATGTCCAAGGAATACATGGTTCTAATGTACCCCACCCCCTCCTTCAAATCCCCCCTCCCCCCCCCCTTCCAGTTGCACCCATGAATCTGCCCCTGCAATAACCACTAAAATGTCTTGAATGGTTGTAATATTCGGTCACGGACGGGACCGGCCAGATTTACTTTGGTGTTATCATAGTCAACATATGTTACGTTGGTGTACATATCCGTGAAGCAGCAGAGAAGTGGTATCCAGATTTTTAAGTTATGCGTTAGTTTTCTAGAACCATGAGTACACTCCACCTGTCCCACTTTTCATGCAATCTCTCTTCTCTGGGTCGCTGTGTTTGACGACACTGGCCTTCCCAGGGCATTTTCGCTTCTTTTGAAACTATTATTTAGCTCATGAAGCTGATGTTTTAGTCTTGCCTGCTCCGCTTTTAATAGCGCCTACAAAAAAGCCAGCATAACAAAATTTTGATAGCGTTAAATTGGGTGACAGGAGAATTGAAACCTTTCTCCAGTTGGATATTGTTACGGCTATAATCTTTATAGCCGGGGTGTTCTAGCTGGTTCAACAGGCCAGCGGCGAGAGGTTCGATCGGCGAGCGGGAATCAGCGTCCAGCGGGGCACAACACTCTCAACCTCTTCTTCTTTTGTTCTCCGGCCTTGCCCTTCCTGCGTTTCTCCAATCCCGTAACACTTCCCCCCTCGCAGGCGAAGCCCGCTGGGCGAGTCAGGCATCGGCACGTGGATGACAAAGTTTCAGCCGCGCGACATGGGTGAGTTCTGTGCGGGCAGAACGTCGGCCGCTTGCGGTGACGCGCGCAATCCTATAAGTGAGGTCACTGAGTCGCTCCAAGATGACATAGGGACCGGTATAGTTCGCGAGCAGTTTCTGGCTTAAGCCACGCTTCCTGAGTGGACGCCAAACCCAGACCAACTCGCCAGGGAGGTAGGTGACTCGGCGATGATGGTCGTCGTAGCGGGCTTTGGAGCGGTCCTGTGAGGCGAGAGTTCTCAGGCGGGCTAGTTGGCGGGCTTCCTCAGCATTGCAGAGGATCTCAGCGATGCCAGGGTCATCGTCGGTGGAGAACGGAAGTATAGTGTCCAGGGTGTGTCGTGGAGAGCGGGCATAGAGGAGGAAGAACGGACTGTAACCCGTAGTTTCGTGTTGAGCGGTGTTGTATGCGTATGTGATAAACGGTAGGATGGAGTCCCAGTCTTTGTGGTCAGGAGCGACGTACATGGAAAGCATGTTGGTGAGTGTCCGGTTGGTTCGCTCCGTTAAACCATTGGTTTGTGGATGATAGGGGGTAGAATGTCTGAACTGCACTGTGCACAATCGAAGGAGTGCTTCAACAATATCGGCGGTGAACTGGCGGCCACGGTCGCTGATGACGACTCGCGGGGGTCCATGGCGCAGGATCACAGAATGCAGCAGAAAGACAGAGACGTTAAATGCAGTAGCCGAGGGGAGAGCAGCTGTCTCGCAGTATCGAGTGTGGTAATCTGTACAGACGACAATCCAACGGTTGCAGCCATGGGACTTGGGAAAAGGTCCCAAGAGGTCTATCCCAACCTTCTCAAAAGGAGATCTGGGAGGCGTCACCGGGTGAAGAAGACCAGGAGGAGGACCGGTGGAACGTTTGTGACTCGCACACTGTGCACAACTAGCCACATACCTCTCAGTCGTATCGCGCATACGTGGCCAGTAAAAGCGCTCTTGGATGCGGTGGAGTGTCCTCGCAGAACCCAGGTGTCCCGAAGTGGGATCGTCATGCATGACACGCAAAACAGAGGAGCGTAGACTTTCAGGCACAACCAGGAGGAAACGGAGACCAGTTGCGGAGTAGACCTTCTTGTAGAGAAGACCATCGCGTACACAGAATGCGCAGGAGGTTGTAGGGGCCTGCGCAGCGGTAAAGAATGACGTGAGATGCTGATCCTTCCGTTGCTCCTCGTGGAATGTACGGGCATCGGGGAATTTAGGTTCTACGGAAGCGATGTAGTGGTCAAAGTCGTCGGCGTCACATTCCGTCGTTGCAAGCGGCAACCGAGAGAGACAGTCTGCGTCAGCGTGTCGGCGTCCACTCTTGTACGACACTGTATAATCAAACTCTTGCAAACGGATTGCCCACCGTGCAAGACGGCCAGATGGGTCACGGAGGTTGATCAGCCAACAGAGGGAATGGTGGTCGGTAACCACTGTGAAAGGTCGCCCATAGAGGTAGCAGCGAAACCGCTGAACGGCAAAAACTACCGCAAGGCACTCCTGTTCAGTAATGGTATAGTTACGCTCAGATTTGCTCAGGCAACGGCTGGCATAAGCAATGACGTGTTCCTTGTCGCCATAACGCTGAATTAACACGGCACCAATGCCAACACCACTGGCATCAGTATGCACTTCTGTTGGGGCAGAAGGATTGAAATGGCGGAGAATTGGATGCGATGTGAGGAGAAACTTAAGCTGACGAAAAGAAGAATCGCACTCAGATGTCCAATCATAGGGAGCGTCTTTGTGGAGCAGGCTCGTGAGCGGGTGAGCGATGTCAGCGAAACGGGGAATAAAGCGGCGAAAATACGAACAAAGTCCGAGGAAACTGCGAAGTTCCTTTGCAGTCTGAGGTGTTGGAAATGATGCTACAGCCGCGGTCTTCTGCGGGTCAGGGCGGACACCTTCACTGTCGACGAGGTGTCCGAGCACCAACGTCTGACGTTCACCGAAACGACATTTCTTCGAATTAAGCACCAGACCAGCGCGTTTCAGGCAATCCAGCACAAGGGCGAGGCGTTCGTTGTGCTCATTGAATGTCCGGCCAAAAATGACGACATCATCGAGATAGCACATACAAATATGCCATTTCAAGCCCCGTAAGATCACGTCCATAAATCGCTCAAAAGTTGCAGGAGCATTGCAGAGCCCAAAAGGCATTACGTTAAATTCAAAAAGGCCGTCCGGTGTGATAAAAGCGGTCTTCTCTTTGTCCTCGGGATGCATAGGGATCTGCCAGTAGCCCGACCGTAGGTCAACGGATGAGAAGTACGATGCAGAGAACAGGCAGTCAATGGCATCATCAATCCGAGGAAGCGGGTACACGTCTTTCTTTGTTACAGCATTCAGGCGGCGATAGTCCACGCAAAAGCGCCATGTACCATCTTTCTTTTTGACCAAAATGACAGGAGCGGCCCAAGGACTGCAGGACTCTTGTATAACACCCTTTTGCAGCATATCCCGAACTTGTTGATTGATGACCTGTCGTTCTGTTGGGGACACTCTGTACGGCTTCTGTCGAATGGGGTGTGAGTAACCGGTGTCAATCCTATGCCGTGTACGTGACACGGGAATGCTACAGGAACCACTGGGCTCTGAAAAGTCAAAGATAGACGAGTATTTGACCAGCAAGGCTTCTAAGGCATCACGCTCGACACTGTTCAGAGACTTGCTGATCATCCGACGCAGCTGTGAGTCAGTGGCTGGAGTAGCAGCTACTGCGTCTGGTGCGTCAGCAACCAAAGCCACCGAGGCAGGGACATCTTGATTACACGTGGCGATCTTCATGTGAACTGGTAAAACAACTGGTTGCGAAGAACAGTTGATGGCCCACAACTGGGTCCTGCCCTGGAACACTGACAGCAGGCAATGTGGAACCAGAATGAGTTTGTTAGCGCAGTTAGGATATAGAGGCGCCACTGTGGCATCGAAGGTATCGGAAGCACGGCTGGGGCATGAAACTGGGACGCACTTGACAGAAAGCGGGGGCACACTGGTATCCTCGGATACACAAAACACATCTTGTCGAGCCGGCGTCTCTTCGAAGAGTCCAGATGGAAGGGAACCATCAACGCAGAGTTCCCCAGAGCGACAGTCAACAGTTGCGCCACACATTCGTAAAAAGTCAATACCTAAGATAACGTCATGCGTACATCTCGGAAGCACTGCAAACTCCGCTGTAAAAACGGCTCCGCCGAGGTACACCACAGCACTGCATATCCCCAAGGGGCACAATAACTCACCGCCCGCGCCATGAAAATTAACACTGCGGTCCCAAAGAAACATAACTTTGCGGCCTAACTGGTTCTTGAATGACAAACTCATAATTGAGACAGTTGCACCCGTATCCACTAACGCCATTGTGGGCACACCATCTACAAGCACATGAACTGTGTTCTTCAGCATAACAATTGAGGGAGGAATTTCTAAACGCAGCGCACAGTCTCCAGCGGCCTCACCTCCCGCGGCCGCGCTGACTAGTTTCCCGGCGAAGGCGATGTGGAACGTCGCCGGGGTGACGAAAAACGGCGCACAGAAGAGGAAGGGGGTGGTGAGAAACTTTGGTCGGAGACGGGAGAGTGGCTGCGTTGTCCGTCGGGCAGAGGATAGTCGCTCGAGGTCAAGGGCCGTTGAAAAGGAGGGTCGTACGAATTGTTGACCGGCGGAGGAGGATGGACGGGCCGCTCGTATCGAGGTGGTGGACGGCGGCGGCAATAGCGAGCAATGTGCCCCTCGATGCCGCAGCGGCGGCAAACGGGAGCGGTGCGGCGAAGAGCTTGTTCTCTTGAAGACTCTGACGAGGCGGGAAGCACTGAATACCAACGCGCGTCCTCAGGTCTTCTGGCTGGGCGCCGGAAGGAGGGTGCAGGCGGTCTTGAACGATGTTCATAATCTGGATCGTAGTTCAATTCCAAGTCCGCCGAGCGTGGGTAGGAGTGATAGGGATGACTGGGTCCACCGAACCTGGACGTGTGTGCAGTGTTTACAGAACTCAGCCCAGGCATCGAGGGGACTACTAATGGAGAACTTTGATGAACGGGAACTTCAGACGGCACAGATGGAGGACACCGTGCATGGGGCTCGAATCTCAGAAGTTCCTCGCGAACGATCTGGCGGATCGTCGTTGAGAGATCCGTAAAACGCTCTTCGACGCTGGCCACAGTTGGAACGTTAGCCAGTCGCCCAAATTTAGGCGTAATACGACGAGTCTTCAACGTCTCGAATGTGCGGACGTGCCGAATGACGTCTGAGACGGCCCCCAAGTCATCTTTGGTGATTAGAAAATTGTACACATCTTCTGCAATTCCTTTCAGAAGATGGCCTACTTTATCATCCTCGGTCATATTAGCGTTCGTTGTTTTGCATAACTTAAGTATTTCTTCTACATAGGTCGTGCAAGTTTCGCCCGGTAACTGAGCCCTGTGTGCCAGCGTTTGTTCGGCCTGCTTGCGGCGCGCGAGGCAATCGCCAAAACACTGTCGCAGTTCAGTTACGAAGCGGTCCCAGGTGGTGAAGGAGTCCTCGTGGTTCTCAAACCACACCAAAGCTGTATGGGTCAGAAAGAAGACCACGTTGGCTAGCTGAGTGGCGGCGTCCCAGCGGTTATAGCGGCTCACCCTTTTGTAATGGGTCAGCCATTCCTCCACGTCCTCGCCTGCTGCTCCGGCGAAACTGCGAGGCTCCCGATAGTGCTGCGATGAACCGGTCGCTGTGGCCACACGCTGGTCTGAAACTTGGATCGCAGCGTCACTTCGGGCTGCGGATGGCTCTTCGGGAGAGTGCATGGTTTCGGTCAGCGGTTCCAGGCCGGCAAGGCGACGACGCCGGCGGGGCTGCTCCAGTTGTTGCTGCGCCGTTTTGTTGCTGAGATCGTTACCCGGCGCCTCCACCAAGATGTTACGGCTATAATCTTTATAACCGGGGTGTTCTAGCTGGTTCAACAGGCCAGCGGCGAGAGGTTCGATCGGCGAGCGGGAATCAGCGTCCAGCGGGGCACAACACTCTCAACCTATTCTTCTTTTGTTCTCCGGCCTTGCCCTTCCTGCGTTTCTCCAATCCCGTAACAATATGTAGAAAATGGTACAAGCGTTATATTTATCATCAAGGATTCCTTCTGTTCCTAATAACAGTGCCTTGGCTGCAGACTGGTGTGAAGAAGGTCTGGCGTACTTTTCTGCATACACATGGGCAAAATTTTAGTGGAGCGAAACAGCTATTCTCGACATGAGCTGAACTTACTGAGGTGAAACAGCAGGCCATGCAAAGTTAGCTAGGCTAGATCAGGTTAGTTTTAACCTTACTACGATAATTCATCTTGTTCCTGTACTTTAAAAAGGGCTTTTTCCATCGTCTCTGCTTTTTCTTGAAAACTGTCGCAATGCACCAGCCATTTTAGCACTTCGGCATTCATTTTCTTTCATAAATTGTCTTGCTTAGAACTGCGAATAAGGCAAGACAGCTTGTTAGGAGAGTTCATTTGCACAGTCCATGGCTACAATGCAAGAGGCAGGACAGGTGATTGGGTAGAAGCAAACGAATTTCAAAATAAAAACAAACCATGCCGACATAATGCCAGACACAGGAAATCAAATCTCTGTTTCTAAGTTGCCAGAACCCTGCACAAAATTTTTGTCTACATCTATGCACATAGCAACAATAGTAGCACTACAACCATTCTCTACAAAATCATTCAAATTTTCTGTGCCCATTTTCTCGACATTCAGAATTAAAAACATTTTTTTGTCCAAGACAAGTATTTCTTATGAACGAGTAACTATGGGCTCACAGTCCAAAATCCTGTGAGTCTCAATGATGATGATTAGCAAAAAGCCCAGTCTATATTTAGGTCTGTAATTAACGCCTAAAATCAAGCAGTGCTACTCTGCAGCACTGGGTGCCTAAAAGAAGTACTAGCTATAATGAAATTCTCACAGAGCAGAGTATGCAAAAGGGAGAGAAATGGTGCACACATTATTTCCTACCACCATTAAAGGCAATACAGCTTGACACAGTCAGATGTGTTCTGATTTAGATAATGCACAGGGCGTGCTGAAGGCAGTTTTAAGTTCAAAGATGGAAAGAATCTGCACAACTGAGACGGGACAAGGGCTAAGCAGTGAACTGACAAAGCTCTCTAAGCACAACTGTCCTCCCCTACCCCTTTCCCTTCTGCCGCAGCAGAGCTTACATGTGGAAAGAATGTCATTTAGATGGTCCTGCCCGCAACAAACGACGCCTGAAACTATGCCGCGTCTGTAAGGTACATGCACCCTTTGCAACCCTCTACAGTAGCGAGTTATGCACTCATTTTGGCATGCTTCAGGCATACATGTTGTCTCCCTCATTTTGAAGAGCTCTGGAAATGTCTCTTTTGAAGGTCAGGGATAGAGGGAGGGCGGGTAGAGGATGGGAGGATGTGGCATTACACCCGCAGGGCAACTCAGCATTCCCATTTTGGTGATGTCTTGTGCGATTGCACTGGTCACCCTTCCCTAAGGCTGGCATTGCTCCCACTTGTCGGAGACAGGTTCACTGCTAATGGGATGTTTGGGTTTTTTCTCTTTTGTATTTTGATTTGCATTCATTTCAGCGTGAACTGTTAGGCAATGCTTCATGTTGTGACTATAGCTGGATAGAACTGAAGAATGCATAATGATTCTGGCGACTTCGTGGTTAATTCCCATGCACTTGCTAATCCATCACACCAGCTGGCAAAAGGAAAGGATAAACCACAAATTAGCCAAAATAACCACACAATCGTAATGGTTGGTTGGTGCCGTTGACTGGAAGACTTCCTTTTTGCGGTATTTGAGCCTACAGCTTTGAATTGTATACTATGCAAGATAACCCATGCATACAGCATTGCATATTGTTGTGGCATATACCTCGCTATGTGTGCCTCAATAAACTGGCTCCTCAGTCAATTACTTGAGGATTGCTGATGAGAGATACAGCAGTGTTATTGCTGCATTTGACATGAAGCTTTCTTGATGGGTGCGCTGTAAGCCGCACATATTTCTTCCAAAGTGCATCTGTAGGGGGGAATTTATATGTGGAAAGAGTGAGGAGCCCAGGATGCTGTACAGACACGCTCAAACTGACAACTGTTTAACCTGAGTAAGTTCAGCTCATGTCGACAATAGCTGTTCAAACTGAGCATAAGCCAGGATACTGAAAAAGGATGTTAGTACTTGCATTATTGAGGCCTGCATGTGAGCTGTACTAGCGGCGTGTGGGGAAAATGCTACAGCACTGAAAATGTGCGACTTCCAATGCTCAACCAAAAGTTTTATTCGAAGCTATTGCTTAATTTTGTTTTGATTCTGCCTACAGAGAATATTTTGTGTGCATTCTGCATGTTTCTTTAGCTGGGTTATTGCTTGAGGTTGTGGCCAGAAACGTTTTTTACTCAGGGCAGCAGGCACTTTGCACTATTCTGGGACAGTGGAAGCTGAGTGCAGATGTAAGAGGGTAACGTCACATTCACGTAACTGCTTGCTCTGCAGCACTAGACATCATTTTAGACTTGCGTATCACTAGTTGGGCATTAGTAATACAAACAAGCCTCTGCTCAGTTCTGTTAATTCCAGCTTCACTAAAATGTGCATATCCCTCGTCATGCATCTAAATCTCTGTAAAGACAAAGCACGTCAATATGTGCTGCAAACTTACTTATTACCTGTCAAAAGATTTTTGCTTACGGCTGTACTTTCGGGTGACACAGAATAGGCATGCTGATGATTCGACCTGTGTATACATAGACATTGCTACTCTGGTGTCAGAGAGCACTTTGAAGGAACATTGAATGGAAACTGAAGTTGGCCTTTGTCGAGAGGCTACTGTCTGATTGCAAGGAGACTGAAAAGGTGCTTTCACAAGCTACATAAAATGAAGAAACAAAGTACAGGTGTTGTCATCATTGCCTCATTTTCTAAGTAGACTGCAGTCTACTGACACGTCAGATTTCTGGGTGCAGATAACAAGGCCCTAAGCAGCCCCGCAACTAACTTCAAAATGTGGTCATGGAGTCCTTTTGGTGTATACGTCAGAATTTGAATTTAGTGACCGGCAAATTTTTAAATTTAGTTTTCTCAGCAATAAATGCATTTTTTCGCTGCCACACTGACATCAACAAATTGGTTTGATTCGATTTATTGGGGGTTAACGTCCCAAAGCGACTTACGATATGAGGGACGCCGTAGTGAAGGGCTCCGGAAATTTCGACCACCTGGGGTTCTTTAATGTGCACTGAATTTGCACAGCACACGAGCCTCTAGAATTTCGCATTCATCGAAATTCGGCTGCCGCGGCCGGTATCAAACCCACGTCTTTCGGGCTAGCAGCCGAGCACCATAACCACTGAGCCACCGTGGCGTGCAACAAATTGAGAAAGTGCAGACAGAATGAATTTTTCCCAAGAACAACAGGTTACATGGAGTTGTTTTTGCATCCCTTTAAAAACTAGTGTTGGAGTTCAGTGAGCAGCTTTCACACAAGTAACAAAACACTATGGTTGTTAAAAACCTTATTAAAGTGAACATTTAGGAAAGGTTTATTTTGGCTTGAAGTCTGGTTTTGTACTGAGTACTAAAGACTACTATATATTCACTAGTGCCCACAATGAAACTGAAATGTGGGCTACAAAGGAATTAAAATTTGGGGTAGGAGGAGGGGTGCAGTCTTCTTGCAATGTTTATTATTTTTTTGAAGACAGCATAGATATGCTCACTGTCCGAGGAGTAACAGTGCTCTGTCCTTGTTTCAGGACCATTGCAGCTGTGAATCCTGTCCGGGGAACGAAGGCAGAGCACTCGAAGAAGCAACACTGCCCTTCTTCAAAAGTTGCTTCCCTCATCATGCAAGACTTTGACTTTTAACTGTTCTGAAATTTTACAACTTTTTAAATCAATATTTTGTGTACGCTGTGATAAACCAAACAGCCTGTGGCATGCCTTATCATGCAGTTGTCACAAGAGTGGATGTACCATGTATTGAGAATCAATGTTATATGGTTACACTGATAAGTCAAACAGCTTGTGGCATGCTTTATGTCCTGTGGCTTCTATCTCACTTCATTTCGTACTAGTGTCAGGCAAGACACAATTTGTTTAAGATGCCTTATTTATGCTTATACTTGCTGTTACACTTCAGTGGCTGGTTGTATGAATTGTAGCACTACTTTCTATCTTGTCTGTGTTACTTTTTTCATTTTAAAGTTATTGTAGTCTCAAGATAAGACGTACTAACTGGAGTGAAAAAATGTTTTGCAGTTACACTGTGATGAGGCAAACAGCCCGTGGCATCCGTTATGTCCTGTTGCTTTCATCTTGTTGCTTAATGCAGCACTAGTCATGAGCAAAGCATATCTTTCCAATACTCTCCTTTTGCGTATGCCTGCCATTAGTTTAGTGACTGGTTGTGTTCATTGTTCAGGTATTATTACTTTGTGTCGTATTCATTGTATTGTATTGCTATTTTCGAGTGAATCGTGCCATTCTGTATGACAGAAAGGCACCGGTTTCGTTTCTACATTACTTGCCATTACTGCATATTTTGCATGATTTTACTGTATGCCTGTAGAGCAGGCAGGGCAACGTAAGTTTCTTTTTTTCTTCGGCCACCCTCCTACTGTTTAACTTAATTCAGTGATGCTGAAAGATATTACTTTATAGTAAAATATCAGCCATGATTGCATTGTTTAACACTGCATATTTTCCAATATTCTTGAATACTAACTTGCCTTTGCTTGTGATTGTTTAGAAGCGGTGAAATATTTTATTGTATTGAAATGTGGCAGCAGTCCTAATATTCTGTATCTGTTTTTATGTCAGTCATTAAAAGTTGATGTGATAGAAATAGTGTATGAAATGATAGAACATGGAGCTTCACAGAATATTTTTGTGACTCATGAAAAAAAAGCTGTTAAATGACAGAAAATATGGTAAGAGAAAATGGAACATCACAGAAGTTTTCTGTTAGCAGCAAACCGAAAAACCTGTGAAATGACGAAAAGAAGTAAAAACAGAAAATTTCTGTCATCCTCACAGACATTTTCTGTTAATTGCAAACAAAAAACCCTGTGAAATGACAGAAAAAGTAAGAACAGAAAACATACAATAACAGAAAGTTTCTATCCTCTTCACAGAAATTCTCTATTAATCGAAAACAGAAAAGATGTGCATAATGACAGAAAAAGTAAAAAACCGAAAACATAGCATAACAGAAAATTTCTGGCAGGCCAGCTGCCAGAAAATTTCTGTTTTTTTTTCAATAAATATTTTTTACAGTGTGATCGAGCGAAGTGACATATCATTGCCTGGCGTCGCAGGTGCCTGCGGGCGATCAAGGAATTCCGAGGACAGGGCAGGTACGGGTCGTTCCTTGCTTATTTTCTTACGCAGCACGTTCAGACAGGCTTCAAATAGAGCTTGATGTTAGCTTTGCAACCTCGTAGTCGGAACAGTGAGTGTTGCTTAAGGATAACACTTTAGAAGAAATCGTCTTAACCACGTTGCTGTTGCCGACCTTTTGCGTAGTGGTGATGTTTCACGACCAGTTTTGCGCTATGTTTCGGTGGGGCACGTGTTTGCATGGGTCAGATTAAATCGCTAAATCCCAATTGGTGCGGCAAGCAAAAACAGCAAAACTGCCAAAAATGTAGCACTGCAATGGGTAGTGCCATCTCGTCGTCACCATAGGAACGAATTGACACCCACTGTACACTGCCAGTTGCTCCGGTGGTGCGAGTTACTGGCGCTACTGCTGCGAATGTTGGCAATTTTTGTTCGCAGTCGCCGTGAGTGAAGAGATTTCAAACGTTGCCGAATTAGTCAAGTACACCATGCAAACATACAGTGAATATAAGCTGGCTACCAAATGCCGCCTGGGCGTGAAATATAAGCCCTGAACAAGGTGGCAATTAAGCTGAGATAATTCTTTCTCTCGAGTGTCTTTGAGCGGCTGTTTGTGAGACAGCGGTCAGCAGTGCGTTTGTTGCAGTGCATTGCCTACTTACATGCTGCAGCATGTTTGTTTACTTACAAGCATTGACTCGTGTACTCGGTTGTTTTGCATTTACAGGTGCATCGTCTACCTAGATAAAACCTGGGTCAACGCAGGGCACACAAAAGAGTACGTCTGGCAGGACAAGACTGTGAAGTCATCTCAGGATGCCTTCCTGAAAGGTTTAACAACGGGATAGGCTGCGCCTTCGGGCAAATGGGCCCGTTTGAAATTTGTGCTTACACGGTGGGAGCTGTGCAACAGGATTCGTGGAAGACACTGCTGACTAATTCTTCAGAGCAAAAAAGGGATACCACGCTGACTACCACTCTGATATGGATGGCAACTACTTTGAGAAGTGGTTCACCGACAAGTTTTTGACAAACATTCCGGCCAATAGCATTGTCATCATGGACAATGCTCCATATCATAGCGTGGCTCTTGAAAAAGCACCATTGGCTGTTTCCAGAATAAAGCATTTCTCGCAAACACTGCGGAGTCAACATTTTTTATTGTCCTGTCTCATTTATTGTTTGCTCTTTCGAAATATTTTTACCTAGCGTTGTACAAAACTTTTTCTGCATTCTTACTTGACGCTCTCACAGAACTCTTTTTACCTGGCTGCATAAAAATCCTGCCTGAGCAGCTTCTGCTCTTCTAGGAGAGCAGGGAAATCGAGACAAGCTGACTTGCCTCTGTATTGCCTTCATATACATTTGTGCACGACAACAAATCTAACCCTTGAGGCAGTACTATTTTCTCTCGCTGTGTGAATCAACACTATGTTCTAAATTTAACAATTAACACGGGAAAACAGGCCATATCGAGGCGGTGTGTGTAAAAATAATTTCACCCGAAAGTTGCAGACGGCCACTTGTTAATCGGGCCACGGCGGAGCACTCACCACTGTGCTAATTAATTAAACCCGACGAATAAACGTCATCTTTCGCACGAACCTCTCACTTGCATCTAAAAAGTTTAGTCACAATGCTGCAGAATCGGGAAGAAAACCGCTACTGGTGACCAAAAGCCGGTGCGAGTTCATTGACAACGAATTTCGGAGAGCTCACATTAACGCGGTATGCTTCAAATGAACAGATACATGCAGTTCATTTCAGAATACGCCATAATGTTCAAGCGATACTGAACAAAACGAGTTTTCTCATTCAAGTCACGCAAAATTCAACTTGCGATAAAAAAAAAATCTGCGAAAAAAAAAGTTTCACCATCCGGGATTCGAACCGACACACGCCCACTGCCTGTCGACTCTCTGGAGCGACGCGTTAAACCACACAGCTTTTTTTTTTCTTTATTGCCTGGGCTTTGGCTCATGACATTGCACAACAAAAATACACATAACGCTATATACATACGACACTGTCGTGGTCAGCCAGCACGAGACTGGCTTCGTCAGCTTAAAATTCCCGCAACATACACAACGGCTCTAGTCTTGAGAAAAGAACGCAGTTCTGTGGCTGTGTGGTTTAACGCGGAAGCTGCAGAGCCTCCCGCGTTAAACCACACAGCCACAGAACTGCGTTCTTCTTTCATGGTATTTATTTACATGGTTCTGTACAGAAGGCACATATATACATATATGTGTGTGTGCGTGACACAAACACACACACACACAATACAACTATTTACAGAGCACCTTCGTAGGCGCTACGTAGCAGAAACATAATAGTAACATATTATAACACACAGCCACAGAATAACGCGGAGTGATACACCTCTCTATTTTTTTGTGCGGACTACTTCCGTAGCCTTCACAGCGTTGCACATGATTGCATCATCCGTTTACATGATTACATCATCCGTTTACGTATAGCTGCCGGATTTCACGGAAAATATTACCATACAAAAAGGGTGCGCCGTTCTTACGAGCCACACGCGTAACACGTAAGTGCCTGATCCCGGAATACATTCGTCTTGTCGTTCTCTCATTGTGAACGTTACGATATTCGCGTTTGGTGCGAATCTGTTTGCACCATAAAACAATAAACAAAAAGGAAGCGTGCGAAAAGGTGCGACGGAGGCAGAAAGAACATCATCATAGACGATTGCGCAGTACAAATTGAGCCCCAGAGATTCTTGCGCTGAAGTTTCACCGAAAATATTGCTATACAAAAAGGGACAGCTGTTCGTAGTTCACAATCACGACAAACATCAGCGCGGAAAATGGTTCGAAACACGGGAAGCAATGCAAAGGGCCAGGAAAACGTCACAGGCCCTCCATTACCTGTTTATGATAAACTGAGAGGGGTCTACAAAAGCCACACACCGCTACCTGTTCAGCAGAAAATTGTTGATTCTCTCCTTAAAAACGAGCTTCGGAATCACGTACACGTGGTGGTGGTGGTGGTGAAAAACTTTAATCAAGAGAGCTTGAGGGTTAAAAAAAAAATAAATAACCCTGCTGCATGGTCGGTATCCTTAGTCCGGGACACCGCATGACGAGGCCCCGTCTCGCGCCCGCTTGACCAGAGCCCTTTGGGACTCCAGTGTGGAGCAGTTGAGGAGGGCAGTCTCCCATGCCTCTCGGGTGGGGGTGGGGGAGGGGGGAAGGTGAGGATTCTGAGTACATGCCCACACCATGTGAAAGATATTGCAGATCTCTCCACAGTGCGGGCAGCGCCCATCTGTGTTCGGATCGAAGTGTTTTGCTATTGCAGGACAGAGAAGGGTTCCTGTCTGCAGGCGCCGCAGAGTTCGCTCCTCCGCCTTACTCAGCCCCTTGGCAGGTGCCGGGTAGAGACGGTGGCTGTCGCAATAAATTAGGATTTCGCGGAACCGCAGAAGCGGTTTATGAGCTTCTGAGCCATGAGAGCTAGGATGAGGAGCCCGGTGTGTGAGCGCTCGGGCGGCCGCATCAGCGGCCTCATTGCCTCGTAGACCCTGGTGGCCAGGAGCCCAGATCACTTTTGTGCGAGTTGGATCGGCGAGAGCGCGTCTTAGAATTTGCGAGGCCAGAGGTGATATTTCGCCTGCAAGATAATGTTCACAGGCCCGGCGAGAGTCTGTAATAACCGTTTTCGATTTTGGATCGGCGGCAGCGAGAGCTATTGCGACTTCCTCCGCTCGTGTTGAATCGTACACGTGTTTACCGATGGCTCTGTTAAATCGGGATCAGGCGCGGCAGCATGTGTTATCCCCTCGCTACGACTCGCCAGAATGTGCCGTCTAGGTTTCACCGCCAACTCTACAGTGGCCGAGATTGCTGGGCTTCATCTTGCCGCTGATGTTATACTAGATTCCGTACGCCCAGAGAAGCCCATCGCAATTCTTTGTGACTGCCAGCCGGCACTTCGCAGGCTCCAAAATTTAGAGACGGCTACCCAAGGAGAGATCAGCCTTGCCCATAAACTATACGCGTTAAGAGACATGGGCTACCGGATCTCCATCCATTGGATTCCGTCCCACGTAGGGATTGGGGGAAACGAAGACGCAGACTTTCTGGCGAAACAGGCCCGTGTCACCAATGTTCCTTTCACGGACGCGGTAAACGAATCCGACTGTTCTCGTCAACGCCGAGATGTCAAGCAAAAGCAGCTCCACTCTAAACCATGACACCTCCAGCTTGCGTCGAAACGTGGGAATCAGGGAAGAAAAACTCTAAAGCGATCGCCGGTGGAAAGTTTCACTGCGCTAGTCTTTTACGTCACTGTTGATTCTGGTGTTGATGAATAAAGTTCGCGTATACATTTATTAACATACGTTTCTTGTCTCAATTTTCATTTTTTACAACACAGCGTACCAGCATACCAGTCATACTTACGGCGTAGTAAACAAGCTCGCGATAATCCGACAGTGCGGCGTGTCGTTTGATGAGCAGTCCTCTGGAATTATTTCCTTCCTATGCAGGGTCGAGTGAAAGTCGTTAGACAGCGATTGCTCACCGCATACTTTTGAGGATTTCTTCAAGATTACACAGCACACACCACACTGAAGGCACACGCTTGATTTGTCTTCGCCGATGCATACGGACACAAGAGCGATGAGATGCCTGATCTGCGATCTGCGATTGGACTCAATTATTTGACGACGTTGTTCTGGACCCCAAGCAGCTGATTTCTGCCGAACGCATTCGTGGCAACGAGACGAAGCAGAACATGAAGCTATGGCGAGCATCCGTCTTCCGTTATCCGTGGACGTTTGCCGCCATGACTGCCGGCGCTGCTTGCGGTGGCCACCAGCCCATGTGATCATAATGCGCTTTCCCGTTAGGGGCGAATTTTCTGGCTGCCAGCGGGCTGCCCGAGCAGGATATATCGAAGAAGGCCAGTGGCTGAGGAAGTTGAATTGAGGTTGAGGACGAGGCCTCCTGCGAAGCGACTGAAGAGCGAAGACTCTTCCTATTTCGAGAGGTGCGAGGAACTCGCCTGCAGCGATTGCATGCTTACACCTACTGCGAGGAGCACGACGTAGGATCGTGCGAACGGTAAGATGGTGTCGGCAGGTGCAGCATGTACACAGTATGGGCAGCGGCGAAGGTCCGCATTCCTCAGAGGTAATCCAAGGCAGGCATGAAGGCGTGCGCGGGCACGTAGAACACATCAGCCCGCGCAGGGCCAGAACTGGTCGCCGACGAGCGGACGGGACCGCTCTCCTTGAAAGTTAGACAGCGGCTAAAAGCTGAAAGCTCGAAAGGAAACCGCTTACTGCGAGAGGGCCAACTACTCGCGTCCGCTCGCTTACGGAGCGAGAGAGTCCGGCTTCCGTTGTGGAGGCTCCGGCGATACCAGCGATAATGCGCTCGTTTCTGCAAACAACACGAGATGGCGCGCTAGCAGCGATTTTCGGACCCTACTCTATGGGAGTATATGGTAGTTCTACTATATGGGAGTATTAGCGGAGATTTCGGCGGCGCGCGGGCCGTTCGTACCAGCCACACGCGACACGCCTTATCTCGGAACTCAGTGGTCATGTCCGTCTCTCATTGTGAACGTTACGATATTTGCTCTTGGTGCGGATCTGTTTGGACCACGCAACAAAATGCAAAAAGGGGGCGTGCGACAAGGTTCGACACAGGTAGAAAGAACAGCATCGCAGAGGAGTGCGCAATATAAATTGAGCGCACAGATATTCCTGCCCGGCAGTTTCACCGAAAATTTCACTATACAAAAAGGGGCAGCCGTTCGTAGGAGCCACACGCGACATGCCGCATCTCGGAACACAGTGGTCTTGTCCGTCCCTCATTGTGAACGTTATGATGTTCGCGTTTGATGCGGATACATGTCTTTGCACCATTAAACAGCAAACAAAACCGGAGAGTGCGGCAAGGTGTGAAGAAGGTACAAAAAACTGGATTGAATTGCAAAACATTTTTGGTCAGAAAAGTTACACCGAATATATCTCCTACTACACAAAAAAGGAGAGCCGCTCGTAGTTGATAATCGTGAGAAACATCAGCGCGGAAAATTGCTTGGAAACAAAGCAAGCTATGAAAAGGGCCGCGAAAACATCACAGGCCTTCATTTACATATTTATGACAAACTGAAAGGGGTCTACAAGAGCCACACTCTGCTTCCTGTCGAGAAGAAAATTGTTGATTCTCTCCTTAAAAACCAGCTTCGGGATCCCAGACACGTATTTACGGATGGCTCCGTTAAATCAGGAACAGGCGCGACCGAATGCGTTAACCCTTCGCGTGGACTCGCCAAACAGCGCCGTCTACCGTTCCCCGCCAACTCCATGGTGGCCGAGATTTCTGGGCTTAAGCTTACTGCTGATCTTATACTAGATCACGTAAGCACAGAGAAGCCCATCGCAATTCTATGCGACTGCCAGCCGGCTCTTGCTAGGGTCCAAAATTTAGAGATGGCTACCGAAGATGTAACAGTAGCTTGGTTTGGGCTAGTTGGTAACAGTTCTTCGAAAAAATAGCGCAAAAAGGACACGGACTGCAGAGAAGTGGAAACATAGCGCCTGTCCTGTCCACTTCTGTGTCGTCCATGTCCGTTTCGCGCTATGTTTTCGACATACCCAAGGAGAGATCAGCCTTGCCCTTAAACTGGACGCGTTAAGTGTCGTGGGCTACCGGATCTCCATCCATTGGATTCCGTCCCATGTAGGTCTTATTGGAAACGAAGACACAGACTTTCTAGCGAAAGAGGCCCGTAACGCCAATGTTCCTTTAACTGACGCAGTAAACGAATCCGACTGTTCTAGTCAACGAAGCGATGTCATGCAAAAAGCGCTCCACTCCAAACCATAACACGTCCAACATGTTTGAAAACGTGGGAAGGAATGAAGAAAAACTCTTAGGTGATATTCGGTGGAAAGTTTGAATGCGTCAGTGTTTTACGCCACTGTTGATTATGTTGTTCATGAATAAAGTTCTCGTATACACATTTGCTAACATACGTTTCTTGTATTTATTTTCATTTTTACAACGCAGTATATCTCTTCATTCGATCGCGTACACACTGATTGTTCTTTTTTCCAGGAGGAATAGCTAGCTCCGTTATCGGCGAGGTTTATGCGCTAATGTTCGCTATATCGTAGGTGGTAAACTTAGATTCGCTATATTTTAGGTCAGCAGAGAGAAGTTCGTTATGACACGTCAGTTGCATACTAAGGTTCGGTATGTCCTAGGTTGTAAATTGAAGCTCGTTATATTCCAGGTGGCCCCGGGTGATGACGAAAGCCATTTCCTACCCTTGTAGTTATGCTGCTTCGAAAAAAGAGCCCTTTTCGGCATTACAATCTGCCAACCTCTGCTTCACCTATCAGTAACAAACACCCTCCTCTCCAAACACACACCCCTCCCGTGCCACCACACATCTCTAGCTTCTAGGCCCATTACCAACATGACATTCATAACGTGTTGTGTTTAATCGCGCATGACCTGCTAAGGCTATCAAGCTCCAAGCAAAAGATAAATGAGAATACTTTTCCGCAGTTTTTGCTATGTGAAAAACAGTGATGTTGAGGGTCTAAAACCTTGCTTCGTCCTACGTAGTAATGTGGAAGGAAGGAAATTTTATAAATGGCGACTAGTAAAAAGCTTTAAAGAAGGATGGGAAATCTCAGCGACTTTCCCTGGCTACGGAAGGTTCCTGTGGTTCCCAGCCAACCTAACAAAAACCGCAGCCTTCCTCTCAGGAATGAGAAAATGGCTGACGTGTATCATATGCTAAAGCGGAGCAGTTGATCAAAATTTAGTTTCTCAAGAAAACTTCTTTTTAAAAACCTTAAAAGGCAAGACGCACTAACAATGGCATTTTCACCTCGGAGCGGGACACGGTGTAAAGAAATGCATTCATAACAAACTTACTAAAGCGCTTTTCTCTTAGTTTTCCGTGTTCTGAACAAAAGAAAAAAATGTGCTTTATTCTGAGCACGTCTCTACATTTTTCACAAAGAGGTTTGTCTTCTTTCGAAGCAAGAAATTATGTATAATGTGTGTATGTCCAATGCGGAGACGACATAGATTTACTTCTATATATCGTTCCTGGCGCCTACAAGTTTTCCACAAACACAGGAGGGGCTTTAAAAAGTTCTGTTAATTTTTAACTTCGTTGTTCCAGCCATTTTTCTCTCAGTTTACTTGGCACAAACTTTATGCAGTCTTTATACTGTATGTTTACTTGTTTTACTTTAAGATTACCGGCAAGTCCGGCAAATGCGTCAGCGCTCTCGTTCCCGCTGATTCTCACGTGACTAGGAGCCCAGCCGAACTTTATTGTACGACCTTGTGTATCATCTTTTGTGACATTATGTATTATGCTTCCTATTATAGGTTCAACTGCGTTTCTGAGGTTTATTGCTGTAATTACGCTGAGGGAGCCAGTCTAGATAAAGTCTGTTCTCTCTGTTTTTCTTCCATATTTGTTCAAGTGCTAGCGCAATGGCGAAGCATTCTGCTGTAAAAATTGTAGCGCACTTAAGCAGCCTGACAACTTTCTCCAAATGCCCATGTTTTATTGCGCTGCCTAAGTAGAGTGCTGTTTTAGAACAGTACTGTAGAAATTGATGTAATTACATAGTTTTCACTTACTGCAAAAAATTCTTAGTGTATATATTCATGTGAGATTTGCGTTTTGTAATATCTATTAGTGCGAAATCGCGTACATCAAGAAATGTGTACCAAGGTGGCAGCGGATCGGATCGCCAGGCAACATCGGCACGTGCGTGTAGCACGTTTATTTCTTGGCATTTTTCTTCGAAGCGCAGGAGGGTGGTCTCACACCTTGAGGTTTGCTGGTAAACAGTGTTCTAGATGGGCATTTAGTAACCAGGGGAAAACGGATGTTTTAGCAGCGACCTTATTTACTGTACATAGGCACCGGTAGGCATTTTTCTCCTGCTGGTGAGGGGCTGCTCATTTCCTTGGACGTGTAGACTATTTACGGGGGATGTTCTGTATGCCCCAGTTGAGAAGCGCAAATCAAGGTTTTGCACTTGATCCAGAATTTTAAGATACAATGACCTGCAGACCCATACACTATTCATCCATAGTCTAAGGAAGAGCACACAATAGCACATCCTATCGGACCATCCGCCCTTTCAGTAGAGTACTTAGAGTGTACTGAGGGAAAGAGGATGCTTCCTTTTTAGGGTGTTTATGTGATTTAGGAACTTGAGCTTTCTCTCAGAAGTTATGCCTAAAAAATTGCGTTCTTGTTTTACTCGAAGCACAGTTTCATTCAAGTGGACGCTGGGATCAATCTGCAGTCCACTTTGGAGTGAGAAAACAGCACTAAATGTTTCTTGGGGGAAAAAATAAAACTGTTTCTGTCTGCCCAAATTACTCATTGGACGTTTGCCTGGACCCTCGATGCTTTCTGCTGGGCCTCGGGCCGCTCGGCTGACGCTACCCCTGTGGCCCCGGACCATATTGCAACAACTGATGCGAGCGGCCGGACGCCACATGTAACAGCTGGTGACAGCGGTCTCGGACACCACTTCTAACAACATCAGACGTAATTAATAGGTACGAGCTTTTCTAACTACTGCTCCGAGTTGCGGCAAGCTTAGACTTTTCTTCCTCTATTTTTGCCGCTACTCGACTCCTCGACTTTTGCCTGGACCCTCGATGCTTTCTGCTGGGCCTCGGGACGCTCGGCTGACGCTACCCCTGTGGCCCCGGACCATATTGCAACAACTGATGTGAGCGGCCGGACGCCACATGTAACAGCTGGTGACAGCGGTCTTGGACGCCACTTCTAACAACATCAGACGTAATTAATAGTTACGAGCTTTTGTAACTACTGCTGCGAGTTGCGGCAAACTAAGACTTTTCTTCCTCACTTTTTGCCGTTACTCGCTGCCTCCACTTTTGCTTGGACCCTCGATGCTTTCTGCTGGGCCTCGGGCCGCTCGGATGACGCTACTCCTGTGGCCCCTGACCGTATTGCAACAACTGATGCCAGCTGTCGGACGCCACATGTAACAGTTGGTGACAGCGGTCTCGGACGCCACTTCTAGCAACATCAGACGTAATTGATAGGTACGAGCTTTTCTAACTACTGCTGCGAGTTGCGGCAAACTTAGACTTAATTCTTCCTCAATTTTTGCCGTTACTCGCTGCCTCGACTTTTGCCTGGACCCTCGATGCTTTCTGCTGGGCCTCGGGCCGCTCGGATGACGCTACCCCTGTGGCCCCTGACCGTATTGCAACAACTGATGCCAGCGGTCGGACGCCACATGTAACAGTTGGTGACAGCGGTCTCGGACGCCACTTCTAGCAACATCAGACGTAATTAATAGGTACGAGCTTTTGTAACTACTGCTGCGAGTTGCGGCAAACTTAGACTTTTCTTCCTCAATTTTTGCCGTTACTCGCTGCCTCGACTTTTGCCTGGACCCTCGATGCTTTCTGCTGGGCCTCGGGCCGCTCGGATGA
This sequence comes from Amblyomma mixtum, assembly GCF_055824585.1. Classification (NCBI taxonomy): domain Eukaryota; kingdom Metazoa; phylum Arthropoda; class Arachnida; order Ixodida; family Ixodidae; genus Amblyomma; species Amblyomma mixtum. The sequence continues at coordinate 89,050,460 of NC_143019.1, read as the reverse complement.
CGCTACTCCTGTGGCCCCGGAACGTATTGCAACAACTGATGCCAGCGGTCGGACGCCGCATGTAACAGCTGATGACAGCGGTCTCGGACGCCACTTTTAACAACTACAGATGTAATTTATAGGTACGAGCTTTTCTAACTACTGCTGCGAGTTGCGGCAAGCTTAGAAGAATCCCAACAGACTCTAAGTCTGTTGGGATTTGCCCATTTGAGTGAGTGAGCGGCGCCGCAAATAACTTGAATTAAGATGCTTGAGGATGCATCCCGTTCTCAAGATATGCGGACAATAATAGCCTAGAGGCCTATATAATAAGCTGAATTACCGCTGTCTTGTCTTATTCTGTGAACTTCTGTCTGGACTCAGACACATGTCGTGACAGCAGTTGGTAGACAGGAAGCAGCAGAACCTTGGATTTTTATTGCCCTTCATTGCAATATAACTCACAAATATGTTTGCAGATCATTTGTGATCGTTGCGCATAATAGAAACTAATTCTGTAAAGCCACAGTCCGCATCAACTATACTCCGTTTCATACATAGCAGGCAACGCTGCCAAAGCTAGCCCGCCTGTTCGCGCAGGCTAAGTCCGCACCTAAAAAGTAGTTCGCCATACAACCATAGCAGACACAAGCATATTTGGTTTGGTTTGGTTTATGGGGTTTAACGTCCCAAAGGGACTCAGGCTGTGAGGGATGCCGTAGTGAAGGGCTGCGGAAATTTCGACCACCTGGGGTTCTTTAACGTGCACTGACATCGCACAGTACACGGGCCTCTAGAATTTCTCCTCCAAAGAAATTCAACCGCCGCGGCCGGGATCGAAACAAGCATATTTCGTAGCGACAAATCTTAAGTGCCGTGACTGGCACCTCCTGGACTTCGTTTTACCTCTTGCCCCATTTTGGCCCTGCGACTCGTCGAGATTTCGAGAAGGAAAAAGTACACGTGGCGGTATGATACGCGGTTGGTAGAGCGAATCGCTTCTACTAAATCCGCGCCCAAATAGTAGTTCACACTCCGTGAAAAATATGGCCAGAGTTCCCGAACACTGAGCGCCTTACAGCTTCGACCGCGATTGTCAATGCTACTACATCGTTCTATACTACGCTTTGTATTCGTCAAAACACTGATCGGAGTTTCGAGAAGAACGAATGATACGTGGCGGAGTAATGTAGTTTCTCTGACGCACTACTTCAGCAGCCTCCGTCACGTTGCCGGCTATGTATGAAACGGAGTATACTTATGGCTTCGTAAATTTGGTTTGCAGGTTCTGTTGCTCTGTACCACGCGCCACGGAAAAAAAAATGGCTGTGGCTTAGCTAAGTTTAAGCCTGGATATCTCGAAGCGAAAAGCTGCGGCAAGGCGGAGGAGGAGGAGGAACCGCGCGTGTAGTGAATACGTTGCTGTCTTAGAAGGTTGCTTTAGAGACATGCACTGTGGCGTGCATTCCTTTCGGGTGCGCACCAAGATATGAGAGAAAGGCGTTTGTTTTCCTTAAAAGCAATTTTGATTTCACTTCATATTTACGGCGCGGTTCGGGTATGCACCGAGATATGAAAGAGACAGGCATCGTCTGGTTTCCTTAAAACCAATTTTCTTTTCATTTTCGTTCCCTTACGGCGCGGTTCGGGTGTCCAGCGAGATATGACAGTTTCCTGGCGCACTGTCTGTTGCTTCTTGTTCTCCTTCCATGGCGAGTGTCTGCGCCTGTTCTATGAGCAAGCGCGCCTTATACACCCCTCCTTTCAAATGCGCACTGCGCACGGCTGCGGCGAAAGGTCAAACGGTGGCGAGGAGAAGAAGCGGCGGCGCACATGCGCAGTAGCCTGCGCCGTGCGTGACGTAGTCCGGGGGATACGGCTCACGCGAAGCGCGGTGTTGACCCTAGTGAAGCTTTTAGCTTCAAAAAGAGCTCTCTGGCGCTCATATCTGACCACAAACTGCTAGTATTGTCATGCCCCATATCAGTCACTTGCAAAAAGAAGAAAACACTGCCAACCTTTGTTAAGGACTATGAGCGTGCAGATGACCCTGCAATTCTAAATGCATTTGAGAACAGCTTTGCCGAATTCAGCGCACTGACCGATGTGCGTGAACTATGGTCCTGTTTCAAAATCATTGTAAATACTTGCGAAAAGAGATACGTTCCGCTTCGAAAAAAAACGCATAAACAGGGAGTACCCGTGGATAACGCGCGAGATCATTCAACTTAAAAGAAAAATAAAACGACGGCATAAAAAAGGAAACAAGAATGACATTGCAAGTCTTGTTAACTGCTTACAGAGCAAAATCCGAGATGCAAAAACTCGCTTTTTTGATTTGACGCTGCCTTCCTTCATGGCTCACAACCCTCATAAGTTTTGGCGCTACTTATCTGAAGAACAGTCAACTGGTTCCATCATTACAGATTTCAGCGACACCATTAGTAAACCTGATGACATTGCAAATGAATTCAATAAGTTTTTCCAGTCCGTTTTCACCAGAACAGCCTCTCACGCTTCTCTACCCGCATTCACAATCAAGGAACCCATGACAGAACTAATCATTAGTGAAGATGGAATCCTTTCTCTTTTACAAACACTTGACACAAAAAAATCTCCGGGTCCTGATTCCATCTCAAACACATTTTTAGTGCGATACGCTGACTGGGTGTCTAAATACCGGCATAAAATTTACACAACATCTTTACAAACACTCGTAATTCCAGATGACTGGCGCTGTGCCAAAATAATTCCTATACACAAATCGGGTACTGAACCTGAACTGAATAATTATCGTCCGATATCGTTAACAAGCACTAGTTGTAAAATGATGGAACACATTATTTTTAAAGCCATAATCTCATATCTAGAAAATAATAACCTCATTTATGAAAAACAACATGGTTTCAGAACAGGGCTTTCAACTGTAACGCAGCTTGCTGAAATTACTCACGAAATCGCTAACACAATTAATGAAGGCTACCAGATAGATGCTATATTCTTAGGGCCGCCGCGGTGGCTCAGTGGCTATGGTGCTCGGCTGCTGACGCAAAAGACGCGGGTTCGATCCCGGCCGCGGCGGCTGGAATTTCTTTGGAGGAGAAATTCTAGAGGCCCGTGTACTGTGCGATGTCAGTGCACGTTAAAGAACCCCAGGTGGTCGAAATTTCCGGAGCCCTCCACTACGGCGTCTCTCATAGCCTTAGTCGCTTTGGGACGTTAAACCCCATAAACCAACCAAACCATAAACCAAGCAATATTCTTAGACTTCTCTAAAGCATTTGATGTTGTTCCTCACGATGACCTTGTAACAAAATTGCTATCTTTTGGCATTGATCGCAACATTGTGTCATGGATTTCCTGCTATTTGCAGAACAGAAAACAATGTGTTAAAAATAGGTGAATACGTTTCGCAAAACCTGGATGTGTATTCGGGTGTACCCCAGGGATCAGTACTTGCGCCTCTTTTGTCCCTCATTTATATAAATGATATTCATTCCTGTGTTAGTTCATCGATCCAACTTCGCCTTTTTGCAGACGATTGTGACGTATATATAGCTGTAAAAAAACCTGACGATCAAATTCTCCTTAACAATTCCCTAGAATCAATCCACGCTTGGTGTATGACCTGAGGAATGAAACTTAACGTAGATAAGACCAAAGTATCACATTCACTAATAAGAAGCATCCTCTAAGTTTTACATACACACTTGGTGACACACAGGTTAAAAAATATGATCAGGTGAAGTATCTGGGGCTCATCCTAACACCTAACCTGAGTTGGGAGCCCTACATGAAATCCATTTGTTCTAAAGCTGAAGGTAAGTTACATTATTTAAGGAGAAAGCTCCGTAACACGCCGGCCCATACTAAACTCAGTGCCTATAAAACTCTTATAAGACCTACCCTAGAATATGCGGATATAGTCTGGAGCCCCCATAAAAAAAGTTTAATCAACAAATTAGAGCGCGTCCAAAAAGTAGCAGTGAGGTCTGTCTATTTAAAGTATTCACGCCAAACTAGTGCTACCAGTCTAATAGTTCAGTCAAATTTACAAAGCCTGTCACAGAGAAGAATCATTTCAAGATTAATGTTTTTGTTCCAACTTCTTCACGGTCACTTCAAAATAGCCAATTCACAATACTTACACCCGCCATTCAAACACTCGGCTAGAACAAACCATAGTAAAACACTTCGTCAACCAGTCAGCCGTGTAAATATCCACAACTACTCCCTGTTTCCAGATATTATATCATATTGGAATAAATTGCCTTAAGATGCGGTGAAGTGTACGTCCGTGGAGCTATTTCTTAATTATATCGAAAAAATGGGCTTTTCTGTTTAATTCTCTCCTAATCTTTTTGTGTTTGGGTAGAGAACATCTCTGTATTTTTGAATTTTTGTTTCTACTCTGATTGATCAATGATGCATTGTAAACACTCCTGCATGGGCCCGAAAAGGGCCTGCAGTATGTTCAAATAAATAAATAAATAAAAGCGCCATTTGGCAACAGTGAAGACAAAGCACTTTAGGGACACTTTAGAAAAAATGCCTAAGCTTTCTAGCTATTTTGCCACCGACAAGAGCACGAGCAGCAATCCGTCGACCAGTGAGACGAGTGAAGGGGCACTTAGCGAGACTGTTTGCGACGAAACAAACGCAAGCGAAGCACTCTCGTCAGAGGTGGTGACGAAGCGCAGCTGCGGCCGCTTCGGCGGACGCGGTTGTAACTGCAACGCGCGTCTTTTCTTTCATTTTTCTCTTTCCTCTGATCTTTTCACTCTCCTCTATCTGCACGTGGCAGCGGTGGCTTGGCTCCAGCCAGTAGGCAGGCCCGTGCAATTTCTTTTTCATTCTTCTCTCAGTCACAACAACAACAGCGCAACAGCACTCTCGTCAATGGCGTTGAACTCAACTGCCTCAACGAGTACGTTTGAACAACCAGTTTAATCGGACACTGCGATGGAGCCTGTTCCTCCAGAGAGAAGCAGCTCGACTGAGACTGATCAGCCAGTGCTTGGTGACGGTCCTTGCATGTCCACGGATCCCGGTGATTGGTTGCCCATGCGCGCAGTTACTATTAATTTTGGGTAGAACAAAACCAGGATGTATATGATAATGCTACAAACATGAAAGGTGATTACTCTCGCAGGAAGAGGTACTTTCAGCCATCTGACGCGACACCGAAAGGCTACCACCGCTACTTCAAGCAAGAAATGTTCTATGTTCACCGCACCAACAGCGAAGTTGACTTACGCGCTTTTCATCTATTGCGTGTGCCATGCCTGATGACATCACTTCATTTGCTTCATCCCTTTGTCTCCTGGTGCCGGCGCCTGTCTGTTTGTTCCTCTGTTTCTTTTCAGGCTCGTGGCAAAGGTTCCTGTGAAGCTGTATGGAGGTGTTGCAGCCCACAGTGCGGTCGTGTGCATATCCTTTTCCGAGATTATTGCCTGTGTGTATATGCCACTCTATTTGTTCTCTGGACTGCGTCGAGCATCACCTTGGCCAGCACCATTGTTTATGGGCCCTAATTATGTGTTTGAGTGCTTCACGTTTCCACCTTTCTATCTTTGCAACGGCTGGGAAACCAGGCCATCCAGTGGCACTCTCGGCAGAACCTGCCTGCTCAAGAGTGCGGTCCCCAGGTGGCGGATGGGGGGCCTGCTGTAGTGCAGTGGGGGGGGGGGGGGAGGGGAATCTGACTGTGCAGCCTGCTCGTGCCCCCCCCCCCCCCCCCCGCCACCGAATACGGGCCGGTGTAGTTTCGGCTACTAGGCTTTGTTTCGGTCCAATGCCAGCAGTGGGGATGGGATGGCCGGGACCCATCCTCTGGGGATGCAAACCCCCAATGGGAGTGGCAGCGACTCCCAGACGACTGTGAGGGCCAGTCGTGCACGTGAGGTCCGATGCCTGAGCGGAGGCAGGCCTGGGTTTATACTCAGGTTGGACCCACGAAATCCGGCCCGGAAGGCATGTCAAAACGCCAAAAGGTTTTCAAATACATGCTACCTTCCTTCCTCTGCGCGCGGGGGCGTGCAAGTCTGGCTACCGACGCGTCGGTTTCTGGTTACGGAGAAACCAGGTCCGCGCGGGGGTTCATAGTGGCCAGGCTCTGAGGACCGCCGCCTCGGGGAAGCGGCCTTACGGCCGGCCGCAGGCTTAACCGCCTGCGGGATGCCGGGGGATGAGGGCTTAGTACTGCCTCGTAAGAGTCTGGCGAAAACCGAAGATGTGTGGAGTACCGGTGGAGTAGGCCCGGGTCATCTCATCCTAAGCCACGTTCTTGGTTAGTGGCCCGGTCGCCCAGCCTTGAACACTCTCTCCTCAGTAGGAGAAGAGTAAGCTAGGAGACGAAATAAGTGCATGGATGGTTGGAGGAAGCACAGATGGACCCCCCGGAGCGACCAGTTCTGAGGCCGCGAGGCCGTTGACGTTCTGGACCTCCACTGGCTCGGGACTATCACACATACTTCCGGTGTCCGAAAAACCGCGAAAAACCTTCGACGGTTAGTAGCCGGCAGGTGGGAAAGGCCTTCTAGTGTGCGATGAGGAGCCCCAGGTAGCTACTGACCCCGTGTTAGGTTTTCCTGTCTCCGACGGTCGGAGCCCGTTGCGTATGGTGGGTGGTCGGGCATCCCGTGAGTGGGGCCGCACCATTGGGCAATCTCGATGCTCTCCCTGCCCTGGCCAGGCGGGCCAGTAATGGAGTCGAGATAATTGAAGGATCAGAGCAAAAAACTCGCTGTCCCCATTCCCTTCCCACGTCCCATTTCCCTTTCCGCTACTTCCCAGGGGAGGTCAGGGGAGCCTCCCCGGGCCCGCTCTCTCGGCTGTGGGTCGCTAATGTAGCATTTTCCCTAATATTTTATTTTTCCACCCACGGGTGGTCAAATTACAACTTGCCTACGGGCTTCCTCTTTTATTTTTCAATTGGGTTAGGCCTGTTGTGTGTAAACGGTGCAGGCAGGGGCCTATTATTTTTATTTCCTTTTCGGTTGCCCCAACCTATTCAATGTAGTGCTGTGCAGTGACAAGCACAGTCTACAGTAGTGGTGCTTGCACCTCGCGGACCAATAGGAAGATGCAGTTTCACTTAAGAGCACCGCGGGCAACCGTCTTGTGGATTCCTTTCTTCTTACAAACTAAATAAACAAGCAGATTGAAAGAACTCTTGCTCATGTTGCAGATTGTTCATTCTTTACGCATGCAGCATCGTGCCGTGGTTCGCTTTACTGACATCCATGTAGTGTCATATGTGCATATAAGTTCTGGGACACTTTGCATAGCGAAGGTTACTTATAATGGGTATGTAGAGCAAAAACCAATTCAAGAGAACGTCAGAAAAGCAGGGCAACAAGTTGAACACTCCTGTGAGTGTATACTTAAAACAACGTGTGTTTCAAAGTGCTGTGCTGTGGACTGGGAATTTTTGTCTTGAGCATCACATGAACCTTTCAGTCAGTCTGCTTTGACAGAACTGCTCGAGGCGATACTTGACAGCTGCATTGTAGGTGTACCTAAAAGCACTGTAATGATCCTAGCCCTGTGTCTTATGCAGTTTTTCTACACTGCCGCGCTGTGCGTGCAAACTACGCTAATTCCAGAAAGCTGAATGCTACAGTGATCCTCTTGGCTTGTTTTTGAAGCGAAGGTATTGCTGGGCGTCAAAATGTCAGGTTTGATAATTCAGCAATGTGTCAATGCTAGGAATGATAGAAATACAAAATAATTGGCGGTGGACAAAAATTTATTCTGCAATGACGACCGTAATGTTGAAACAACGAACGATCGTCTTACAGATATCATTACAGAGTGCTCCGTCGAAATAGGCGCTAGGATGGTTCGACAGGATACTGGGAAGCTATCTCGGGAGACTAAAGATGTGATTAAGAAACGCCAAAGCATGAGGACGTCTAACTCAGCAAAGAGAATAGAACCAGTAGAGCTGTCGAAGTTAATAAATAAGCGCAAGGTAGATGACATGAGGAAGTTTAACATAGAGAAATTAGAGCATGCTCTAAAGAGCGGACGTAGCAGTGAACAGGAAACTGGGTGAAAAAAAAACAGAAAAAAGCAGTGAACAGAAAACTGGGCATGGGTAAAAACCAGATGTATGCGATAAGAGACAAAGAGGGCAATGTCATTAGCAATATGGATGAGATAGTTAAGGTAGGCGAAGAGTTTTACATAAATCTACACTGTAGTGATTGCAATCAGAATATTACTGAGAGGCAGTAGAGCACAGCAATGGGACATCCCGCCAGTAACGAAAGAGGAAGTAAAGAAAGCCTTAGGAGCAATGCAAAGGGGGAAAGCAGCTGGTGAGGATCAGATAAGAGCAGAATTGTTGAAGGATGGAGGAGACATTGTGCTCGAAAAACAAGCCACCGTGTATACGGAATGCCTTATGACATCGAGCGCACCTAGAGCTTGTAAAAATGATAACATCATCTTAATTTCTAAGAAAGGAGACGTCAAGAACTTGAAGAATTACAGACCGATCTGCTGGTTGTCTGCTGCCTACAAGGTATTTACTAAGGTAATCGCTTATAGGGTCAGGAGAACCTTACACTTCAATCAACCAAATGATAAGGCAGGCTTTTGTAAAGGATACTCGACAATAGACCATATTCACGATATCAATCAGATGACAGAGAAATGCGCAAAATATAACCAGCCCCTATATATAGCGTTCACTGATTACGTGAAAGCATTCGACAGAGTAAAACCTCAGCAGTCATGCTGAGGTTCTCCATTCGAACGGTAGGCTACAAGAAAAAGCAAAACACAACTTCTGTATTTTTTTATCAATTTGAAATGCTGAAGCTTTTCATACCAATAGCTATGCGACGCTCGCATGCGTTTTCGCCCAAACAGCCAGCTTTTTGAAAGCAAATGCGAGCGGGCGCGCCATGTCCATTTTGTTATAACAAAATGAGTTTGAAGAAAACCTATAACAATCTCCTTTAAGCTGTTGAGCAGCAGTCAGGCAACGGGAAAATGGTCTGGTATAAACTGCATGCGGCTGACATGTTTTGCTGTGCGCTGTTATTAATAACATGGGCTATTTCGTCACTCGCCTGTCATTATTTTAAAAGCATTTGAGTATTTCGCTTTTACTGTAGAAAATTTATACATGCTAGTTACCTACAGCAACCCTTCTCACGGGCTCTGTTTGAAAGACACTGGTATTTGGTGTTCGCACAAAGCCTGATAAAATACTAATCTGAATTAGTTACACCATAGAGGCTATTTTGGCAACTTCTTCGGGCAAAGGTCTCAGGGAATACCTTCACATGCGAACCCAAAGCGCCAAGCGAGTCCTGTAACCATGTCGTCAGTTAGTCTACATAAAAACATAATTATGTTGCCTTCTTTAGAAAGCTCCTCTCTCATTTGCCATGTTACACAGCATTACGACGCCGACACCACTGAAGGTGTTTGGGGTAACATAAGAGTAGCGCAAAACCAGGACGACGGACAAAAGGGGAGAGAACACACACCAACAACACAGGCGCTAACTTCCGACTGACGAAGAAAACCAAAACCCATTGGTTCTCTTATGTTATCGATCAATACCGACGTGCCCAAATTTCCACCCTCGTGAATCAAGTGTTTGAGGTATCACTGGGGTGATACAATGTTATATAGGTACAGGAATGCTTAACTGTGAGAGATGTATTACAGGTTACAATAAAGATCATAGAACAACATTTTCAAAGAAGAGCTAAAATCACACTGGCACTGACCGCATGGTTGGTGCCTACTCAGGTGTTTCAGCGCATGTTCCTTCAAGGAAATCATTGCATTAATTCTTCTCATTGTTGACCTCAGTTATTTGAAAACTGCTTTTTCTTTCGCATCTCCGCTCTCCGACCGCGGGACACAGCCATTTTTAGCGGGTCCGATGATCACGACGTGGAGGATTGGCTTCCCTCCTACGAGCCGGTAAGCGGCCACAACCGGTGGGAGGACGCCATGAAGCTGAACAACGTGGTGTTTTACATCTCGGACGTGGCCAGCCTATGGCACTGGAATCATGAGGCAGACCTTACCACCTGGTCTGTCTTCAAACGAGCCTTTTCAGATATCTTTGGGCGCCCTGCAGTACTCAAGCTCCGCGCCCACATGCAGGGAAAATCGTTTACCAGTTATATCGAGGATGTCATCAACCTCCGTACAAGGGTTGACTCGTGTGTCCGAGGCGGACCGTATTAAGCCTGTCCTGAAAGGCATCGAAACTGAAGCATTTAAGATGCTTATCGCCCGGAACCCTTCCACCGTTGCCGACGTATTCACCCTGTGTCAGAGCTACGATGAGTTCCGCAAGCAGCGCATTCTGGTGCCATCACCTCCCGTGCAGCCTGACTGGCTGTCCAGCCTCGCTGTAACAACCTCCACAGCTCGTTGCTTGACGCGATCAAAGACTTTGTGCATAAGGAGGTGACTCGACAGCTTTTTCTTCTTCACAGCATTTAGGGACCTCCCTCCAACCTGGATCCGACCGTCCAAACTGTCATTCGCGGGCAAGTGTCCTAAGAGCTACCACCTGTTCGTCCGCCGGCTCGTGCTGCGGCGCCGATCACATATCCCGCCGCCGTCCAAAGACCAAGGGACGAGCCGTTTGTCCCGTTCTATCCTCCGACGCCGCCGCCTGCTTTTCCAACCCGACCACCTCCCGCTCCTGTCAACCATTGGCGCACCCGTGACAACCTTACCATTTGCTATGCATGTGGTGTCCCTGGTCACGTTGCGCGCCTCTGCCGACGCCGTGTGCTACCTGCCATGGTTGACCCCAGAACCTATGTCTACGCAGCACCACAGCCCCGCCACGTCCGTCGTCTGCCCAACAGCTTGATGCCTCCGATCGCCGCCCGTATTCTCGCCGCCGTTCGCCATCTCCGCGGCGCCGTTCTGTTTCGCCACTGCGTCCTCAATCCCCTATGCGCCAGGAAAACTAGTTTCCGCAGTTACCGAGGCAAGAACAGCGTGTTCGGCGACAAGTTTAAGGCCTCGTTTGTCCCCAGCGAATGTGCTCGACGTTTCTCTGGGGGGCCACACCGCCGTAGCGCTTGTCGATACAAACGCTGCTGTTTCTGTGATGAATGAGAAACTGTGCCACAAACTTCACAAAGTGACGACACCGTTATCCGGATTTTCGCTTCATACAGCTAATGCGCAGCTAATCTCGCCTTTTCCCGCCTGCACAGCCAGGGTCATCATTCACGGTTCTTTATATACTGTTGAATTCATCATGCTCTCATCGTGCTCGCATGACATTATTTTAGGTTGGGTCTTTCTCTCCCAACGTGAGGCCCTCATGGACTGCGCTCGTGCCGAGCTCGGACTTCTTCCGTGCAGTGCTACCTCGCCTGATACGTCATCTTCGCGGGGCAAACTGTCTGTGGCTGACGACATCGAGATTCCTCCATGCTCATCTGTTCCTGTCCCTGTCTCCTGCCTCACTGCATCTGACGGCGCCATCCTCTTTACACCATCCGACGCGTTCATCTCTCGACACGGTCCTCCTCTGCCATTCGCTGTGCTCACTGTTCAAGACGGCTGCAGCCTCATCCCGATCTAGAACCCTTTTTTGAGCCCCTGCATATTCCTCCGTGGCGAATGCCTTGGCCACATTCAGCCCGTCGACTGTTTGCTCGATCCCGAACTTTGCGCCGAACCATGTTCTCTTCCTACTAATTCTCTTACTTTGCCCGCATCTCCCGCTTTGGCCACAGACGACGCCTTTGCCGACTTCGTCGACGCCAGTCTTGCCATACCGCAACGCGCCCGACTTCTTCACCTACTGAACCAGTTTCGCTCTTCTTTCGACGTAGCTCAAAACCGACTCGGCCGCACGTCTACCGTGACCCACGAGATCGACACCGGAGCCCACTTGTCGCTTCGTCAACGCCCTTACCGAGTTTCGGCAGCCGAACGCCAGATTATCAACACTAAGGTGGACGACATGCTTCAGCGAGGCGCCATTCAACCACCCAGTAGTCTGTGGGCATCTTCTGCCGTTCCAGTGAAGAAAAAAAAATGGCCGAATACAGTTTTGCGTCGATTATCGGCGCCTTAACAAGATCACCCGCAAAGACGTTTTCCCGCTGCCGCGAATGAATGACGCCCTTGACTGGCTCCAGGGCGCGGAATTCTTTTCATCTTTAGACCTGCGTTCGGGGTATTGGCAGGTCTCTGTGGCGGAGGCTGACCCTGCCAAGACGGCTTTTGTTACACCAGATGGCCTGTACGAATTTACCCTAATGCCTTTCGGCCTCTGTAATGCCCCAGCGACTTTCGAGCGAGTCATGTACTCCATTTTACGCGGCCTGAAGTGGACAACATGTCTGTGCTACTTAGACGACACTGTAGTCTTCGCGCCTGATTTTGAGACGCGCCTATACACCGCTGGAGCACGCGTTGATATGTTTAACTGCCGCGCGGCTCCTACTTAATCTCAAAAAGTGTCGCTTTGGCGCCCGCCAAATGACAATTTTACGTTACGTCGTCTCTAAGGACGGCGTGCTTTCTGACCCAGCTAAACTTCGTGCCGTCGCTGACTTCCCCAAGCCGTCGACTCTGAAGGAACTTCGCACCTTTCTCGGCCTGTGTTCTTACTTCCGAGGTTTCGTCCAAAATTTTGCCTCTATCATCGCGCCACTTACGAGCCTTCTTCGGGGCGCCTACGACCTTTCCGGTTGGTCACCTGACGGCGACGAAGCCTTTATCACCTTACGTCGGCTGCTCACAGCGCCTCCCATTTTACGACACTTCGACCCCACTTCTCCCACTGAAATTCCCACCGAAATTCGCCTTGGTGCTGTCCTTACGCAACATAAACCCGGATTTCCCGAATATGTCGTTGCTTACGAGAGCCGTGCGCTGACAAATCCGGAATCCAACTACTTAGTAATCGAGAAGGAATGCTTGGCCATTGTTTTGGCGATCGGAAATTTTCGCCCTTACGTTTATAGCCGCCCTTTCGATAGCGTCGCGGACCATCATTCCCTGTGCTGGCTGGCCTCTTTGAAAGATCCTATAGGCCACCTCGCTCACTGGGCCATACGCCTATAAGAATGTGATATCCGGGTTATCTATCGCTCCGGCCGAAAAGATAACGACGCCGACGCTTTGTCCCGCTCTCCACCGGCGCCAGACGTTATCTGCCACTCGCCTGTCGGTTGCGCTTCGCTGCCGTTTCCAACAGATACCATGGGCAGCGAGCAACAAAAGGAGCCCTGGATATCTTCCCTTGTACGTTTTCTCTCAAATTCCTCGGCGGCACACGTGCCTCGTGCCCTACGCCGCCAAACTGCTCACTTCGCCATTTGTGATGGTCTCCTGTACCGCCGCAACTACGTCTCTACCGGCAGGAAGTGGTTGCTTGTCGTCCCTGCCCATTTGCGGTCGACATTCGGCGCCGTTTCACAATGACCCGCATTCGGTTCATGCCGGTGCTTTTAAAACATACACGCGACTACGTCTCCGCTATTACTGGCGCGGTATGTTCCCCTACGTCCGCAAATACATCCGCTTGTGCCCTGACTGTCAATGTCGCAAGCCGGCTGCTCACCACTCAGTCGGCCTGTTGCAGCCTCTCCATTGCCCTTCCCGTCCATTTGACCAAGTTGGGATGGACCTCTACGGCCCCCATCCTTACACTGCTGCTGGCAACCGCTGGCTTATTGTAGCCGTCGGCCACCTCACGCGTTACGCCGAAACCGCGGCTCGTCCTGCTGCTACGGCGCCCCACGTTGCCTCTTTCATCTTGCATCACTTCATTCTTCGCCATGGAGCGCCCGGGAACTGCTGAGCGATCGTGGGCGCGTCTTTCTATCCGAGGTCATGGAATCCCTTCTCAAACTGTGTAAGATCTCTCACCATACCGCCACTGGCTACCATCCTCAGACTAACGGTTTGACGGACCGGTTTAACCGCATCTTGGGCAATATGCTGTCGATGTACCGTCTTTGTCAAAAGTAACCAGGCTGCATGGTTTGCTTCTAGCTTGTATAGTGGAGCCTTTGTGGCTTTCCTAAAGACAGAAAGACGTTGGAGGGTAAGAAGACCCCCAGTCCCTACCTTTAACGACCATTTCACCTTCAGGGAAGCTGTAAGGGCTCCACTGTACGAGCCAGAAGCAAGCCATGCAGCCTGGTTACTTTTGACAAAGACGGTACGTGCCTTCCTACTACTCCGACTGGGACAGGATCCTGCCGTTCATCACCTACGCCTACAACACCGCCACGCAGACCACCACCGGCTTTTCCCCGGTTTTTCTCCTCTACGGGCCAGAACCTTCCTCATCGCTCGACACTGTCCTTCCTTACCGACCCGATGAGTATGAGTGCACCACCATTTCGGAGGTGCACAAATTGCACAAATTACAGTTGCACAAATTAACAGCCTACGAAGCTTCATGCTATAGAGTGGCAAAATGACTTTTTACTCGAATAACTTAACGTCATGCGCATTGCTGGAAATGTGATGCAACTAACGCAAAGTAATCTTACTGTTCAGCAGCAGATGCAGCATGGCATCATTGAAAATTTTCTCAGTGCAAGTTCACTGCAATGCTCTTATGTACACCTATAATGCAACTGTCAAGTATCGCCTCGAGCAGTTCTGTCAGAACAAACTGACTGAAAGGCTCATGTGCTGCTCAAGACAAAAATGCCCAGTCCACAGCACAGTACCTTGGAACACAGGTTTTGTTAAGTGTACACTCAGAGGAGTGTTCAACATGTTGCCCTGCATTTGTGAGGTTCTCTTGAGTTGGTTTTTGCAGTACATACCCATTATAAGGAACCTTCGCTATGCATAGTGTTCCAGAGCTTATATGCACATATGACACTACATGAATGTCACTAAAGCGCACCACGGCACGAGGCTGCATGCATAAAGAATGAACAACCTGCAACATGAGCAATAGTCGTCTCAAACTGCATGTTTATTCAGTTTGTAAGAAGAAAGGAATCCACAAGACGGCTGCCCGCGGTGCTCCTAAGTGAAACTGCATCTGCCTGTTGGTCGGCGAGGTGCAAACACCACTACTGTAGACTGTGCTTGTCACTGCACTGCACTACAGCAGGCCCCCCATCTGCCACCATGGGACCACACTCTCTAGCAGGCAGGTTCTGCCGAGAGTGCCACTGGATGGTATGGTTTCTCGGCCGTTGCAAAGATAGGAAGGTGGAAACGTGAAGCACACAGACACATAATTAGGGCCCATAAACAATGGTGCTGGTCAAGGTGATACACGGCACAGTCCAGTGAACAAATAGAGTGGCATATACACACAGGCAATAATCTCGGAAAAGGATATGCACGCGACCGCACTGTGGGCTGCAACACCTCCATACAGCTTCACAGGAACCTTTGCCACGAGCCTGAAAAGAAGCAGAGGAACAAACAGACAGACACAGGCACAAACAAAGGGATGAAAGAGATGAAATGATGCCATCAGGCATGGCACACGCAAAAGATGAAAACCTACAGGCAACTTTCACACAACAGACTGACATGCACATGTACATGTGAGGCGAGCTCCGCCGCCAGGACTAGGCACCAAGCGTGGCCGGTTGGTCTGAACCTGGGCCACCCGAGCGCCTCTAAAAGGGCCCGTTGAACCAGGCTCAGGCCAAATTCTGGTACAGGCAGTTTAACTACAGCACTGTTGCCTTTCATTCTGGTCCGTCCTGGTTGTCGGCAATGTCCTGCATGAACCGAGCCAAACGCTGTGCGTGCCTCCTGTCTGGAACATTTTTCATTACGTGGGCTGCACGTAACAAAAGCAGTTCTAGGTGATTAAGGTCCAAACTGTGCCTTTTCGTGCATTTTTCTTTGTTCTGGTTGTCTCCTGAAATATCTGCTTGGCACACAAGGCAAGCAGCACTTTGCCCCGGGTAGGCTCCGTGGCCTGCCGCTTCCTTTTCAGGACTCACCATCCAGGTGGACCACCTCCTCCTGGCAGCCTCTTTCCACCTTGTGGTGAGTCATCGGAGAGGCCAACGTCGACTCATCGATGAATGCTACTTGACTCCAGTCGTCCACTGTCCACTGCAGATGCTCGTGCGCAAACCGCAGCCTTTCCGCCGCCGCAAGCAATGGTTTCTGGTCCGCACACCTGTTCGTGAGGCCTGCTTCACGTAGCCGTTTTCGCACGAGCTCCTCACTTGTGTTTAAACACACAATGCTCTTCGCCTGGCCCGCGGTGGTGAAGAGATCCGCAGCGACTACAGCAACAATGGCCATATCTTGCTCTGATGTTGTCATGCGGTTCAAATATCTAGGTGCGTCTCCAATGCGGCCTTCATCATGGAAGGCTTTAATGATCCTATCAACTGTTGCCTTCCTTACGCCAACTTCCCGTGCTATCTCCCTTCGAGATTTTTTTCACTGTCGCCAATATGCTACAAAACTCAGCCGCGTTTCCTCCGGGATACGTGGGGGCATTTTTCTTGCTCCTAGACTGCTAGTGAAAAAAATCCGACGGCCGACGGCAATTTATACACAACCACAGCTGCGCTGTCAATATTATACAGTTTTAGCTGAGCGTTTTTACGGCCAGCGGAGAGGAGCGGAAGACTGCCGACGCCACAGCGCATGCGCACATCGCTGGGCCAGCCAGCGTTTTTACGGAGCGTAGCTTACGCCCGCTGGGAAGCCCTCTCCAGCGGAGCGATAGGCAGCGCGGGAGCGTGCGTAAGAGCGCGCGGGCGTGTATGGGTATTCAAGATGGCAGCCTCTTTTGTGCATCTGAAACGCAACATTTACCCAACAAATAAATATAAACACACAATCTACCTTTACTAAATAGTTTCAGCGCATTATTAGCTGGCTTAATTGATACTATTTTTACTCTAACCCGAATTGTGACCTATAGGTGGAGCAACAGAGCAATTCGACTCTAGTCCGCTCGAGAAGACGGGCGATCCGCCCGGCTAAAACTATTTTCTCGCGCGCGTCTCCGCTGGTGTATCCGCTCGGCCGCTGCGCCCCGCTGGCCGTAAAAACGCTCAGCTAAAACTGCCTAATGGTGTCTTCGTAGTGAACTTTTCGCTGAGCACAAGCTTGCGACATGACTAAAACTTTATCAAAGATTTGCCCATCCTGTCGTTTGCTGCTTTTTCTTCCCCATGACGCAGCTGTCATTAGCCGGGGCAGAGGAGGATACCGCCGGGAGTGGCCGCGATAGCGGGAAGAGCCTATCAGACGACAGTCGTTGTGTGGGCGAAGTTCCGCGCACGCGGTTGCAGTCGCTGGCTTCGCCACTCGGTGCCGTGATAAGGCGCTGACGAGCAGCTTGCTCGACGCTCGCGCGGAGCTGTTACGGAATTGGCCGGATGTACTATCGGGGACAAAAGTGGTATACTCCACGCGCCGGGAGCCGGAGCAACGGAAAAGTGCGTTGCAACGTCGTCTGCAGGCGGCATCTCGAACTCAGACAGCCAATCTGTGACCTTCGTTATCAGCAGGCATGTCGCTTGACTCGTTTCAATGTTTCGTGCGTTTTCTCGCCAAAATGCCGAGCGGCACCGCAGCAGTAGCAATCTGGTGGCCCTCTTTTCAATTTGTGTCTTCTTTTTTTCAACGCGCGTTCGAGATATGGCTTGAGAGCCGGCGCTCAAACCGTCATGATGCGATGAAATGCCCGCGCGCGCGTGGCTATAGAAGCAGCGCATTTTTGAACCATTGAAACGAGCCAAGCGACCTGCCTGCTGATAATAAAGGTCACAGATTGGCTATCTGGGTCTGAGATTGCGTCTGTAGATGGCGTTGCAGCGCAGTTTTCCGTTGCTCCGGCTCCGACCGCGTGGAGTATACCACTTTTGTCCCCGATAGTACAATTAATGTACGTGAGGAGACATTCAGACAAAAAGTAGCTTACCACACAGGAAGCGCACAAAACGCGGGCACAAAAAACACGACCGAGCGGGTCCAAAGCCCGTGCGCGGCAGGCCACAAAGGCAAGCTATAACATTACGAAGAGCTCATAAGAAGAAAAATTCTCTGTGCATTGCAGAAGCGTAACAAGCCAAATATTTCTTCAAATTTCGATTTGAACACGCAATCGTAAATACCTTTTCTCTCACCTTCCCGTCAGTGCAAACAAAATTATTGCGGATGTCACTTCGCTGACGCCTCATGGTGGGCCTGGTCGGCTGATGGCGTCGATTGTCGTACTCTTGATGTGCGATGCAGGAGCATAATTCGTCGGCGCGACCGATCGAGAAGAAACATCTGCCTCGGTACCATGGCCTACGCTTTGTGCGAAATATGGGAAACCTCCGAGCGAGAACACAACTTAGATTGGGGGCGGGAGCGTCTATCGCTGTCCTCGGGCCTAAGAAAGCTATGTTCTGCACCTTCGTCTGGCTTTACGGAGCCGCAACATTTAGTTCACTGTTGGCTACCCCTGCTGGGATTCTCAACTCAACACTTCCCCCGTCCGCCACGTCATTGCAAGCGAATGAACCCACGCGTTTTTAACGAGCTGTTTCGTTTGCGTTTCCTCCTCCGACTAAAGCCACTCATTCTAAATGACAATGCTCTCTACCCTATTATTTTCCCCCGTCTCTAGTATTTTCAACTTGTTTATTCCGCAAACTCTTCGCGTATTAACAGCGTCGAATGGAATGCGAACCACGGAAAACGCAGCCACTAGCCCAGCTTTTGCCTCAACCTGTCGACAGGAAGCATAAGTGCGCTCATCCGGTTTGCGATACTTTTGCTTCTGTTTTCTTTGACGTTCTTTGTCGCGGATTGCCACTGGAGCGCCACACCCAGTCTTTCTACGTGGAAACTTGCGCAGCGCGATTTCGCTGGCAGCAGCGGCTTTGGCCCCCGTGGTTCAGTAAAGCGGGCGTTCTTGCCTCGCTTGCCTTCAGCACTATAATTTTGCTTCCGTCATCGCCGTATTATCAGCGTCTGGCTGCAAAACGAAAAATAAAGGACTGATCGGGTCATGGTCAGGGTTCTGAATCCCTTCTTTCTGGTAGAGAGTGATTATGAAATCCACAATGCTTGCAGACGTGTACGTGAAGTCGAGAGCGACATATATTATGCTGTGTGCGCCGTTCTCGATTTCTTGGCTTCGCCTGCAAGCGCTGTGTGTGAATCCCATGATGACTGACGGAAACCAGCTACCCGCCCAGCAACGAATCCTGTTCTGTTAGTGAGCATAGCTCTATTGCCGCCGGGAAGACTGTAATAAAATGGGAACCGATCTTCGACGCGTCATGTGAAAGCGACAATGCCAAACGTCTGGACGGAAGATAGACAGCGAATCGTTTCCCTTTACCTCCACGGTGTGCAACAACGTGCCATTGCAAAGGAAATGGGTCGACGACTGTCGACCATTAACAGAAGTTCCAAGGCATACCGGGGGACGGCTCAGTAACTTGCCCCGTGGGCACAGAGAGCGGGTGACAAGCAAAGAACACGACGAGCTCTGCAGCGGACACACCCAATATGACTGCTCGTGCGTTAAAAGGACACTTTTCAGTTGGGTACCAGCACGTCGGCTAGTAGACGTCGCCTGCTACTCTGCGAAGCCGAGCAGCCGAGTCGACCCCACCGCGCACGTTTGCGCGCAGGCTAACTACGGCCAGTTTTTCTTTCGTTTGGGCGGGCAAAACCGAGCTTGTGTCACGGTTGTTCATTCGCCTTCCGTCGTAAATGGGTGGGTTCAGTGTACCTTGCATCCGCACTATGTGTAATGTGCTCGCCTTGAGAGGTGTACGCGATCTTGTGCGCAACCCAGACTATCCCGGGAGAACACTCCTCGCATACTTCCTGGGTACAGCGCGTAACGTGTTTTTTTTTTTTTCAGAACACGTGGTTGGCCCTACAGCCGAGCAGCCACCGGCATTTTTTGTTAACGTTCGTCGCACACTGGCGTCGTTGTCTGCCAGCGTGCCCGATCTGGATGTTGAGGAAACACCGCCCTCCAGGATGTGTGAGGCACTAACGGTAGCAGAGCTCACCCGCGAACAACTCCAGAAAACGAGACGGGCGCGCTGGCGCCAACTGACCTCACCTACACTTCCTGCAGATATCAGGGACTTCGGCTGGTTGCGAGGCTGGAGGGTCCTGCCCACTGTGAGGACTCTGTGAGATTGCAGGTCTTATTTTTAAATAAACACAAAAGTATAAACAATAAACGAGGCGGCTTTTAACGGAAAGGAAACCAATTACAATATGAGCGAGAAGAAAGGAAAGGAACAAGAGAACAACGCAACAATACACGGGAAAAACACACGGGGGAACAGAACAAAGTGCTTATGATAAATGCAGGAAAAAGAGTCAAAGAGGAAAGTTCACACTACTTGTCTTATTTGAGCAACGAGCGACGAGGACTGGCTGCGTGTCGGGTAGTCAAGGAGTCTCTTGGCGTTCCAAACGCCGATGCAAGGCTACCGCAGCGGCAGCGTTCGTGGGCTCCCGGCACGGTTCCCAGGTCTGGTATCCCGGAAAAAGGTCACGTAGGCGCCAGAGGCGGCCTGTGTGGAGCAGCTGACGGATGGACGGAGAAGAGTGGCGCCTGGGCCTGGTGGTTGAGGCTCTCGACGATGGATGTCCAGGTCTGGTGGCCCGGACGTCTGCGGCTAAGGCCCAAGCCCGGAACTCGGGGAGCCAGCAGAACTCGTCCACGTCCGTCGCCCACCGCGCTCTTCTCTTCTCTGCCACGTAATCCTCTTCGACCTGCCCCGCGTTCCCCTCCGCACGCGCTCCTCGTGCTTTGTCTTCTCCTCACGAACGCCGCTGGGTGGCGCTATCTCCTTACAGAAGGCCCCCTCTTCGGAAGTTTTTTCCAAGGGAAAGAACTCAACTTCAGGAGAGCGACACCAGACGCGTTCGACGATCGCAACACAGAACACCGCACCACAGCGCGCACACTACACACCACACACAATACGACGGTCATCAATGTTCGAAGCGTTCACAGACCTTCGCACACACAGCACAGAGAGCACATGGAAAGTCAACGTAAAGCGTCCATAGAGGGCGAAGAAACACGGAAAGCATAAAAAGTAGATAGCCGACACTCAGAAACAAACATGAACAAACAAAAACAATTCCAACAAGAACAGGTGTGGGCTAAATTCTACCGTATTCCATTGTTCACATCAAACCACTTCACCGTCGCGAGAACCTTTCCGGCTAGTACTTCCGTTTTCCTTTGTGAAACCGTTTTCTCCACACCGACCTCGGTTTCCACCATGATTTTACAGGTTCCCGTCCTATGATGTTATTCACTCTGTTCTCCCTTGCCTTCGACACAGTCTGCTGACACATGTCACACGATCTGACATAACTCTTAATGTCAGCCTGTACACCGGGCCAGTAAAACCCACTGAGCACCCTAGCTATTGTTTGCCGTATTCCATGATGGCCGGATAGTGCACTCTTATGCGCCAACTTAAGAACTTGCGTGCGTAAGCCCTTCGGTACCACCGCTTGCTCAACGACCTGGCCGGGACACTCTTGGTATGTCCGGAAGAGAACACCTTCATCTGTATCAAAAGAGTGGGTGGTCTGTCCCTTGCCACGAAATATTTGCCCCAACTTCCTGCGACACACCTCTAAAGTCGGGTCTTCTTCCTGTTTCAAGCGAAACTCCGGCCGTGACAAGTGGAGCGTGTTCAGAGTGGGGCTTTTACTACTCTCTGAAACCTTTGCTGTCACCGTAAGGGAAGGAACATCGACCGCACCCGTCATGGCAAGGGAAACTGCCTTATCAGTTAGAACTGGCGGGTCAACCGAGAATGGAGGTTTCGCCCCGGGGACATTGCCTATTATAATGTCGTACAAGGGTGTAGACAAGCAGCGCGCGATGGCCTTACCCGAGAAGTATGGAGAACAAATCACCACCTCCGCTTCCGGAACTTCTACACAAGTCCCATTGGCCAAGAATAATGTGGCCTGTTTCCCTGTAAGCGCCGCTGCCGGTACAAGGGACTCACGCACAACAATGCCGGTGCTGCCCGTATCCCGTAAAACCGAACCAGGCTGGCCGAACACCTCACCGTGCGCCACGGGCATAGCAGTTTCCACCGGGTTGGAAGGACAGACCATCTCCCCCAACTGGCCCTCTACGCGCGTTACCACTGCAGTGCTATCGGGATGTGAATATCGAGGTGTCATGCAACAGGCGGACTCCTCACGGTCTCCTGGCCTCTTAGCCTTGCACGACTGGGCATCATGTCCTACCTCGCGGCACCAGGTGCAATACGATTGCTTCGGCTTTCTCCGACAATCCGACGCCTTGTGCCCAGTCTTGTCACAAAGAAAACACCGCAGGCGAGATTGTGAACCTGAAACCTCGTCCTTGGCTTTATTCATCGTATGCTCCCCCTGTTCTTTGAAGAACAACAAGTTATTTTGCCGCTGTGCTTCAAGAAAATGATCGGCAGCCTCCGCCAGCTTGGAAACTGTCTTGCCCTCCCGCTCACGTAAGAAAAGGGCTAAACGAGAATGACAGTTGTTCAGAAATTGTTCGCTCACGACCATCTCGCGAACCACCTCAAAAGTGCGGCCTTCACCCCGCATCTCGACCCAACGGTCAAAGAAGCTAAACAACCTGGCAGCATATTGCGAGGCCGTTTCTCCATCCTGGGGCTTGCTCTGGCGAAACTTTTCCCGGTACCCTTCCGCAGTAAACCTAAACCTCTGAAGCAAGGCAAGCTTCGCTTTGTCATAATCCACGGAATCCTCAGGCGAGAGCCGACCGAAGACCCTAAGTGCTTCGCCGCCAAGGCACAAGCTCAACGCCGTTGCCCACTTTTCTTTTGGCCAACCCTGCCCCGTGGCCACATGCTCAAACCTCTTTAAGTAGGCATCGAGGTCATCCCGCGCTTCATTGAACTGTGGTATGAGGCTGTGCGGGTTAATGGAGCTGGTCGATGAGACGCTACGCTCTCCACGGTCACTCGGAGGATTTGCGCCACCCTCCATGAGCCTTATTTGTAGCTGCAAGTTCCGCGCCTCTAACTCCAAGCGTTCCTTCGCAGCCTCTCGCTCAGCCTCTACATTCCGTGCCTCTAATTCCAATTTCTGCTTCGTAGCTTCTCGCTCTAACTCCAATTTCTGCTTCGCAGCTTCACGCTCAGCGGCTCTCTCTTCCCGTGCCTTACGAAGCTCGTCCTCCACCCACGCTCGTAACTCCGCGCCGCACAAGCCCATGCGCTCGCCTAAAGCTACCAACTCTGACGCGCTCATACTGTTCCTAAATTAACACAACAGGCAAAGAAATAATAACCGACCTTGTCCTGTCGTGGACGCCAAATTTGTGAGGACTCTGTGAGATTGCAGGTCTTATTTTTAAATAAACACAAAAGTATAAACAATAAACGAGGCGGCTTTTAACGGAAAGGAAACCAATTACAATATGAGCGAGAAGAAAGGAAAGGAACAAGAGAACAACGCAACAATACACGGGAAAAACACACGGGGGAACAGAACAAAGTGCTTATGATAAATGCAGGAAAAAGAGTCAAAGAGGAAAGTTCACACTACTTGTCTTATTTGAGCAACGAGCGACGAGGACTGGCTGCGTGTCGGGTAGTCAAGGAGTCTCTTGGCGTTCCAAACGCCGATGCAAGGCTACCGCAGCGGCAGCGTTCGTGGGCTCCCGGCACGGTTCCCAGGTCTGGTATCCCGGAAAAAGGTCACGTAGGCGCCAGAGGCGGCCTGTGTGGAGCAGCTGACGGGTGGTCGGAGAAGAGTGGCGCCTGGGCCTGGTGGTTGAGGCTCTCGACGATGGATGTCCAGGTCTGGTGGCCCGGACGTCTGCGGCTAAGGCCCAAGCCCGGAACTCGGGGAGCCAGCAGAACTCGTCCACGTCCGTCGCCCACCGCGCTCTTCTCTTCTCTGCCACGTAATCCTCTTCGACCTGCCCCGCGTTCCCCTCCGCACGCGCTCCTCGTGCTTTGTCTTCTCCTCACGAACGCCGCTGGGTGGCGCTATCTCCTTACACCCACAAGAGACCGCCTTGCGGCGCGGGGCGTGGCGCCCTTCGCCCGATGCCCGCAATGCGGTCTCTTAGAAACATTGCGGCACGCAATGTTCGACTGTGTAGTGGCACGCACCTTTTGGATAGTAGTGTCACGGATGTTTGTAACCCGCCTGGAAGCGCGCACTAGTTCACGCGAACTGTTTGCAAATATGCTCTTGTGTGTCGGCATGTTCGTTTTGTGGCGGCAGCGTGGAGTGGCTTCCCTAAATGGTCGTCCGCAAAGAGCGATGTTTCCAATGTTGCAGCGCCTCCGCACGCGCCTCTTTGCGCAAGCATGCGTGGACGCACTGTCAATGAGCGAGGCTGAGCTTTTGCGCAAGTGGTCGACGTACTTCATCGCCCTGCGCGGCGGTCGAGTGTCGGCCTCATTACTGCCCTACTGACGGGCTCAGTGCTGCGGCACTGCGCATGCGCTCGAATGTTCAAACCATTGAGTTCAGAAGCTTTGTTTCGTATTTTATTGTTTTCATAGATCAACATAAACTTCTCTTTCTAAGCCTAGTAGACTCGCAGAAGCCGGCTCTCTCAGAACCAAACAGAAATGCAAGAATCATGGACGGTGGAGGACTGGATCTGCGTGATGTTCTCAAACGAGTCAACTTTTCAGCGTCAGCGAATTCGGAGAGCTCTAAACACCAGGTGTGTATTTTATGCAATCTGAGCATGTAGACTCTGCGACATTTGCGATAGAATTGCTTCACTGCAATGCCCGTCATGTTTAAATTTGCTACGCGGAAGGAAGCTATTGTTATATTCTGGGACCTACCGATTCTCGGTCCTTATCTCTATACAGTTTGTTTTTGTTTAGTCATTTTCGCCGTCTGCGGTGATGGTAAAATTATATCATAGCCACGAAATCCTCGCTTCTTTTTCTCTTTTCAGGTTCCAGCCCAAGAATTTCCATCGCGTTGCAAGCAGCGGCCGCTGCTCCGTCAGTGTATAGGGAGTGGTGTGCAGGGACGGACTTGGACCGTTGGTTCGCCTGCACGGAAAGTTTGATGCCGCAGGCTACCGTGACGTCATCCAGAGCGTCGTGGTTCTCTACGCCCAGGACGGGCCACTTCCCGACTGGCTGTACTATTTTCAACAGGACCGCAGCCCCATACACACGGCAAAGTCAGTTATCTGTCTGCTGGAACAACTGGGAATCATGTTGCTGAGTGGCCGCCACAAGGCGCTGATAAGAACGTACTGGAGAATGTGTGGGGTGCTATGAAGAAGGCCCTTTCGCGGCGGCCACTCCAGGCTGGCTCCCCGGATGCTTTGTGTGCCGCTGTGCAAGAGCAGTGGGAGCGTTTACGGACTTCGGAATTTGCAGCCCGGCCGTATGAGAGTATCCCTCGGCGAATGGCAGCGGTGGTCGCCGCTAGAGGCGATTTCACCAAGTACTGACTCTTTGTCAGACAGCTGCCTATTCCTCACCGGATGCACGCCACAGACCCCTTGACGGGGCCTCCCTGAGTGTCTCTTTTGTGATGCCGAGGTTTCGCGCATCCATATGGTTACCCTGAATAAAGTCTTTTCTTTCTTCAATGGCGCACGAAAAAGTACCATTTTTTTTTATTCGACAAGTGTGTCATGACGTATGAGTGTGGAATTGCAGGCTGTAAAAAGTCAAGGCGTGGAGTCCAGTTTCCCTTTGGTATACTCCACGCACGTTCCACTTTTCAAGGACAAATAATGCGGAAGGTAGCAAGCAACGTTGCACGCTGTCGTAGTGTCGTGCACCTCTTGTCTTAATTCCTGTGAACCAGCGAACATTTATTTCTTCACATTGCAGACAGACGGTGATAACACGGCGATGACGGAAACAAATTCAAAGCGCTCGCTTCACCCACGCGGGCCATAGCGGAACCGCGCTGCGAATGTTTCCATACGTAGAATAGATGTGGCGCTCTAGTGGCGAAACACCAAAAAGAACGCCAAAGAAAACAGAAGCAAAAAGTATCGCAAACCAGATGGGCGCGCCTGTGTTTCCTGTCGACAGGCTAATGCGTAAGTGGGACCTTTGGCCAGGCTTTCCGCAGTTCGCATCTCATTTGACGCTGTTAGTACATTAATGTACTGGATAGAAAGAGAACAAATGTCCGGCCGCGATGGCTGAGTGGTTAGAGGCGCCGGCTCCAACTGAGAAAGACCATGTTAAAATCCCATATTTATTTCTTTTTTATTATTATTGAGGTGAAAATATTATATGCAGTCCCATAGGATGTTCGCGGTTGCTGCGGGTCCCACTGTACACAGGCAAAAACAATTAGTGGACGCCGCGTAGGAGCGCGCAATTCGAATTCAACGCTCGGGGCTTCTTGCGCTGAACTTCGACCGAAAATTTCGACTGCCATACAGAAAGGGAGAGCCATTCGTACGAGCCACACGCGCCAGACCTTATCGCGGAACACGGTGGTGCTATCCATCACTGATTGTGAACAGTCCGGTATTCGCGTATGCGACGGAGCTGTCTGCGCAAGACAATCAAAAATAAAAGCTGAGCGTGCGACAAGGTGCTACCTACAGATGTATAAAAAATGGTACACGTTCCGCAGAGGTGCGCAATTAGAATTCAACGCCCAGGCTTTTTTGCGCTGATATTCCCCCGAAAATACCTGATGTATACAAAAAGCGAGAACCGTTCGAACGAGCCACACGCGACAGACCTTCTCTCGGAACACAATGGTCTTGTCCATCTGTCATTGTGAACGTTAAGTACGGTATTCGCGTTTGGTGCGGATACATCTGTTTGCGCCATAAAGCCATAAAAAAACGGATCGTGCGCCAAGGCGCGACGAAGTTACAAAGAACTGATGCACATCGCAAAGTAATGCGCCATACAAACTGTGCGCTCAGAGATCCTTGCGCAGAAGTTTTACCGAAAATTACTACTGTACAAAAAGAGAGAGCCGTTCGTACGAGCGACATGTCGCCGAGTGTACCGCGAAACATGATTAAAAACGTGGGAAGCAATGAAAAGGAGCGCGAAGAACTGATAGGCCCTACTCTTCCCACAAATATCTCTCCTGGCCCGTCCCGGAAGTCATCTTGACGTATTTGTGAGAAACTAGAGAGGGCGTCCAAGCGCTACGCTCCCCTTCATGTCCAGAAGAAAAGTGTTCATTCTCTCCTTAAAAACGAGCTTCGGGATCACTTACGCGTATTTACGGATGGCTCCGTTAAATCAGGTTTAGCAGGTGCAGCGTGCACAATCCCTTTGGGTGGACTCTCCAAACAGTGCCGTCTACGTTTCCCCGCCAACTCCACAGTGGCAGAGATTGCTGGCCTTCATCTTGCCGCTGATGTTATACTAGATTACGTAAGCACAGAGAAGCCCATCGCAATTCTCTGTGACTGCCAGCCGGCACTTCGTAGGCTCCAAAATCTAGAGATGGCTACAGAAGGAGACGTCCGCCTTGCCCTTAAGCTGGACGCGTTAAGAGACATGGGCTACCGGATCTCCATCCATTGGATTCCGTCCCACACAGGGATTAGGGGAAACGAAGACGAAGACTTGCTGGCGAAAGAGGCGCGTGTCACCAATGTTCCTTTCACGGACGCGGTAAACGAATCCGACTGTTCTCGTCAACGCCGAGATTGCAAACAAAAGGCGCTCCACTCCAAACCATGAGACCTCCAACTTGCTTCAAAACGTGGGAAGGAATGAAAAAAAAACGCTAGGCGATCTTCGCTAGAAAGTTTGAATACGTTAGTGTTTTGCGTCGCTGTTGATTATGTTGTTGATGAATGTTTGCAATACATTTGCTAACTTTCGTTTCCTGTTTTTATTTTCCTTTTTTACAACACAGTGTATCGCTTCATTCGATCACATACACACTTATAGTCCTTTTTAGCAGGTGGTATAGTTAGGTTCGGTATCTGCGAGGTGTATGCGCTAATATTCGTTCCATCCTAGGTGATAAATTTAGGTTCGCTACATCTCAGGTCAGCAGACAGAAGTTCGTTATGCCACAGGTGGCATACTAATGTTCGGTATGTCCGAGGTAGTAAAGTGAAGTTCATTGTTGTCCAGGCGACCCGCATGATGACAGACGACATTTGCGACCTTTCTAGATCTGATGCTTTGAAAAAGAAAGCCTCTTCGGCATTACAATTGGCCATCCTCTGCTTCACCCATCAAAATCGCAAAGACCCGCCTCTACCAACACACAATACTCCCGCGCCATCACACATCTCTAGCTTGCTAGGCCGATTACCAACGTGACTTTCATAAATGTCTTGTGTTTAATGGCACATAAGCTGCTAAGGCTATCAAGCACCAAGCTCAAGATAAAGGATAAGTCTTTGCAGCTCTTTGCGAATATGTGAAAAAAACAGTGATGTAGGGGGTCTAAAAAGATAGTTCGTTCTACCTAGTAAAGTGAGAGGAAGAAAATTTTATAAATGGCTACTAGAAAAAAGCTTTAAAGAAGGCCGGGCAATCTCATTTAATTTCAGTTCTTTACTCCAGTTTTTCACGCAATACAAAAAACAGAGGACGGCGAGAAAAAAGCAGTGTTCCACCACTGCTTGACAAGCCTTGCCGCCCCTGAATGTTGGCAGCAGCACATGATGCGCGAAAAAAGAGATACATAGGTATTGACTGACGTATGAGCATTGAAGGGTTGAAAATTGAAACAACACTCAGTATAAAATAACTCGGCATGACAGCAACATTTAGAACAGCACGTCATATATTGATAATACCAGATGCTACAGTAGAAAAATAAAAATTAGAGAGTGCATTCTTATACTTTCACAAACGGCAATTCGAGCATGGTGCTTTATAGCAAAAATAACGTTTTAGTTAACAGTGCAGTTAGATATACAAGTTGCGAATTGAAGACAGTGACATGGTACTAAGTTCATTAGAGAAAGATGTGTTTAGAGACCAAGGCAAGATAGACCCGAGCATCATGAAACCATAGTTGGTTCTGATTTGTGAGGTTACATATGAGCCACAGCTTCTAATGTGATAAGAAGAGTGGCGAGGTGTAAGTGTAACAAGATTAGAAAAGTAGGTGTCATCTTTGGATATTGCTCGCTTATAAAGGCATTCAAACCTGTAATCAAACAAGTGTCTCACAGACACAATCCTGTTCTCTCGGAAAATTGGCGTAATCGGTGAATCATAAGGTTAATTGGCAACAGCACGCAGCATTCTTTTTTGGAGAATAGAAAGTTTGTTAACATTCGTCAAAGTCGTATTTCTCGACAGAAAAAAACAGTAACTTAAAGACGATTAAAAAACGCGTAACACAGATTCATCCTGGCCTGCAAGGGTAAAACATTTTTAAGGCGATAGACAATTCCAATAGATCGAGAAAGCTACATGGGCATCTACATGGACATCCCATGTCGTTGTCGATGTAAACAGAATGCCAAGAGATTTGAATCTATCTATGTATCGGATAGTATCATGACCTAAATAAATCGCGGGCGGATTTAGCAGGTGCTTTCGCTTGGGGTAGAAAAGTAACGCAGCAATTTTTTTCTTACTTATTTTTACAGCATTGTTCAGTGCCCATGTTTCTAAGGCGAATAGAACTTGGTTTGCAGTGTCAGCAAGTGATTTGATATTATCGGAGCTAAAGGCTTGTGTCGTCCGCGTGTGTGATGTGTGGGTTTCTGAGTGGACACAGGCCACCAACCACCGCGGGTTCGACCTTTGCGCGAGCCAAGGGCAACGGTCAGCCATCACCACACACACCCTGGGGCACCGATGCGGCGCACTCAACCTCCGCTGGGAGGAGAGCGATTCGCAGCAAATAAATAGGCCTCCAAGTTCACAAAGGAGACGTTTATTGTCCTCCAGCTGGTACAAACACACTCAACCGTCACCCTGTCCCGGGGGCGCGCGAGGAGCAAGGCTCCGAAGCGACCAGAGCAATGCGCGCCGCTAGCACGCCGCTGCAGGAGAATGTCCCCGCGGCAGTGCTGTGATCTCTCTCTCGTGTCGACCGTTGGGCCGGTTGCGAGAGAGAGTGGGCAATCAACGCAAGGTACGCCTGTCGGAGGTCACTGGACCCCGCTGGACAGGCTCGAGCCGCTGCAGGTCAGAGGACACGTGCGGGCGAGCTCGAGTATGCACTGGTCCGAACGGCAAAGGCCGGCACGGACAAACAGTAGTGTACGCACCTTACGCTGTCTCGGAGGGATCTCTCTCCCTGGGACCCGCTCGGACGGTCGCGCGGCGCGCGGCCGCCCAAGCGGGTCCCGAATTCCCGCCAAAAGGCGCCAATGGCAAATGCCCTTGGGAAGCCGGGGCGGAGCTGTGGCCAAATGACAGTGATTAGTCACTTAGCCGCCTCTCCGCCGCCTGAGGCGGGAGCAAGGGAAAGAGGAGAAACAACGCGGGAAGCCAGGATTCCCACAGATGTAAGTCGCTTTGTCGTACAGGTTAGGAATATTGTTTGCACATATGTTAAAGAGCAACGGACCCAGAATACTACCCTGAGGTACGCCTTTTGTTATGGCTAGTATGTCGGAGCAGTAGCAGTCAATTTGTACGTACTGGGATCTCGAGCCTAGATATGATATGACAAGGTTCAGCGGTGGACTGCGAATGCCATAATGTTCCAGTTTTGCGAAAAGGATACGATGGTTAATGTTAATGAAAGCTTTGGTGAAGTCTACAAAAATACCAATCGCCAGTAACTTTTTTACAAAACAATTAAGCACGTATTCCTTCTGTGCAAGTAGGGCGTCTTCTGTCGATCTGTGTGGTGTGAATCCGTATCGATAATCGGTTATTAATGAATACTTGTTAATAAATTTTCGAAGCCTTAGTGGAATTATTTTTTCCAAACCTTTTGAAAAGTACGGGAGGACCGACATAGGCCTGTAGTTGCGAAGGGCATTTTTATCGTCTTATAAATTACTATCACTTTTGCCAGTTGCATTGTTGCAGTTGCCACTTTTGCCAGTTGCCTGTCTGAAGTGATAAGTTATAAATGTGCGTCAAACACTGAACTATTTCGAGAAGGATGTATTTAACAGGCCTGCTCCGGATGTTATTAGCGTCGAGGTGATGTGTGTTCTTTATGTTATTATAACCGGAGTGTACCTCTGGTTCGACAGTTAGCTCAAAAAACATATATTCTGA
This sequence comes from Amblyomma mixtum, assembly GCF_055824585.1. Lineage (NCBI taxonomy): Eukaryota > Metazoa > Arthropoda > Arachnida > Ixodida > Ixodidae > Amblyomma > Amblyomma mixtum. Next base: position 89,019,363 of record NC_143019.1, on the reverse strand, counting down.
CCTTTTTGCAGCACAAAAAACGATATATACCTGCGGAAGCACTGGAACTGTGACTAACATCTGGTTCAGTGAAGTATTGATTGAACGCATTAGCGAGATCTGTTCCTGAGATAACACAACCGTCGGTTCCGAGACTTGTTGGGGACTGGCTGCATAATTCTTTGTTTAAGAGTGTATTCAGTTCCCTCCATCTTTCTTTGTAGTTTCTAGCAAGGCGATATGCTAACAGATTTGCATAGAATTCATTCCTCGCATTCTTGATTTCATTATTTGCTTTATTACGGGAAGTTTTGTGTCGTGCAAGTAGTTCAGTAATTCTGGCTCTCATAAAATCTGCGTATAGTTTGTGTTTCTTGCTAACAAGGCAAATAAGTCGATGCGTCATCCATAGTTTACGTGCCTTCGAACACAGTGTGACCGCAATTACAGGGAAACCGTCATTATATATCGGAGTAAGAAGGCCGAGAAGTCTTGAATAGGCAATGTCGCCGGAAGCCTCACTGTACACGGGAGTCCAATGTACGCGAGAAATTCGGTCTTTGAATTCTTCAAGCCCCCTCTGAGTGACAAGCTGCCGTCGAATGGCACAAGTAGGCTGCGGGCAAGAAACCTTTGCGATGCATGAATAGACAGGCAGATGATCACTAATGTCAGCCGCTATACATCTCATAAAAGCACTGTTCAGATCATTTGTAATGATCAGATCTAGTACAGAAGATGAAGGTGTCGAAAGCTGCGGTTTTCTAAGATAGTTCTCATTCGCAGCTGTGCAGTTTCAGTGCTACCCATATCGATATTGAAATCACCTGCTGTGTAAGACCGGTAGCTTTCAGATGAGAAAAAAGAAAGCTCGAGCTCGAAACTATCAAAGAAATTGGCTGTTTCCCCGTGGCGGGCGATACACGACAGACAACGTCAGGTGACCTGACTGCAGAGTAAGCATTTCTATATGACTGCTTGAAATACTACGGCTGGATAGCTCTGCGCACATGTAGCTGGTCCATATCAAAACAGCGACACCACCGCCACGTTTTTCACTCCGATATAGAAAATATGAACTATATACAGGTATATTTATACCGTCAATGCCCGCCTGATACCATGTTTCCGAAGGGAAAACAACATCAAAAGTAGGTGGCAGACTTTGCAAAAAGCAGATAAGTTGGTCCGCCTTCTTCACTGCTGAACTGAGGTGTATTATTTTAAGGAACTTCATTTCATCAAGCCTTAGAAAACAGTTTAACTGAGCGGGAGGAAAAAGAGGGCACTCATCCATTTTAGTGAGACAAAAAGTGTATGTATGCCGAGATCATGGGAGAGCTCATGTCATTTTTGAAGTGTCATCTCGAGAACGAATTCGAAGAACAGTGGACACATCTGTCGTACGGGCAAGGATGATTGCATTTTTGGTCCACACATACTTCCACTCAACATCTTTCTTTTTCTCAACTGCACCCCCAAGCAAGCGTTTCGCTTCTGGTGTGAGATGCTCGTTCACCTTAATATTTTGTTCAGGTCCTGTGAATCCAAGATCTGTAGTAGTAATTGTCTTTTTTTTTTTGAAGCACCCAGATACGCGTCACGAACGGCTCGAGAGCAGAATCGGATGATCACGTTGGCCTCATTTCCCTTCTTTTTCGGGACACTGTGCGCAATGTCGATGTCAGATTCATTTATTGCGACGTTAGCCACTTGCGCAACCTTCATAGCCATCTGAACTGCTTTGTCCTTGACCGTGGCTGGCAGTCCCTTGATTTCGACATTGTTTAATCGGCTGTACCGTTCCAGGTCCGGGATGTGATATCATGTAGCTCATTAAGGGCCTGCTTGAGGTCGTCTGCAGAATCTGAACAGTCCTTGATTCGTTGATTTACTGTTCGCAATTCGGCTCACATTTCGTGTTTAAAGTCCTGCAAAGCCTTCATAACCTCTATATCTGAACCCATAGCAATACAAGAACAACAAACACAAAATAAGCAGGGTAGGGCAGCAGCGACAGCGTAATACTAAAACAGTGTTCGACAATACAAGCCTGCGATAACAGAACAGAGTTTGAGCGCTGCTGGCTTCGCTGCCGCTTGTTGCCAATCTCAGCGACCGTCTTTGGCTATGCAAGGATCCTGAGCTTCCTAACCAATCAAACAAAAACCTCAGCCTTCTTCTCCGAGTGAGAAAATTTCTGAAGTGTATTATACACCAAAGGGGAGCAGTGGATCAAAATATACAATTCCTCAAGAACAGCTCCTTATTTTGAAAAGCATAAAAGACAAGACGTGCTAACAATGACATTTTCACCTCGGAGCAATACTGGGTGTAAAGGAATGCATCCATTAAAAAACTTACTCAAGTGTTTCTCTCTTATTTTTCCGAGTTCTGAGCAAGAGAATAAAATATGTCTTATTGTGAGCTCGTCTCTACATCTCTCACAACGAGGTTTGTCCTGTTTCACAGTAAGAAATTATGCGTAATGTGTGTATGTCCATGAGGAGACGACATATAATTACTTCTATAAATCATTCCTGGCGCCTACAAATTTTCCACTCACCTAGTACAAGAATTAAAAAGTGCAGCTTGTTGTTAACTTCGTTGTGCCATGAAGCCTGCCATTTTGCTCTCAATTTATTCTGGACAAACTTCATGCAGTCTTTATGTGGTATGTTTACTTATTTACCTTTACGAGCAAGTGCGGCACATGCATCAGCGCTCTCGTTCCCGCTGCTTCCCACGTAACTAGAAACCCAGCAGAACTTTATTGTACAGCCTTTGTCAAAAGTTTAGAGCCCAGGAGGTTTGTTTCTGTGCCACATTGCTTTGCTCATAATGCATCAGCAGCGTCCCAAATCTCCTGAAGGTAAGAAGATTCTTGTTCCTGCTCCCTCCAATGCGTAGGACTTCCATTAATGCTACAGGAGCGCCACAATAGTGCTTAGAAGCAAACCCCCTGGGCTCTAAACTTTTGACAAAGGCTGTACGTCCTTCTGTGTCAGCTTTTATCACATCATGTAATATATATCCTATTATGGGTTCAACTGCATTTCTAGGTTTATTGCTGTAATTGCACTCAGGGGTCAATCTAGATAACACTGTTCTGTATGTTTTTCTTGAATATTTGTTCCATCGTTGTGGCGAAGCATTCTGCTGTAAAAATTGAAGCGCATTGCGGCAGCCTAACTACTTTCTCCTACTTCCCTTGTATTATCGCACTTCCTAAAAAGAGTGCTGTTTTAGATCGATATATGTAGAAATCGGCGTAATTATCGTATTTTTCACTTCCTGCAAAAACCTCTTGCTGTATATATTCCTGTCGGGTTTGCGGTTTGTAAATATGGTTGGTTGGTTTATGGGGTTTAACGTCCCAAAGCGACTAAGGCTATGAGAGACGCCGTAGTGGAGGGCTCCGGAAATTTCGACCACCTGGGGGCAGTGTGAATATGTGCAGAATATGTGTCAGTGCGAAATCGCATACTTAAGAAAATGTGCACCAAGGTGGCAACGGATTGGATCTCTGGGCAACATCGGGAAGTGCGTCTTGCACGTTCATTTCTTGTCATTTTTCTGCAGTTTAACATTTGGTGGCAAAGAGTGTTCGGCATTTATTAACTATGGGGTAACACAGACGTTTTGGTAGCGACCTTTTTGCAGTAAATATGCACAGGTAAGCAAAATTCTCCTACTGGTGAGGGGAGGGTCATTTCCTTCCAGGTGTAGGCTATTTACGGGGGATGTTCTGTATGTTCCAGTTGCGAGGCGCAAATCAAGCTTTCGTAGTGGATCCAGCCCTTTATGGTACGATGGCCTCGCAGACAAATACACTATGCATCCATAGTCTAAGGAAGAGTGCACTGCGTAGCGACACAATAGGCACATCCAATCGGACCCCCACCCTTTTTGTGACTGTATTTTGAGTATCTTAAGGAATTGGTTTTTTTTAGGGCGTTTATGTGGGGTAGGAACGTGAGCTTTTTTGTCAAAAGTTAGGCCTAAAACTTGTGCTCTTGTCTTACTCCAAGCACGGTTTCATTCAAGTGGAGGGAGGGAGCAATCCGCAGCCCTCTTTGGAGAGAGAAAACAACAGCAACAGTTTCTATCGGGAAAAAACTAAAGACATTTATTTCTCCCTGCCGAAATTGTTAACTGTTTATTGTAAATTGTGTTTGTCTTTCACATGTTAATTAGCTAGAGTATGTGCACGCAATTTGAAGGTCATCGACGTACACTGAGTACATATTGGACTGTGGAATTATGTTGTCTACGGAATTCATTTCTACTATGAAAAATGTAGTGTTTAAAATGAATCCCTGAGGCACACCACTCTTCTCAGTGAAATTCTTCGTGGGGGTAGCACCGATACGAACATGGAATTAATGGTTGGACGAAAATTCGCTCAAACATTTTATCATCCTACCGCAGATGCCACGCTGTGCAAGGTCACGAAGAATCCCGAACCTCCGTGTTGTGTCATGTGCCTTCTCCATATCGAGAAACAGAGCAAGGAAGTGTTGCCGGTGTATAAACACCTCTGTGTTTTATAGGCGGACTAGATGGTCAACTATGGCGCATGCTTTTTAGGCCACATTGGTGGATATCAAGCAGGTGAAGAGTGTCCAGAATAAACATTACATAATATTGAGAACGCTTTCAAAAAATTTGGCAGGAGAGCATTCATAAATGTTTGGCAGCCAGTCTAGTCGGCGAGTTAACCAAGCTGAATGGTCGGGCCTGCGTTGGCTGCCAACCATGTATGCAAAGAAGTTTGCAGCCAGCGGCTTGATCTTGCTGACTGGCCAAGGGCTGGCGCGCCAGCCTGCTGAAAAAAACACGGTAACGCCTCGACCCGACCGCTTCTGTAGTTCAGTAAGAAAAACTCGCAAAAGCGCGACGCACTGATCAGCTATTTATTTATTTATTTTATTTATTTATACATACTGCAGCCCTATTGGGCTATTGCAGGGGTGGGTGTGAACAACAGTGTAGGAAAACATGGAGCACAACAATGGCAAACATCCGAAACAGTACGAGTGAAAACAAGAAAAACGAAAAAACTATTCAATAGCCGTTAAAAACAGCTCTAAAGGAAGAGAGCGAGTAGAACCGGGTAAACAATTCCAGTATTCGATTGCACGCGGAAAAAAACTGTATTTAAAAGTGTCCGTGCGGGCAAAATAAGGCGTGATGTTTAGGCTGTGGTGACTTCTAGTTTTAGATGGTATAGCAGGGATTAGGTAATCATTTGCAGAGGTCCGGCAGAAAGAGTTAATAATGCAATACAAAAATTTTAAAGACTCAGTCCTTCGTCGAGATGAGAGTGGTTGCAGGCCCAGTGATGAAAGTGCTGTGGAAGGCGAAAAATCTCTACCAAACCTGTGACATATGAAGCGAACGGCTTTCTTCTGCACTGCCTCGATTTGGTTAATTTCGCGTTGTTTGTGCGGGTTCCATACAGGGGAGGCGTATTCAAGTAGTGGACGGATTAGCGATTTAAACATCAGTAGTTTCGTATCTCTAGGAGCAGCTTTTATTGTGCGACGGAGGTATCCTAACTTTTTAAGTGCCTTTGAGGTTATGAAATCTATATGTTTGGACCATGACATACTGGGTGTGAAAATAAGACCAAGGTATTTGTATTGACTCACACTCTGGATGGGGGTATTGCTAATTGTGTAAGTAAACACGGAAGGTGTCGTTCTATTAGTGAAAGTCATAACAACGGTTTTGCGGATGTTAATAGTCATTTGCCATGTAGCGCACCAAGAGCTAAATTCTGAAAATGATTTCTGAAGGTATAAGTGATCATCAAGGCAGGAAATTTTGTGATACAACACGCAGTCATCAGCATACAAACGTAGGTTACAGGTGATGTTACAAGGTAAGTCATTTATAAAAATCAAAAAAAGCAATGGGCCCAGTACAGAACCCTGTGGAACTCCTGAGGGCACGTCTGCTACCCTAGAATTAGTTCGGTTGAAGGACACAAATTGAGAACGGTTGGAAAGAAAACTTGAAATCCAATCGAGAAGGCGGGGGTTATTGAGGATCATGTCAAGTTTATACATAAGTTTTGAGTGAATCACTGTATCGAATGCCTTCGAAAAATCAATGAATATTGCGTCTATCTGATTGCCTGCATCAAGGTTACTGCAAATGTCGTGAGTAAATTCGTTAAGTTGTGTCAAAGTGCTGAAACCGCGTCTGAAGCCATGCTGAACATTTGTTAATAAATGATGTGATTCGAGGTATTCCATGATGTGTTTGTAAATAATGTGCTCTAAAATTTTACATGCATGAGAGGTTAAAGAGATTGGTCTATAATTGGATATAGTTTGCTTGTCACCACTTTTGAATAGAGGGACGACTTGGGCCATTTTCCAGGATGAAGGAACTGTACAGGAAGCAAGAGACTCGCGAAATATGACAGCTAGGTAGCGACAGGTCCATAATGAGTAGCGTACCAAAAACAAGTTCGGGATACCATCAGGTCCAGCAGATTTCTTAGTGTCAAGTTTCAAAATTAGGTTGAGAACACCTTCTTCACTGATATTAATATCATTGATTGGCACAACACTACGAGCAATGGTGACTGGTTGGATGACGTTATTGTCACGAGAAAATACAGAGTGGAAGTACTCATTAAATGCATTGGATATATGAAATGGATCGTTAGTCGATTCATTGTTAACCCTCATTGTAGTAGCTGTCGTATCCCGTGGAAAAACAGATGACCAAAATTTACGCGGGTTAGTCTTTAGTAGATCCTGTAGCTGTACTCGGAAGAAAAAATCCTTAGCGGAGTTCATTTTCAATCGAAGCTCTTCTTTCGCTTTGATGAAACGTGTCATGGCTGCCTGATTGCCTAAGCGCTTCGTACGCCTAAGTCTATGTACACGCCGTGTAAGATGAAGTATATCTCGTGTCATCCAGGGAATTTTCGTATTTTTCTTCTTTGTTTTCTGAGGAATAAAACACTGAATACATTTTGTAACTAAGGATTCAAAATAGCTCACCAATGTGTTGACATCACATGTAGAACTCAGTGCAACGAATTCTTCAAATCGATCAGCTAGGGTGTCAATTACTGAAACGTCATCAGCGTGATTAAAATCGGGAAATGTGGAAAAAACGTAATTCTGTTTAGTAATAGAAAAATTTAAGGAGGTAAGAACGGCCTTATGGTCGGAAATTCCTTCAATGACATCACATTCGTAGCCCTTTCTGACAATGTTAGAACTAACGAAAATCAAATCTAACAGAGCGTCGCATCTTGTAGGTTGATTGGTAATCTGAATAAGGTCAAATGAAAGAGAAAAGGAAAGTAGTTCTCTATTTATGGGGGTTTCTTTTACCAGCGTTAAGGTAGGCCAGTGGATGCCGGGGGCATTAAAGTCACCCATGCAAATAAGGTTGCCCGCATTGAAATGCTGCTCGTTAATATACTGAGTAAGAGATTGAACTTCATTTAAAGAGGAACTAGGCGGACGGTAGAATACGCCTATTATGACATGCGTTTTATCCAGATAAAGTTTACACCAGACTGATTCTATGTCACCTGGCGGTGACATTATTGAAAACTTGAGATCAGACCGAAAAAGCAACGCAACGCCACCACCTTTAGTGTGACGTCGGTCTGTGCGAACCGCAACGTAGCCAGGAGGCGTGAATTCGCAGTCTAATATGTCGTCATGCAACCAAGTTTCTGTAATGCCAACTACATGAGGTGAGTGTGCAGTAATTAAAGATAGGAAGTCTGCGAACTTGTTAGTTATGCTTCTGGCATTTAAGTTCAAAACTGAAAGGTTACAATCGGAATTATGTGGCAGTCAACGAGGGGAAGCGGAACGTGGTGACTGAGAAAATTGATCTGTAGGAGAGGCATCGCGAGATGATGATCGGCAAATGCGATTAATGGAAAACCTCGGGTCTCTGATAAGAGCATTCGACACGTCGTCCCAAATGTAGCGAACTCTGTCAATAAAAGCGTGATCATAGCGTAGCTTGACCACAGAACCCTGGCTTCGGAAAACTGCTGAAGCATCCCAAATTCTTTTTCTAATAGCACGGACGTTGGCGGAAAAATCTTCACTAATGTAATAATCAGACTCTTTAAGTTTCGAGACATTTTTCATCACCAACAACTTTTCGCGGAAATCCAGCAACTTGAGAATGACAGGGCGTGGATGCCCTTCCCGCTTTCGACCGATTCTGTGGCATCGCTCAATGTGGGGGGGCGTAATTTGCAGTTTATCGGAGAATATCGGTGCAACCATATCTAGCAAAGTACTCTCATTTTCATCCGGGTTTTCGTCTAAGCCGTGTATGATGATGTTGTTGCGACGTGAGCGGTTATCGAGTTCATCATTCTTTGCAACCAGCCGAGCCACAGTTCCAGATAATGTTTCAATGATGGAGCGCAAATCGTCGGAATCAGTGGCGCTAGCCATCTGATTTGATGGAGACTACTCAAGAGCAACCAAACGGGTTTCAAGCACATCAAAACGAAGCTACGGAGGCAGCAAAATGCTGCCTCCGTAGCTTCGATGGTACGAAGCTACAGAATTTATACGTATTGAAAATTTAAATGCCAATTTTTCTCTTCATGTTTTGCTCTGCCACCAATTTTTTTTATTTCATTCTTCGACTCGTCGTATTTTTGTCAAGTAAAACCAACTGCCGTACCAGTTGGTACATATTGAATAAAGGAAAAGTTGCACACCGCTAAAAAGGACAAGCACACAGAAGACAAGGGCGCCAGTCCTGTCCTTCTCTTCGGTGTGCTCCTCTCCTTTAGGGCTGTGGAAGTTTTCCTTTATTCATATTTTCATCGAGTTCTGTCGTGGCTAGAAGCCGAACGAAGAAGTGATATCGCATTCATGAGGCGCCAATATTATCATTCTATCTGTCTGTTATGGGGCCCTGCAATAATATAGCAACTCTCATATCATTGATATATGCCCAGGTGTCCGCCCAGTTCACGAACGTATAAATCGCAGCCACCACGGCAGAGTGAATCACGATGCAAGGTGGTGGTGGTGGTGGTGGTGAAAACATTTATTACGAATGAACAGGAGGTATGTTTGGATCAGCCCGTAAGGGACCGATCCTTACAAACACTAGGTGGAGGTCCCTAGTATGAGACCCCAGTGGCGGTTGCCGCCGCCCGGGCGCGCCCGACTAACGCTTGTTGGGCCTGTAAGTCGTGGCAGCCGAGCTGGGTCGCCTCCCAGTCCTCCCGGGTTGGGTTGTTCGACGTTCCGACAGGCCCCTCGCGAGTCGGTGATTATGTATTTTGAATTGGAATGTGAGGCCGCGAGAGCAATCGCGACCTCTTCTGCATGCTTGTGTTGCACTGCGGGCTCTGTAAGTTAGGCCGTTAACTGTGTTGCTGTTGTGAACTACCGCGGCCGTGTACCATCCCCCGTGGTGAGGGCCGGAGGCGTCCACGTAGTATACACCTGTTTTGTTGCCATAATATCGTGCTAGCGCTTCCGCTCGTGCCAGGCGCCGACCATTATGGTCTTCATGTGACATGTTTGCTGGAAGAGGCCGCACGTGGAGGGCACGTCTCCACAGTTCCGGGATGCGAAACCTGTCTTCCAGTGTAGGGGTGTGTTGGATATGGAGTCGAGCAAGAAGGCGGCGATCCGACTCCGTTAGCGACAAGCGCGTGTACGGAATGCGCGCGCAAGCTGGCCTTAGAAAGAAAGAAGCCGAAGTGTCTGGCTGCGAATGCTCTGTTTTTGGGGCTGCTACTGACGTCCGCTGCAGTCACCTACTTTGACGTATCCAACCGAGCCGGACGTACTGAACCACCCGTGACATCTGGTGGAGGGCGCTGGGTAACGCATTCCATGCCTCGGACTCCCCCAGCAAGCAGGGATTCAAGTCCTCGAGAGTCATCTGCCATCGAGGTGACGCCTGTACACCACGGCAGCCACCGGCTCCAAGGCCTTCAACCCGAGTTTGGTCTTCTGGAGTCTCGCTCAACCCAAGCGGTTCGTTCAGTGCCATCGTCGACGACCGTCCAGCCCGAAATAGGCATCCAGACGACGATGAATGGACGATGTCAATATGCGCGAGTAGAGCTCCCGAGGTTGTCGGAGCGAACCGCGGACGCGGCCGCTCTCCTAGGACGTCAGCGATCGAATGAAAAAAATTAGCTGGGGTTTAGCTTCGGCTAAACCTGGTAGGTTGCGTAAGCCAGTCTAGCAGCGTCTTGAGCGCGCCGCTTAGCAAGGCGCTGTTCGCGTTCATCTGTCTCCGATGCCCGTTGTCGTCTCCTGGCTTCGTCAAGCCGACGTAGCCTCTCTTTCTGTTTATCAGGCTGCATAACGACTGAGCCGGGTGTTTGGTTGGTTGCGACTGCGACAAGGATGAGAACGAAAAGTGCACGGTCCTGCCGACTGGCTCAAGCCGAGCCGCCGCCGCTGCCACATGCAGATAGAAGAGAGTTCAAAGATAATAGGAAAGAGAAAAATAGAGAGTAAAAACGCGCGTCGCAACAAACGCGTCCGCCGGAGCGGACGCTGGCTGAAAAAACAGATAAACGGGCGTAGCCCGAAGTCTCGAACCCCCTGAGCCGGTAAGCGAGCGAACGCATTTGATTCCCCCCCCCCCCCTGTTTTCCAGCCTCCTCTCCACACTCCACAGCTGGCGAGAGCGCGGCGACGGCAGCGCCTCCACTCGGCAGCGGCGCGCGGCGCGGCTTAACCCGACGGCTTGAAGTGGGAGCCCAGCGACGGCCGTTGTTGTTGCCATGGCAACGGCGCTCCATCGGTTGCCGCCGTGCTTCGCGCTGCTCTTACCCGACGGCTTGAAACCGGGGCCCATCTACGGTCGCTCTAAAGGTCAACCGTGCCTCAGGCCGCCCCTACACGAAAGGCTGGAACCTGGCGTAGTATTGCTTACGCAATAAAAACATTGACTGTGGTTTAGCTCTGGTTAAACATGCAGGAACGCGATAGCTACAGCTAGCCGAGTGGAACTCGCTCAGTCGAATTGCTGTCAGTCTTTCGCCGCTATGCTTCGCTGGGCGTTCTTTCTTCTTCATCGTCCATGGTCGCCGCCGCATGGTTTCATTCGAACGGCGGTCTCTGCCTTCCGTCAGCCGAGCCGACTCGTCCATCTCTAGCCGGGTTTGTTGTTGTTTCGACTGAGATAAGGATGAAAAGGAAGTAGCATGGGCGTGCCGACTGTCTTGAGCTGAGCCACCACCGCTCCCCGCGTGCAGAGAGAGGAGAGTTGAAAGACATGAGAGGAAAGAATGAAAGAACAGACGACCGTCGCAACAACCGTGTCCTCCGAAGCGGGGAGGCTGTCTGTAACATACCCCACAGCCCCCTAACAAAACGGTGGAAGAAGCAGAAGACGAATCGCAAGCTTAGACCTCGCATTGCACAACTTACGGAGCAGGCTGCGGCATATGCCGCACAGCTCACAGACACCAATTGGATAGAACGCTGCAACTCGGCAGCGCGTCAGATGGGCTCTAATGGGACTTGGCGTCTCTTACGCAGCCTCATCGACACTTCTCAAACGAAATGGGAGACGCAAAAATTCGCTGTGTTCTAGCTCTGGTTAAACCTGGTAGATAGCTGGAGACGCCGAACTCAGCACGTTGTCTTCGACCGTTGCGGATTCACAGTCGGAGGCTAAGCGAGTTCATCTAGCCGCGTCATCATTACGACGCTTATCGAGACGTTTGACGCGCTCTTCTTCGGTCTATACGGCACGCTGTCACCTCCTTGTTTCGTTCCGACGCCAAGCCTGGCTTCTTTGAGCCTAGTCGACTCATCGCTCTCCATAACAGCTCGCCTATCGCTGCGTTGTTGTTGCGACGGAAGGAAAGATGAAAATTGGTGGGATCTTAGCCTTGCTTAAGCCTGGTAGGTTGCGAAAGCGAGCGCAGCGCCTCTGACTGAAGGAACGCGGCGCGCCGCGTCTAAAGGTCAGGCGTGGCTACCGGCCGCCGCTGCGCAACGACTCGACTTGGTAGCCCATCTCTCACCCTGCCATGACGTCACGCTATGACGTTACTAGGCATGGCATTATGCCAGAGGTCATTCTAAATGTCACGCGTGGCTACCGGCCGCCGCTGCGCGACGACTCGACTTGGTAGCCCATCTCTCATCCTGATATGACGTCAGAGGTCATTCTAAAGGTCAAACGTGGCTACCGGCCGCCGCTACGCGAAAGGCCGTTTATGAGCGTAGTATTGTTTTCGCAATAAAACAGCTCAGGCGGGCTCTGCACGGGTACCAAGTACGACGGCGCAACTTGCGGACACTTTGTGCGACAGGTACCTCTGCCGCACAAATGACCAGGTTGGGCCCGAGCACACGTATTCCGGCAAGCCAAATCAGGATTTAGACGCCCCTTTTGCATGACCTTAAGGCGGCCCTGGCTAAAATGCGCCGAGGTGGGGCACAGGGTCAGGATCGTGTAACAGTGAAACTATTGGCGAACCTCTCGGACTCGGCATACCTCCATTTCCTACAATACGTAAATCAGATCTGGGATGGGTGTCCACTCCATCTCGAATGGAAAACATCGCTTGCAACGTTCATCCCCAAAGCAGGTAAAGCCGTGATTACGGACAACTTGAGAGCCATCTCATTGACCTCGTGTGTGGCGCCACAGCACCGGAATGTTCTCCGTCCCCTCTGGTATGCATGTGTGTTGGATGTGTAAGCGTTTTAGCAGGCGGCGCCCAGGAACTGTCAGCGATAGCCAAGTATATTGGTTCACGAGGTGGGCCTCCCGCAACTCCTGATAGTTTACCACTCCCAACACCTTCAGTTTGGCGTTGCAGGTAGCCACCTTGAGGTCCAGTGCTTGCTTTGTTGCCTTCCTGATAATGGCGTCAATGCGCTCGTCTTGTTGTTTGGTTGTGCGTAGGTACGGCACGGCGTAGAGGATCCGGCTGGTCACGAAGGCATGGGCGAGCCGTAGCGCGTTCCTGCCTCGTAGACCACCCCGCTTGTTGGAAACGCGGTGGATTATGCGCCCTGCCTGTCACCTATGCGCTTGAGTTTCGCTATAGTAGAGTCCGGCCTAAGCTTGTTATTGATGAACAGATCCGGGTGCTGGAGCTCTGCCACTTCTCTGATTGGAGCGCCCGAGAGAGATATGTGTAGAAACGTGTTGTCCTTGTGATTTGTCCTGACGTGTACAAGCTATGATTTGGCGGGAGAACATTGAAGACCACAGTCGGAAGCATATGTATGGACTATGGAGGCGGCCTGCTGAAGGCGGTCCTCCATCTCCTCAACGCTCCCCTCGGTGGTCCAGGTTGTAATATCGTTAGCGTATAGCGCATGTTTAATGCCCTCCACCTGAGCCAGTTGGCCGGGCATGTGCATCATGGCGATACCGAAAAGGAGCGGTTATAACACCGCCCCCTGTGGTGTACCTCGTGTACCCATAGAGTACGGGCCGTATTCCTCGTCCTCGATCCGGAGGAGTGTCTGGCGCGCAGAGAGGAAGTCTATGACATAGGCGAAGACGTTTTCCCCGCAGTTAGCGGTGTTCAAGTTAGACAGTATGGTACCATATTTAACATTGTCAAACGCCCCCTTAAGATCGAGGGCGAGAATGGCCTTGTCGTTTTGTTGCATGGCTGTGGGTCGTATTATGTCTCTTTGTAGTTGGAGTAGAACATCCTGTGCAGACATGTGCGGGTGGAACCCGAACATAGTGTCTACAAAGAGGCCCTTACCCTCCATGTATGGACGGAGGCGAACCCGTACCATCGTCTCCATGAGGTTCACTGGAGAGGTTGCTTTGCCTGCAAGCTTCTCAAACCGCATGTATTTTGGCGCGATGTAGGCGAAATTTGTTGGGCCACAGCGCCGAGGATAATCGCGTTCTCGAAATTCTAAAAACGGATATGGACATTACTTACGGTAGGCTACATGCCTCTCAATAATTAAGGAGCCCGACGGTAATAGTTTAAAAGTTAACTATTAAATATTGGTTAATAAGCCTGCTAGTTAGCACGTCTTAGCTGCATTATGATGCACTACACCGCTGACAATGCTATGCCAGAAAAAGCGCGCATCAATTTCAAATAGCTTATTTTTAAAAATTGCAGAAAGTCTTAGGTGAAATACCCTGTAGACATGGGTTCATATGAAGGCAGACGACAAGCGCGAGTTCGCACGCTTCAGAGGCAATATGGATCTAAAGAGGGCGTCTACTACGTGGTCATCACAGGGCCGTCACCCGCGGGATTCTACACGGCTGCCGTAGTCCACAGGGGAATGAATGTCGATGGGCTATCTTTTCGGGCCCCAAATTCAACACGAGCGGAGGAAATTGCAATAGCTCTCGCTGCCGCCGGTCCAAAATCGCAAGCGGTTATCATAGACTGTCGCGGGGCGGTGAACATTTTTTTGCAGGGGAAATATGACCTCTTTCCTCCCAAATTCTAAGACGGGCTCCCGCCGATCCAACTCTCGATATTGATCTCTAAAACACAACGCGCCACAAACTGTTCGAGTATTTTTTACACTACACCTAACCTTTTTTTTCTGTGATTTGTTTACCTAATTCTTTCTTTCACCATCATTGTAAGTTTTCTTTCCAGCCAGGACAATGCTGTTGATTTTATGCTGACTACTGTAACCTGATAACAGCTCTGCTATATGTATTTTTTGTCCTTTGTTATCTCTATTTCCTGTATTTTCTTTGTGTGTGTGTGTGTGTGTGTGTGTGTGTGTGTGTGTGTGTGTGTGTGTGTGTGTGTGTGTGTGTGTGTGTGTGTGTGTGTGTGTGTGTGTGTGTGTGTGTGTGTGTGTGTGTGTGTGTGTGTGTGTGTGTGTGTGTGTGTGTGTGTGTGTGTGTGTGTGTGTGAAAAAAACCACTGCATTGCTGTCAAAGTGGGGGCCCGTGGCCTTGTCAAGCTGTCAAACGGCAGCTTTTACTACGGGTCCCCGCCATCATCTGTACCATGGTGGCAAAATAAAATTTGAATTTGAATTTGAACTCGCACAAACGTAATCTGGGTTCCTGGCCTCCAGGCTCTACCAGGCAATGAGGCCGCTTATGCGGGAGCCCGAGCGCTCACACACCGGGCTCCTCATCCTAGCTCTCCTGGCTCAGAAGCTCACAAACCGCTTCTGCGGTTCCGCGAAATCTTAAATCATTACTGCGACAGCCACCGCCTCTGTCTGGCACCTGCCAAGGGGTGGTGGTGGTGGTGAGAACATTTATTAAGAAGGGACAGGAGGTATGCTTGGATCAGCCCGTAAGAAACCGATCTTTACAAGCACTGGTGGACGTCCGTGGTAGGGGACCCCAGGGGCGGTGGCCGCCACCTGGGCGCGCCCGACTAAGCTTGTTGGGACTGTAAGTCGTGGCAGCCGAGCGGGGTCGCCTCCCAGCTCTCCCGGGTTGAGTTGGGGATGGGGGGAATAGCCGAGTTGCAGGGGCAGGCCCACACCATGTGATAGGTGTCAGAAGACACCGCACTACAGAGTGGGCAGCTGCCGTTATAGGAGGGGTCAAAATGTTTTAGTGCTGCCGGGCACAGCAATGTATTGGTGACAAGGCGGAGAAGGGCTGAGTAAGACGGAGGAGCGAACTCTGCGGCGCCTGCAGACACGAACTCTTCTCTGTCCTGCCATAGCAAAACACTTCGATCCGAACACAGATGGGCGCTGCCCGCACTGTGTTTGTGTTGTGTACGACTGCAGCCGTGTACCACCCCCCGTGGTGTGGGCCGGCAACGTCCACGTAATACACATGTTGTTGGTTTCCGTATCGCGCCAACGCTTCCGCGCGCGCCTGGCGACGACCGCTATGGTCTTCTCTGGACATGTTGCGGGGAAGGGGTCGGACCAGGAGGGCGCGTCGCCAGGGTTCTGGCACTCTCCCTTTCCTCAATATGGTAGTCATGTTTGATGTGTAGCCGGTCCAAGAGGCGACGACCGGGCTCAGTTTCAAAGCCTACAACGCAACACACGCGGAGGAGATTGCCATTGCTCTGGCCCTCACTAATCCGAAGTCGAAACACATTATCACCGACTCGCGAGGGGCCAGTCGGAACTATGAGTTGTGCTGGGCTCCCCCACTTGCCTGGCGCATACTGGAATATAGCTGCCGATGCGAAGATCCAACTTCACGTAACCTGATTTGGGCCCCCGGTCGCCAGGGACTCCAAGGAAACGATCAGGCCGATAAGGCCGCCCGCGCACTCTCTCCCCGGGCTATCTCCCTGTCCTTGGAAGCCTACTCCCAATCAGACAATCTGGCCCTTACATTCAAACACATCATCGATTACTACAAGGAGGAGCACCGGCGATACCCGGCCCCTTGTAAGGGGCTGAATCCCGCTGACGAGCGCCTCCTCATCAAAATTCTCACTAACACTGTACTGTGCCCGGCGGTACTTAAACATTTCAACACATCCTTTGATGGCACGTGCCAGTTCTGGGGGGAGGTGGCTGACACCTTCCACATGGCTTGGGCGTGTCAATCAAACCCATCTATCCCCCCCCAACCCCAACCCAACCAGAGAGGACTGGGAGGCGGCCCTGCTCGGCTGTCAGGACCTAAAGACCCAAAAGGCCTTGGTTCACCGGAGGCGGGTGGTGGTGGTGGAAAACATTTATGTACAGGTATAATACAGGAGGTTATGCATGAGCTGACCTAGAGGGGGCCAGCCCTTACAAATACTAGGTGGAGGTCCCTAGTTCGGGACCCCAGTGGCATCGGCCGCCGCCCAGGCTCGCCCGACCAAGGCCCGTTGGGCCTGCAGGTCAGAGCAGCCGAGCAGGGTCGCCTCCCAGTCCTTCCGGGTTGGGTTGGGGTGAGGGGGGATAGCAGGGTTGGAGGGGCAGGCCAACACCATGTGGTAGATGTCCGAAGACTTCACCGCACAGTGCGGACAGCTGCCCGAGAAAGAAGGGTCGAAGTGTTTCAGAGCTGCCGGGCACAGCAGAGTATTAGTATACAGGCGGAGCAGAAGCCGTTCCTCCGCCTTTGACAGACCTTTACACGGGCGGGCGTTGCTTGCCAATGGGGCCCCGGAATAGGGGCTCCACCTAGTATTGTTAGGGGAAAGGGCCAATAGGGCCTACCCCAATCACCTCTCTGTGAAAATTTAATGCACTATAAATGTTTTTCACCACCCGCACTGTGAAGAGACCTGCGATATCTTTCACGTGGTGTGGGCGTGCACTCAGAATCTTCACCTTCCCCCACCCCCACCCGAGAGTCATGGGAGACTGCCCTCCACAACTGCTCCACACTGGAGTCTGAAAGGGCTCTAGTAAAGCGGGCGCGAGACGGGGCCTCGTCGTGCGGTGTCCCGGACTAAGGCTACCGACCACGCAGCGGGGTTTTCTGACCTCCAAACTCTCTGTGAGTATTAAAGTTTTTCACCACCGCCACCATCCCGGGGCTGCACCGCCAAGCGCCTTCTTTTGAGGCGAAAGCGTTTAATGCCTCATCGTTGTCGACAGAAGGTTGTCAGCAGGAGCTTGTCAGCAGGGGTGTCACGCTTTTGACGGGTATTCATCGAGGTATTTGAAACAGTTACTGCGTAATTTCCTTTCATCAAATACAATTTTCTTTTTCTTCATTAAGGCCCCTCTTTCTCTTTCTTCTTTCGCTCTCAGTTCCTCCCTTCCTCTACAAACGGATGACGGGTGCCCACAGAGATATGTGAGACAGTTATTGCGTGATTTCCTTTCCTCAAATACCATTTTCATTTTCTTCATTACGGCCCCTCTTTCTTTTTCTTCTTTCACTCCCAGTTCCTTCCTTCCTGTACGGTGCGGTTCAGGTGTCCACCGAGATGAGAGAGAATTACTGCGCCATTGCCTTTCCTCAAAAAGCGTTGCGTTCAAAGGGCAAGGCATCGCGCCGAACGGGTGGTGGTGTTCCGTGGACTCCCTGGCAGCGCTACAACACGCTTTCGCGTTCCACTCCTAAAGGCGAAGCTTGAGCGTCATTAATTATAAGGTAATTAGTACTTAGCTTTTAATCACTAATTATCCATTAATTGTTCATTTGTCATTACTTAGTAATTAGTCTAATTTTGTACGGCGTCATCCAGTGGCCACGTCACCAGTGCCACAGAGGCAGTGAAAGTGGTGCAGAAAACGCTTTCACCTCTACGCAAAGTGCCCCCTGATTTTTTTTAAGCATGAAATGCTTTTAGCTCCCGTTGTCGGCATTGTGGTGACGTCACGCCGAGACCGAGAGCCATCATCCGTGCACTGAAATCCACTCATCCGGGCTCTGAAACGAGAACATCCGGGCACCGTACGAGACTTCACGACATTGTTGTTGTTGTGACTGAGAGAAGGATGAAAAGGAAATTGCACGGGCCTGCTACTGGCTCGAGCCAAGCCACCACCGCTGCCACGTGCAGATAGAGGAGAGTTTAAAGAGCAGAGGAAAAAGAAAAGGGAAAGAAAAGACGCGCGTCGCAGCAACAACTGCGTCCGCCAGAGCGGACGCTGCTCAACACACAGATAAGCGGCCGAAGCCGCGCTCGCCGAAGCGAGAACAGATACCCGCTCTCGCCGAAAGCGAGAATTTTCTTCAACGAGACTCTCTAAGCCCTCCTACGGGACCGGCATACAAGCGCCGGTTGCTCTCCAAACGAGTCACAAAAAATAACTGCTGTCAGTGTGTTCTCAATGTTTATCAAGATATCAGTCGAGCTGTGCATTAGATAATGCACGGAATTATAATTTGCGATTTCTAATAACGCGTGGAAAGCATGCCACAATACACTTCTTTGTCATACGTGATCTGTTAGGGGCTCTGAGAGAAGGCCGCTTAGAGAAAGAGGGCGAGAAGGGCTTTCGGCGGAAAACTTTCGCTCCCTCCGCAAGGATGGCGCTGCGGTCCCACACTCACCCATGTAAAAGACCGGCCGCTTGGCCTTCAAGCCCTTTCCCCCTCTGGCAGGCAGATGTATACATGTTCGCGGAGTATTCGAACGCGCTGCATATACATTCTTGTCAGGCCTGCGTCTCGTCGTGTCCGCGTACGCTTCTGCATCGTCCTGGATTTCAATGCCGCCACCGTCACAGCTGCTTAAGCCGAGCAATGGAGCCTGTGTTGGGCCCGTAAACATTTCATGCTTACTCTACTCTCGGTTACGGGAGAGGCGCAATTTTTTTGTTTCCGGTGCATGCCTTCTGTATTCGCACATCGCGCTTGTGCTGTTCAGCCTAGTAAGACAGTTACTGCAACTTTTCTTTCCTCATAATTTATCCTCACAATTTCATGCCTCCAGCCCTACACCAGGCCCCCACCAAGAATGTACCACTGATGCAGTTGCAACGGTCTGTTTGGAAGGAGAATATCGAAATCATGTGCTCATTTTTCCAGTTTGGACATCGCCGAGTGTAAAACTTTCCAGTGGTTGCAAAAACGCAATGAGAATCATCGCCGAAGACTTCATTTTCAAAGAAATACTCAAGTTAATACCAGCCTGATGCAAAATATACCTTCCGCTCCTTAGCGTTCTCTTCATGAGGGCTCGAGGGCTACATTCCCTTTGTGGCTTTAACAAACTCCACATTGCGTTCAGAGTAGGAACAAGAAGATCTTATGCTATGCGTAGATTTGGAAGTCATGCAGGCACTCGAGGATGGAAACCCTGATAAAAAATGTGCTTTGGATTGCACTGTCGACGTCGAGTGAAGACTTCTGTCGTGCTACAGCAAAAGGAGGAAGTACCAAACCCTGATTTTCCTCACCTTACCAGAGTGATCCTGGCTCCTGGTTACACTAATCGCATATGAAACTTTCATCCGCACTAAACTTGAATATGCATCGAATCTTTGCAACCCCCATCAAGAGTATTTAATACGTATGTTAGAGGCCATTCAAAATCGAGCTGCTCGGTTTATAACATCAAATTATTATTCTTGGATGAGTGTTACTAATATCAAATCCTCCGTTGGTTTACCTTCCTTGGCATCCCGTCGTAAGATAGCAAGACTCTGTCTATTTCATAAATTAACTTTATTATAATTTTCCCCAACTGCGTGAGAGCCTAATTCTGCCCCCATTTAAGATCATCGCCACTTTCAGATAATTGCCGTAGTCTTCAACGCATTCATGGTTCAACCAAGGCGTTCAATTTCTCGTTCTTGCCAGCTGCCTTAGCGGAGTGGAATGTCCATCCAGACAGTGTTGTGAATGAAGTTAATTCCCTACAATTTAAACAGATGTTGATTTATTTATTCCCCCAATAATTCCTCTTGAAGGCCCTTTTTCTTTCTTTTCTTTTTCTTTTGTTTACCTACTTGCTCGCTTGTTTTTCTTTTGAAGTGTTAACAGCCGTATCTACATGTGTCTAAATTTATGCTCCCTACTTTAATTTGTGTGACTTGTGATTACTGTTCGCCCCCCCCCCCCTGGGGCCCTTAAGGGTAAATAAATGATGATGATGATGATGATGACCTTACCAATGACTCTGGTGCTCTATCACACCTCCGTCCTTCAGTCACTGAGCGCAATAAGCATCTGCTCCCGTACGCATCGATACAGCCGGCCAAATGTTTAGCTCTAAGAATATCTCTAAGAATTTAAGAAAATCCCTAGAGTGAACAGCTTGCCCTAAGTATTTTCTACTGTTATGTCGTTTGTTTTATTCACAGCTTGTTCTGCAGACCTATGCTTCTGAAAACCATATTCAGATTTTGTAGTTATTTTATGCTTTTTGAAACGGATGTATGTCTTTCATTAATAACGCGCTCAAATATCTTAGAAAACAACGGCAAAACGGAAATCGGTCTGTAGTTATTGAATTCTTTCTCTCCGCCAGCTTTGTAAACAGCATTGCGTGCATTGCGTAAGCAGCTTTCGGTATGTTTAAGTAATTTGGAAATTCACCGTGTGGAAGCACCTAGTTCAATGTATGAGCTAATACAGGACTAACAGCACGTGCGACATACTTGATAGGTGAGACCTTAATTTCGGCGATTCCGGCGGCAGCGTTATTGTCCAGTGTCATAATTACTGTTTCATTTTCAGTACAGGTTCTTGGTGTAAGCATAATAGAATCAGCTTGTATTCTATAAATGAAAAAAAATCCACTCCTGAATTTTTCCCACTATGACCCGCTGTGCTAACAAAGTGTCGATTGATCACGCCAACACGTTCTTTTCCAACTAGACTGAGAATATTGACTGCAATTTCATTTACTATATCTTTTATTCGGCCTCAGCCAGTTAAATCATTCACCTTGTTTCACAGTTTCAGTTGATTCCTTTGAATATTTTGAAATTTTCTTTCCTAGTAATCTTCCCTCACCTTTGTTTAAATCCGAGTTTAATTTATTTCTAAATCGTTTGAAATCAGTAAGTAGGTCGGCCTCAGAGACTAAACAAAAGTATGATACAAATGATTGTTTTTCCGTATTTCTTGTACAAGTCGGTAGTTATCCACGGTCTTCTGACTTCTTTATTTCTTCTTTTTCGTCTCCCAATTTCGCGAGGTACTTAAAGGCTCTGGGTTTGTCGCTTGCTTCCGAACAGAAAGACGCCCAGTGTCAAACAGTTTCCCGAGGCTCGCAGGTTCGAGTGCAGGTCTGTACGCTTCATACTTAAGCTCCGCTCTCCAGGAGCTCCAATAGAGCCCAGCTCTACAGTAACGTGCCTGCCTGAACGTTAGCCTGGTGTAGACTAAAAAATAATTGGCGTGAAATCAGTGCTACGCCTAGATTTTACCACAGCAGGGATACATAGGTGTTTTATTGCGGAAGCAATACTATTCGCACTTTCAAGCCTTGGCGTGACCTGGCCGCAGTTACGTTTGACCTTAAGCGGAGTGAATATGGACGACCAACTCGCTCCTTCAGAGAGCCCGGCTGCAGTTACGGTGTGTGTTCGCCGCGCTGCGCACCTGTGGCGCTACTGCCGCTGTGACGTCATAGCAGCTGTAGGTTATGTTTTTTTGCGAAAGCAATACTACTCGCACTTTCAAGCCTTCGCGTGACCCGGCCGAAGTTACGTTTCGCCTTTATCAGAGTGAATATGGGCGACCAACTTCTTCCTTCAGATAGCCCGGCTGCAGTTACGCCGTGCCGCGCACCTGTGGCGCTACTGCCGCTGTGACGTCATACCAGCTGCAGATTATGGGCGACCAACTCGCTCCTTCAGATAGCCCGGCTGCAGTTACGCCGCGCCGCTCACCTGTGGCACTACTGCCGCTGTGGCGTCATAACAGCTGTAGATTATTTCTTTCTCTCAGTCGCAACAACATCAAAAACAAAATATAAAAAAATTACCGAAGACGCTTTGAGTCGTCGCGCAGCGGCGGCCGGTAGCCACGCGTGACCTGTAGACGCGGCGCACTGCGTTCCAAGACACTTTCAGTCGTCGCGCAGCGGCGGCCGGTAGCCACGCGTGACCTGTAGACGCGGCGCACTGCGTTCCAAGACGCTTTCAGTCGTCGCGCGGCGGCGGCCGGTAGCCACGTGTGACCTGTAGACGCGGCGCACTGCGTTCTAAGACGCTTTCAGTCGTCGCGCGGCGGCGGCCGGTAGCCACGTGTGACCTGTAGACGCGGCGCACTGCGTTCCAAGACACTTTCAGTCGTCGCGCAGCGGCGGCCGGTAGCCACGCGTGACCTGTAGACGCGGCGCACTGCGTTCCAAGACGCTTTCAGTCGTCGCGCGGCGGCGGCCGGTAGCCACGTGTGACCTGTAGACGCGGCGCACTGCGTTCCAAGACGCTTTCAGTCGTCGCGCGGCGGCGGCCGGTAGCCACGTGTGACCTGTAGACGCGGCGCACTGCGTTCCAAGATGCTTTCAGTCGTCGCGCGGCGGCGGCCGGTAGCCACGCGTGACCTGTAGACGACGGCGCACTGCGTTCTAAGACGCTTTCAGTCGTCGCGCGGCGGCGGCCGGTAGCCACGCGTGACCTGTAGACGCGGCGCACTGCGTTCCAAGACACTTTCAGTCGTCGCGCAGCGGCAACCGGTAGCCACGCGTGACCTGTAGACGCGGCGCACTGCGTTCCAAGACGCTTTCAGTCGTAGCGCGGCGGCGGCCAGTAGCCACGCGTGACCTGTAGACGCGGCGCACTGCGTTCCAAGACGCTTTGAGTCGTCGCGCAGCGGCGGCCGGTAGCCACGCGTGACCTGTAGACGCGGCGCACTGCGTTCCAAGACGCTTTCAGTCGTCGCGCAGCGGCGGCCTGTAGCCACGCGTGACCTGTAGACGCGGCGCACTGCGTTCCTTCAGTTAAATTGGTGAATTGGTTTTTGAGGAAAGGAAATGGCGCAGTATCTGTCTCACATATATCGGCGGACACCTGAACCACGCCGTAAGGGAAGGGAGGAAGGTAGGAGTGAAAGAAGAAAGAGAGAAAGAGGTGCTGTAGTGGAGGTCTCCGGAATAATTTCGACCACCTGGGAATCTTTAACATGCACTGACATCGCACAGCACACGGGCGCCCCTTGCGTTCCTCCTCCATCGAAACGCGGCCGCCGCGGTCGGGTTCGAACCCGGGTACTCCGGCTCTGTAGACGAGCGCCTTACCACTGAGCCACCGCGGCGGATATCCTTCAGTTACCGAAGACGCTTTGAGTCTTTCAGTTACCGAAAACGCTTTGAGTCGTCGCGCAGCGGCGGCCGGTAGCCACGCGTGACCTGTAGACGCGGCGCACTGCGTTCCTTCTGTTGGAGGCGCTGCGCTTTTGCTTTCGCAACCTACCAGGCTTAACCGAAGCTAAGCCCCCGCCAATTTTTTTTAAGATGTTTCTTGATGACATGCGTACACAACGAAGAAGCGTTGCATTTTGGGCAAGTTGGTATCTCATACTTTTTGGAAATATATGCGCACACATAGGACACAACACGAAAAGGGACACACACAGTCCGTGTCCCTCTTCGTGCCCTGTGTTGTGTGTGCGCGATTATTTCGAAACAAAGAAGGATGAACGCAGCTAAATTTGTTACTAGAGGAATGTTTATGCACTTGTTTTGTTACGTCACTAGTAAGCACCAAGCGATGACGAAGCGTGTACGACTCATCTGATTAAAATCATTGCCTACTTTCCCTGTCTCCGTGCAAGCATTTATTTTTAATTTGTTTTAATTTTCAATTGTGCCGTGTGTTCCAGATTGATGTCGATCTGGCGGATGCAAGATATGAGGTTGCTAACATTGGCACAGCCATATTTGTAGACTTCATGCACGCAAAACACCATGCAGACACACAAGAACCATCACACATAGAAAACAGCCACGTACACTAGCACGTGCGAGGGAAGCTACACTCTAAGACTTAGATTTCTCGTCCGTTCGGGAGCAACGACGACCGTTAGTTCCCGGAAACGAAGCTTGGGCCGCGAAAAGGCTAAGACCGGGGCGAGGCAGCCCTGCTCAGGTTTCAAATACTAAATATAAAGCCAAGAGAGGAGTGAATACATTTTCAAGCATGGAGGTAATGCTAAGCTTCCCCTTTAAGTCACTAAGTGTGATATTTGCTGCATATCAAGTTGCGACATTTTCCAATAGGATTCCGAGGGAGTACGCAACAAATGAAAAAAAAATTAGGTACGTTTCTTTATGAATGGCAGCACCGTCGCTATCCGTGAGCAGGTGAACACTGCTTGCTGCTTCAAGAAGCCTTAGTTGCTGGTTGGTTTGGTGTGTTTATGGGGTTTAACGTCCCAAAGCGACTCAGCCTGTGAGGGACGCCGTTGTGGAGGGCCCCGGAAATTTCGACCACCTGGGGTTCTTCAACGTGCACTGACATCGCGCAGTACACGGGCCTCTAGCCTTAGTTGCGTCGGAACGATTGGCAGATAAGAATGCTGCGGCATATACAAGGCGCTTTTCGAAACCTCTCTGAAAGAGGGCGTGTTGAGTGGTGCGCGTAAAAGACATACACCATTGCGTTTCGCTACTGTGAGCACTGACTTCGAAGCGGTGCTCTGAAGTGGTAAGCGGAAGGTCTACGTCGCAGCGCCGTGCACTCGACGGCGTCGGGCGCTGTGAGTGCATTCATTCTACCGCTGCACTTTTCGGGACGACGACACTTTAACCCCGCGGCGCTAGCGGCGAGACAAGCAGACAGCGCCGATAACCGCCGAGAGGCAGCGAGTGAGCAAACAAACAAGTCAAACGACGGAGGAAAGATGAGACAGGAGGCGCAGACTGCGTCTGTCCTTTGTTGTTCGTCGTTTGGCTGCTTTATTTGCTCAAGACCATGCACTGACTGACCAAAATCACCACTCTTCTGCAGCGGATGAACTTCGGAGCGGGCATGGCACCTCTGCTATGGAGAACCATGCGACTATACACACACGGCTCGATCATGTTTTTTTGCGCGGAAAATGCCATTATAACGATGCCTTCAAAGTTTTAAGGCTTATCTAAATCTGCTGCGAAAAAGTGTGCACATAGAACAGTCTCTTATTGTGCCAACGTTAGCAAATCGCGCTATAAATCGTGAGTGCTACACATGTCCAACTACATTTTTGTATACGGAGAATGGAATGGCAAGTTGGTACAGATTCAAACCTAACAGCGCGAAATAAATTGAGACCGCAGCGTAGACAAAGCATAACAGATGCTTACTCTCTCGTGTTATATCAGGTTGCCCAGCAACCCGTTGGCTATAGAGTAAACGCAGTGCCCCTCGGTCTAGCCGCAGCGGTGGCTCAGTGGTCAAGGTGCTCGGCTGCTGACCCGAAAGACGCGGGTTCGATCCCGGCCGCGGCGGCTGAATTTCTTTGGAGGAGAAATTCTAGAGGCCCGTGTACTGTGCGATGTCAGTGCACGTTAAAGAACCCCAGGTGGTCGATATTTCCGGAGTCCTCTACTACGGCGTCTCTCATAGCCTGAGTCGCTTTGGGACGTTAAACCCCATACACCCAAACCCAACCCATAGTTAATCTGCAAATCCATTTGTCAAGTAATGCTCACCTCCTCCTCCACGTTTTCTGAAGCGCTGAATGGTGTAATGGTCGCACGGCGAAAGAAAACAAGAATATACATGTATATTGGTTTTCTCTATAGTTCGCTCTCTATAATCTGTGAAGACACTTTAGGGTTGTCTGGAGGCGGCAAGATCAAAAACACACACTGCAGAGATCATGAAACGTGTTTCAGGTGAAATTACCATTCTGCATATGAGAAGCGCCAATGTCTAAAAGTGAAACAAGGACAAAATTCATGCTTAGATTTTGTAAATACAGCTACACAAGTTTTCACAGTTCTTCTTGAAAGCATTTTGAATAGACTGCAGAAATTAGTGTCCCTGAAACATTGCTGCGGCGTTTAACAGGGTAACCATTTCAGGCGCCTCTCACGGCTTCTCTTGACGAAACGCTGGTAAAAAATGCTGTCTGCTGTCTTCGAGAAACGCAATTGCTCAGGCTTCAAGCGCATTCAGGCAGCATTGTTGAAGCGCAATGCACAAAGCCTATAGAGCGCCTTCTTCTGTGTTCCCTGACGCAGTTGCTGTGTGGAGCCGTGAACATAATGACTGCACTTTCTTCTGGGCACTGCTGAATTTATATTTGACCAGGGACGAACATTTTTCTTGGGAGATACTTATCGGATACTTGAGTTTCCCGCTGCCTTCCATTCAGGTCTGCGTCAGCACTACCGATATCGGCGACTGGCATACAGCTTGCTTCGACACGGAGCGTTGTTCTTCATTCAGGCAGCAGCAGTGGAACGCAACGCACGAAGCCAACTGAGTGTCTTCTTCTGTATTATCAGGTTGGTCAGTTTACTTATGATGTTTTCTTGCGGTTGGGCACTCTATCGGTGCTGCCGGAGGACAGTTCGTCTAATCTGCACATTATTCGTTTTGTTGTCTGAAAAATAGATTTCACCGTTGCATAATAGGTAGACTTATGAAATCCGCTTTATATGACTCGCTCCACGTTTCGGTTAAGAGGACCGAAGCGACTACGGCTATGAGGGACGCCGTAGTGGGGGGCTAGGGATAATTTCGACCACCTGGGGTTCTTTAACTTGCACTGACATCACACAGTACACGGTCCTCTAGCATTTCGCCTTGATCGAAATGCGACTGCCGCTGCCGGGGTCGAATTCGCGTTGTTTTGGTCAGCAGCTGAGCACCATATCCACTCAGCCGCCGTGGCGGGTGACTCGTTGCTATACGTCGTCTTTGGAGGATGGCGACTTCACGCTAGAATGTTGTGAGTGCGTCTTCGTTTTTCGCGTTGGAACAAGCTGTGGCGTCGAAGAGACTCAGTTGCGTTCTAGTGACATGCTAGCGAAAGTCAAGAAGAAACTGGCTTGTGCAGGGCATGTAATGCGAAGGCAGGAGCACTTATGGTAGTGAAGTGTAGAGGGATACATTCCGAGAGAAGGAAAGTGGTGTATGTGTGGCTGATGATTGGTTGGGCGGATGAGATTAAGAAGTTTGCGCGGATGAGATGGCCGTGGCTCGCACAGGACAGAGTTAATTCGATAGATAAGGAAGAGAATTTTGTCCTGCAGTGGGCGTAGCCAGGGTGATGTTTTCATGGCATAAGCACTGATGTGCGGAGACCTTTCGCAAAGGTTAGTCAGCTGACACGCTCAACAGTGGTTTCATTATTTTAATATTACGGAAGAGGCAGATTTACTCCCAAGCAGTCAAGTGCTCAAACGAAGTAAGGTGCAAAAGAAATCTTTCAATTCATAAAGTTAATGCACTTGTAACTCCAAAATACGAAAAATGAGCCCGTAAGCAATGTTTTTTTCTTCTACTTTCAAAAGCGTGCTCAGTATCCAAATTCGGAGCTGTTAGTTGAGGCACCATTTTCTCAATATCCCCTTTTTGATAACTATTCGTGCGCGTCCTTCAGGCTGGAACGATGTTGTCCGACCTTAATGTCTCTAGCCTGCACCCTTCTGCCTCTACAGTTTGAAAATACAGTTTCAGAACAAGTGAGATTTTTACTAGTAAAGGTTGTTCTGAAATACATTTCCAATATTACTACACTCACTTGGCAAGATTCTCACTTCAAATGAGATAGAGGCACAAGTTGCGAAACATGCGTGTTGCTGCAATTACGCCAGAGGCGCGTCACATGCGGAGAGACACGTAAACTTGATCATGAATGGCTCCTAAACAGCCACATACATCGTGCTGCGCCAGCTATGACAAGTAAGCAATCACCGTCATTCGTTTTCATTTCCCGTGAGTACGAATATATCTTTTTCCAAAAGCCTGCAACGATAATGCAGTTTTTCAAACTGAATAAAAACACCTCCTAATGCCGTGCAAATTGTAGGGGAGCTATTACTCGGGTTGCACCGCAGGTTCGCCTCTGTACGAAGTATGTGCGGGAAGAAAAGTGACCAGGCTTCAAAATGAAGCAAACTAGTTTTGACTGATTTTCCAAACTAGATACCAGCGCCATAGTAATGTGATAACGGGAACTTGGAAAGCCAAAATTTCGCCTCTACTTTAACCCTTCACACGTAACAGTCGAAGGGGTAAAGGGGGTAATTTAAGCCCGAACGACACTTATTCCTATAATATAGTTACATCCGCCACCACTTATCAGTCCCATGAGGCCAAAACGGCAGGCTGTTTTATTCGAGGAAATGCGTTATTTCCAAGATGGTTTCGTTTCCTGTATAGACAGCACTAGGGCGGATGCTGTAGCGTCGCATGCACGGAAATAGCAGCGCCCAATGGAGTTACTGACCTTGGTGCAAAAGACATGCAAACGTCAGTTTATGAACGAACGCCGCCAGGAACAGGTCACAAAAGCAGGACATGCCTATACGTCAGCACCCGATGAACGCTCGCAAATTTTTTTTTTTTCGGAGTATCTATGGTTAAACATTGGTAAAACGTCGCCTGTCAGCCATTTCGTTTCGTGAAGCTCTCCTCACACCAGCCCATTAGTAATTTTACGCGCTTTTTTGTTGCCATGCAGTGGGGAGTAGAAAAAAAAAACGGGGTTTTTGTCCTTTTTACGCTTTCCGGCTCGCATGTCTGAATTCACCGTATGTAGTTTTAAAGCTACAGGAAACAATATATTGATGCCAGGAAGCGGGCTTAAATATCGCAAAGCTGCTCTTGTGCGGAACATCGCAGCTGGAAGAAAGAACGAACGAAACCACACGGATCGTCTGCATTGTTAAACCTAATACGCACCTAAGAAGCTCGATCAAGTTTCCATGCTGCAACCGCTGCTCTTGCTTTAGAAATTGTGCTGGCACAGTATTCAGCGTAAACTTTCACCGAATCATCAAGGACGATCTAAGGCTCACGGGAGGGGAAGAAACAGAGCAAATCCCGGCTCAAAGTCTCCATAACTCCGTACTAAAGCGAAAAAGGTAAGTTACGTTCTCGGGCATGTTTCCATCCGCGAGAGAAAATTGACGTAAATCAAGCGATCCGAACAGTGAACGCAGGCACTGAGCACGAGACACTTGCTGGTGTACTATAGCATTGCGTCCATGCTAGAAGAGTGCATTTGGGGAGCCGAATTGCAGTCCACGAACGTATTCTCGGGCAGATGTCCACGTCCATGTCACTTTTTTTTTCTGTGGTTTATTCACACGTGTGCGTGCTCCTCTCTAAAAACACTGCCGTAAATTATGCACCGAGAAGACAATAGCCACTGCGCTTTTTAAGGCTACAGTGACCGAACTCCGAGATAATCTGGCGTAACAAATAAATATTGCATACCAACTATGGGATCTGCGGCATGTAACGTCTACATAATACCTGTGTACAGACAGCATCTGCGAGTGCACAGCACACGCGGTGATATAATGCACTTGTGGACCACTATATATGCGTTGCGGGTCAAATCATTCGCAGTAGACGGAAGCTTTTGAACGGAATTTGAAGGTAGCGCAAGAGCGTGGACAAAAGAAAGAACGACAAACCCAAGTAGTGACTGCCAATTGGTAAAAAAAATTGTGAACCACTCAGAAAGTGACTTGAGATGTTGGCATACAGCACCCGTATTGGCTGCTCTTTCTTCAATCCGTATCCGTGCACTGTCCTCAGTTTGCAAGTACCAGGTAGCCAGCTTTCATGGCTGGCCTCGAGTCAAGCACTTGTACCAAAGCAACCTACCAGGCTTAACCTTAGCCTTGGTTAAGCCTGGTAGGTTGCGAAAGCGAGCGCAGCGCCTCTGACTGAAGGAAAGCGGCGCGCCGCGTCTAAACATGCGTGGTGCGTAACGACTCGACTTGGTAGCCCATCTCGCCCTGGTATGACGTCACGCTATGACGTTACTAGGCATGGCATTATGCCAGAGGTCATTCTAAATGTCACGCGTGACTACCGGCCGCCGCTGCGCGACGACTCGACTTGGTAGCCCATCTCTCATCCTGATATGAAGTCAGAGGCCATTCTAAAGGTCAAACGTGGCTACCGGCCGCCGCTACGCGAAAGGTCGTTTATGAGCGT
The DNA here is from genome assembly GCF_055824585.1 of Amblyomma mixtum. Classification (NCBI taxonomy): domain Eukaryota; kingdom Metazoa; phylum Arthropoda; class Arachnida; order Ixodida; family Ixodidae; genus Amblyomma; species Amblyomma mixtum. The sequence goes on along the minus strand of NC_143019.1, from coordinate 88,988,992 downwards.
AGTATTGCTTTCGCAATAAAACGGTTCAGGCGGGCTCTGCACGGGTACCAAGTACGACGGCGCAACTTGCGGACACTTTGTGCGACAGGTACCTCTGCCGCACAAATGAACAGGTTGGGCCCGAGTACACGTATACCGGCAAGCCAAATCAGGATTTAGACGCCCCTTTTGTATGACCTTAAGGCGGCCGTGGCTAAAATGCGCCGAGGTGGGGCACCGGGTCAGGATCGTGTAACAGTGAAACTGTTGGTGAACCTCTCGGACTCGGCATACCTTCATTTCCTACAATACGTAAATCAGATCTGGGATGGGTGTCCACTCCCTCTCGAATGGAAAACATCGCTTGTAACGTTCATCCACAAAGCAGGTAAAGCCGTGATTAAGGACAACTTGAGAGCCATCTCATTGACCTCGTGTGTGGGAAAGCTCATGGAGACGATGGTACGGGTTCGCCTCCGTCCATACATGGAGGGTAAGGGCCTCTTTGTAGACACTATGTTCGGGTTCCACCCGCACATGTCTGCACAGGATGTTCTACTCCCACTACAAAGAGACATAATACGACCATAATTCTTCTTTTCGGTTATTTTAATTACCCATCCATTGACTGGCTGAACCCAACACCAACAGGCAATACTGAAATGACGAACTTTGTCGACGTTTGTTTGAATTTCAATCTTACCCAGTTAGTAACTGAACCCACACGCGTAACACATGAATCATCCAATATCCTGGACCTCATTCTAACTAACCACCCGGAAAGTTTATCATCGCTTACTTCTCTCCGCGAAATTAGTGACCACAAAGTTTTACACGCTACTTTCACCTTCATCCCCCAATCGCGCTTAACATTCCCTAAAACGATTCGCCTTTATGACAGAGCGAATTACGAAGAAATCAATAATCATTTAATAGCGTTCTTTCCAAACTTTGATACAAGTTTCGATGATCGATCAATTGAGGAAAACTGGCTTATCTTTAAAACTAAAATTATAGAACTTACAGCGAAGTTTATTCCCACCATCACATTTCGTGCCAATCCCAACAAACCATGGTTCACAAAGCATTTGAAAACACTTGAAAACAAAAAGAAGAGATTTTTCCGTGCAGCTAAACGTAACCCGAGTGCATGCGCATGGAAGAAATATTACGAAGCCGAGTCAACATACCTGCAGTCTATCCATGATGCCAAACGAACATTTTTCCAAACTGACCTCCCCAAGATTCTAACAAATAACCCGAGGAAATTCTGGAAAGTATTAAACCCCGAACAGGCGCCGGTCATCACACTTGCTAACCCGCTTGGTGAGATGACCAGTGGCATTGAATGTGCTAATATTTTTAACGCCGCTTTTTCATCCGTTTTCACACATGAAACTAATATGCCACTTTGTACCGTAACTGACAACCTGAGTTCGCATATGCCTCCGATCATCTTTTCTGTGCACGGCATTATATCTATCATTGAAAATATCAAGATGTCATCTTCTGCAGGTGCTGATGATATCACCCCCAAGTTCCTAAAAAATACTTGCCATGCTTCCGCAGCGTATCTGTCAAAACTGTTTGCACAATCACTTTCCACAGGTAACATACCCAGTGATTGGAAGGTGGGGAAGGTTGTTCCGGTCTTCAAATCAGGTAACAAAGAATCACCCCTTAATTACCGTCCCATCTCTTTAACAAGTGTGCCATGCAAAATCATGGAACATGTCATTTATACTCATATAATGAACTTTCTTGACTCTATAAATTTTTTTCATCCTGCTCAACACGGTTTCCGTAAGAACCTATCGTGCGATACACAGTTGGCTATTTTCATCCATGACCTGCATGTGAACCTTGACTGTAACCTACAAACTGACGCACTATTCGTGGACTTCGCGAAAGCATTTGACAAAGTACCCCACAAACGCTTACTACTAAAACTGTCCTGGTTAAACCTTCATCCTAACATATTACAGTGGATAAGCGAATTCCTGGCTAACCGCACCCAGTTCGTTAACGTAAATAATCAAGCCTCTAGCTCTGTTCCGGTAACATCAGGTGTCCCGCAAGGATCAGTCCTTGGTCCGCTATTATTTTTAATATACATTAATGACCTTCCAACGCATGTCTCTTGTAACGTCCGTATTTTTGCCGATGACTGTGTCATCTATCGCACTATCAACAACGCCTCTGATCAGTTCGCCCTCCAGAATGACTTAATCAGCATACAGGACTGGTGTAACAACTGGCTCATGGAACTAAACCCCAATAAATGTAAAGTCGTGTCATTTCACCGAAAACGTAATCCTGTCCTCTTCTCCTATAAAATCTCGCATGTCACGGTAGAATTAGCTCAGACTTACAAATACCTCGGAGTAACATTGTCCAATGATCTAACCTGGAACGCGGATGTCACTAAAATCATATCATCCGCTAACAGAAGCCTTGGATTCTTAAAACGACATCTACGTCATGCGCCACAAAACCTAAAATTGCTTGCCTACAAATCACTTGTCCGTTCTAAATTAGAATACGCCTCTGCTATTTGGAGCCCTAACCAAAATTATCTAATAAATTCCCTAGAATCAGTACAAAATCGAGCCACAAGATTCATACATTCGTGCTATTCATATAATGTCAGCATATCAGCACTAAAAGCAGAGGCAGGATTAACATCCCTGGCTTGTAGGCGTCGTATTACTAGTATGTGCTTGTTTCACAAATTTTATTTCAGCTCACTTCGTCGTCCCCCCTACATCAATCCGCCGGCACGCATTTCCCTCCGCATTGGTCATCCCCTTCAAGTAGCCCGGCCATGTACGCGTACAACTACATTTGCATCGTCATTCTTTCCACGCTCAGCCAAGGACTGGAACAGCCTTCCACACGACATCGCCGCAATCACCTGCCCATCAACATTTGCGAACTGTTTAACTGCTACCTTTAACAGCGAATAATATTTGTATCTTATGTAAGACAGGCCTTCGGCTCCCGAACTTTGGGCGGCTGGCGTGAGGAAGAAGAGGACGAAGACAACGGCGCCGATGCTCGAGCTTGCCGCCTGTGTCTTGGCCAATCCCCCGCAGTGGGTATGCGCCATTTTCTAGAGGACAACAACAACAACAACAAGTGTGCGCTGATCGCTGCCGCTGGGACTGATCGCTGCCTCTGGACTGAGCTGAGACGTACCGCTAGCCGTTCGCGACGCAGCGCCTTCGTAGACGTCCTACACTACACTTGGTGGAGGTGCTGTCTGTTCTCACCATCGAGATACGCCACCATGCCCAGGCTTCCAGGCTCTACCACGGTGCCCGACCCCCCGGCCCAACCTGCCCAGCCTGCTGGCTCTGCTGTCATCTGTTCTGGTGCCGTCCGTCAGCGCGACCCCACGATCTTCAGCGGCACGGATGACACCGATGTGGAGGATTGGTTGGCCTCCTATGAACGCGTAAGCGCGTATAACAAGTGGGACGAAAGCGTCAAGCTTACCAACGTTATATTTTATTTAAGCGACGTTGCCAACCTGTGGTTCCGCAACCACGAAGCGGACATCTCCAGCTGGGCGGATCTGAAAACCAGCCTCACGGAGGTCTTCGGCCGTCCCGCTGTGCGTAAGCTTCGTGCCAAGCAACGCTTGCGCAGTCGGGCACAACAGAGCGGCGACAACTTTACCAGCTACATCGAAGATGTAGTCGATCTCTTCAAACGCATCAACGCTTCCATGAGTGAGGCAGACAAGATCCGAAATATTCTGAAAGGGATTGATGATGACGCCTTTCAGATGCTCGTCGCGAAGAATCCCCAGTCTGTCTCCGACGTGATAAGCCATTGCCAAAGCTTCGATGAGCTGCGCAAACAGCACCTTTCGACCCGCCGAGCCGGCTTTCAAGAGGCAAATATTTCCAGCTTGGCTCTTCCCCGGGACGGTGCTCTGGACCAACAGTCGCTCCTCCAGCACATTCAGCAGTACGTCCGTGAAGAAGTCGCCCGCCAGCTGTGCTTGTCGACCAGCCCACCTACTCCTGCGCCGCCGCTCACTCCCAACATCCAGCGAGTCATACAGGAGTAGGTCGCCGAGGTACTGCCCTCTCCTCCTCCACCTCCTCAGCAGCCACTGATCACGGCTCCATTAACTTACGCGGATGCTGTGGCGCGACCGCGGCCTTCGCCTGCTGCTCCTGCCTACGGGCCTCCCCATCACCTGTTGGAGCCCCAGCGACCTGCACCAACCGCTTATCGTCCGGTTGCCCGCCCAAGACCACAGCCGCAGCCTCTGAACCCCTGGCGTACGCAAGACAACCGCCCTATTTGCTACGCCTGCGGAGTCGCTGGCCACGTGGCTCGCTTGTGCCGCAGTCGCGACTATCGACCGTATATTTATAGGCGTGAGCCTACTTACGATCTGTCCCCGACCTCCTCGCCTGTGTCACATGAGCCGCCTCCCGATCCGTCTTCGTCTAGCTACCGTTTCCGCTCTCACCGCTCGCCGTCCCCTGGCCGACGTTCCCGCTCTCCAATGCTCCGCCGCCAACCCGCTCCGCAAGCGGAAAACTAACGGCCGCAGTTCCGGAGGCAAGAACTGCGCCGCCAGCGACTCGCTCAAGCCCTGTATCCGTGCTCAGCTTGAGTTATCGCCCTTCAGTGACGCTCCCTTGGACGTGCCCGACGCTGCTGCCGCTACTGTGATCGTCTCACAGGACACTGACGTTCCGCCCTTTTCTTCAGTGCTCGTGCCTCTTTCTTGTGCTGCTCTCTCCGACGCCACTGTCGCATATACGCCCTCTTTACGATGCGCTGACCAGAAATCTGTTTTGCTGCCTCATGCCGTGCTGACAATTATTCGTGGCTCCAGCGCTATTTATGTATCTAACCCGTTCTCTTGCCCTACCACTTTGCTCCGTGGCCAATCACTTGGTAGTGTTGCCGTGCTAGATCCCGCCTCAACGTACCCCCTCGTCGATAGCTCGGCCGACTTTCACGTCAGCGCCATTACGCCTGTTTCCATCGCCAATCCGTCTCCTCTCGATGTTTTTCACCGCTCCGTCGACGCCGCCCTGACGCCTACCCAAAGGGCCCAACTTGACGCCGTCCTGCACCGTTTTGCAGCTTCGTTTGATTACCAGCAAACATCATTGGGCCGCGCAACCACCGTTACCCACTCTATTGACACTGGCACACATGCCCCTTTGCGCCAACGTCCGTACCGCGTGTCAGCCGCTGAGCGCCGCATCATTGACGAACAGGTTACCGACATGCTCAAGCGCCACGTGATACAGCCGTCGCAAAGCCCGTGGGCATCGCCGGTGGTCCTTGTCAAGAAAAAAGACGGTTCCATCCGGTTCTGCGTTGACTCCCGTCGTCTCAACAAGATTACACGCAAGGATGTTTACCCTCTCCCTCGTATCGACGACGCCCTCGACTGCCTGCAGGGCGCTGAGTTCTTCTCTTCATTGGACTTGCGCTCTGGTTACTGGCAGGTGCCGATGGCAGAGGCCGATCGCCCAAAAACTGCATTCGTCACACCCGACGGGCTCTATGAATTTAATGTCATGCCCTTCGGCCTCTGCAATGCCCCCGCCACATTCGAGCGCATGATGGACAACCTACTCCGCGGGCTTAAGTGGCACATATGCCTTTGTTACTTAGATGACGTTGTGATATTTTCGCCGGATTTTTCGTCTCACCTACAGCGCCTTGAGACCGTTCTTCGCTGCCTGGCCGACGCTGGCCTTCAACTCAATTTAAAAAAGTGCCGCTTCGGAGCTCGGCAGCTCACCATTCTCGGACATGTTGTGTCCAAGGATGGCGTTCTCCCGGACCCGGCAAAGTTGCGACCTGTAGCAGAATTTCCGAAACCGACTTCTGTAAAAGACCTCCGCAGCTTCGTGGGCCTCTGCTCCTATTTCCGCCGCTTTGTCCGCAACTTCGCCACTATCATCGACCCTCTGACCAAGCTCCTTTCCGGCCACGACCTTTCGGCCTGGTCGCCAGCCTGTGATGAAGCCTTTATGACACTCCGTCGCCTCTTGACCACTCCGCCAATTCTGCGCCATTTCGACCCTCGTTCTCCGACGGAACTCCACACCGATGCCAGCGGCGTCGGCCTCGGTGCAGTCCTCGCGCAGCGCAAGCCTGGCTTTGACGAATATGTTGTCGCTTACGCTAGCCGGACACTCACAAAAGCTGAAGCGAACTATTCTGTCACTGAGAAGGAGTGTTTAGCCATCCTGTGGGCGATAGTCAAATTCCGCCCTTACTTGTACGGGCGCCCTTTTGACGTTGTCACCGATCACCACGCCCTCTGCTGGTTGTCGTCTTTGAAAGATCCCTCTGGTCGACTGGCGCGCTGGGCTCTGCGGCTTTAAGAGTACGACATCCGTGTGGTCTATCGTTCCGGCCGTAAACATGCGGATGCTGATGCCCTCTCACGTTCCCCTCTGCCATCTGAGGCAGCGTCTTCTATCTGCGCCCTGTATTCTTGGACGTTTGAGCCCGCTGATATGGCTACCGAGCAACGCAAAGACCCATGGATCGCTTGCCTCTTGGATTTCTTATCTAGCCAATCGCCTCGACCTCCTTCCCGTGCTCTGCGTCGTCAGTCCCACCATTTCGCCATCAGAGACGAGCTTCTTTACCGTCGGAACTACCTTCCGGATGGTCGCAAGTGGCTGCTTGTCATTCCGACCCATCTGCGCTCCTTCATTTGCTCTTCCTACCACGATGATCCCCAGTGTGCTCATGCCGGCTTCTTGAAGACCTTCACCCGCCTACGACATCGGTACTACTGGCGCGGGATGTACCGTTATGTGCGCAAGTTCGTTCAGTCGTGCCCCGCATGCCAGCGCCGAAAAAACCCACCTCGCCAACCCGCCGCTCCTTTGCAACCGCTGCCTTGCCCAGCGCAGCCCTTCGAGCGTGTTGGCATCGACCTCTACGGCCCTCTTCCCAGCACATCAGCCGGCAACCGCTGGATCATCGTCGCCATCGATCATCTTACCCGGTACGCCAAAACATCACCTTTGCCATCTGGTACAGCCCACGACATTGCATCCTTCATCCTCCATCGCATCGTTCTTCGCCATGGTGCTCCCAAAGAGTTGCTGAGTGAGAGAGGTCCAGCCTTTCTGTCTGAAGTTGTCGAAGCTCTCCTTCGGGAATGCAACATCGTTCACCGCACCACCTCTGCCTACCATCCGCAGACAAATGGCCTGGTTGAGCGTTTTAACCGCACTCTTGGCGACATGCTGGCCATGTATGTGGCTTCCGATCACTGCAACTGGGACCGCGTTCTACCTTTCGTCACCTATGCTTATAACTCCGCTACTCAAGCCACCATCGGATTCTCTCCATACTTTCTCCTCTACGGCCGTGAGCCTTCTTGCACAATGGACACCATTCTCCCTTACCGCCCTGATGCTTCTGAATTTACGACTCTTTCTCAAGCCGCCACTTATGCCGAAGAATGCCGCCAGCTTGCCCGGTCTTTCACTTCACACTCCCAGCAGCAGCAGAAAAGCACCCGTGATCCCTCTGCACTACTTCCCACTTATCTTCCTGACTCTTTGGTCTGGCTCTGGGTTCCTTCCTCAAGTCCCGGCCTTTCCTCCAAACTTCTCAGCAAGTACCAGGGCCCCTACCGCATTCTTAAGCAGACATCCCCCGTCAATTACCTCATCGAACCCCTTACACCGTCTACTGATCATCGTCGCCGAGGCCGTGAAATTGTCCACACCGACCGCCTCAAACCATACTACGATCCCGCCGTCGTCACATCTCCCTAGGCCGCCAGGATGGCGCCTTTTCGCCCGGAGGAAGTTGTAAGACAGGCCTTCGGCTCCCGAACTTTGGGCGGCTGGCGTGAGGAAGAAGAGGACGAAGACAACGCCGCCGATGCTCGAGCGTGTGCGCTGATCGCTGCCTCTGGGACTGATCGCTGCCTCTGGACTGAGCTGAGACGTACCGCTAGCCGTTCGCTATGCAGCGCCTTCGTAGACGTCCTACACAACACTTACGTTTTTTCTTTGTTTATTTAATCTGATTTTTCAATGTAACCCACCCCTTATGTAATACCCCCAATCCTGGGGGCCTTTAAGGTAATAAAGTGAAGTAAAGTGAAGTGACCCACAGCCATGCAACAAAACGACAAGGCCATTCTCGCCCTCGATCTTAAGGGGGCGTTTGACAATGTTAAATATGGTACCATAGTGTCTAACTTGAACACCGCTAACTGCGGGGCAAAGGTCTTCGCCTAAGTCATAGACTTCCTCTCTGCGCGTCAGACACTCCTCAGGACCGAGGACGAGGAATACGGCCCGTACTCTATGGGTACACGAGGTACACCACAGGGGGCGGTGTTATAAGCGCTCCTTTTCAGTATCGCCATGATGCACATGCCCGGCCAACTGACTCAGGTGGAGGGCATTAAACATGCGCTATACGCTAACGTGATTACAACCTGGACCACCGAGGGGAGCCTTGAGGAGATGGAGGACCGCCTTCAGCAAGCCGCCTCCATAGTCCATGCATATATATGCTTCCGACTTTGGTCTTCAATGTGCTCCCGCCAAATCATAGCTTGTACACGTCTGGACAAATCACAAGGACAACACGTCTCTACACATATCTCTGTCGGGCGCTCCCATCAGAGAAGTGGCAGAGCTCCAGAACCTGGATCTGTTCATCAATAACAAGCTTAGGCCGGACTCTACTATAGCGAAACTCAAGCGCATAGGTACAGGCAGGGCGCATAATCCACCGCGTTTCCAACAAGCGGGGTGGTCTACGAGGCAGGAACGCGCTACGGCTCGCCCATGCCTTCGTGACCAGCCGGACCCTCTACGCCGTGCCGTACCTACGCACCACCAAACAAGAAGAGGCGCGCATTGACGCCATCATCAGGAAGGCAACAAAGCAAACCCTGGACCTCCCGGTGGTTACCTCCAACACCAAATTGAAGGCGTTGGGGGTGGTAAACTCTTCTCTTATCAGGAGTTGCGGGAGGCCCACCTCGTTAACCAGTATACGCGGCTGTCGCAAACGGTTCCTCAGCGCCGCCTGCTAAACCGCTTAAACTTCCAACACACGTGCATACCAGAGGGGACGGAGAACATCCCGGTTCTGTGGCGGCACATGGTCTGGGTCGCTCCGCTTCCGCGTAACATAGACATGGGTTCACATGAAGGCAGACGACAAGCGCGACTTCGCATGCTTCAGAGGCAATATGGATCTAAAGAGGGCGTCTACTACGTGGACATCACAGGGCCGCCACCCGCGGGATTCTACACGGCTGCCGTAGTCCACAGGGGAATGAATGTCGATGGGCTATCTTTTCGGGCCCCAAATTCAACACGAGCAGAGGAAGTTGCAATAGCTCTCGCTGCCGCCGGTCCAAAATCGCGAACGGTTATCATGGACTGTCGCGGGGCTGTCAACATTATTTTGCAGGGGAAATATGACCTCTTGCCTCCCAAAATCTGCCAAGAAACGCAGATAAAGGCAATGACCAATATTATCTTGTTACTCATCGTAAGGGGTGCGCAGTGATGAAAAGCAAGAAGAAAAAGTGCACTGCTTTGTTAAGTCAAGCAAAGGTGGTGTATACTCACAGCGACCAAACCACGCGGGAAGTAGCAGAAGCATACTTCATCGCAACGGAGCAACGGGGCTGCGTTAGCAAACCTTCGGTTGCTTTAAGTGATAACGAGATCACGTTTCGTGGCAGATTTTGGGCTTCGGGCGCACGCTAGTTTTACCATTGCCCTAGTTTTGTTTTTTGTTTTCATGTATAATGCCTTCCTTATATACCCAGGTTTTTGCAATAAAGCCTTAGTTGTGAGTTCAGCGCTTGTCCTGTCGTTGCCTTTACTCTCTTCTCTAGTCTTTTGTGCGCTGTTTTTCAACCAGAAGTTTTTTAAGATGTTTCTTGATGACATGCGTACACAACGAAAAAGCGTTCCATTTTGGGCAAGTTGGTACCTCATACTTTTTGGAAATATATGCGCACACATTGGACAAAACGCGAAAAGGGACACAAACAGTCTATGTGAGTCCCTCTTCGTGTCCTGTGTTGTGTGTGCGCGATTATTTCGAAACAAAGAAGGATTAACGCAAGTAAATTTATTACTAGACGAATGTTTATGCACTTGTTTTGTTACGTCACTTGTAAGTACCAAGCGATGACGAAGCGTGTACGACTTGTCTGATTAGAATCATTGCCTACTTTCGCTGTCTCCGTGCAAGCATTTATTTTTAATTTGATTTAATTTTCAATTCTGCCGTGTGTTCCAGATTGATGTCTGTCATGCGGATGCAAGATATGAGGTTGCTAACATTGGCACAACCATATTTGTAGACTTTTCAGGCATGCAACACACCACCCAGACACACAAGAACCATCACACCCAGAGAACAGCCACATACACTAGCACATGCGAAGGAAGCTACACTCTAAGAGATTTCTCGTCCGTTCGGGAGCAACGACGACCGTTAGTTCCCGGAAACGAAGCTTGGCCCGCGAAAAGACTAAGAGCGAGGCGACGCAGCCCTGCGCAGGTTTCAAGGACTAAATATAAAGCCAAGAGAGGAGCGAATACATTTTCAAGCACGGAAGTGATGCTAAGCTTCCCGTTTAAGTCGCCAAGTGTGATATATCCTGCATATCAAGTTGCGACATTTTTCAATAGAAGTCCGAGGGAGTACGCAGCAAATAAAAAATAATTAGGTAAGTTTCTTTATGAACGGCTGCACCATCGCTATCCGTGAGCAGGCGAACACTGCTTGCTGCTTCAAGAAAGCCTTAGCTGCTGGTTGGTTTGATCGGTTTATGGGGTTTAACGTCCCAAAACGACTCAGGCTATGAGGGACGCCGTAGTGAAGGGCTCCGGAAATTTCGACCATCTGGGGTTCTTCAACGTGCACTGACATCGCACAGTACACGGGCCTCAAGCCTTAGTTGCGTCGGAACGATTGGCAGATAAGAATGCTACGGCATATACAGGGCGCTTTTCGAAACCTCTCTGAAAGAGGGCGTGTTGAGTGGTGCGCGTTTGCGTTTTGCTCGGGTAAGCAGTGACAGCGAAGCGGGGCTCTGCAGTGCTAAGCGGCTGGTCTACGTCGCAGCGCCGTGCACTCGACGGCGTCGGGCGCTGTGAGTGCATTACTTCTACGGCTGCACTTGTCGGGAATACGACACTTTACAAGCGCGGCTGCAGCGGCGAGACAAGCAGACAGCGCCGATAAGCCTCCGAGAGGCAGCAGCGAGTGAGCAAATAAACAAGTCAAACGACAGAGGACAGATGAGATACGAGGCGCACACTGCGTCTCTCCTCTGTCATTTCTCGCTTGGCTCTTTTATTTGCTCAAGACCATGCACCGACTCATCAAAATCGCCACTGTTCTGCAGCGGATGAACTTCGGAGCGGGCACGGCACCCCGGCTACGGAGAACCATGCGACAATACACACACAGCTCGATCTTGTTTTTTGCGCGGAAAATGCCATTATAACGATGCCTTCAAAGTTTTAAGGCTCATCTAAACCTGCTGCGAAAAAGTGTGCCAGTAGAACAGTCTCTTATTGTGTCAACGTTAGCAAATCGCGCTATAAATCGTGAGTGCTACACATGTCAAAATACATTTTTGTATACGGAGAATGAAATGGCAAGTTGGTACAGATTCAAACCTAACAGCGCGAAATAAATGGAGACCGCAGCGTAGACAAAACACTACACATGCGCACTCTCTCGTGTTATATCAGGTTGCCCAGCAACCCGCTGGCTAGAGTAAACGTAGTGCCCTTCGGTCTATGACATGTTCGCGCACAGATTATCCGGGTGATAGTGGGTAATGTCCCGAGCTATCGCTAGCATGGTAGATCCGACGCATGTTTTTCGTCCCTTACCTCCCGGGTACGTATGGCGTAGGAGAAGAGTGTTTGGGGTGTCGCCACGACCGTGCTTACCGCCCGATGTCGGCAGAGATTGCAGAAAGCGAGCAGAGGCGGAGTACTCTCTAAACACGAATATGCCTGTATGGGAGTAAAAAGAGACTAAACTGCCATCTAGCGCACACCCTTTTATAAAAGGGTGTTCGCTAAAGGAGAGCTTAGGCCCTTTTTACTCCTCTTATAGAGCACGTGCAGGTTGCGGCCATGCCTTCTTCCGCTCCCCTGCCGCTTATATCAGATTGCACCCATTCTAAGACACGAAGACAGCGCAAGGCACGTGTATGGAGTGGTGACGTTATCACAGAACACCGCCAGGTGTGGGCTTTAATGGACGCGCGTATCATAGTTAATCTCCGTGCCGCCGCGGTGGCTCAGTGGTTATGGTGCTCGGCTGCTGACCCGAAAGACGCGGGTTCGATCCCGGCCGCGGCGGCTGAATTTCTTTGGAGGAGAAATTCTAGAGGCCCGTATACTGTGCGATGTCAGTGCACGTTAAAGAACCCCAGGTGGTCGACATTTCCGGAGTCCTCCACTACGGCGTCTCTCATAGCCTGAGTCGCTTTGGAACGTTAAACCCCATACACCCAAACCCAACCCATAGTTAATCTGGAAATCTTTTTGTCAATTAATGCTCTCCTCTCCCTCCACGGTTTCTGAAGCGCTGAATTGTGTACAGGTCACACGGCGAAAGAAAACAAGAATATACATGTATAGTGGTTTTCTCTACAGTTCGCTCTCTATAATCTGTGAAGACACTGTAGTCAGCTTTAGGGCTGTCTGGAGGCGGCAAGATCAAAAACACGCACTGCAGAGATCATGAAACCTGTTTCACATGAAATTGCCATTCTGCATATGAGAAGCGCCAATGTCTAAAAGTGAAACACCGACAAAATTCATGCTTAGATTTTATAAATACAGCTACACAAGTTTTCACAGTTCTTCTTGAAAGCATTTTGAATAGACTGCAGAAATTAGTGTCCCTGAAACATTGCTTCATACTGCGGCGTTTAAAAGGGTAACCATTTCAGGCGCCTCTCACGGCTTCTCTTGACGGAACTCTGCAAAAAAATGCTGTCTGCTGTCGTCGAGAAACGCAATTGCTCAGGCTTCAAGCACATTCAGGCAGAATTGGCGGAGCGCAATGCACACAGCTGACAGAGCGCCTTCTTCTGCATTCCCTGCCGCAGTTGCTGTGTGGAGCCGTGAACATAGGGGCTGCACTTTCTTCTTGGCACTGCTGAACTTATATTTGACCAGGGACAAACATTTTTCTTCGGAGATGCTTATCGGATTCTTGAGTTTCCCGCTGCCTTCTATCTGGTCTGCGTCAGCACTACTGCTATCGGCCACTGGCATACAGCTTGCTTCGACACGGAGCGTTGTTCTTCATTCAGGCAGCAGCAGTGGAACGCAACGCACGAAGCCAACTGAGCGTCTTCTTCTGTATTATCAGGTTGGTCAGTTTACTTGTGATGTTTTCTTGCGGTTGGGCACTCTATCGGTGCAGCCGGAGGACAGTTCGTCTAATCTGCACATTATTCGTTTTGTTGTCTGAAAAATAGATTTCACCGTTGCATATTAGGTAGACTTATGAAAGCCGCTTTATATGACTCGCTCCACGTTTCAGTTAAGAGGACCGAAGCGACTACGGCTATGAGGGACGCCGTAGTGGGGGCTAGGGATAATTTCGACCACCTGGGGTTCTTTACCTTGCACTGACATCACACAGTACACGGTCCTCTAGCATTTCGCCTTGATCGAAATGCGACTGCCGCTGCCGGGGTCGAATTCGCGTTGTTTTGGTCAGCAGCTGAGCACCATATCCACTCAGCCGCCGTGGCGGCTGACTCGTTGCCATACGTCGTCTTTGGAGGATGGCGACTTCACGCTAGAATGTTGTGAGTGCGTCTTCGTTTTTCGCGTTGGAACAAGCTGTGGCGTCGAAGAGACTCAGTTGCGTTCTAGTGACATGCTAGCGAAAGTCAAGAAGAAACTGGCTTGTGCAGGGCATGTAATGCGAAGGCAGGAGCACTTATGGTAGTGAAGTGTAGAGGGATACATTCCGAGAGAAGGAAAGTGGTGTAGGTGTGGCTGATGATTGGTTGGGCGGATGAGATTAAGAAGTTTGCGTGGATGAGATGGCCGTGGCTCGCACAGGACAGAGTTAATTCGATAGATAAGGAAGAGAATTTTGTCCTGCAGTGGGCGTGGCCAGGGTGATGTTTTCATGGCATAAGCACTGATGTGCGGAGACCTTTCGCAAAGGTTATTCAGCTGGCACGCTCAACAGTGGTTTCATTATTTTAATATTACGGAAGAGGCAGATTTACTCCCAATCAGTCAAGTGCTCAAACGAAGTAAGGTGCAAAAGAAATCTTTCAATTCATAAAGTTAATGCACTTGTAGCTCCAAAATACGAAAAATGAGCCCGTAAGCAATGTTTTTTTCTTCTACTTTCAAAAGCGTGCTCAGTATCTAAATTCGGAGCTGTTAGTTGAGGCACCATTTTCTCAATATCCCCTTTTTGATAACTATTCGTGCGCGTCCTTCAGGCTGGAACGATGTTGTCCGACCTTAATATCTCTAGCCTGCACCCTTCTGCCTCTACAGTTTGAAAATACAGTTTCAGAACAAGTGAGATTTTTACTAGTAAAGGATGTTCTGAAATACATTTCCAATATTACTACACTCACTCGGCAAGATTCTCACTTCAAATGAGATAGAGGCACAAGTTGCGAAACATGTTTGTTGCTGCAATTACGCCAGAGGCGCGTCACATGCGGAGAGACACGTAAACTTGATCTTGAATGGCTCCTAAACAGCCACATACATCGTGCTGCGCCAGCTATGACAAGTAAGCAATCACCGTCATTCGTTTTCATTTCCCGTGAGTACGAATATATCTTTTTCCAAAAGCCTGCAACGATAATGCAGTTTTTCAAACTGAATAAAAACACCTCCTAATGCCGTGCAAATTGTAGGGGAGCTATTACTCAGGTTGCACCGCAGGTTCGCCTCTGTACGTAGTATGTGCGGAAAGAAAAGAGACCAGGCTTCAAAATGAAGCAAACTAGTTTTAGCTGATTTTCCAAACTACATACCAACGCCATAGTAATGTGATAACGGGAACTTGGAAAGCCAAAATTTCGCCTCTACTTTAACCCTTCACACGTCAGTCGAAGGGGTAAAGGGGGTAATTTAAGCCCGAACGACACTTATTCCTATAATATAGTTACATCCGCCACCACTTATCAGTCCCATGAGGCCAAAACGGGGGGCTGTTTTATTCGAGGAAATGCGTTATTTCCAAGATGGTTTCGTTTCCTGTATAGACAGCACTAGGGCGGATGCTGTAGCGTCGCATGCACGGAAATAGCAGCGCCCAATGGAGTTACTGACCTTGGTGCAAAAGACATGAAAACGTCAGTTTATGAACGAACGCCGCCAGGAACAGGTCACAAAAGCAGGACATGCCTATACGTCAGCACCCGATGAACGCTCGCGAAATTTTTTTTTTTCGGAGTATCTATGGTTAAACATTGGTAAAACGTCGCCTGTCAGCCATTTCGTTGAGTGAAGCTCTCCTCACACCAGCCCATTAGTAATTTTACGCGCTTTTTTGTTGCCATGCAGTGGGAAGTAGAAAAAAAACGGGGTTTTTGTCTTTTTTACGCTTTCCGGCTCGCATGTCTGAATTCACCGTATGTAGCTTTAAAGCTACAGGAAACATTATGTTGATGCCAGGAAGCGGGCTTAAATATCGCACAGCTGCTCTTGTGTGGAACATCGCAGCTGGAAGAAAGAACGAACGAAACCACACGGATCGTCTGCATTGTTAAACCTAATACGCACCTATAGAAGCTCGATCAAGTTTCCATGCTGCAACCGCTGCTTTTGCTTTAGAAATTGTGCTGGCACAGTATTCAGCGTAAACTTTCACCGAATCATCAAGGACGATCTAAGGCTCACGGGAGGGGAAGAAACAGAGCAAATCCCGGCTCAAAGTCTCCATAACTCCGTACTAAAGCGAAAAAGGTAAGTTACGTTCTCGGGCATGTTTCCATCCGCGAGAGAAAATTGACGTAAATCAAGCGATCCGAACAGTGAACGCAGGCACTGAGCACGACACACTTGCTGGTGTACTATAGCATTGCGTCCATGCTAGAAGAGTGCATTTAGGGAGCCGAATTGCAGTCCACGAACGTATTCTCGGGCAGATGTCCACGTCCATGTCACTTTTTTTTTCTGTGGTTTATTCACACGTGTGCGTGCTCCTCTCTAAAAACACTGCCGTAAATTATGCACCGAGAAGACAATAGCCACTGCGCTTTTTAAGGCTACAGTGACCGAACTCCGAGATAATCTGGCGTAACAAATAAATATTGCATACCAACTATGGGATCTGCGGCCTGTGACGTCTACATAATGCCTGTGTACAGACAGCGTCTGCGAGTGCACAGCACACGCGGTGATATAATGCACTTGTGGACCACTATATATGCGTTGCGGGTCAAATCATTCGCAGTAGACGGAAGCTTTTGAACGGAATTTGAAGATAGCGCAAGAGCGTGGACAAAAGAAAGAACGACAAACCCAAGTGGTGACTGCCAATTGGTCAAAAAAATTGTGAACTACTCAGAAAGTGACTTGAGACGTTGACATTCAGCGCCCGTATTGGCTGCTCTTTCTTCAATCCGTATCCGTGCACTGCCTTCAGTTTGCAAGTACCAGCTAGCCAGCTTTCATGACTGGCCTAGAGCCAAGCACTCGTACCAAAATTTAGAACACTTTTTAATGGGCAGTGCGGGTTTTTCGCTTAAGCATGAAAATGTCGACTGACTGTTCTGGTTTCTATCACTGCCACTACGTGTCGCATGACGCTGAACATCGAAAGCTAGCATAGGAATTTTCACTATTTGCTATATCTTATCGAATCCTTTAGACTGAGGACTTGTTGTTGCCTGCGTAGGAGCAACATCGCAGGTCAGTCTTTAGAGAGCGTATGAAAAGTAGACAATCGCTATCAATATGAGTGTGCACCAGCTTATCGAATTTTGTAGCTTTCTCGAAGGTATATGTTCGACACCACCGTTGAATTACGCTGGGTTCTCTGCGGGGGCCAGAAAGATGGTGCTAGTAGATGATGTCCCACAATAGCAGCACTCTCCTGCGTTTGGTCTTCCGTTTTTCAAGCCCGCACTTCATAGATTATGTGCCCTCAATCGGTACGTGTCGCCCGCTTTATTTGCTGCCTTAAGATGCCTCCCTTTTTCCCCCTCCATATAACTGTTTCATCTAGGTGCCACCTTCGTGATTCGGCACGTCCTTTTTTGGACAACTACACTACGATTCCAGCCTTGTTTGGGGGGTTGAAACTCGTGAACGCAACTATTCAGCAAAGATAAGAGGAGGGTTCATGCGTGAAACCTGAACTTTGTGCATGGCAACTTCTACCTTCCTTCCCTTCCACTATATCCGCACTGGTCTACTTGCGCCTTTATTAGCACTAACCTTGTCCACTCTTTAGTAATTCTCGCGGAATCAGCGTGCACCAAACGATTCCTTCACCTCCTCTTTACCGATCTCCTTGACTTTGCCCTTCCAATCCTTGCACGTCTGTGCAGCTGCAATTGGTATTACGTTGCCTGCTCAGCGCGTGTTAATACCCTCTATTCCTGCCTTTGTTCTTGCTACCACTCAAAGTGCTGAGCTGCAGATTCACTTTGCGCCCATATTCATGGCGGTCTTCACGGTAATGAGCGGAGGGTTGTGTATATACAGCCAGATACTCTAATTCAATGTATGCAATATTCAACGTGTACTGTTTGACAGGACACAAATAAGGCTCTCAATATTCGCACCTAAGGAAATTGCGGTGCCTACCTTCGACAGGTACACTATCGAACGCACCAAGCCGGTTTCAGAGGCGAGCTGGAACCCTATATCTGAAAAGGAAGGATTTCCGGCTTGTCCCATTTCTTCGTGACTTGAAGCGAAAAAATGGGCCTAGCGGAAATCCTTCTTTCTCAGACATAGGGTTCCAGCTTGCCCCTGAAACCCACTCGAAACGTAGTGACTAGTGCTGAAGTTGGCGGGTCGAATGTCATGTATTTCTACGCGCTATCGTGACACACCCACGGCACGCAGCTGTGCCAGGAATGGAGATGCTTGTTTCTATAAACTCTCACTACCTTACAGCAATATCCGGCACCGGTAGCAAGGCTAGTCTCGTCGTTGTAACCAGCAACCGCCTCAATCGTAAATCAAATTTATTTTCCGGCCTACAATGTACAGTCTTTGTCAAAAGTAACCAGGCTGCATGGTTTTGCTTCTCAGTCGTATATTTAAACTACCACTCTCAAGCTCTAAATCTCTGTATGGTAAGGCGGACCCCTGTCCTCACCTTCAAACAACTTTTCGACCTTACGGAAAACCGTAAAGGCTCTACTATACAAATGAGAAGCAAACCATACAGCCTGGTTACTTTTGACAAAGACTGTACCCTTGATTTAAGCGATAAATCGGCGCACAGAATGGCAGGGTCTCAGTGCGGTGGAAGTTTTGAATATCGTATTTACCAACACCATATCAATATTTTGCGATAGCCTGCAGCATACCCTATTGGTTCTGGCGCCTCTGTATCAGCGTCTACATGCCTTCGTGGAAACGTAATAGAGGTGTTGACGGCACCAACGACGTAATGAAATCACGGTCACTCTTCACGGCATTAAGTGCACGCCCTCAGCTTAGGATTGCTGCCAGGTATCCGATGGCGAGTGGGCTAGGTTAAAAAGCGGCGGGGCCAATAACCGCCGGCCTGATTAGTCCTGCGACGAGACAGAAAAGTGTTTGTGAGCTTATGGGCAGACTTTCAAGAACAGGCGTGTTTCTGAAGGCACATTTAAAACTGCTAATTCGTTCTATCGATTTTAAATTTCCCTTCTCAGTGAAAAACTGACACCAAAGAGAAAGAGCACACTGGACGCATTTCGTATGTACAGACGTTTTAACTACGATCGCACTCGTTAAGCTTCCTTTGCTGAAGTTTCAGGCGTGGAGAGGCAATAACAGGCACTAGTTAGACCAAGAGTGCCAACTAGGCCCCACTGGGCCCAAATTGGGGAGATCAATGGTGCCTGAATAATCTGGTAGCAGTCACTTCGATTTTCATCACCATCATCATCATCAGCCTGACTACGCCCACTGCAAGGAAAAGACTTCTCCCACGTTTCTCCAATTAACCTTTGCCAGCCATGGCCACCGTATCCCCGAAAACTCCTTAATCGCATCCACCCACCTACCTTTCTACCGCCCTCTGCTACACTTGCCTTCTCTTGGAATCCACTCCGTTACCTTTAAGAACCAGCGGTTACTTTTCCTTCGCATTACACGCCCCGCCCAAGCCCATTTCTTTCTCTTGATTTCGACTAGGATTTATTTAACAAGGGTCTGTTCCTTAACCTACTCTGCCCGCTTGTGGTCTCTTAACGTTACACCTTTAATTTTTCCTTTCCATAGCTCGCTGCGTTGCCCTTAACTTAAGATCACCCCATTTTGTTAGCCTCCTCGTTTCTGCCCCGTGGGTGAGTACCGGTAAGGTACAGCTGTTGTATACTTTTCACTTGAGGGATACTGGTAAACTCCCATTCATGACCTGAGAGAACCTGCTATATGCGCTCCATTCAATTGTTGTTCTTCTAGTTTTTTCCTCCCATTATCAGCAGACACTACCTGCCCTAAGTGGACGTATGCCCACTTTCCAGCACCTCGCTGCCAATTGCGAAGTGCTTCGATTTCAGAATTTTCTAAATGGTCTCCAGGTGTCTAGGAAGATCTATTCTTAGATGATATTAACTACGCAAGTTAATATTACTTTTAATACTCTTCCACACCCATACAGTTATCTATGCAGCACGTTCTTCTTGAGGGCATGGTATTGATTTCGATAGCCTGGCATTCTTGACTGTGAAGCAGATTTTGAACGCAGGTCTCTATCTGAATATTGCCACTGCTGAAATGATAACGTCGCTTTCCAGCTCAAATAGGACAATCTCATAGGAAGCCAGCCCTCTTGTTGGGAAAGTATAGTCGATCTATGCAGTGATAACAGCTGATTAACTGCCTTGTTTCTTTTCGCAAGGGCCATTTTTGTACAGACGTGAGCATTGTGTTGTGCAGTTGTGAAGCGTTATGCTGCGAGGATAATAAAGCGACATTTTAGCGTCCCTGAATTTTTAAAGGGCTGGCGCTTCTGAGTCTCGTTTTTACAGGCACGCGATTGCGCATGAGCGATAGAATGTTCAGTGGGGAATCAAATCTGGCTTAAAATTCTTGCTTCGTTTGCTGCTCAGATCACAGCACAAGCGCTCTATATTTTTTTTTTTGCTTAATTGATATATTCTGGATACGGGGACAAAAATCATTCCTTCACACTCTAATTTCTCGGATAAAAAGCGCAATTGATAAGGGACGAATGTACTGCTCAAGTACATGCACACCTGCGCCAACCATTCCTCGTAGCTGAATTTTTAAATGGTGGCTTGACAGTTTTAAAGAGATTTATTTGCCTATTCATTCTATTTACAGAGAGATCCTTTTGGTGCAACCGGCGAGTATGGAGGTTAGGAGCAACCCAAATACTGAAAAAAACTTCCATATTCCTGGTGTAAATGTCTACACCTACATTCGATTCATTCGAATTAAATTGCAATTTAGCAACTTGTTTGTTCATATTACCACGTAGTGGTGACTGCAGTCCGAAGAGTAGAGGCCACCGCGGTGGCTCAGTGGTTATGGTGCTCGGCTGCTGACCCGAAAGACGCGGGTTCGATCCCGGCCGCGGCGGTTGAATTTCTTTGGGGGAGAAATTCTAGAGGCCCGTGTACTGTGCGATGTCAGTGCACGTTAAAGGGCCCCAGGTGGTCGAAATTTCCGGAGCGCTGCACTACGGCGTCCCTCATAGCGTTAGTCGCTTTGGGACGTTAAACCCCATAAACCAACCAACCAACCGAAGAGCAGGAAGACAGTGAAAATGGCGTCTCAGCAAAACTGTTTCTTTGGGCTGACTTGCGCCCACAAACAACTGATGACTCGGAGGCGATGTACGAACAAGTGAGCTCGACGGTCGTCGAACAGAATGCTTGCTGCTCTCAGCAGCACTCAATTTAAGGCTGATATTTTTAACGCTGATAGGTAAACTTGCCACAGCGTTGTGGAAAAATGTAGAGTCAGCTCCGCCATGCTGCGATCAATCGCGACAAATCTGGTCGCGTCTTGCATCCCAAACAAAGCTATAGACCTTTTTCAGGTGCGCGCGGCCATCTTTCGACAGCAGCGCCGTCTTGCGTCTGGCCGATTTCTCCGCCATGTTGGCTTGGGTGGATTCCGCTGCAATACAGGCAGCGAGTACTCGCCGCGCTGTTCAGCCTTATCCGAGTGTTGATTTTTGCATGATTTTGACCTGCAAAGTGTTGCACTGTATGCACTGAGCTACTGTGAACAAAATCGCCCGTTCTTCGGCGAGCGGTGACGCGGATGCTTTCCTGCAAGTTGTGCCGAAAATGACATTGGAGGTGCGCTTCTACGCAAGTGTGCGCAATTCATTTAACGTCTTTCTGGTATCTATAATGGAGACATTTATTAATACGAGCACGAAACTTGCTGAGCGCTTCTATGTTGTAGTTATATTTATAAAAGAAAAACCGCTCCCTTCCGAGCTAACAGCAGTGTTACTGTCAAGCGCTCAAGCGGTCTGCTCTGCGTTTCGCCGGTGACACCAACAGATTGAAACTGCGTTCGACCGCGTCTTTCACTACATTTTCCCTTTGCGCTGTCCTAAAAAACGGTACTTTCTGTAGTGCTACATGGAGAAGGCACCGCTGGAGCGCATAAGCGCACAGAATTCTCTTGCGGCTTTTGGCTTTGCATAAATTTCCTGATTACTTCGTGCTAACGGTAAAATAACTGGTGAAGCGTGCAAATGTAATGTGGTCCACTCTTGGCGTGAATGTGTGGCAGCGCTCTTCGGAGCTCCAGTGCATCAGTCGGCGCCGCACGTCGAAGCAAAGTGTCGCAGTAACAGAGGAAACTGGATTTGGAGCTTCGCGTCGTCTGACATTTCGCTAAACTCGGAAAAAGATGTAGTAGAGAGGCATCTGGCCTTCGAACGCGATGTAATTTATACACTCGAAACTGGTGCACCTGCTGTGACAGTTCCTGAGGGGCGTATCTGCTTGGTCCGTCTCGGGTGCGGCCGCTGATTAATGCCGAAAGAGCGAGAAAGCATGAGCGTGTGGTCGGGTGGGCATTGCGTGCCTGCTGATTGCACGTCCCTATTAGGCACATTTTTTTTTATACAATCGGCACTTTGAATTATGGCGTCAGTTGAAAATAGTATTTGGTCAAAGCATGAGACGTCACGATGCAAGGTGGACACGTCAAAGCTGCGGCCTTCAGTTTTTTAAGTCCTGCTGGTTTATCGGATATTTACTGCAAGCAAACAGCTGTGGAATTTCTGCAATGCATCATGGCTTTCAAGTACTGTCAAATAGATATGTTTACAGTGCCGTTGTCGTTAATAATCAGTCGCCATTGTCGGCAGTTATAACAGAAATGTTTCACGTAACCCGCAGTACTGCTGCATCATTTACCCAAATGATTACTTATGTTTTGATTTTGCAAGGGCCACAGACGACACATATCTGAGCGACATCAGCAGTAGGTGCTCGTGTGTAAGGTATGTGTAGCTGAAACAGCCCGCAACCGCACTGCCACCGCGGCTCTCTGTGTTCTTCACACTGCTCCGCTTCAAGCCGCCTTCGCTTCCTGTAGTTGTTTGAACAGCAGACGACTGCGCAGTGGTATCCCGAAGACCTCGTTTCAGCTTTAATCGCACATACACCCAAATCGGGCTACTACAGCTAAGCAACCGCACACAGTAAACACGGAGAACCGCAGAGAACGCACGGGACGCACGGACACCGCCTTTCCGAACCAGCCAGAGACGTGGACAGCAACATGGCGGTGTTCGGCGCGCTGGGAGCGAGGCTAAAACTGAAAAAGGTCTATAAAGCCGCGTGCCAGCAGCTTTGAAGAATAAACAAACAATCAGTACAAAGACTCCTCGCGCCAATATGCAAGAAACATCTACCCATGAAGTCAGCACATTTCACCAGGAAAGAAAAGATTACGGATGGTCTCTTACCCCTACCAACAGGCAGCCTTGGGAAAACCCTGGAAAACAGCGAAATAGTCATTAAAGCTAACCGTGTGAGCACTCATTGGGCTTGTGCTCTAAATCAGTGCTCCGTGAAAGCGGAGGAGAATTTAGGTTTATTTAAGCAAAACCTTTTTATTATTGGAAAGGGTAGGGTAGCATGCTAGTTTTAGCCTCCTGCTGTGAGGAACAACAAAGTTGACTGGAGCATCAGAAGGCGGCTGCGGTTGTCCTGACACACTCAGAATTGCTGTAGAGAGCAGGCGAAAAAACTCACCAACAACAGGAAACAAGTACATTGGCCTCGTTTCGGACTTATTACTTATTTCAGGCGTTTTGGTGCAGCGCCCAAGTGGGTTCTCGGTGCGTTGTTGCTTTTGTAATCGGTGTCTACGGCAAAGCTCGTCGCTTCCGCTTTTATGTGTGCAAGTGAGCACTGTACTTCTACTGCCTTAAAACATCCTTGGGAAAATAATTTAGGAAGGATTTGATGAGCATGAAATGTAATTTTTTACCGATTCGTGAACCACCTGAGGCAGTATTTGGCAGAAATTGTATGCTAAGTCTGTTTGCTACAATGACCCTGCATAATATTCGTTATTTTATAGACCCAGGTCACCAATGGCCACTGATGCACAAGTCTTGTCCGGCCGCCTGGCTGTCGTGGCCGGCGGCGGAGGGGGAATTGGTGGCGCTGTCTGTCAGCTACTCGCAGAAAAGGGAGCCCGCGTCGTGGTTGCCGGACGCCGACTGGAAACGGTTGCCGCTGTAGCATCATCTTTGCCAGGTAATAGACGGTGCACTACCACGGTAGGTCGCTTCTTCGATTTGGATGTCGCTGGGAATTCATACATCCCTCCTTACGAATACGTTGAATATTATTCGTAATACATTGCGCGAACATTCAACATAAATAAGGGCAATAATAGAGAAACACGTAGAACTTACTCCATCTTGAGTGCACGAAACTGTACAGCTTCAAAAAATATTTTACTTTAAGCAGACGGTATTGCCGAAAAAACGGCCGAGGGGTCTCAAGATCTTTGATATTTAGTCAAATTTCGAGACAACATAAATATTGCCGTCAACTGAATGCTTATTATAAAATCTGCGGGAAAGAATACATAAAGCAACAAGCTGTCGCACTGTGTATTTTATTAGACGTACTTTACTTACTTATTGATTTATTTTGCCTAATTTGATGGCCCGCAGGCACTATCGAAACGAGTGGCGAGTTTGGTACATTGGTTGCAGAACAAAACGAGACAAAAAACGCTAAAGCACTGCGATGGTCAGCTAATATAAAAAAAAGTAGTGAAAGAGCTCCAAGAAGGATATGTATTCCTCTGAAGTAAAGCAATTGCAACTGTGCGTAGCCCACTCCCCGAAAGATCTTCGAGGTCACAGTGCACAGAAAATCTTGCACAGCCGGTCCTAGCCATTATGTTTGTCAACTTGTCGCTATATGAATTCTCTTGCTTAATGACCAAGAAATGTCATTCCCATTTTCGCGCTGTCTCGCAGTACAGATCGAAAGAAGCATGTCAGCTAGACCTAGAAAGCGGACAAGTAACCGGGATTAAGGCTATGAAAGTGAGGAGCGCTCCATGTAGGTGTTTAAAGTGGTGGAGCAGCCGGTTGTGGTGCGAACTGGTGCAACACACGCCGCCAAGCTGTGCAGCCATTCTTCCAGAAGTTTTGAAAGCAAATCTATTGCTCTGTGCACAGCAGCCGAAGGAATCCATGAGATTCCTAAAAAGAGCTGGCTTGTACGAATGTGCACATTTGTTTCTTGCTTCTCTTAACTTGAAGACATTGAAAAGTAAGGTTCTTTTGCTGTTCTGTTTCAGCTAACAGAAGTATGCGTGCGATTCGGAGCTCATTAAGCAATGATCCATCGATGAATATTAATTAACTGCTAACTTCAAGCAGTAGCTGAGCCTAATTGCAGCGAAGCATTTCAACTGTTTTTGTGTTTAACGTTCGTCGGCAGCATTCACGGAGCACATTACGCAGCTCCATGTTCAATGCACAGTCACTTGTACCGGCCACGCGGACCTCCCTATTCCAGAAAGATTGCATACAAGATCACAAATCGCTTTTTAACATTTCACGCATTTGGATGCTTCCTTTTGCGCACAGTCCGCATCACGGTTCCAAGTCTCATATTTGCCGAATGTTCAAATTGAATGTCGTATGGAGAAGACGCATTTTATTATCAGGCTCAGTTGGTTTATGCCAGTTCACCTGTACAAACGTGGAGCTAATAAAACAGGTTCAGTTTAAATTGAGTACCACACAGCGAGCTATGGAAAGCAGATTGATAGGTGTTACGTTAAAATACAGGAACAGGGCAAAGTGGATCAGGGAACCGAAGAAAGTCAATGTCATACTGGCCGAACTCAATAAGAAATGGGGTTGGGCAGGGCATATAATTGAAAGGTAAGATAATTTATTTTAATTAAGGTTAACAGGCTGGATTCCAAAGAAAGGTACCCATAGTAGAGGGCGGCAAAAAGTTAGGCAGGCAGATGAGATTAAGAAGTTTGCTCTAATAGGGTAGCCGCCGCTGGCATAGGACAGGGTTATTTGGAAAGATATGGGTGAGATCTTTTTTTTAACGTCTTTATTTCTGCATTTAGTAGGCCGATACCTTGCGGCAGAACTAAGGTGCTTCATGGAGGTTGGGGTGGGAGAGTGGTTAAGAATGGGGGTGAGGATGGGGGTGGGGGTGAAGGTCGGAGTGCGGGTGGGGGACCGGTGTCCGCTTCTTCCTCGAGGTAGTGTCGTCCCGAGGTCGGCTCCGCGAAGTGATGGCCTGGCCCTTCATCTTCCTTGAAGTAGGAAAGAAAAGTTCGCCAGAGCCGGAGTGCGTCTGATGGCCCGATGTGCGATGGCGGATCGACCCATTCCTGCAGGGTTCCAGGTCGAAGCCCGCCCAGGGACTTGAGGGCTCTCTCCCGTACTGCGTCAAAGGTAGGGCAGCTCCACAGGAGATGTTCGGCCGTGCCTCTGGCAGGGCACGTTGGGCACTGAGGAGTCGGGTATGAGCGCGGGTTTATGAGGTGCAACTTCGCTGGTGATAGAAGCTGGCCGGTCTGGGCTCGGCGAAGGAGCACTGCCTCCACTCTCCGGAATGCGCTATGTGGACAGCGATATAGTTGCTCAGGGTTCGCCAAGTGCTGGAGTATGCTGCGACGAAAGCGTTGTGCGCGATGCCATGTCTCCGCCCTATCCATATGGGGCGACGACGGGTGCGCAACGTCATAAGGGGGCCAAGAAGCGGAAGCGAATGTGGATCCAGGCAAAGGTGCGGAAAGAGCTGCTGCGCGCGCTGCCTGGTGTGCCTTTTCGTTTCCAGTGATTCTTTCGTGCGCAGGAATCCATTTGATAATGACAGTGTAGCCCTCCTCTCGCAGGCGACGGGCTTCTGTTCGAATAGTGTTGAGAACGGCATAGTCAGCTCCCCCTGCGCGGCAGGCGGTGTACGCTGCTTGTGAATCTGTGTAAACATGGTAGGTGCAAGGAGCCGGATCTTGTCTTTCTACTATTCGAGTAATGGCAAGTCGTATGGCAATGAGTTCGAGATTGGTTACGGTATGTTCCTCGGAAAGCCGTTGAACTACAGAGGTATCTGACACAGAATCGTGACAAGCTATAGCGGCGCAATGTTGAAACTGAGCGGCGTCTGTGTATAGTTGGATGGCTCCTTCCTGGGCTAACTTGTATGATGTCTTCTCGTGCCGTTTGGCGGCAGCTTTGCGCCTTTGAGGATTAGCCGAACTCATATTCTTTGGTAATGGCATACCATCTACTAAGTCGATCAGTTCCCATGGCGGGGCAGCGGACGAAAGTGGCTCTAAGTTGTCAACGTTGTAGCCTAATGCTCGCAGGATCTGTCGGCCAGCCGCCGTTGTGGAGAGACGGACTCGCTGGGCTAGCGATTGCTGCTCTGCCAGATCCTGCAGGGCATTGATTTTGCTGCATGCGTGTAGCTTCACTACTGGGCAGTACTGCGGCAGACCAGTAACCAGGCGCATCGCCTTGCGATTTATTCGCTCAAGCTGAAGGCGTTGGGTTGCGTTAAGCCGCATGTACGAATATGCGTACAGGATTTTTGATGTTATGAGTGCCAGGGTAATCTGACGGAGCCCCACCTCCTTGATTCCCCATCCACGCGCAGAGACGCGGCGCATAAGGTGTAAAGCCTGATGACAGCTATGCATCGTGTTATGAAGCCAGCTTTTGGCTCCTCCATCCTCGTCAATAAGCAAGCCGAGTATACGGATTGTTTGTTTCCGGCAGATAACTGAGTGCCCTAAATGAAGAGAGATAAGTTTGCGTTCGGCCTCGGCCCGTACCCACGAACCATTTAAGACAACCACATACTCGGTTTTTTCGGGAGAGGTTTCCATTCCACACTTCTTGATGTATTCATGGACGGCATTAAGGCCTGTTTGTAGGGCTAGTTCTTGCTCTGCAGGGGACCCTGAATTAGTCCACAACGTTATATCGTCCGCATACACGGCAAAATTAAGACCGGGTATCGACGAAAACATTGGCGGGAGACCTGACATAGCAATGTTAAAAAGAGCCGGTGATATGACAGCGCCTTGGGGGACACCTGTTTGGTTATGTTGCCATTCACCCTGAGTATCTCCAACCCTTACTGAGAACGTTCTTTCTGCAAGAAAGGCTTTAAAGAAACGGTAGAGGTTGCCGCCTATTCCCACTTCCTGTAGCCGGCGAAGTATGGTCGAGTGGGGCACGGAATCAAACGCCTTTTTGACGTCTACCCCAACAACCACTCGGAGCTGTGCGCTGCTAGGGTATGCGAGAACGTCGTTATAAAGCCTTCTGAGAATGTCTTGGGCACAGAGCCCTCGACGAAAACCTACTTGCATAGGAGACAGGACGTTGTACTTGTCTAAGTACCATTCAAGTCTTCTTAGAGCCATACGTTCCATGACCTTACAAAGGTTGGACATCAGCGATATTGGCCTGAGGTCTTGTAATGTTCGACTTGGCTTGCCAGGTTTTGGAATTGGTATTACCACTGACTTCTTCCAGGCAAGAGGAAGATCACCGTTGGCCCAGTACTTGTTCATCTCTTTCAAGAGGGCAACTTTATGTGACTTGGGAAGGTTCAGAAGTGTTGAGTAGCGTATATCATCCGGCCCTGGGGCGCTATTGTGATTGGAGTCATACAGAGCTGCCTCCAGTTCGTCTAATGTGAAGGGAACGTCGTAATCGTTTGATGTACCTGATACGGGGTCCGCAGGCAAGGCATCTGCATTTTCAGGTTGGGGAAAAAATACCTTCCCTGCTTGTATAGCTAACTTCTCCGGGGAGACATTCAATTTCAAGGCCATGCATTGGGCAGGGGAAATTGGCTTCTTGCGTCCAAGGATAGCTCGAAATATGTGCCAGGCCTTCGATAAGTTAGCTGCTCCATTGAGTGAGTGGCACAGCAGCTGCCAGTCTTGGAGAGCGCGCTGCAGAGTATACTTCTCAACTTCTTGACTGATGCGAGTGAGAGCACGCCTCCGATGGGGTGTCCGGCCTGATCGACGATACGCCTTGAGAGCCCGAAGCCTACGATTCCACAGATTTAAAAAGTGGGAGTCCGGCTTTGGGGCATCAAACTTGACTGAAAGCTTCGTTGTAGCTTTCTTCTTGGCATCGCTGATCTGAGTAATGAGCTCGTCTAACCCTGTGGGAGCGTTCACCGTACCGAGCATTCTACGAAAATCGTCCCATGAGACGTGCTCCTCTATTCGACGGCTTTGTTACCGCTGTAATGACTTTGGCCCTCGAGGAGCCCATGAGACCACCACGGGATAATGATCACTGCCCATGACATCATCAGCCCTCGACCACAGGATCTCACTGGGATGAGACACTAGTGTCAAGTCTGGGGAAGTGTCTTGTTGACCTTTGTGCTGGCCTAGGCGAGTAGGTAGCGTGAGATCGTTGGCTATGGTCAGTTTCGCTCTGACAATTTGCTGCCAAAGGTGCCTTCCCCTAGCATCTGAGTGATGATATCCCCAGCTGCTGTGCATGGCGTTAAAATCACCCCCAACGACAACGTGATCCTGGGGATATATCCTTAAGAAGTGTTCTACAAAAGACATATCTACTCGATATGTCGTAGTACCGAATGATCGCGCATAGATTGAAAAAACTAAGGCTTGTTGGTCGCCATCTAAGCTAAGGCGTACTCCCGCTACCTCCTGCGTCTGCGTGCACCATGTGGAAGTATCCAGTTCAGCGTGGGCCGTGCGCGACAGAACAAGAACGCATGCTTGCCCATTGGCCATTGGAGGCGCAGATCGCGATCCTGGCCCGGGACGCCGGTGCTCTATGGAAGGGGTGCAGTAAGGTTTGTACCCTATTAGATTGGGCTTATTATTGCCAGTCTCCTGAAGCAGGACAGCTAGAGGAGGCGTTGGCGTGATGGACAGTCTCCTCTGAAGTTCCGCTTGTTTGCGACGGATTCCCCGGCAGTTCCATTGCAAGAACCATATAGGAGAGTCCGAAGCAAAAATGTCATGTGGTTTCGCGCTAATTCCTGCCATTATTAAACTGAAAAGTACGCGGAAGTGAAGGTGATGTGTGCCCAATTTCGGGCTCTTGATTCGGAGAAACCTGTGACATTCCCAAGAGTGGGAGCATACGCTTGATCACCTCGGCAGTGACCAGTTCGATAATGCGCGTGAGCTGGTTTTCATCCAAGTGTAGCGTACGCGAACTATCTTTTGCAAGATTCGTTTGCGCGCCGCGTTGCGTATCACGGAGTGTATCAGCGTAAACCCGATGAATGCGCGCTTGCTTTGGTGCCGTCGCGGTATGCTCAAAAACTGCGGTTAGAGATGAGGTGGCATTCCTTTGACTATTGCTCCCAGATTGTGTGGAGGGCTTGTGCGCGCCTTGCCGTTTAGTTTTATTTTCGCTGTCTCGTGTCTTCTGCAACGACTGACTTTGTAGTGGAGGGAAGTCCTGATTAACAAGCAGATTTGACTCCGAGGCTGATTGCTGTGTACTGACAGGGCTCTTGTGCGCCGTCGTCGACACCGTTTGGTTACCACGTAGAATCTCGGCTTGTTGTTTGCGTTCTTTTCATCGCGATACTCGGATACGACGGAAAATGCCATTCCTCAAGGTTTTTGTGGCCTGCCGCCGAGCAGGGCACTTTGGGTCCGTGGCTACGTGGGGACCTCTGCAATTGCGGCATAGTGGTTCTATCGGACAAACCTCGAGGTTTCCATGTGCAAGACGACCGCAGTACGAGCATCGACGTTGGTCGACTAGTGGACACGAAATTGCCCTGTGTCCGATTTTGTGACAGGTCTCACATATGATAGACTTCGGGTGATAAGGTGTCACCGGAAGGAGTATGCTGTACAGATGAATTTTTCGGGGAAGTCTGGAGCCCTCAAACGTGATTAGAGCTGCTCCGTTCTTGCCCATAGGCCTGGCGTTTATTATCCTGCACGAGTAGCACGTGAGGTTTGCCATGAGCTGTTCGCTTGTTAACCCGTTGGCACGATAGATGACCCCGCGGATCTGGCCGGGGCGTATGGTTTCATAAGCTTGGATAGGTGTCTCCTTTCCAGAAATTAGGAGAGACTGCAGTCCAATCAAATGGTCTCTGGCATGCATATGCGATATGCCGACAGCAAACTGATTGCTTCGTTCAAGAGGCCGTACTTGAAAGCCAGAGTGAAAATGAATTTTCCGAAGCTCATTAGCAACAGCTTCGTGCAGCCAGTGTGCAGGGAGTGTCCCTAGTTGTCCAGGTGAGGTTAGCTTAATTATCACAGTGTATTTAACACTGATTGGATCGGCGGCTGCGGACTTGTTCTTTCGCCTAACAGGCTGCCAATCATCTTCTTGAGTATGTTCATTATCAGCCAAGTGATCGATTCTGCCCATTGGGGTGACTATGGACGCTGAGGCACAGCCTATAGCGATCGATAATGCGCATCCGTGAAGCGAGCATTTATAGCTATCTGCGAGTGGGCATGTTTTACGCCGTGTCGTTTGTTCTCAAAGCGAGTGCTTTCTTGAGTCATCCGCGAGGTGCCTGACCCCATCCTAGGTTGCTTGGCAAATTTCGAAAACGGAAAAGTGCAAGATCCTACCTCGGAAGGGGCGCTTCCCGGCTTGTTTTCCGTGGAAAGAACAGAGAATGGGTTGGAGACAGGTATCGTCGCAACCACTTGAATGGCTTCGTCATCTGCCATGCTTTCGTCGGCGCCGAGCACGGCGTCAGGTTGGGCCGCGTTATCTGTGCCGCTGCAAAACGATGTTACCGCGGCGTCTTGCCGAGGCTGCTGCGAAGCCATGTTGGCGGCTTCGGCGGTAGGCGTATCCGATGCATCCGGATGGTTTCCTGGGGTAGTCGTTGACGCGGAAGCGTTGAAACCGTCGTCCACAGGTGGCGAGGAACACGATGGGGGTGGCCCATTCATTTTTGGGAGCCAAGCCCAAAAACGTCCGGGCCAAAAAGCTTCAAAAAGTCGGAGCGATGCGACCGTGCGTCTGTTCGAGACGGCTGCTTGCAGCGCCACCTCCGAGTGAGATCTTTGTTCTGCAGTGGGCAAAATCAGGCTGAGGGTCATGAATTAAGCTCTAGGCCGAGAAAGGTGAAAGCTGACGGTTTCTTTGATGTTCAAGCATTTGGAAAAATTTGTTATACAGTCTAGCCCGTTTATAACGAAGCCACTTATAGCGAAATAGCGGTTATAACGAAGGGATTTCAATTTCCCATTCCCATTTTTGCATTTTCAATACATTTTGGGTCCGGTTTTAACGAAGTAAATAAGAGCGCGTCAGCGGATATAACGAAGAGATTTAATACCAACCGAAAAATAATCTGCCAATCAACACATTTTTGCGTCCTTGAGGCGATTTTTTCCGCGAAAATAAGAGCAAAATTCGGCTGACGGCGTCCTTTCGTGCCGTCGTCTGCTCTCCTGCGGAGCGAAAGGTTGCTTCACTGCATCGCATGGCACGCCGGTCTCGTGTTGCGCCGTCCTTGAACGGCGTCACGGCGTAGAGCGGTAGAGCACGCCGCGCAGGGGGAAAATGCGGCCATCGCAGCGGCCATCGCAGCTGTTGACACGCTACGGATGTACGTACCTCGGGAGTCCGGAGTTCGACCAGATCTTTGGTTCGCAGTTGGATGGTATGGAAGCCGCAATCCTGAAGTCCGCACTCGCGAAACGTGTTCAGGGGACGCTGGACGACTTCTTTCAGCGGCAATAAATCGGTATGCCGACGTTTGCATTTTTTTTTCGTAGTCCGCATATTACGAAATAGCGGATATAGCGAAGTAATTTCCGATTCCCGCCGACTTCGTTATAACCTCGCTAGACTGTATTGATATTTATCTCAGCATCCTCCAATCGCAATTGTCCTCACGCTTAGTTCTTCCTCACATGAAAATGCAGAGTGACTGTTGTAATACGGACAATCAGGGGGACATTGCCTTCCAATAGACCGGCAGACCCATTCCGATACTGCCATTTCCTCAGTCTACGGAATTATGGCCACAGTTAAACTCGTTCGTAGAGGGGGCTGTAGCGCAATGTTGCTACAGTATTTCAACGCAAATTTCTCTGGTTAAACAGGAACTAAAGTTGTTCGCATTAACAGGGTATTATAAGCATTAGCGGGCCCTTAAGACCTAGAAAGCACTGTATGGGTACCACGGGGCATCATGCCAGATTGGGATTTTTTTATTTATGGGCGCTTGTCGATGAGCAAGTAAGAGCACGAAGTTATATCTTTACAATTCGTAGCGGTCTTTCTAGTTTAATGGAGGTTATGACGCGCTGTTTCCGCAGACAGCAGAGTATTAAGTAAGCGAAAAGATATAAGCGGCAGTACACAGCGTTTGTTGCCGTAACTGTTGAGTGAATAGGAAACCGTATTGATTTACTTCACACACTGTGCGGGAAAGAAAAAAAAAAGTAAAATACATCAAAGAAACTAATTGCGTGTGATAGCTTTCCATTTGTAATAAGGGAGTAATTACTCATTGACGTCCACCCGAGCGCAGCCATACGGCTACAAAGGAAAGCTATACAGCTTTCTCAGAAACCTCGTAGTTAAAGAAAGATTCGTTCTGGTCCGGGGATCGAACCCGGGACCACCGCTTCACCGGAGCATTCGCTCTACCAATTGAGCTAACCGGGACGGCAAGCTTATGGTAGGGCGACAGCGAATTGATCAATAACTCGAAGTGGGAACAGTGTTGACCAAATGTTGTTTAGGGGAATCCCGCAAGGTGAATCCAATAGGGGAATCCCATTTCTTTCACTTCACTAGTTTGCTGTAACCTAGCAGAGAAATACTCATGAATATAAATGTACAGAGGCGATGTGTATTTGTAATCGGCTAAAGCACAGTTTAGTTCAACAACCCTAGGTGACGTCTGAAACATTCCAGATATATACAGCTCGAAAGGCTCACACTTCAGCGCCGTTTATATGTCAGCAATTGAAACATAAAGAATGGAAGGCAGTGATTTGAAGGGCAATAAAACTCTCTGGAAAACTGTATTGTCTGGCTGAGCGCTTTGGAAGCAAAATAAGCACAAAGCTGTCATCTAGAGTTCATTATGCTGGAATGAAGATAAATGGCGATTAGCACTCCTATCGCATATTTCTGAGTATTATAATAGGCAGTCTGAGTATTCATAAAGCTCCTAACGGTGAAGCCTAAATTACTAGCTGATCATTTACTATAAACGTCAAGACTGGGGAAAGAAATGCAGAAATATTTATTACGATATCCCTATTCGAAAATTAAAGCAGGTAACACCGCAAAAGTTCTTTCACCCTTCTGCTATAAAATGGTGGGATACAAGCCCCAGTTAGAATATGAAAGGATGCTTGCCATCACAGAGGCAATAATCCAAAAGGAAGATGTACTTTTTTCTTATTTGAACGAAATATGATATGATTTCTAAGGATCAAACAAACACAGCTTCGGGGAACAGTGCATAGTGCAGCACATTTCAGTGCTGTGGAAGATTTGAAACCACCTTTTCGCAGCTTGATATTTCTTCATCTTTTTGGAAACAGAGTGTCGGAAAGCGCGACATATACTATTTTTTCCCAGCTTTGTCTCTTTTGTACGTGGGGCGGAAAAGAACCAGAGCGGAAAGACGTAGGCTTTCGGTGATGAAGAGGTCCTGCTGTGTTCTTTTTTCTTCATCTGAAGAATCTAGCAAAGAGGCCCATACCGATTGTTATTGTATACCACAGCCATGAGCACACAAAACAGCCATTCCTATCTTACAGGCATCTTCACACTAGAGTTTATTATGCGCTGTGCTGCTGTAATTCAAAATGTTTTCACATTTGCACTAGTAAGGTAAAAAGTACCACTCCCGGTGCATGACTTCTGAACACTGTGGGCTCTACCTCATCGCCAAAGTGACGATTAACCCCAAAAGCTCCGCAGCACATGGTTAAGATGCTTTGTGACCTCCTATGGCAGTGCTTCCCACATTCGTTCAATTAGTTTAGGCGGTTGATATACGTCTTTCGACTCGGCGGCCGTAGCGCCTTCGCGTGCAGGCGTATAAAACCACCGCCGTGGTTACACGCAGACAAGACCAAGTCGTTTCTATAATCTTGATGATATTGAATGGTTGGCTGTTGTTTCAACCAGATCTACTATTGCTAGTGCCACCGTTTACCTATCATCACAATTCCGTACTGCTAAAACTAGTCTCCTAGTAAAAAAAAACGCTTTTTTCCGGGTTATACAGATTTATAAGCGTTCAGAGTGAGGTCGGCTACGCACTCTTTGACGCAGTGACATCTGGGAGAATCAAGCCTAAAACAATGTTTTTTTTTTAATACTAACAGGCTTTGGCAAAAACTGCCACTTTGTTATCACCTGAATATTCAAACTTACTCCATACTCTAGAAACCCGCTGCGCACTTTGCCGACAAGAGGCCAGATGTGGTTGCTTGTTTATGCATTGCCATATCTGCAAGGTACCAACCAAGTACATGTGATCGCCATAGGAATGAGTTCTCGTCCTTCTCGGCTGCCGTAATATAAAACGCTACTGAACGTTGGACGGAACCCGGCGGAGACGTCGGCCACCATATCGAACAACGAGGAACCTGCCGTGCTTCATTGTTCTAAAGAGCTCTGATCACATTTCACCTTCATTTGTGGCTCCGTGCCTGCACATACGCTTGTCAGCCTTTCCCCCCCGTGTAGGGTAGCAAACCGATTATTCTTTCGGTTAACCTCCCTGCCTTTCCTCTTCTACCTCCTCCTCCTGTCAGTGGTTTATATTCGGTAGTCTTTGAAACAACTCAGATTTTATAAAAATAAAAACGCACCCACTGCTAATTTCTCGTTATATTTCAGTTTCGTAAAGGTTGTTCCACTTAATATTATGTATGGTACCAGGAAGAGGACATCTTTAAAGATCTTGGAAACAGGACTATTGCTTTGAATATTTCTTAAGTTCTGTAAGTGAATCGATTTTCTTAAACGAATTAGAATTTTAAAAACAAACAGGAATCCAACAAAGCGTTCTCAGGGTATGTCTCTATACATCCCTACTTAGAAAAAACAGGCAGTCATTTGTAATTGCGGGTATAACTCGTGCTGTTCCCTCATTATCTTGGGCCGTTCTTTTAATGCGTATGTAATTCATTGAGTAACCAACGAAAGTCGTACTTATATTTGTGAAATGTCGACAAGCTTATATCACCTTGAACGATCTGGTAAATCGAAGCACCTTCGCCTCCAACTCGCACAAGTGTGGCCCTAAATTTTAAATATACTCAATAAAACTGCTACTGCTTCTGTAAGCCAATGTCAAAAGCTAAGTATTTTATTTGGCCTGCATTGTTTGCAAAGGGGCCACACGGAAAAGCAAAAAAAAATAATGCCTGAGTCAATGCCGGCCCCCTCTGCCCTCCCGATGCACACCTCTCAACACTGTACGGTCACTGAACAGTTTTCCATAGCTTTTCAACAATATTGACACATGCCTTCCTTAGAAGATGAGGAAGAAGGCAACGGGCCATTGGAGAAAGACGAAGTGACTCTGCTCCGTCTCGTGCTGACCTGACTGGCTGCCGGTGTTCCTCGGCGCAGGAGACTTCTTTGTAACGTTACGTTACAAATCTGGTGGAGGCAGTGCCGGGTACGCTTCCAGCGCATAATCTACCTCTCACTACGGAGCTTACTCCGGTACATCAGCGCCTCGGCCGCCGCCTACGTGGAGAGCCCCCGGAATTTGGACCCCTTCCGGCCGCTACCAGGTCGACGCAGCCTCGGGCCCCTGTAACACCTGCGGCAATGACATCTGAGAGTAGGCTTCCCGCAAACATCCTCTGCCATCAGCCGCGAACACCACCGTCTTTTCATGGAGACGTGTTCGAGGACGCCGAGGACTGGCTTGAGGCCTTCGAGCGTGTGGCACGTTATAACGGGTGGACCGATGAGCGTAAGCTCCACAACGTCTACTTTGCTCTTGAAGAGTCGGCGCGGACATGGTTTGAAAACCATGAGGCTTCCTTTCCATCCTGGGAAGCCTTCTGTCGTGACTTGAAGACCACTTTTCCAAGCGCCGACCGCCGGGAGCGAGCAGAAGCTGCGCTGCACTCGCGGAACCAGCGCCAAAACGAGAGCGTGCGCATGTTTTATGAAGACATGACGCGTCTTTTCAAGCGCGCAGACCCACAGATGCCAGAAGACAAGAAGCTGCGCCACCTGATGCGAGGCGTGAAACAAGAACTTTTCGCAGGACTAGTGCGCAGCCCACCGCGCACTGTTGCGGAGTTCCTCAGTGAGGCTAGCACCATGGAGACGACGCTGCAACACCGGGCTCGTCAATACAATCGCGACGTGAACATCATTGGGTCCGACGCACTACCTATGCAGGGCGGAAGCGATATGGATGCACTACGCAACCTCGTCCGTGCTGTCGTGCGAGAAGAACTGCAAGCACTCCGGATGCCTTGCAACACGCCGTCCTTTCCATCACTAGCTGAAGTCGTCCGGGACGAGGTGCGTATGGCAGCTGAGCGAGTTCCTGACGTTTCCTACCAGCTCGACGCGAGACCCACCTACGCGTCCGTCCTACGTAGGGCTCCCACGCAAGACAACAGTATCAATACCGCAGCTCCAGCAATGGAGCCGCAGGGTCCTCCTCGCTACACCCCTGCGCCAACCTATCAGCGACCCCGTAAGAGTCAAGTATGGCGGGCCCGCGACCGTCGGCCCCTCTGCTTCCATTGCGGTGAAGCAGGTCACCTCTACCGGGCGTGCCCGTACCGCCGCGTCGGCCTGCGCGGTTTCGCACCGGACGACCCCTGCCCTCAAAATGGCGAGCGGCCTACTGAAATCGAAAGCCACCTTGCTGCGCAACAGCATCTTGTTACGTCCGGCTACCAAGAACGTCGGTCTACGTCCCCAACAAGTTACCGTTCCTCAAGTCCGAGCTATCCCCGACGCCGACGCTCTCCCAGCCCTCGCCGGGAAAACTAATGTCAGCGGCCTTCGGAGGCAGGGTCGCTGATGTCGCGAAATGTGAAGATCCTCCGTCCTCGTCACGCCGGCTCGACGAGATTTCGCTGGGGTCAGGTAGCAACAGCATCCGACGGGCTACCTTCGACCGATACGACGACATTCCGCTTGGGACAGGTGGCGACAGCATCCGACACACTACCTCCGATTTGCGCGTAAAGATTGATGGAGCCGATGTAACGGCGTTACTAGACACCGGTGCAGATTACTCGGTAATGAGCCACGGCCTCGCCCGCGAATTGAAGAAAGTTTTGACCCACTGGTCCGGCCCGAAAATTCGCACGGCGGGAAGTCACTTGATTACCCCTGTAGGCAAGTGCACAGCGCGTGTCGGCATCCGGGGTTTTGTGTATGTCGGAGAATTCGTCGTACTTCGCGAGTGTTCCAAAGACTTGATCCTTGGCCTAGACTTCCTGCAGACTAACGGCGCTGTCATTGACTTGAAAGAAGCGCGTGTGACGTTCTCGACGAAACGGGCCGTGGAGCGCATTGAAATCGAGGATCCGGAACTCAACGTTCTGCGTATTGTCGACGATGATGTGAGGGTGCCAGCACGGTCTAGTGTGCTTGTTCTTGTGCGTCATGACTTGTTTCACGACTACGAGGGCATCGCGGATGGGCACCTCCCGCTACTTCTCGAGAAGGAGATAGCCGTTGCTCGAGGACTCGTTCAACTCCATAACGGTTGTGCTACTGTCCTCCTGACGAATTTTGCTAAGGAGATGCGGCACCTCGCCAAGGAAACGGCTGTTGCCTTCCTTCACGACGTTACTGCCTCGCCTCGTTTATGCACCGCCGGGGCCAACCCTCAAGAGGAGGCTACATCTTGCCGTCTCCTTCAAACCGTTAAAATTAGCCCGGACTTGACGCCCGATGAAAGGAATCTTCTTTCGGCTCTTCTGACTGATTTCGCAGACTGCTTCGCCACTGGCTCCAAGGTCGGTCGTACTCCTGTCGCCAAGCACCGCATCATAACCGATGAGGCCACGTTACCGGTATGCCAACGCCCGTACCGGGTTTCTCCTAAGGAACGTGAAGCCATTCAAACGCAAGTGAATGAGATGCTTGCGGACGACGTAATCCAGCCTTCGACGAGCCCATGGGCGTCGCCAGTAGTCCTCGTCAAGAAGAAAGATGGCACCCTGAGATTCTGTGTCGATTACCGGAAACTAAACAACGTGACCAAAAAGGACGTCTATCCGCTCCCCAGGATTGATGATGCCCTCGACCGTCTACGCGATGCCAGGTACTTCTCCTCATTAGACCTCAAAAGCGGATACTGGCAAATCGAGGTGGATCAGAGAGACCGAGAGAAGACTGCATTTGTGACGCCCGACGGCCTATACGAGTTTAAGGTGCTTCCGTTTGGTCTTTGCTCTGCGCCGGCCACGTTCCAACGTATGATGGACACGGTTTTATCAGGTCTGAAGTGGCAGTCGTGCTTAGTGTACTTAGATGATGTCGTCGTTTTCTTGCCTACTTTCGAGCAACACCTGGACCGGTTGCGCATTGTGCTTCAAGCACTCAAAGGCGCACAATTAACGATCAAGCCGGAGAAATGCCATTTCGCTTTCAAAGAACTTCGCTTTCTCGGCCATGTTGTCAGTGCACAGGACGTTCTCCCTGATCCCGACAAGACTACCGCAGTGTCAAGTTTTCCACGTCCCAGCGATAAAAAGGCACTTCGGCGATTTCTGGGCCTTTGCTCTTACTTACCGACGCTTCGTCCAAGATTTCTCCAAGATAGCTGAACCATTGACAGCACTAACCAGAGAAGACATACCCTTCCTGTGGGGAGGCGATCAAGAACAAGCTTTCCAGGAGCTCCGAAGCCGCCTCCACAGGCCCCCCATACTCGCCCATTTCGATGAAAACGCAGCAACTGACGTTCACACTGATGCCAGCAACGTTGGCCGTGGGGCTGTACTTATCCAGTGGCAAGATGGCGTAGAACGAGTTATAGCTTACGCGAGTCGAACACTATCCCGATCGGAGGCGAACTATTCAACGACCGAGAAGGAGTGTCTTGCGGTAATCTGGGCCATAAGCAAGTTTCGACCATACCTGTATGGACGACCCTTCCGTATTGTCAGCGACCATCATTCGCTGTGCTGGCTGGCCAGCCTCAAAGACCCGTCTGGACGCTTGGCTCGATGGAGCCTTCGTCTTCAAGAGTATGATGTTACCGTTGTTTATAAGTCGGGACTTAAACACCAAGACGCAGATTGCTTATCACGCGCGCCCTTCGACTCCGCTGCAGTGGAAAACGCCGACGATTTTTCCTTCATTGGGGCCATTACTCAATCCCATATGGCTGACCTTCAACGCAAGGACCAGGAGCTGGCGCCGCTCATCGAGTATCTAGAAGGCCGCGGTGGTCGGGTACCGCCTGTTTTTCGTCGTGGCTTGCAGTCATACACTTTACGAAGTGGGGTTCTCTACAAGCGCAATTTTGAAAGATCACAAGAGACATTCCTGCTCGTAGTACCTATGGACCTACGGCCTGACATCTTGAGCGCTTGTCACGACGAACCATCCGCCGGCCACTTGGGAGTTAGTCGCACGTTTGCCAGAATTCGGGCGAAGTATTATTGGCCGAAATTATTACCTTCAGTGCGATCCTATGTTAAAACCTGCCGTGACTGTCAACGTCGAAAATCTCCCCCCATGAAACCAGCCGGATTTCTTCAACCTATTGCTCCACCGAAAACTCCTTTCCAACAAGTGGGAATGGATCTTCTTGGCCCTTTTCCAAAGTCAACTAATGGAAAGCGTTGGATTGTTGTCGCGACGGATTACCTGACCCGGTATTCTGAGACCGCGTCGCTCACAAATGGAACTGCCACCGAAGTCGCCGCATTCTTTGTTCACGACGTCGTATTGCGCCATGGCGCCCCGGCTATTATTATTACCGACCGTGGGGCAGCTTTTACGGCCCGCCTGACTAAGGCAGTGCTGAATCTTACACACACTAGCCATAGACGGGCCACGGCGTACCACCCGCAGACTAACGGCCTGGTGGAACGGCTAAACAGAACTCTGGCCGACATGCTGTCCATGTACGTGGATATAGAGCATAAGACCTGGGATCAAATTCTCCCATACGCCACGTTCGCATACAATACGGCACTTCAAGAGACGACGCGGATTACTCCCTTCGAGCTTGTCTTCGGCCGCCGAGTGACCACTCCCCTGGATACGATGTTGCCCGTATACCCCGACTGCGAAAGTGAACTTGATATGGACGTCGCTAGTTTTGCTCAGCGTGCAGAAGAAGCGCGGCAGCTGGCACGGCAGCGCATATACCTACAACAGCAACTAGACGCTGATCGCTACAACCAGGGACGGCGCTTCGTTTCCTACGAGCCTGGAGACTATGTATGGATTTGGACACCCGTTCGCCATCGCGGACTGTCTGAAAAATTACTGCGCCGGTACTTCGGACCATACCGTGTCCTCCGCCGCATCAGTGACGTTACTTACGAAGTAGAATCTGCCACCCGAGACCCCTCAAGCCGCAGACGACGCAAGCTCACTGACGTTGTACACGTCGTCCGAATGAAACCCTACCACGGCCGCCCTGCTGACCGATCTGGACACGGATAGTACCCCGTTTTGTGTTGTGCTCCTCCTGTACCAACCTAGCCCACTATCTGTCAGCCCGTAGCTCACCAGTATGCTCCTAGTCGGCAGCATCGAGGCGATGCTGCAAACAAGGGGGGCAATGACACATGCCTTCCTTAGAAGATGAGGAAGAAGGCAACGGGCCATTGGAGAAAGACGAAGTGACTCTGCTCCGTCTCGTGCTGACCTGACTGGCTGCCGGTGTTCCTCGGCGCAGGAGACTTCTTTGTAACGTTACGTTACAATATCATCATCATGAAAATAAATCGTTAATACGAGAATTACACAAATGAGAAAAATAAATACCACAAGATATACCCATCTATAAAAAATTATATGCAGTGAATTAGCAAAGTACATAAAACCAAACCAGAAGTATAAAAGAGAATTAAATACAAATATATATTTTGTGCTCATGCTTAGAACACCGCAAAAAATTTACCAAAGTTGCGTAGACAGAACTCAAGTGTTCGTTTGCTTTATATGCTTTCACTTGCATTTTAATTAATGTTCATGACTGTATCGAGATCATGCAACTAATCACTGATCTGGTATGATAATTCAGACTACTATAGAGTGTCTGATTCACATCCCCAACGGCTAAATCTCTGCAACTTCCCTACAGTCACAGAGGGTTGTCCCAGCCACCAGGCAGTGCAAGTGGACGTCAGTGATGCAGCTTCGGTGGAGCGGCTCTTCGATGCTGTCAAGGGTTTCAGCCAAGTGGCCGCAAGCATCGTTGTTAACTGCGCCGGGTTCGCCGACCCGAAAATGCCGACCTCTGTCGATATCAGTGAGGACATCTTCGACAAAACGGTGGGGGTCAATTTCAAGGTGAGGCTACAAGGGCGCTTTTTGCTCCTTTTATAGTAAAATCCAGCCGAGCAAAATCCACTGGAGTATCACAGAGCTCACCCCTTGCAGTAAAACCCAGCATCTTCTGATATCTGCTGGCAGTTTTTTACTATTTTCACATTGCTGCAATACTTTAGCGGAATTCCCCAGTTGGAGCAGATTCGTAATACGGGAGTAATTACTCATTCGCATCCTCTCAATCGCGGCCTTATGGCCACTAAGGAAAGCTATACGTACAGATTTCTCAGAAACTTCGCAGTTAAAAAAAATTCTTGGTCCGGGGTTTGAACCCGGGGCTACCGCTTCACCGGAGCAGTCGCTACTTTAAAAAAATGCTGGGGTTTAGCTTTGGTTAAACCTGGTAGGTTGCGTAAGCATCCATAGAATTCCATTCGGGATGATCACCGGTTGTAGACGATTCGGTTTCGATAGAGGCGCGGTGCGCCCGTCTAGCAGCGTTTTAAGCGCGCCGCTTAGCAAGGCGCTGTTTGCGTTCTTCGTCTGTCTCCGAAGCCCGTTTTCGTTCAAGCCGACGTAGCCTCCCTTTCTGTTTATCAGGCGGCATAACGACGGAGGTTGGTTGGTTGGTTGCGACTGAGAGAAGGATGAAAAGGAAAGGGCACGGGCCTGCCAACTGGCTCAAGCCGAGCCACCACCGCTGCCACGTGCAGATAGAAGAGAGTTGAAAGATAAGAGGACAGAGTAAAAGACAAAGTAAAGACGCGCGTCGCAACAACCGCGTCCGCCGGAACGGACGCTGGCTGAAAAATACAGATACACGGCCGCAGCCCGAAGGCTGCAAACCGGATGCCACGACGGAGCCTGTTGTTGTTGTTGTGACTGAGAGAAGGATGAAGAGGCAATTGTACGGGCCTGCTACTGGCTCGAGCCTAGCCACCACCGCTGCCACGTGCAGATAGAGGAGAGTTAAAAGATCAGAGGAAAGAGAAAAAGGAAAGAAAAGACGCGCGTCGCTGCAACAACTGCGTCCGCCGGAGCGGACGCTGCTCAAAGAGAAGCGGCCGAAGCCGCGCTCGCCGAAGCGAGAACAGATACTCCTGCCCACGACGGAGCCTGTTGTTGTTGTTGTGACTGAGAGAAGGATGAAAAGGAAATTGCACGGGCCTGCTACTGGCTCTATCCAAGCCACCACCGCTGCCACGTGCAGATAGAGGAGAGCTAAGAGATCAGAGGAAAGAGAAAAAGGCAAGAAAAGACGCGCGTCGCAGCAACAACTGCGTCCGCCGGAGCGGACGCTACGACGGAGCCTGTTGTTGTTGTTGTTGTGACTGAGAGAAGGATGAAAAGGAAATTGCACGGGCCTGCTACTGGCTCTAGCCAAGCCACCACCGCTGCCAACGTGCAGATAGAGGAGAGGTAAGAGATCAGAGGAAAGAAAAAAAAGGCAAGAAAAGACGCGCGTCGCAGCAACAACTGCGTCCGCCGGAGCGGACGCTGCTGAAAACATCAGATAAGCGGCCGAAGCCGCGCTCGCCGAAGCGAGGTCGGATCCTGTTGTTGTTGTTGTGACTGAGAGAAGGATGAAAAGGAAATTGCACGGGCCTGCTACTGGCTCGAGCCAAGCCACCACCGCTGCCACGTGCAGATAGAGGAGAGTTAAAAGATCAGAAGAAGGTGGGAGAGGAAAGGAAAGACGCGCGTCGCAGCAACAACTGCGTCCGCCGGAGCGGACGCTGCTCAAAAAACAGATAAGCGGCCGAAGCCGCGCTCGCCGAAGCGAGAACAGATACTCGAGATGACCTTTTTCTCACAATCGCAAGCGAGCAAACGCATTTTATACCCCCCACCCCCCCGTTCTCCAGCCTCCTCTCCACACTCCGCCGCTGGCGAGCGCAGCGAAGACAGCGCCTCCACTCGGCAGCGGCGCGGCTACAGCTGTAGTGCGCCGCGCCTCGCGCCGCCCTTCAAGGTCAAACGTGCCTCGCGGCCGCCCCGACGCGAACGGCTGAAACCTGTCGTAATATTGCTTACGCAATAAAACTGCATTTGAAGAGAAGCCAAACGTGGGGGCGGCAAAGAGTCAGCTGGGCGGATGATATTAGGAAGAGTCGAGGATACGGTAGTTACAGTTGACTCCGGACAGCGTTAAAAGAATGTCCATGGGAGAAGCCTTCGTTCTGCAGTGGACGAAGTTTGGACCACATTCAAACCGGTAAGAAATGATTGATCCATATTGCCTTCTTCCATGCAGGGCGCGTTCCTTGTGAGCCGAGCTGCTGCGCAGCCCATGCTAGACGCCGGCGTCACCGACGGCGTC
Source organism: Amblyomma mixtum (assembly GCF_055824585.1). Taxonomy (NCBI): domain Eukaryota; kingdom Metazoa; phylum Arthropoda; class Arachnida; order Ixodida; family Ixodidae; genus Amblyomma; species Amblyomma mixtum. The sequence continues at coordinate 88,944,516 of NC_143019.1, read as the reverse complement.
ATCGTGAACGTCGCCAGTCGCGCTGCCAACGGCGCCTCGCCACGACTCTCCGTGTACGGTGCATGCAAGGCCGCCGTCATCTCCTTCACTCGAAGCATGGCCGCCGAGCTGGCACCGCGGGGCATCCGCTGCAACGCCGTGCTGCCAGGGCTGACGGACACGCCTCCCGTTCTCGGCATGCCCGAAGAAATGCGACGCGCCGCATGCTCGCAGATACCACTGGGACGCACAGCGCAGCCCAGAGAAGTGGCCGAAGTGGTCGTATTTCTCTGCTGCCCACAGAGCTCTTACGTGGTAGGCTCCGCAATCACGGTGGCCGGGGGAAGGCAATAAAAACAACAATACTGCTTTTTCACGTCAGAATAGAAAGAATACTGACTATCGCGCCGATCAAGGGTTCATGCACTCAACAACATCGACCAAGAATCTTGACATCTCTGGATTTTGTGCCGTTGCGAGCAACAGTGACGCCAGGGTGGGTTAAAAAAGCAATGAAATCAATATCCACGACTGGCAGCCGAAACTGCGGCGGTGGGAATGGAACAGCTTCGCAGAGCGCTGCTCGAGAGAACGAGGCTACTGTGACTTTTTTTCAACATGGTGTTTATTACAACAATATGATATTTTGTGTACATGATTTATTTACAAACATCACAAAAACGGAAGCCATTAACCCGCCTGTGTCGTAAGGCTGTGTCGTAACTGTGTGTCGTAAGAACTACATTAAAGAACCACAAAAAGGGCAATGAAAAAAACAGCACTCAGATTGAGTGCCATTGCTGTTCAAACTCTGTCCGGGCATATAATTCATTTAGGTGCACGATCATTCTACTGAAATGGTATTTACCAGAAACAACACTGTCGGTCCATCATGCATGTTTTTCACAGGCTGTTTAATCTAATTGAAAATGGCATATCAAAGGATTCACCAACAAATCGCAGTACAGTGAGATATCGCACTGAATGTGGCGTCAAATTAAGTCGCTTTTCAATGTCCGTTGCACGATCCTCCTGAAGAGCATTGAATCTTTACAATTATTGAAGCAATGCTCAATCGTTTCAGGAGCATCACCAAGGTGACAGTTCACCGCATGCTCAAACATACCCTTTTTCTCTGGGCATATTTTAACCAGTAATGTGTTCGTGTGTATCTAAAAGAAAAATGTGTTTGTACATGGCGGGGGGGGGGGGGGCATTTTACGTACTATTCTGAGTACGACACGTCCCAGTAAAGTAATATACATAGAACGGTATATGGATGGATAGAAGGGCATACAAATAAATCCTTGTACAAACATTGTCTCGGCTCTCAAAAAAAGAACTCACGAAAGAAACTAACAAGCAGGAATCTAACAGCCAAATACACCTACGCATGAAGACCCACAAACACGGGCGATAAGAAACATTGGAAGACAAAATGATGCACGGTAAACAATGAACTAAAGGAGCTAGACACCGCAGCGGACACAGGACAGAGAAAGAAGACGACACAGGGCGGTACTTGCAACTAAAATTTTATTTGAAACTTCATGGCTTTATAAAGACAGAGGCACGTGTGATCTTACAATCGGGTAAAAAAGGATGAATTAAAAGCAACAGTGTCTAGTGTCTAGCTCCTTCATGTCTCACCAACTGGCCTACACATCTACCCTCCTAAAAAATGAACTAAACTGACTTGCAAGAATGCACCTACTATTGGGCGTGCAGTGTGATGAAAGAACATGAAACACGAAACTATCTTCCAGACATACAGTTGGACTAAACCAAGGCCGCCAGCACTTAGAGGCCGGAGTATGTTATCACGCCTCATAAATTCAAAAGACGAATCCTGCAAAAAAGTGGCAAAAACTCTGTGAAAACCCTGGCTATAAAGTCTTCAGCAATGAGTAATTTGGAGTGCGTAATAAATTTTACTGCCAAGAAATGCATTACCTGCGGTCGCCCTGCCAAAACTCGAGAGACTATGGGGCACCAATGTCTGAGCATAGCATAGCGCGGTCTTTCCAGTGACGTGCACTATTGTTATAGCCACTCAAAGGAACGCTGAGGTACTTTGATTGCGTACGTCTCCATGGCATACCAGCATATTCGGCAGGTGCCGTTCCCTACGTACCAAGCCTGAGACTGCAACACTTAGAACAATTAATCCGAGCTCCTGACATTGAGCCGAGGTCTTCACATAAACAAATAACCTCATCGCTGCTTGGCTTATCACTGCTCAGAACCGCGATGCCATCCGCATTGGTCACCAACACCTTCAGTTGGTGACCAATTAGACAAAAATTACTGATGGCTGCACTGTTTATAACACAGTGGATCCGAGTATAATGCGAAGAGGAGCGCAGACAGTGTAAGACCCTGTTCAAAAGAGGTCTAAATACGTGCTTGTTGTGAGAGAAATCCATCAACAATCACGCGCGTGGAACAGTTTTTGTAGCAAAGGCGTATCCTAATAGAAAGAATTCAACCAAGATTGACCAGATTTAGAAGAGAAAAAAGAAAAGAATGGGACACTGGATCGAACGCTTTTGCAGGGTCAGTTTTCAGCAGTGCTAATTGTTGCAATACTTTTTCAGAGGCCACTCCATTCAAAGAAATGTTCACATTGCACGTACAATTCTTGAATATTCCTCCAGCTCTCAGGAGCAGCTTGTTCTGCTTCAGATCGACCTTGCGAAAGCATTTGACCTCGTTCGCCATTCGTTTCTGTTTTCACTTCTAGAGCCAGCAAACGTGGGTTCTACTGTACTTAAGGGGGTGAAACTTTTCTACACAACTGTGCAACACGATTAATTATTAATGGCCAGCTCTCAAACCCCGTGCCAATCGGCTTTTCTATGAAGCAAGACTGTCCGATGTCTCCTCTGCTTTTTGCTATTTACCTGGAACCGCTTTGAGTGTTGTGCGTAACAGTAACGTTCATGGGTTCCCTGTTTTGGGTAAAGAAGTCAAATTGCTAGCATATGCTGACGATCTTGCATTTTTCTGACTTGACAAGCCCAGCATCGATGATGTGTTGTCCACGATAGATCGGTTTTGCATCGTTTCTGGTGCTCAAATGAATCGCTCCAAAAGTTCTGGCCTATGATTTGGTCCATGGTTCACAACTCCGCCCCTGTACGCTGGAATAGAGTGGTCTTGTGTGCCTCCTAAATATCTCGGTGTTCCACTCCATGCCTTCAAATCAAGCGCGCATTACTGGAGAGAGCGAGTTCCGGCCGTTGAGCGTTATGCTGAGACGTTTGTCCCGCATCGGCTTTCAATTTTTGGTCGAGCCAAGGCTTGCAACACCATACTGGCAACAAGAATTTATTACGTACTCCGGGTCCTTCACTGCGCTAGACATCACAAACAGCGTTTCCATCGTATATTTGCGACGTTTATTCGGTCTTCTAAATTTGAGCCCATGCGGCGTGATAACCTTTTCAGGCCTGTTTCTGCAGGGGAACTGGACCTAGAGCACCTGTATGTGAGACAGTTGGTTGCCCGTTTCTTTTTTTTTTTGTGATTGTTGCCATCCGATTATTAGAGCATTCTTGCAGGTTAACTTCATGACTCTACTTCCGAATTTAGTAGTTTCGTCCAATTTTACTGAACGCCCCGTTTACTAGGCTTTATGCAAGAAGTTTGCTTCCGTGCGTTTTTTGACAGTTAGGTTTTCACATGAGTACTTATATTCAGTTTCGCGCAAAAATCTGTACAGGGATTTGATACTGTTGCGGGAAACAATATATTTACAGATATTTACAAATAGACAAGAAGAGCTGCGAGCGGCACCGAGAACACATTGAATAGGTTGGGGCAACCGAAAAGGAAATAAAAATAATAGGCCCCTGCCTGCACCGTTTACACACAACAGGCTTAACCCAATTGAAAAATAAAAGAGGAGGCCCGTAGGCAAGTCGTAATTTGACCACCCGTGGGTGGAAAAATAAAATAATAGGGAAAATGCTACATTAGCGACCCACAGCCGAGAGAGCGGGCCCGGGGAGGCTCCCCTGACCTCCCCTGGGAAGTAGCGGAAAGGGAAATGGGACGTGGGAAGGGAATGGGGACAGCGAGTTTTTTGCTCTGATCCTTCAATTATCTCGACTCCATTACTGGTCCGCCTGGCCAGGGCAGGGAGAGCATCGAGATTGCCCAATGGTGCGGCCCCACTCACGGGATGCCCGACCACCCACCATACGCAACGGGCTCCGACCGTCGGAGACAGGAAAACCTAACACGGGGTCAGTAGCTACCTGGGGCTCCTCATCGCACATTAGAAGGCCTTTCCCACCTGCCGGCTACTAGCCGTCGAAGGTGTTTCTCGGTTTTTCGGACACCGGAAGTATGTGTGATAGTCCCGAGCCAATGGAGGTCCAGAACGTCAACGGCCTCGCGGCCTCAGAACTGGTCGCTCCGGGGGGTCCATCTGTGCTTCCTCCAACCATCCATGCACTTATTTCCTCTCCTAGCTTACTCTTCTCCTACTGAGGAGAGAGTGTTCAAGGCTGGGCGACCGGGCCACTAACCAAGAACGTGGCTTAGGATGAGATGACCCGGGCCTACTCCACCGGTACTCCACACATCTTCGGTTTTCGCCAGACTCTTACGAGGCAGTACTAAGCCCTCATCCCCCGGCATCCCGCAGGCGGTTAAGCCTGCGGCCGGCCGTAAGGCCGCTTCCCCGAGGCGGCGGTCCTCAGAGCCTGGCCACTATGAACCCCCGCGCGGACCTGGTTTCTCCGTAACCAGAAACCGACGCGTCGGTAGCCAGACTTGCACGCCCCCGCGCGCAGAGGAAGGAAGGTAGCATGTATTTGAAAACCTTTTGGCGTTTTGACATGCCTTCCGGGCCGGATTTCGTGGGTCCAACCTGAGTATAAACCCAGGCCTGCCTCCGCTCAGGCATCGGACCTCACGTGCACGACTGGCCCTCACAGTCGTCTGGGAGTCGCTGCCACTCCCATTGGCGGTTTGCATCCCCAGAGGATGGGTCCCGGCCATCCCATCCCCACTGCTGGCATTGCACCGAAACAAAGCCTAGTAGCCGAAACTACACCGGCCCGTATTCGGTGGCGGGGGGGGGGGGGCACGAGCAGGCTGCACAGTCAGATTTCCCCCCACCGAGAACACAGTCCGAACTTCGTTGTCGTCTTCTACTCTTCGCACTCGTGCCATCGCTCTTTGTCGTCGTCGTCTACCCGCATCAGGACCCCCGGCTGCTGAAACGCCGTCTCGGCGTTAGGGCGGCGACGTATGAGCGTCGTGATAAGGTTTAAGGCGACAGACGTGGACGATGTCGGTGGTGGCACCAGAGGGCGATGGCGAGGTTTCAAGGGGAGCAATTTCATAGTTCACGTCGGTAACACGGCGCACGACACGGTAAGGGCCACGGTAGTGCGAAAGGAGCTTCTCGGAGAGACCAACGCTGCGAGAGGGCGTCCAGAGAAGGACGAGTGATCCTGGGGTAAATTCGACGGCCTGGTGACGGCGGTCGTAGGCTGACTTCTGGGAAACTTGAGAGGCTTGGAGCCTACTACGGGCTATTTGGCGCGCCAGCGTGGCCTGGGAGATGGCGTCACGAGCGTAAGCAGTGGTGGGGGCTGAAGAAGGCGGCAAGAGTGTGTCCAAAGGCAAGGTGGGATGCCTACCAAACAAAAGGTGTAGTGGCTAGGTACCGTGTACCGTGTACCGTGTAAAGGTGTACCGTGTAGTGGCTAGGCTGTTCGTCGTCGCGGTGGGAGCTGAGAGGACGGTATGTGCTGCGACGGGACCAATAATTTCGACAGTGGCGGGAGATGTGGCCAATGCGGTGGCAATGGAAACAAATGGGCCTGTCGTCGGTTGTCCGCCAATCGTTAGGGGTTCGGCGACGTGGAGAGAAGTACGAAGGTCGTCCAGGAGCAATCGCAGTGATTTCGGGTGGTGGTGAAGACCGTACAGGGCTGACGGGCTGGAAACCAAGGTTTGCAAGCTCTTGGCGGACGACAGCTTGTACCAGAGAGATGGTAGGCAAGCGGTTGTCGCCATCATGTAGATGCAGGGGGGCAGGGGACATAGCTTCGAGCTCGCGTCGGATGATGCGGGTCACATTTTCTGGGGGCGCTGGAGTTTCCCGGTGTCGCAGGTCTTCACATGAAGAAGTCGCAGCGGTGTTGGGGAGGCGTGTGTACGGCTGGCTAATACGCCTGCTTTTGGCTTCCTCGAAGCGTCGACATTCCTTAATAATTCCGTCGACTGTAGTGCAGTTCTTGTATATGAGCAAGTTGAAGGCATCATCGGCGATTCCCTTCAACACGTGGCTGACTTTGTCAGACTCGGGCATGTTGGCGTCAACTTTGTGACAGAGGGTCAGCACATCCTGAATGTACGAGACATAGGACTCCGTAGATGTTTGAGCTCGGGAGGCGAGGTCCTTCTTAGCGGCAAGCGTTCGGCCGAGCGGCCGTCCAAACAATTCGCGGAGTTTCTCTTTGCACACGTCCCAGCTGGTCAGATGGTCTTCGTGCGTCTCATACCAGACCCGGGCGGTGTCTTTTAGATAGAATATTACATTTGCGAGCATAAGGGTCGGATCCCAGCGGTTGTAGTTACTCACTCGCTCGTACATGTTGATCCAGTCGTCGACGTCAGTGTTGTCGGTACCAGAAAATGTCCCAGGGTCACGAGGGGGAGAAAGAACGAGTGATGTCATAACCGGGGCTGAGGTTTGCTGGGCAGCGTCTTGGGTCATGATGAGTGCAGGCAACTGGCGGCCGCTGCGGAGCTCCGTCGTCGGTAGACGTAGGGGAAATCCGCACCTCCACCAAATATGTTGCAGGAAAGAATATATTTACAGATATTTACAAATAGACAAGAAGAGCTGCTAGCGGCACCGAGAACACAGTCCGAACTTCGTTGTCGTCTTCTACTCTTCGCACTCGTGCCATCGCTCTTTGTCGTCGTCGTCTACCCGCATCAATACTGATACGTGGCGGCAAGCCAAGGACCCGAACGACATGATGACCGATGAAATATGATTTTAATGGCTGCAGGCCTAGCGCGAGCGCTCCGTCCCGCGCCACAGCCCGCTTTTTCGTCATCTGCTTCGTAACATTACCCGGGGCCACCGAGCGATCGTCCCGATCGATTGCGTGAATTCTGAAGCATGAGCTGACGGTCAGAAAGGATAGAAGATGAAAGGCTTGCCACCACGATGGATGAGATGGTCTGATGAAGAGTTGCCCCCAGAGCTTCAGGCCCTGGGCGACCGACCAGCGGTCGGTCGCCCAGGGCCGAAGGTCGAGGTTGATAGACTCGCCGTGCAGCTTGGGCGGGGGGGGGGGGCTGTCTTGGTTCTTGTCGTCGTCGGTTCATAACGGGTCTGGTCCTGGTCGCCGTCGGGTCATATCGGATCTGGTCCTGGTCGCCGTGTCTTATGTTCGGGGCTGGGGACAGGGCGGGTGGGGAAGCGGCTGGTCAGTTATGGTCAAGTAGAGCTGGCGGACTCCATGTCCCCTAGGCCGACGACCAAGGCGAGCAGAAGGCGGCGATGCTCCAGGGACAGGATGACGATGTACCCCGCACCTCACACCAAATGATACGTGGCGGCAAGCCAAGGAACCGAACGACATGATGACCGATGAAATATGATTTTGCGGCGGGCCTAGCGGGGCTGCGGGCCTAGCGCGAGCGCTCCGTCTCGCGACACAGCCCGCTACTTCGTCATCTGCTTCGTAACAATATCGACGCTCTTCCCGCTCCCAGTGTATCGTTCTGTCCACTTTGGGCTCATGGGTCGTGATGTTTTAAAGCGAGTGCGTGAGTGAGTGAGTGAAAAACATTTATTGCTCCAAAAATCAGGTTTTAGCGGTGGGCCGATGTCTTCATGTCTTCGGCCTCTTCACAAGGTCGGCGCCCCTATTCCAGGGCACCGCTGAGTCTTGCTGCTTCGCAGGCGTGCTGCACCAGTGCCCTTTGGGCCGTGAGCTCGCTGCTGGTCAGCAGGCCCTCCCATTGTTCCGCACTCGGGTCATTTAGCTTGTGAAATGCTCTGTTACGTTCGCATTCCCATGTGATGTGATATAGCGTGGGGGTTGCTCCGCACCACGGACATGTGTCCCTGTATTGTGTAGGGAACATCTTATGTAGTATGTGTAAATTGTGGAAAGTCCCTGCTTGCAGTCTCCGCCAGCAGACCGCCTCGTGCTGTGTTAATGATGTGTGGGGTGGTGGATATTTGAATCTCCGCCCTCTGTGGTAGTTTAATATTTCTGCATACGTTGGTTCCACCGTCATGGGGTCCTCCAGGGTTTCTGACTGCCCTGCTCGGCTCGTGATCTCGCGAACTAGGCTGTCTACCCTCGAGTTACCCTCTATCCCGGTGTGTGCCGGTATCCAGAAAATCCTGTGTCTTAAGGTCTTATTTGGAAACTTTGCTTCGAGGAGGATGCTCAGCGCTTCCTTGCTTATTTTGCCCTGTATGTAGTTCCTGCATGCTGCTTTGGAGTCTGTTAGGATTATCAAAAACTTGCTCCTACGGTAACCTTCGGCCGCCGCTAGAGCTACGGCAGCTTCCTCCCCCTCCGTTACCGTACAGTTTCTTAATGTCGCGCTGCTAATTGGTTCCCCCATGTGGTCTACCACTGCTGCCGCGACTCGGAACTTTCTGGTCCTGTGGTCCCATGGATAGAGGGCCGCGTCTGTCTATACTGTGTTTTCCATTGTGGCTAGGTTCCGCTTCACATAGTCTGCCCTGGCCTGCCTTCTAGCGGCATGGAGGTTGAGATCCATGTTTCTCGGCAGAGGGCTGATGTCCAGTGTCTGGCGGACCTCGTCTGGAATGCTAGCTGTTCTATCTACGATCCCTTCTAATGCCAATTTCTCCTTGCACCAAAACATTTTCTGTAAATTACACACCGAAATTCTACCTATCAACACGTGGCTGGATAGGAAAAACATTTTTGTGTCTTCAGTCAACTGTCGCTTGTGCAATGTGCCTGAAACAATTGAACATTGTTTTATAGACTGCAAAGGCTCAATATTGTTTTGGGACGTGTTGCAGAGGGCGTTACAGAAAGATTTTCACCTAAATTCCTACAGTGTGCGCTGCCTTGTTTCCCAACCTTACTCGAATCCCTATGATGTTATTCTTCTGATTGGACTTTACAGCCTTTGGAAAACGCGCGTCCAAGACCGCTACGCGGAACCTGTTGTTTCGCCCAGAATTCATTTTAGCCGAATGTTGGTGCAGGTAACAGATATTTACAAAGAATTGAACTTTTTACCGGATTGGTTTCCTCTCCTGATGCGCTGCATATCCTTGCCGCCCTTTGAGTTCTGTTTGTGCCTCGTAGCGCCTACCTATGGGTGCTCTTTAAATAGTTTTTTGTGTGTGTATACATACACACATTTATGTGTATATACCCTTTATGTACATAACCATGCAGAATAAATGCCATGGAAGAAAAAAAAGTCGGAGTAGCATAATGTTTAGCACGCTCGGCTGTGGAACGGAAGGATGGTGGTTAGATTCTCGCCGTGCACAAGATTTTAGGATTTTTTTTTTCTGGACTTTAACGGATGGACGGACAGAGTCGTGGCCGCGAGTATGAGCCATTAAAGACTTTCGCCTTAAAACACGCGACTTCTGACAGCGTGGCGCCCAGAAGGTTCGATGTGTACTGAGGGTGCGCAATGATGCGTCTCCACTCGGTAGAAGAAAAGCAGCGAAGAGCGCTCGAAACATGCAAAACCGAGGCGAAAGTGTACGCAAGCTCGCCCATTGGGTCAAGCTTCTTTGCTCGAAGTGAGCTCCTGTTGTGAGCGTGATGCAGCAGTCATGAATCAAGCTACAAGGGGTTGTTGTGTTCCCGGTGTTCTTCTCACCCTAGAAAAGGACAGCGGCTATTTCCCTTTGCTAGACAAAGCGTGCGGAGAAAAAAAAGTAGGAAACAAAGATCAGGTGAGACGGCTGTAAACCGATAGAGCTCCAAAGTATGCGAGGCAAGACATGCGAAATTCTTGCATTAAAAAACAATGCCAGTTTGGGGAGAAGTAATAATGCGTAACAATAGCGTTTCATCCTCATGAAATCTCGCACTTGACTTCGCGACTAACGAGAAGCTGTTTGAATGCCAGTCTTTGAGGAATATGAAAATGTAGCTCGAAATAAGTAATCCTGCTTGTTTGCAAAGTAATGGAATGCGCATCCGGGTCAGCAGATTCCACTGGAGTATGCAACGCCTTTTGTGAGAATCTTACGGCTGTTCACAAGCCGCCGTGTTTCTCGGCAGATGAGCTGCGAAAAAAAAAGATATATTTTGGGTAACTAACTTTTATTTACTTTTTAAACAATCTATGGTACCACCCTCTCTTGGGAGGACACCTGATTTGCGGAATTTCATGCAGTAGAGGCAGTTTTCTATTCGAAACAGGTCGCCGACGCATTGCTTCCAATGTAAAAGAACGGGAGAGTGGGACCCAACACGCCTCCGTCGAGAGCGGAGTCCCCACCTCGAAAGTGGCGCTGGCCATTGAGGCACCCTATCATTGGAGTCGGTTATAGTTCACTATATCGCTGGCACAGCACTCCCGCCGCGCCTACGCTCCGGCGGTGCCAAGGCCCGTGGTGCGGACCGTGTACCCTAGTGCGTACGCGGTCTCCCCCTTATTTTGCAAACATGCGCAGGCGTCGTGGCATGCACTGGTGTTTGTGTGCTGCGTGGCTTTCGCCGCGTTGGTCATCTTCTTCTGCCTGCTTCATACAGCTCACCTACCCCGTTACTCTGGCTCCGGGCTGTTGAGGTAAAGGGAAGCTTTTTGCGCCATAGTAATGCCAGAGTTGCCGGACGTCAAAAAAAAATAAAACAAATCAGCGGAATAATGTTACCTACTAAAATGATTAAATGAATTTAATAGTTACCTTTTTTAACTATTACGATAGGCACCTGATTCCGATTAGAGATTTGAAGCCAGCCGTTAGTAATAGCCTTACCAGCTTTTAGAATTTCGAAAACGCAATTACCCTTGGCACTGTGGCTCGACAAAATTTGGCTATCGACTAGTTACGTGCTCTGGAGAGGTTGTTTTGCCTGCATGCTTCTCGAAAGCACATGCATTTTGGCCCGACTGTTGAGCCATTAGTTGAGCCACAGCAGCGAAGGTAATCGCGTTTTCGAAATTCTAAAAACATATCTGGTTATTAATAACGGACGGATACAAAACTCTAATTGCAATCACGTGCCTGTCGAGTTAACCATTAGAATTTAATTGACACGTTAATAGTTAACATGATTCGCCTGTTTCTTGATGTCCGCCAACGCTGGTATGACTATGCAGCAAAACGCTTCTATTTGCCTCAAATATCCTATTTTTAAAACTTGCTGATCAACTTCCCTGAAACACCTTGTGTGTGTGTATGTGTGTGCGTGTATATATATATATATATATATATATATGGGGGGAGAAGGGATTCAGAACAACGCTGGTGATGTCGCGTTTGTCTTGCTGACAAGCGGCGCTAAATAAATGAAGTGTCCAGACGAATGGGTCATAATCTAAAAGAACAGAATGAAACTAATATAAGGTTTCTCATGGAGCGAGTCATCATAAGCTTTAGTTTTTCGCAACAGAAAAAGAGAGGCGGCCGACTGGCGTCACTTCGTTTCCCTCGTATTCGCTCTTTCAAAAGCGGCTTGTGCGAGGTATTGCGGTGGCCTAGTCGTCGCACAGTGATCGTTCAGGAGCAATAACTCACGCAGTCAGATTATATTTTGAAACAGGTACACCCAGCAACATAACAAACGAAATAGTACGTGAAGTGTTTATTTTAAAGACAGAGGGGATGACATAAATTTCCGAATGTTTGAAAAAGTCTCTTACATCCAGAACTCCATCTATCCTAACGATGCTGTTGAAAGAAGACTTTAGGAGACGTGCCCTAAAGTGCCTAGAATATAGAAGTTTTGGCGAGACACATAATTTTGGCGGGATTTTAGGCCTTGTGGTGATTACAGAGCAGAAGACGATATTGCAGTTTTGGCGAAGAGCAGTTTTGGCGGGAAAGGCTTCTAATTTTGGCGGGAATTTCTAGGCTGCAAAGGTGGGCAGTTCTAACAGGCAGTTCTCCGGTGGAATGCATGACTGCCTACATGCCTCGACATAATATTTCAATATTCAATGCCTGCAGGCTTAAACTGGCTGTGTTCCAGAAAGGCTTAAACTGGCTGTGTTCCGAATACAATGCATTTATGGCTGAATATTACAATTACATCAGAAATACAGGTCATTACTTATGTGCTACTTCCATTAATTATTACGGACATTCCATGGAATTATTATGGTCAACAAAACACTGACCATCATATCATGCTCATATCCAACGAATATCTATGCGTAATTGAAGCAGCAAAAACTCCTTTCACAGCTCAAAATTTCCAATATGCGGGCTTCCTTTTCCTCACTGCACGGCAGGGGCTTAGGAGGGTGGGTTCGATGTCAGAACACCCCCCAAATTTTCCGAGCGCTGCCTCGCCCCCCCCCCCCCCCAACACGTTCTTTGTTGTTTATTTTCGAAAAAAAATGATTTACGCTGTTGCATTTCATCCCGGAAATTAGCCGAGCTTGATGAGCAATTTAAGGCGCCTGAGAGCTGCAAACGAATTTTCGCCACACGTTTTCTAGCTGTTTGTTTCGCTTTCGATATTTGTAGACGTCTTCTATTTAATGTTGTTGAACGCACAAAGTTTAGCGGGGGAAAGTTCGATAGAAATAGCTATAGGGAACATACCATGGTTATCAAGAACAGCGGTACAGGATTCGCACCACGGACAAATAACTTAGCTGTGCATTAGCCTTTACATGCCTGTACCGCTACGATACCCAGTGGAATGCTGACCGGATGGTAACGCGCAGCTAGTCACCTGTTCAACTTCCTATGGAAGGTTCGGTTTAGAAACCGAGCAAAAAGAAGGATCATAGCCGCCTATATTTTTACTGAATCTGGCCTTGTTATCACCCATGGGGTGCGGCCGTGAGGCACTGAATTAACATTTGAAAGATGCCCAGTTTCGGTTTTGGTTTTATGTCTTTTCAGAAAACCCATTTTGCTCCAATTAAACTCCCGTAAACTGCACATCACATAGCTTTCTTACTTTTATCATTAGGAAACGTGTTTTTGCGCGTTTCACATTCCAGTTTACTGAGATAGCTTTGCACTTTCTGATAGGCATAAACTGCCATCAAATAGAAGAGCTTGGGCTTAATTACAGACTCCCAAGTGTATTTATCGTTTCTGCGAGTTCCTTGTTTGAATTAGTTTTGCGTTTATAGTTTCACGTGCAAAGCTCGCGTTCCAAGTGGTCCATCCGTTTGCGCTCGGGCCAATCTAGCCACCACTGCGATAAGTGCGACGTCGAAAGAATGTCCTTTTTATTGTACCGTCGCAATCTGCACGTTAAACAGTAGTCACGTGTTGGCCGCTCTGGCGCGGATCTTTGTTTTCGCGGAGACGCACATTTCGAGATGTTCGTGTACGTCGAATATGATTCTACCCTGCGGACGACAGTGGTTGAACACACGCAGGTAGAACACCGGGACTCTACAAAAAGGCCTTTCGACCCTACTGACCCGGATGACTTCCATCCGTCCGATACCTATCGCGTCCACGCTTGCAATGGAGACAACTCGGTCTGCGAATACCTCGACGCCAAGATCATCCACATGACAGGTACGCTGTCAAATCTGCTCCGAAGCGATTGAAATGGAAACAATGGAATGTGCGTTGCGCGGCTGCACTACGAATGACAGTTGACAACGCAGATCTGCTTGTCGATCAGTTTGTCAACTGTTCCTGGGACATAACGAGAGTTTAGCTGGAGAGTATGAAAGTAACCCGATCAGCGTCTTCCGGCCAGTAACAACAGTTGTTACTAATGTGCTACTAAAGTTTACTTACTTTCGATGTTTTCCGCGCACCGTTTCTATAACAGTGCTCAACACTCAGCTTCCGTTCGTCGCTGTGGAATACAGCACCTCACAGCTGCGGCCTGTCAACTTTGCCGCCCAACTTTTGAGAATCGTAGTTGTTTACTGTTTGTTTTCGAGGATGCTCGACGTCACAGATACGCGGTGCATGCAGGTCCGCTTCGGAAGTAATTCATGTTGAGTGGGTCACGTTTGCTGAGCGCACAACCACCATTTTACCTTCGCTGGAAGACGGGAGCTTGCGCTTTCAATCTAACCAAGATTTGAGCAGATCTTTCTGACACGGCCGCGCATTTTTCTGTACTGGGCTTGCTAGTGTGCAGGAGGGATTGGTATAGTGACGAACATTTTTTCTGAAAGCATTGATTAGCTCCTGTAACATATACAATTGATTTCGTATGGGGTTAGATGCATGCCACGCAGCGGATATTAGAATGCGATGGAATGGAAGTCTGCGTGGATTGTGACTTCACCTAACTCTGGATTTATGTCCGAGATTTGTTGGCATACCCAGTTTGTATAACGTGTATGAAAAGACTTAAGCTGATTTAATGGATATCAGGAGAGCGTATTATACACACAAGGGCATTCATGCATGTTTTGCAAGATGCATAGTTTTCATATCTTCATTACTTTTATCCTCTTCTTAACCACTAAAAAAATTTTTCATAAAATCTGCCGTGCCTAGTTGAGAAAGAAAAATCTGTAACTTTGTTCAGCTTTACGTGGGAAAGTTTAGTTTGTCTGAAATCTATATTTTGTATTTCGACTCATTGCAAAAGCTTTGTCGATCTGTTTTTTTTTCGTGCCATGTATACCTGGTCCTCAGCTCAGAAGGCTGCTCTTTGTGGTTCTGGGGAGTTACAGTAAAATTTTTACAAATGTGAAGACATAGTGAAGAAACTCAGACAACACTGTACAAACGAGGCCGTGTAAAAGTGTCATTAACTTTTAAAATCTTGGACATTATTGTTTTTATGTTTCAGTGTGATCTGAATCTGAATAATCTGTCGAACATTTGTATACATGGCGTGGCTAGCATCTGTGTTTCAAAATCAAGGTGTTGGATTGATAAACTTTAGTAGTTTCACTCATGCGTGAAATATTTGGTGGAAGCACTAATTCACCACATGTAACTGCCCATCCGTCACATACTTCTTTATAATGGAGGTATCTGACAAAGTTATGAATTAACCGTTTGCTACTGGTTAGGAAATTGTTACTCATGCTTTTCTGTGTGTGGAATGGGAACGAGAGTACGCATTGCACGGGCAAACGAGTTGTGGCGAACTCAGTAGGTTGCGAATGTCAGTAAGGCTAATGCCATTAAATTTATGCGTGTGGCACCACACGAATGCCATTAAAACTTAAGGCAGTAAGCACTTAATGGCATTAAATCTGGCTGCGTGGCACGGGTATTACAGAAAACCCGCCGTCGGTGGCGATGTAGGGTCATGATGTCACAGCCACATGACCTTGGGCGGGAATTTGAAACAACTCATAAGGCTCACTTGAAATGTGACGTCATGCATGGAATGAGAGTGATTAAAACGTGACATGTAATGCATATTAATGGTCATCACATGTCGCAAATGATTTCACTTTATGAAGTAATTCGTTTGGCTTAAAAAAAAATTATAAGAATTTTAGGTGGGATTCGAAACCGCGACCTTTCAGTTTTGAACCAGACATGCTGCCAGTTAAACACTGTATGGCTTGCGAACAAGTGGGAGTTTATATGTATGTATATGTATGTATGCATGTATGTATGTGTGTATGTATGCATGTATGTATGTGTGTATGTATGCATACCTCATAGGGTCTTTTATGTAAAGTGTTATTTTGTGCCACAGGCCGCTGTAGCGTCCTACTCTTAAGGCAGATCTTTAGCGTTCCCCTAGTAGGGAAAATTTTTAAGCAAGGATTGCGAATTCCTGTTTTTGGAACTGAATGGGTTAAGGCCCCTTCCTGCCTTGGAACTTAGTGATGCAGTTTAGTTTGCCAAGACACCAAAGTTGACTGTCACAGCATTTTGCTGGCACAAAACAAAGCACAGCGCATGGCTTAGGAATTTAATTTCCTATCCACCTATATTGTTCCCATGTCTCTCTGTCACACTCTGGTGATTGCAACTCGTATTGAGAGTGAAATCTAAATAAGGAAAGCACTCATGCATTGGAAGCATGCACAGGCATTTAATTTGCATCAGGTTAGAGGTTGTCTATCAATTTCTAATTAAAGGGATACTAATGACAACTTCATTGAATTTCCGCCCTTGTAAAAATCAATTGTTCGTCTCCTTATGGCTATAATGAAATTCGTTCAGCAGCAAAGACAAACTTACTGCACAGGAAGTTCGATTCAGAAATGCAACTTATTTTTCTACTGCTCGATTTAAACTAGTGGGTTCAAGACCAAAAAGGCCTTTGTGATCACGGTTTAACGGTGAATGGCCTTGAAGTCTAGCCTCGGTGATCTCTTCGCATGAAACTGTATTGACATCACCACAGCTTGCTTGCCAAAATGACCGATGAGGGCAGTACTAGTAATTCAGTTTTTGCCCTTTTCTTGCTTAACAAAGGCTTTTTTTTGAGTGCATCTGGCCTTGTTACCATTATAGTCGGATACAACTTAAGTCTGCAGTGAAGCTCTGCCCACATTCAGCCTCCGCGCACAGAATCCCTCCGTGACAGAAAAGTAGTCCGCTGCTTAAACGTTTCTTGTTTCCTAAACAAGAAGCTAATCAGAAGAAAAAAAATTATGAACTCTAGAATTTGGATACAGGGATTGTTTGTTATAGTCAGACATTAAAAAATTCAGCGGGCACTTTGCCTCTCTAAAGTGCTGCAAGGAGAAAGCGTTTCCAACTGTCTTTTTTTTTTATTTTTTTTTCATAATTTTTATTTTCGTTTCTTTTATTTTTATTTATTTGATTTTTATTTTGTTTCTTTTCTTATTTTTATTTATTTTATTTATGAAACCCTGCATTCACTAGATGCGCCTTTATTGATCCTCAAAGCCTGAGCCGACGTGGCGGAGTGGTAGCGTCTCCTCTTCAAATGCCAAAGGCCCTGGTTCGATTCCCAGCCTCGGCACAGGTTTTTCTTTTTAAGTACTGACGCCGAAATGCGTACAGATTTGCTAACATTCCTTGGTCACAACTGTATGAGGCATTAAAGGCTTTCACCTTAAAAGCTGATTTCATTTACTGTTGAAATTGTCCAGCGGAGTAATACAAGACACCACGGACCTCAGCCCAGTGTTAGCAACTGCCGTTTTCTTAAGCTGTATCCTACTATAGAAAGCGATAATCTATCGGCACAGGCCTACTTCAGTTAGTCGTCAGTGTCTTTGTTAATGGCGTGGTTGACTTTCCTGTGGAAAAGGAAACTACAGCTGGTTTGTTTCTGTCGCTCCGAGCACTTTTACTGTTTGTGTGCAGATACAGTGGAAGAAATGGCCGCCTTCAAAGCACAGCGACCCTGGAGGCCCACCATCCGCCAGCAGAATGGATCGGCGAGGAGCGAGGTAGGACTATGGTTGACTGCAGTCGAAGTGGATGCTTGGTCAAGTTTATGGGACATTGTAGGGGCATTGCAAAGGGACGCGAACGAGCGAAAAAGTAGAGCCCTCTCTATGTGCTTCTTTGCTTGTTCGTGTTCGTGCACTGTTAAAGACGACAATAGTCAGAGCTTTAGGAGTCGATGGGTTTCGTCTGTGAGTTGTTGGTACTGAGCTTGAGGAGTCAGCTTGCTAGAACGATGTCCTTCCAGTGTATACAGCTCATACTTACTGACTGAGCGCTTGGTCGTTTTTACACTAGAGTGTTAAGGAGGGGATGAAGGGATCGTAGGCAACTTTTCTATTTTTCCACTTAGAGTGATGAAATTTGGCAGACTGGCTTAAAACAGCATCAAAAAATCAGATATAAGTTTCAGAATGAGAGCTTCAGTAGGTTTCCTTTTATCGGTGTTTATATGTTGTCCCCGTGTTGCTTACTTGTAGAAAGCTAACAGGCTACAGGTCTGTAAATGCTTTTAATATTTACCAAGAAGTGTGGTGTAAATCAAGACTCTCTTAATTTCTTTAAAGGACACAATATGCACCTTTTTTTATGTCTAGAATGTATCATGCTCTAATTACCATGTAATGAAAACTTGCAAGCCTAAATGGTAAATCTGAGACTGTTTCAACGCAGACCACATTTCAGTGATCACAACAAAACAAACGGGGTGAAAATCCATGCACCCATTGCTGTGCTATGCTTTCCACAAGCAAGGTATTAAGCTCAAAACAAACTTTCGAGGAAACAAGCCTGAAAGTTCTAAGCTAGCACACACTGTCTATGTGTAGATGCCGACAAGTGTTTTTTTTTTTTTTTGGAGCACTTAGTTTATTTTCGGGCGAAATATTTCAGTACAGCATAGAAACAGTGTTGGAGATGCCAGAAAGTGTACTTTTCAAAAATCGACTTTTTTCGCGATTTTTGCGGTCTGATCCCCACATCCCCCTTTAAAGGCCCTGTTACCCAGAAAATCCGGTGCTGGCGTCATCGCCGTCAGCACTGTTGAGTGAAAAATCATGAGCATGACTCTGGCAGGTGGTCCCCAGAGAGCAACCTAGGAGGCAGGTATGGTCACCTAGGTCACGTGACCTTGCAATGTCATCACAACCTGCCCACCGGATAGTGAGCAAACTGCCCACCTTGGCAGGTGGCCGCTGAATTACTGATTGGTCACCTGGGAAGGGCAATCTGTGCTGCAAAAGGCACGCTTCAGGAAGCACCTGCCATCACAGGGTAGTGGTGCATCGCTTAACCGTTGCACCACTGCGCCGGAAGGGGTGTGAGGACTCCCATGGATCTATGAATGCAAAGTAGAGAATGACCTTCTGCATAGATGGGAATTGACTCATTACGCTATCACATCATAACCCTTAAGGCTGAGCTTAAATGTCTCCTTCAATTTTTTTAATTCCTTCATTCCCTCTCTCCCAGCGCGTCAACCCAAAATGAGACAGTTACCACATATTTCCTTCCCTCAAGGCCTTCTGCTTCAAGACAGGCTATTATTGTGCCTTTCCACATAATGTTCTCCTCAGCTCATGGAGAGGTACACTCAGCATTCCAGGGCTTGTTTTAACAATGTTTTCTGATGTTTCAGGTGTTATGTTTGTTCAAACATTGTGTCTGACCAACTGGCACCTCAGTGTACTTTGTTAACATTCATTTCAGGCATTTCATACCACTCACTGCATTTCATACCGCATTTCATCGACTCACTGGTGATGCGCATGCGTAGCTGTGCAATGAACAAAAGAATGACGTTAGTCCTTGCGAAAACATGCGGCTTCCAGCGCACTTTTTGTCATGAAACTCGAATAGCCAGGGCCTCTCCTAGCTTTTCCTTCCCCTTGTTGGCAGCCCTTTTTTTTAGTGGTGATTGTTAAGTGTTCTAATCATTCAGGCTTAATGCAGGTTTAATGCAGGCTTAAAGGGACAGTGAGGAGAACTCTATTAATATTTCTTTTATAGCAAAATCCGATAGTTCGGCATTTCATGGCTTCGTTGCCACTTGGCCAGCAGCGAAAGATGCATTTATTTCTATGAAATTTGGATTCGAAGTTGAAAAAGTTTTTCCCGCCACTCTGATTCAAACTTGGGACTCTCTTATGACGACACAGGACTAAGTGACGTGAAACATGACATGCACATGACGTAACGCAGACTCCGTGATTTTTGGCGGCCAGCAGTGCGGCCTAGCAACAGCCGAAAAGAAAGCTACCACCGGCTGCTCGTTGAAGGCACCTATCGGTTATTGTGGCCGTCTCTACCGTCGCTTCGCTTACGTTTGCACCGGCGTTTTGCCAGCGTTACGATGGATCCCGTTCTCGAAGTAGTCAACGAAGTTCTCGCAAATAGACACCTTTAGCATACCGTGTACCTTGTTACCGTTAGCGGAATACCGGGAGCCCGCCTACCGCAGGTGAGCAGGCGCTGATTGATCCTGATGCTGCAGGCGCGCGTGTAGCTGCTGGGTACGTGGCGCCATCTGGCGACGTCAAGGAGATTTGCGCATGCAGCTCCCGGAACTCAGGTACTGGTAACGGGAACACGGTATACGGTATGCTAAAAGTGTCTAATAACTTTGGCCTGCACTTCAGCGACCTCAGCCCCACAGAGCGCCAAGTAGTTGGAAGTTGACTGGCACAACCGGGAACGTTTCGCCGGGCGAGTGTACGAAGACTCAAGGTGCTCTTTACACTGCAAACAACCCTGTACGATCACCGAAAATCATGCCATCATAGTTTTTCATCGACGGTGGCGATCATCTGACCAACCTTAACAGGCCCCTTCAAAAGTTAACTAGCATTTGGAGCGGCACTCAGGAGTTCCTCTGCTATTCCGCGCCTGTATATCGAGGCGCGTCAAAACAACGCGGGCATGCAGAGCGCATAGACGCGAAGTGCCATGATATACCGAAACTCATCTGGCCGCCTGTGGCGCCGCTAAGTATTGATTTTCTTCACTTACAACATTCAGGTTGTCTTTTGTCGGTCTTCCTTGATTGATAAAAGCGCACTATTGGTTTCAAAACAAAACTTACTTCAGTATTCAACCTCGCAACCTTCGTTTGTCACCCTCAGTGATTCGTGGCTTCTCGTGTCCTAGTGTTGCTAGAACCATTGGTTCTAGCAACACTGTCTTGTCCTATGACGTCATCACGCTTGTACTTGCGAGTTTGGCCTGTGGCGGCGATACCTGTATTTTGGTTCTTGCTCTTTTCTACATTACAAGAGCTTTGTTGTCAGTATGAGTGGCGTTTTTGTAATCAGGAGCGGGTAATTTATCGATACAAACCAACTTCAATTTCTCCTCAGTGTCCCTTTAATGCAGGCTTAATGTAGTTACGAAAAGCTCATGAGATCATGAACGAAAAGGAGCATGGAAACGAAATATGCTCCTGCACGAAAGCTTATCAAGCGGCATTCTCACGAACAAGACCTTTTTGCAAGAGCCAGAATGTCAGTGTATTGAGTTTTTTTTTTTACTTTCAACAATGCATTTGCCCTCTCTTTCTTTTTCGAGGCTTTTTCACAAACGTTTGAATGCAACACCCTGCTTGGTGGGCAGTCTTGGTGAAACTTCTTGAGAAGTTTGTGCGAAAGTTTTTTTTACGGACCCTCAAACACAGTGGCTTTGTAAAAAGTGCATACACCATTATGGACGTCAGGTACATGTTATGAGGTTGTGCTCTCTTTAAACATGCACGCACTCCAGACTGCTGCTTCAGAGAACATTTCAACTTACTCCTGCCTCTTGCTATCTTCCTCAGCACTTATTTTAGTCGCTGGTTCAGTTGTCCAGATTCAGATTTAGTTTTGCCCCATAATTATGGCCAGCTTTTTTCCAGTAGTTCTGAAAAACTTCATTTCAAAATCTCAGTGTAGTGCTCCAGTTTTAAAAAAAAATGTGATCGAGAAATTTGGGGCTGTTTTGGGGTCGGACACATTGTGCAGTATATTACTGTTTTTGAACAAAGAAGAAGTGGTCAGTTGTGTTTTTAGCAACAGTTTCAACAGAAATTTCTTGGAAGGCTCTTAGATTCTTGCAGAAATGTTGTGCTGCATTCTTGCTGCAGTGTTGGTGTACTGAAGATATTTCAGTGGCTACAGCCAAGCCGGTGACCATGTTAACTTCCTGCTGGCATGTACAGACTGTTTCACACTTAGAGGGAAACGGGAAGTGCGTGATCACTCCGCTTCGGGAAGCACTGCCGCTGAGAGCCAGGGAAAAATCGGTGGCAAAGGCACATGCGCACTAAGCATGGCTAGCTAGGTACTCTTATTGCACGTGTGTGCCTCGAGGTGCCAAATCTGGCTGCCTTTCGCCGGCAGCTGTTCTCGAAGTGTGACAGTCATACGCTCCCAGTTCCTCTTGTAAGTGAGAAACGGCATGTAATGGTTCTGAAGAAGATGAAGGTTGTCCAACTTGAGTGTAAGCTTTAAGTTGTGAACGCTTACACATTTTTGCTCATGAAAGCTGTTGCAGTCAAGAAGCTGGAAACACACGTTCAGCTTATTGACACACATTTCCAGTTAGTGCATCATAAATGTCTTTGACACATGTTTTTGTTACAAGAAGTGAACTGACTTTATATCATTTATTTACCCTAAGGGCCCTTTCGGGCATTACATAGGGGGGGAATACAACTCTTCAAGATTGGTTATTTATGCACATAAGCGAAGAAAAAGAAAGCTGATCAAAGAAAGCTGACGATAACACCAGTACATAACTCAAGCCTATTTTAGTTCCTCAGCGTATTTTGTGCCACTAGTGTCCACATCTCTTCCATTCTTTGAGTGGTGCTAAAGCTGATGCAAAGAATTGCATACTTCAGCTTCTCTCCTCATATGGTGTATATCTCATGTGCCATGCGTGTCTTGCTCATCCCGGCATTTCCGTTATGGACCATGGTGTATTCAGTGAAGAGACCACAGGCGTTTTTGGTCACTATATAGTTTCGTCTTGTTTCTGTGTGTTGGTGAGAAATGCAAATCCTATAATACTGTATTGTAATGAGGGTCGTTTGATTTATGCCGATACCAATGCGTGCAGCTTACAATCGCAAGCATTAGATGGAGGTAGCAGGAGTGACGAAAAATGCCCGATCTACTACTGTTGGTGCACGAATTTGCAATCCCTTGGTCGGCACCACCTTAACTGTCCTCTGTGTTTAACCCTTTCACTGTCACGGACGTACCGGTACGTTTTCGCGCTTCCCCCCCACAGTGTCACTGACGTACCGGTACGTTCTCTATCGTGCGTTCAAAATTTCGCGCTTGAGCGCAAAGCTGACGCTCTTGGACTAGCTGCGCCATCTCTTGAATCTTTCTACAAGTTCGTATTTCCGCCCCTTACTGTTTTGGTACGTATATTGAAGAGTACGGAGCGACTGCCATCCCACACCTCTCTCTTTGCTGAGTGGCGTGGTCGCATGTGGTTATGGGTCCAAGGGTTGTTCTGCCTTCTGCCGCTGTTTTGCAGGTTTTTATTTTTCTTCTGTCGGCGTGTGAGCTACGGCGCTTCAAGTTCAAGGGCGCGCGCCGTTGCCACTCCGAGAGTCAGAGACTGACACATGACTCGATCGCTGCTTTCGCTCTCTCCTCGCACCCTCGCTTGCGGCTGGCAGCAGCAAAAGCAAAGCCCCTCAACTTTGTTTTAGCCTTTTTACATCTCCCCTCTCTCATCTTTATTACACAGCGTCCCATTTCTCTCCGTTTTGCGGGCCACTGAAAGCACACCCCCGCTGCGCGCGGTTACTTTCGGATATGGCTGACCGCGCGGGACCTTCCTCTGCGCATTGGAGCGGTGGCTCTGCAGATTCTAAATACGAGCCGAGCCGAGCTCGGATTCGGACTCTGACAGCGTCTCATCTGAGGAAGAGGCGAGTTCCGCATCATCAGATTCTGACGTTGAAACGGCGGGACCATCATCATCCCGGAAGTGTGCTGGGGGTGCGTCACGGGCAGAAACACCCGACAGCGAAAGGGTTAAGAGGAAACAGGTTTTGGAACTTTTTCTTTATGTTTGGACTAAATGTAATGAAAATGAAGAGTCTTGATCTGCTTTTTATGCTGACTTCGAATATGTAACTGCTATTCTGATATGTAAATTAGTTTTCAGGATATTAGATATTATCACTCCTTTGTTTGCAAGAACATTAGGTAAAAAACGCACACTGACGAGAAAACTATTATTAACATGTGACTAGATAGTATACGGTACAAAGAATGTGATGTCGAAGTACTTTTTTTGATTAAGCCAATATTAGTTATTTTACAACTTGTTGAAGTTCAGTGTAGGGACTGGTTGACGAGCAGTTTAAATTAGAGTACAGAAAAAAAATTTGCAAGCAAAAATCGAGAAACTAGTTACCAACATTGTGTACTTTAATCATTAAGCAGCATGCTGCAATAAAAACTGTTTGTTTATCTCCTCCTTGTTAACCAGCAAACTCAAAAATTTGTTTCAAGAAAAAAGGAAAAACAATCAGATTATCTCGTTTGCGCCTTATAAAGTGGAATTACACCAAAAATACTGACCCAGAGAATGAATAGATACATCTTAAATATGTAAAAGACAGGATGTAGATTTCAAACATGTCGTTCTTCAAAAAAAAAAAAAAAAAAGATTTTTCTTGTGATTTCCGGGCTCTCAAGGCCCCTCTCCCAAACTAAACCGCCGCGGTGGCTCAGCGGTTATGGTGCTCGGCTGCTGACCCGAAAGACACGGGTTCGATCCCGGCCGCGGCGGCTAGAATTTCTTTGGAGGAGAAATTCTAGAGGCCCGTGTACTGTGCGATGTCAGTGCACGTTAAAGAACCCCAGGTGGTCGAAATTTCCGGAGCCCTCCGCTACGGCGTCTCTCATAGCCATAGTTGCTTTGGGACATTAAACCCCATAAACCAAACCAAACCAAACCGAACCAAATTAAACCTTTTTGTGGCCGTGTAGAGATGGTACTTGACAATTGATTTGCTGTCAGTAGTGTACTTCAACATTGGGTTTTTATTCATGCACTGAGTTGTTTTTCCTTGTGTATTCATTTTTCATGCAATAATTTATTGCCATATCCTTGCAGTAGTTTTGCTTGATGCTATTTTTCATGCAAATTAGAAATGGATGACATGGTGACATGCGTGGCTGAAATGTGTGAAAGAAAGCGTCAGTTCAGCAGGACGGAATAGAATGTGTTTACAGTGTTTACATTTCCTTGGACTGCAGACGCCTTGCTCACCAGTGCAACAAGATGAAGATCACGCCCGGTCAGTGCAGAGGCAGCGGCTGATCGAAGAGGTCCTCCGCGAGTACGAGTTGTCGTTTATGCCCATGAGAGTTCACACAGCCATGCAGAGTAGGGTGCTGCCAACCGGGCTGGAGCAGCTGGACGGAGCGAGACTGAACAACAACCAGGGTCAGAGTTTGCTGACCGTGGCCAGTAACGGTGATGTTGTGCCCAGAAGCATCCACATGGCCCTCAAAGAGAAGCATGACGCTTTGGCACGAGACGTGAAGGAGCTCCGGTCTTTGAACAACGATCTTCAGAAGGTCCTCAAGTCTAAGATTTTTCGAGCGGGTGAGTGTTTGCTATAACTGTGAAAGTTTTTGAACACTACACTTGTCGTAGAATGTCAGACATGTCCGTGGATGTTGTTTGCGGCCACCATGTCTTGTTAGGGGAGGTTTCATGGGATGCTCACAGCGAAATCGTTATAGTATATTACATTTCCAGTCGGTGTAGTATTAGTCTCTGATGCAAAGCTTCTGGAGATTTATTTATTCACCCGCTACAGTGGTTTAGTGACTTTAGCATTCATTTCTGAGCCCTATAATAATCTTTATTTTCCTTAAGCCACGTAATGATTTTTTGTCTCATGCGAGAGTGGCAGAACGTGCAATTTCATGCATGAAGCCACAAAATCATGTGACATGCTTGGACTGGCTATAGGGAAGGTGCTGGATGTACATTTTGTTTTCTATGTTTTGTTGTGTTTTCTTGTCATTCATGCTGTATTATTCCTACACAACTGTAGACATGCTGCTGAAAGCCAGAGTATGCATGTGCTGTTTTGCACTGCGACAGTTCTAATTTCCCAGAAAAATTATTGATGCAAGGCACAGAATTATTATCACTCACACTGTGGAAAAACGCATGCTGAGTTGCCCCTTTTGCTTGATGTTTGCGTTAGTTCTGTCACCGGAGCCCAGTATACTATACAAGGACATTTGATTCGATATTTGAAAATTTCAAATAGTCGCATAACCCTACTGTTTATATCCACCACATCTCTGTCCTTGGCCCTCCTGGGGCAGGATAAGACATTGCTGGTGTTTCAGTAATAGGGCTTTGTGGTGTGTGTGCGCTCTTTACAATGGGCCTTGCTCATCTAGTTTTGTCACCCTGAATAGGCTTTGAAGGGGTGCTTTTTTCCGAGTCTTGTGTTCTTTTCTGCCCGCGAGCCATGGTTCCAGGCTTAAGCGAAAGCGCTTTGGAACTGGCCACCGCTTATTATAAAAGGACTGACGCTGTTACCTGTTAGCGTAGACACAGTAAATTCGCTCAGAAATGAACGCAGGTCTGATTTTCATCACTCTTTCGACAGCAAAGGGAGCAAAAAAGTGGAACATCCGAATGCCACCTCGCATCAAGATTTGCCGGTCGCAGTTACAGAGTTGAGCCATTTGCGAAATCATCGCAGGCAGTCTTATGCCAAATTGCATGTGTATACGCACGTCTGTGCATTAATTCCTATTCCACGGGCTGTGTCAGCGGCATCATTCAAAGTGGAGACTCCCTTTGGCGGCCATTTTTGGTGCAACGAAAAAAGGGAGGCATATTTGGATGCATAAAAGAAATGAATTTGCTAGTTACTCGGAAAACTTCGCTGAAGCTGAACCGCACTCTGAATATTGTTTGTTGTTGTTGTTTGTTATGTTTCACTGGCGGAGGATCGGGAATACTTCCTTGTGATGGAATGTTCATTGTAAAGGAATTGGACTGTGTGTCATAACCCCAACATTTATAAGGTATTAAATGCACTATTTCAGAGGGCAAATTGATTTATGCCACGTCAAATGATGTTGTCCCAATCCCAGCAACGATTTCGGATGCTCCAGAATCAAATGGTAAGTTTCCATTCTTTATTGTCTGTGAGATTTCCAGTTTGTAAGAGATAGGCTCTGCATTAATAACGCTACTTTGCTCATTAAGCTGCTTCGTGGAAAGTGACGTTAGCACATAGCATCAAAATGCTCACATTGATCAAGCATTTGCACAGTTAACGGCGTTTGATTACTTGAAGAACTCTTATGCATTTTTTTTGCATCATGTCATTAAGTGTGTGTTGTTTGCCTCAGAAAGCATTTAACATTTTACATGGTGCTTTAAATTGACGTTAGTAGTAACGATTATCGTCAGATGAGAGCTCCGGCTTATCTCCTTGCACGAAATTCTCAGCCTTTCTACTATGTCTAATTCTTTGGTGCCTTCAAATACATTGGCCTTCCCATATTATGCAATCTACCTCTCTGTTTGGCTGCTTATGTACTTCTCAGTCATTACTTTGAATGCCATTACCTCATGTTGAGATTGTAGCTTCTTGATCGGTTTCAATCCAGCTTATAGTGGGGAATCCCCTTAGGTGGTGAAGGTATTAGTTAGGGTGCAATTACTCACTGGTATCCACAGTTGTAGCTATATGGCAATGCTCTGATGGATGCTGATGACTACTTACTGTCTAATTTAAATCTACCAGACCTTGGGGATATCCCCTAAGTAGATCAGACTGGCACCATTCTCACTTCGAATTTTTGTATCAATCCGACCTCACCCTGTGTCTGCTAGCCGTCCTCGTCGTCTTACTTGGTTGAGTGAATGGCCCAGACAGGCAGTGATTCCAGGTGTAATTTGTGAACCAGGACGAATTTTTCATCAACTACAAAGTGTCTGTTAAATCTGTAAAGCCTCTGAAAGCCTTGTAGTCATGTGGTTGTGCTGAAGTAAATGCTAATAATATGTATGATTTCTCCCTAGAGCAGAGCCCTGATTACACAACTTACATAGTATTGTGCAAAACCGTCGTGTAATCTGGGCATCATATAATCGGAAACCTCGTACAATGGGCACATTCAAGTAATAAATGTGCCACCGCGTTGGCTCATTGGTTATGGCGCTCGGCTGCTGATCCGATAGACACGGGTTTGTTCCTGGCGGCAGCGGTCGAATTTCGATGGAGGTGAAATCCTAGAGGCTCGTGCATTGTGCGGTGTCAGCGGTCGAAATCTCCGGAGCCCTTCACTAAGGCATCCCTCATAGCCTGAGTCGATTCGGGACGTTAAACCTCAGTAAACCAAACCAATCAAGTAATAATTGCGCTCGCTACTCTGGCTCTCAAAGTGAACTGTATCTTTATTTCACCCACTCGGTATAAAAGTTCCCCTGTTTTCAATCTGCGAGGATTTGTACTGAGATTTTGCTGCCAGGTGATGTTTGGCTTCGACAAAGGGCGTTGCGTGCGTTACGAGTGTGAACTATGAGTAACACAGGCACAAATACCTGGCAGGTGCAGATCTGGGTGCCATGCTTGCACCTGTTCGTGTCCGCAGCTGTGCACCTGCCCAGACTGGCACCATTACACACGCGGGCACGTAGGCACATGGCATGTATGCTTAGAAACTGTCTGCGAAACCAGGGCTTTGGCTTTGGAGACAACCTGAACCGAAACCATGTGAAGCAGATGTTCCAGAAATGTCATTCAGTTGAGAAGAATACTTTGAGATTTCGAATGACAGACATTGGGATTGAATCGAATATTGAATACTTTGCTATTTGACTGAATATTCAAAATTGTGAGACGTTCGCACACCCTTGGAAAAAATGCAACGTTAGTGCAGGACTGGAGTGCACCAATGCCGACGGTGCTCTTCGTGCAGCGATGTATGTGCAACGCACCGGGCGAGATCTCATGATGTCGCTAGGCCTAACATGCTTTACGCTGAAGCTGCAGAGGAAAGTGCTTTCAAACTTGCCTTTGCTGGCTGCACGAGATGTAATCTTGGTACCAATTACCGCCAACACAATATATGTTGAAATGAATGTACAAATGATTTCCTCAATGCCTTTGCCAGAATAGCAAGCGAAAAAGTGGGGCAGGCGAGAGCCACCTCACATTGATGGTCACGATTCGCATACACAGAGCCGGGACGATTGGCAAGATTGTCACCACAGGCAGTCGTGTGCTGCTTCACGTCGTTATACGACTATGTTTGCACTTCAATTTCAAATCAAAATGCCTAGGGGTGATGTAAAGTGCTACACCAACCTCTTTCATTCCAGACTGTTTGTTCCGGCTGGCCGTCATATGAGGCTGGGCGCATGTAATTTTGCGTCGTATAATCAAGACTTTTATTGCATTAGCTCTAGGAGAGGTTTGTCAGGTCCATGCCTGTTCTACATATAAATGCGGGTCGCTGCTTGACCAGCGGACGTATAATTGAGGTTCCGCTTGATTGGGTAGGTTTTGTGTATTATCTTATGTTTATTGGCAATGCTTGTGTGGTTCATTCAAGATTGAAAAACTTTGGTTTGTGAGTAGGTACTGCCACAAAGATTTCAGTACATCGAACGATACAGCAACTGTTAGCACAGACTCAGTATGCCTGTTTTTGCTGTAATCTGTTTATGTGTCATATATTCTTGTTGGTAGCTTGTGCAGTGGTTGGATCTCGGCTTTGATAGAGCACCATATTTCATCTTTCATTGAAGCAACGAACTGTTTGCTACTGTGAAGCCTTTCGTGGGTAAAATGCCACCACGAAACGCTGCCTTTGCGTGTTATTTCATTGCGATTAATTCAGTGCTTGCATTCAATAATATGAATTAGGTTTTCTAACTAATCATTTTCATTTTTACCGCTTGGAACCTGGCTGCAACTTTTTGGGCTTCTGTATGCTTTCCACTCGCAGACCACTCATTCAGGCATGGAGGCTGTGCAGAGTCAAGTGTTCCTTCAGAAGGTAAGCAGCTGATATACAATGCTATACAATACAATACAATACAATACAATACAATTTATTCACCACTTTTTCATACACATAAGTCTGCTGGTCAGGCTAAGCACAAAGCGCTTCTTGGCTGACCTGGCAGTTGGTGGATACATCTTCAGTAAATTTGCTATCCAAAGAAGTGATCAGATAGCAGGATTCTGTCCTGCTCGTCACGAAAAAAAGAGAAAAATGAGAACAAAAGGGAAAAGGCCAGTAATACATGATAAGCACATCTAAGAAGGCAAGACACATGAGGTATGCAAATAGAAACTGTTGACACCTGCAAAGCCATAAAATATCATTCTTGCATTGTTGCTAAGCACCACTTCCTAATGCTTTTCACCATTGCTTTCCTTTGTTCAATATTGTACAGGTCGTCATTAAGCTCGTTAAATAGCGTGGGGACATGATAGTTTCTTGTTTTTTTTCTGTACTTTGGGAAAACTCTTGGCTGAGTGTATCTTTCTATTTTCCTGAGAGTGACTTCTTTGTGTAAAGGTACTTTGGAATCACTTGTGAAATAGTGCCTCGTAATCGTATCTTTTTGTTTTCTTCTGATAATGTCTTTGGCCTCTGGTATCTCTAATGAGCGTTCACCATATGAAAGATTTAGATAGAGTTCTTGCGCAAGTTTCTGCAATGAGAAATTATTCACTGCTAGCGAAGGCTTTGGAACATGTAAATTTTTGTGTTTTCATTAATGACGCTGAAAAGCTGAGATCTGCGTTCCCCGAGGCCTTCAAAAGGTCTCTGAAGCAGTTTGCGCCGAGGACATGAAGTGTGAAAGACTGATAGAGACTGAATGATGTGTCATCCTCGCGCAAGAAATTTTGAGTCTAGCTTACGTAGCTTACATCGGTGATTAAGGGGGGAAGCTGGTCTTAGAAAAAAAATTTGTTTATGAAGTCGCAATAATGGAATCTTCTAGTAACATGTATTTTTGCGTGCTGATTCCAAATACTATATAATTTAATTTTATGTAAAACAAGTCCTTGTGTACTTATATAATATGTTGTTTAACTTTTTGCCGAGTGCTTTCAGTAAATTTTGCTGCAGGAAACTTGCTAGGACGCATGCCATTGGCTTGTCTTGACAACAAACTATGCAATAAGGGCAAAATTATTATCCTGCCCATCATAGGAGTTGAGTTACAGGGTTTTGAGTTTGCCACTTCACAGACGGGAAGGAACTGATGATTTCAAAATCCTATAACTCACCTTCTATAAGAGGCAGGATGATAATATTACCTTAATTGCATAGCTTGATGTCAAGAGAGACCAATGGCGTGCATTCTAACAGGTTCCCTGGAGTAGAATTTCTTTCAAACTTTCGGCAAAAGTTACCCAACATACTGCATAAGTGCACAAGGACTTGTTGTACATAAAATTCAATTGTGTATTTGGAATCAGCACGTGAAAATGCATGTTCGCCAAAGATTCCATAGTTGTGACTTCATTGATAAAAATTTATTTCTAAGACCCTCTTCCCCCCTTAATGGTTACCCTCTGCCTTTTCCCACTCAACTTCGTGCACTGGAGGGAGCCAGACAAAAAAATAAAAGGTTACAGGCTGGAACTGCGTTGTGCCTGCAGCAGATACATCACCCCGCTCTGTTTACGCTTCAGTTGACTGCCTGCACACTGGCCGTGCTTCAGAGTAGCTGCTATGCCTGCCTCGTCTACCAACGTCTTTGTGGTTTTTCTCACCCTTAGAGGGCGTGACGTTTCAAGCCGAGCCAATGAAAGCCCCTCACAGCAGATGTCACGTGGGCCACGTGGCATAGTATGGCAGGATTTGCACTAGAATTTAGAGCACAGATCTTTTTGGGAAAACTTCGAACTGGACGGCTTTCATAGTAGCCTTGTAAAACTCTAAGTGGCTCCAAGTCATGCTTTGCCTTCAAATTTCGAAGAAATGACGGTTCACGAGTATGAAGAAATGAGGCGTAGATGGTTTACAAGTTATTTGCGTTATTGCCAAAGTTCTTCATCTGGCCGTCGAGAAGATGCAGGCCGTAAGATTGAATGTGCGTGCAAAGCTTGGGGCGCAGTTTATCACGCGACACCACCGCTCATGTGGTGACTTTCGGTAGCCTTCAGCTTCAAACATATCTTGGGCTGCATAAGATGTTTTGTGAAGACTCGCCTGCATTTATTGAAGACTCCACAAAAGCTGGAGATGCATGGTAGTCGGCGCGTGAGCTAAATAGTGAGTGTCACCATACTGTGTTTTAAGAAGAAGGTATTAACTGCAACCAGGGACTTTATTTTGGTGTGTAAGAAGAAGGGCGCGTTTCGATTATATAGCTTTGGCTGCATTGCCAGAAAAAGACTTCACGGATTATAGCACTGCCAACGTCATCTTTGTAGTCGAAACACTTGCATGTGTAGTGCTACATGAATTCGCTCCTAGTCCTTAGCTTGGTAGCAGGAAACGGCAACAATAGGGACACAATGTATACACGACGTACATTTGTACCATCAGTCTGTGCTTTGGTGGGAATCAGTGTACTGTATAACCTTGTCGCAACAGATCCAGTTTCAATGGATATTCGGATACTGCATACCAATCTGTGCTATTTCGTTGGTTTTCCTATCTCTTCTATTTATTAAACTTTGCTTACTGTTGATTTGGCTGCAGCAGACATAAGGGACTAAATTTGGGGGATAATTAGGAGGTTAGTGCTTCGTTACAACAGATTTTTCGGCAGCAAACGGTGCCTGCTTTCAAATGGTTCTCTGTGCACATTTACGATGCATGGCAACAGCAGCAGCGATAATGGCAGGGGCCATTTTGACATCATTGCCGCCGCGGTGGCTCAGTGGCTATGGTGCTCGGCTGCTGTCCCGAAAGACGCGGGTTCGATCCCGGCCGCGGCGGTTGAATTTCTTTGGAGGAGAAATTCGAGGCCCGTGTACTGTGCGATGTCAGTGCACGTTAAAGAACCCCAGGTGGTCGAAATTTCCGGAGCCCTCCACTACGCCGTCTCTCATAGCCTTAGTCGCTTTGGGACGTTAAACCCCATAAACCAAACCAAACCATTTTGACATCATTTTATTATCATTGGATATCGACACCGTGTATGAATAAACTGAATTTTAGTCTATCGATGCGCAACTCAACAGCCATGGCATTCCAAAAAAAGAAATAGAGGCCAAACTTGAACTTAAATCGGCCACCCCTCCACTTGCAGCCCAAGCTAGTCAAGAAAACAAGTCTGCTGCATGCTCCTTGGCATGTAGTCCTTCACAAACCCATGCTCGCTTGTCTTGCATTCATGGGCCTCTTGCGCAGTTGCTAGCTTTTCTCAAACTATTTTGCAATGTGCTGCTGCGGTGGCTCAGTGGTTATGGCGCTCAGCTGCTGGCCCGAAGGATGTGGGTTCGATCCCGGCCGCAGCGGCCAAATTTCGATGGAGGCGAAATTCTAGAGGCCCGTGTACTGGGCAATGTCAGTGCACGTTGAATAACCCCAGGTGGTCGAAATTTCCGGAGCCCTTCACTGCGGCGTCCCTCATAGCCTGAGTCACTCTGGGACATTAAACCCTCAGAAATCATAAGCCAAACTTCTGCAGTGCACATTACGTACTTCCCATGGGATGTTGGCATCACAGCAGCTCCAGAAGTTAGATGGTCCCAGAAGGCCGACTGGTTGGAAGGAGATTGAAGACAATAAAAGAGTGCACCTACCACGCTTGCACGCTTTGCTTTCCTGAATGACTGCCCGGTGAGCAGTGAACCGAACCAGCACCTCCCTAACTGACCAAATACCAGCAAGCCGCCATTAAAGGTTCTGCGCTGTTGAAATTAGGCGAAGCGCATGCTCCGGAGGTTACTGTCTGAAAGATTGTGCCTATGCTGTCTATTGGGCAGTGGTGTTGTATATTTGGGAATATCGGCGGTGGAGCCAATTTTTATGCCAACTTAACGGGTTTTTGTGGATTAAACTTCGCTTCCTGGATAGACTGTGGCTAATAGTTCAAATCATCATCAAAATTTTTTATTGCAGGAAGCCTGTAAATTTCTGTCGGTAATGTCAAATTAGTTGCATACTCATGTGTATGTACGGCTAAGTTTTGCCATTGTTTATGTGTCCGATAGCTATCGTTTATGGACGTGATGAATGCAGACAAATGCAATGCCTTCTAAGGCTTCACAGTCAACGAAATGGAAGCAATATCGCTAAAAAAAAAGCTGCAAATTATAGAGCACGTGGACAAGGGCAAAACACACACAGACGTGGCAGAGACCTTTGGCCTATTGGTGCGAACCATCAACATGATCATCAAGAACAAGGGGACGATCCTGACAAATCGAGTGACTGGCGACCTGCAACTGAAGAGGTTCCGATTCCGTGAGGTGTTGTATCCAGAAGTTGAGGAATCCTTGGTAATATGGAGTCGTGACACCTGTTTTTGAAACAACCCATGATTGGTTTTCTTTTGGCCGGCGCTACTGCAAGGGCCACACGGACGTGTTTGACGACTTCCAGACTGGGCTTCCGTCAGTGTTTACAGTGAGAGTCAGGTCGTCCCTCCCAAGATTGCTAGTCTCCTACATTCTCACACAGCGCTCGGCACTGGCGACATCGTGCTCTTGGAACTTGTCAAAGTTCTCATGAAGTTCTTCTTTTGCGCTTTTTATTAGCAAATGTTGGCGTTTTCGCACCTCTAAAACTAAAAAAAACGAGCCTCAGTCTCTGTGCGTTTGAACGTGTTCTGTGTGCATGCAGGTGGGGTACTGAGCCCAGTTTCCTTCCAGCTCCTACTTGGCATTGTGTCTATTGTAAACATAAGAAACATAAGGGTACTGCACCACATCTAGTGCCTCCTATAACTACAGTTTGCAGAAAGTGTTTGTGCTGTGGCCAGAATGTCTCCTCCAAAAAGAATACGTATCAGCTTTGGGAGGCCTCCCTATGCAGATCATGTGAGCGCATAAAAAATATCTTATACTATGACAGCAGCAGCCTTGTTAACCTGTGAGTGTGGTAGTGTTCTCTCACTGAACTGAGCAGTGAAAGACGGGAGCAGGTCATTTTCACTCCCGGGTGTGTCAGGTTTGTCACTTCAAATGTCATCATCCAGACCACTAGGTTAGGTTAGGTTAGGTTAGGTCATTGCTGATTGCTGTACCGGAATCGCTTAAAAAGTCATTCTCAGACCCTGCACTGTCATTGTGAATCTGCCTGCTTGAAGGCTCCCCATTGGTCGTTGTGTCATTGGATTCATAGTGTGCGATGCCTCCAGCGGATGAAGCACCCAGCAGACATGAGGACCAAAACTCCAAATCATAGTTTGATTCTCAACCTCAGCGTTGCTGACGTTGTCTCCAGCGCTGTCTTTCGATGGACGAAACGCCTACATGACCATTGCAAACACTTTTGAGCACCTGTTGACTGAGCTCGTAGAAAGAATGTTGGCTCTCGAAGGACTCTGGGCAATGGTGGTAACATCTTTTCACGATTCTAAGCACCCCCCCTATTTTTGCAAAAAAATGTTGGAAAAAACTTTGCATGCGAATCTTAGCACCCCCTTTTTTGCGAGGAAGAGTGCGTTGGTAAGGCCGCCAAGGGCACCTGCTCACTCTTTCGTCGAGCCTGTGCAGTCTGAGTCCCGAGGTGGCGCTTTTTGTGTTGCTGCATTCCGACACTACAAGACAGATGGCGGCACAGAACGCAAGAAAAAAAAACTAACCAAAAAACCGCTGAAAGCGACCGCGATGACTCTGTCAGTAGTAGTATTTATTTATTTATTTATTTTTTGAGTACTGTCTGGTCTGTCAGCCTGTTGTCACATGGGCCTGGTATCGATGGCGCTTGGCAGGTTTCACGGGCGCATGTTGCTTTGTCTAGCGTCAATTGCTTGACAGCCCTAATGTCTAACGTGCCTAACGCAAGTCGGGATGAGTGCAAAGAGGGCTGCCCACAGCTTGAAGTTCAAACGAACTGTGATCGATCCTGGCCACGGTGGTCACATTTTGACAGATGCAAAATGCTAGAGATGCACGTACTGTGTGATGTCAGTGCACATTATTCAAAGAACCCCAGGTGGTCGAAATTATCCACAACCCTCCACAATGGCGTCCTTCGTAGCCTGAGTTGCTTTGGGACGTTAAACCCCATAAACCATAACCACCTTGATATGTCCAAAGCGATATCGTCTGAGCGACTCATCAAGGGTTTTCCACCGACCAGCGAGGAGGGATACAATCCACGAAGAAGCTCCAGGCATTTTGGCACAGTGAAGACGGCCACTAGAAGGCTTCTGTCCTTTGTTGTTGCAATCGAAGGTAGGTCTCCTTTTATACTGACTTTTAAGTGACCATATTTATTGTGATGGTGGTTACAGTGGCCTTATTGAGAACTTGCGAACTCTTGCTACTGAGCTCCAAAGTGCCTTCTGGCCTGTGTAGCCCTGTGAGCACATATGAGGTGCTTAAGTGTGAGCAAGTGGCAATTTTTGTGCCTTGCCATTGATTACTCCGGTCACTAGTACCAGAGCAACCTGGTACAAGTGACCTGGTGGCACGCATCAAGCTGCGTGATCACGTGGTATCAAGCTCCATAGACAGCCGCCGTATTCATTTCCTTGCCTTGCACCTTTATAGTATGGTCTGTCTTTTTCTCTTATGTACCGCTGTCACAGGGGCAGTTTTAATGTTCATTGAGCCAATTGCCAGTGAGTCAGTGGGGATCGGCTGGAACCAGACACTTATTTTCAATGGAAGTTCGTGAATGGCTATCGGAGTCTCGAGGATCCTCGAGAACAGCCTCGAAACTCACCATATGCAGAGAAAAAAACAAGGTAAACTCAGAATAAACAATGGAGATCATCTTGTTTTAATTATAAAATTTGAAGCTAATTAATCTGTTCAACTATTTTTATCCAGTAGCCACAATGGTTGTTCTGCGGGCTGTAAGATGTAAACAAGCTAGTACCACCTTTATTGTGAACCGTGTCCATGCATTCTACTTTTTTTTTGCCTCTTAGTGCATTTTGCAGTGACCACGAATGAGGAGTGGATCACAAGCAGCAGAACAATAGTAGCTATGAATATCGTAAGGATGGCCTAGACTGCCACTGGTCTCTGGAAGCCTTGGCAGTGAAAAATGAATGCTTCTGAAACAAAGTGCGCATCGTCACTCCACTATCGCAGTCGGTGAATTGTGTCAAACTGTGAGATACTACTTGAATAGCTTTTCAGGGGCTATTGAGCCACTCTCAATTAAAAACGGGGCTTATTTCATTGCGTTACTTGGGATTTACTACTTCCCTTTGTGTTTTTACTGCATGCTTCTGTACCTAGCCACATTTATCAGAGTGCATGCTTGCTACTCAGCGATCATGAAGTTCACTGTATGGCAGCGTCGCATCTGCATGGACCTTAAAAAGTTCGATGGCCATTGACTCACTCGGCATTGAGGTTGCCCATGTGACGGGGGTATTAGCTTAGTATTGTGTCATAGTGTATGTGTCATTGTGTATTCTCTGCAGGCAGACAATATACAAAAAGTTTGTTTGAAGCTGCTTCAGCTGAGGGTTTTCAGTGACTTCCTTTGAAATGCATTCACATTAAAAGCGCAGTTGCTGCTTTGAAAGCACAGTTCTTTCCCGAGATTGTTTTTATTGTCCTTTATGGGGAGAAGTGTGCTTGCTTTTAGAAAGGAATGTTTACAGGTAGTTGGTGTAGGATGACTGTAGTGTGCAGTTTGTATCTGTCCTGTCCTTACGCAAAATAATGTCACCCCTCTCTCTCTCTCTCTCATATACTGCTGTCCTTGTTTGTGGTATATGTATACATATATATTTTCTTTTGCTTCCACCGGCAGATGAAAAAGCTGTCAGTACCAAGAGGAAGTCTCTGTAGGCTGACACCATTAAAACTGGATATGTCATTCCAGCCTCTTTGGATGCAGGTAGTACTACTTATGTGCCCTTGTATGAGGGCTGTACCATATTGATTTGCACTTCTCTATCTCCCACACCGCATGGTCCGCCCCATCGGTCGTTGTGCCTGTCATTAGTTGTGGAGACAATATTCCTCCACTAAATGGCAGCATGTGCCGGGGGCATCCATTTTGTGGCTGTCAGTGCACTTGCTTCCTGTGCTTTTGTTTACCAAGCAAACATCACAGAGAGTGACTGGCAAGGGGAATGCTGGGCGACGCGCTTCTTATGGGAGGCAGGTGTGAGATCTGTGGAGATTCACTGGTGATTTGTGACAGTGTATACGGCGAGCAGGCAGCATCCTAAGGAACCGTTTTCTATTGGGTGAATGCCTTGAAAGCAGGCCGCACGTCAACAACGAAGGAGACCAGCCTAGGATTCCTGCCAACATTGCACTGCTGAAAGCCATCTTTGTGGAGAACAGGCACATCACATTTTCAGAAATGGAGATCTCCTCCACGTGACTTGCCCATGGAACGCTGCACTGCCTCTTGCATGAGCATCTGAGATTGGAAAGGAGTCTCCCAAGACGGTCGTCAAAATGCTGACTGTGGTGCAAAGGTGTGGGCATTAGCGGTGATTTCCAGTGACGGCCTCATTAAGATCCAGAGGATTTCATGTCCCAACAGTGGAAACAAGTCATGGCTTCATTACTGAGAATTTGAGATGAGCCAACAATGGCAACATGTGGGAAGACCACTGCCGAAGAAATTCCTTACAGTGCCTTTGACAGCAAGCATATGGCCACAGTGTTTTGGGGCACGGAAAGCGTCATCCACACCGATGGACTTGAGCCGGAGATCTCAATCAACAGCCCGACTTTTGAGCTGACCTTTCACAGGCTGTGTGAAAGTGAAAATGCCCAGGGAAGTGGATGAAAGGCGAGCTCTTGGAGCGCAACAGCTCTCATCCCCATCCAGTCGCGAAACAACCGAGGCACCTGCAAGATGGTTTTAAGGTTTATGGGGGTTTAACGTCCCAAAGCGACTCAGGCTATGAGGGACTGAGAGCTACGGATAATTTCTACCAGCTGGGGTTCTTTAACGTGCACTGACATCGCACAGCACACGGGCCTCTAGAATTTCCGTCTCCAAAGAAATTTGACCGCTGTGGCCTGGGTCGAACCCACGTCTTTTGGGTCGGCAGCCGAGTGCCATAACCACTGAGCCACCATGGCGGCCTGCACTTGCAAGCTGGGATTTCATGTGCTACCACATCCAGGGTACCATTCTGACCTAGCCTCATTTTGGAGGCTTAAAGAAGCCTCTGCATGGTGAGTGTTTTGTGAACATTCATGAACTGCACACCACAGGGCTGGAACAGCTGTGCCAGCTGTGCCATTTTGATACAAATGCGATTTCTTCGCCATGCTGCACCAAATCATTACATTGGCCCAAACTGCTCCAAGCTGTGCCAAGGGGTAGGCGGGCCCAACAAAATTTTTTGCGTAGTATGTTACAGGTTTCTGGTTTTCGTAGGAGTATGTGAATATTCAAAATTCTGAATAGTTTGCTAATAACGCTTGCTGTTTGATTCATTGCGCACTGCACTTCAGTTATTCAAAGCATTCGACCCATCTGAACTTTCGACAGATACAGGATTTTTGTCTATCCAGTCTCGTGGCCAGTCATTGTGGATTACAGATGGCTTTTACTAGTTGCAGCATCTAGATCACGCATTTCACTTCCACTAACTTGCCTTCCCTCCTGAAATCGACAGCCAGCACGTATGGTAATGTTATGGCTTTGCATGAAAGCTGTGTGTCACTGGAGTCAAAAGCCGCGATGCGGCCGCTACCTGCGCCCTTGTGGGTCGGGAAACAAGCTGTAGCACCGTACGGGACGTCATAGCTTCGGGCAAAAATGCAGCCCCTGAGCAGCGATGAACATGTCGGTGAAAGAATGCGAGCGAGTGGCAGTGCTGCAGTTATTTTCGATCTTGTACCATGACAGACGCAGCGCACACAGTAACATATCTTGGAAAGACAGCAAAATGAGCAAAGCTGCGGTGCGAATGCACGCTCCTAGCATCTGCTTTCAGCCTACAAAATTTTCTCATATCAGAATCCAGGAATTCTGTATTTTGAACAGCAGGAAACAATGAAAAAGAAACAAATGGCAAACAAAAAACCGGCTGATGATTGCACTTCTTGGTAATGCCATTTTTGAGCGCAGCTGCTGCGGTATTTGAACCGTAGGCTATCGCGTATAAAACACGCAGTGCCGAATGGAAGTGGCTGTGGGTTTTGGCTTAGGCAGCGCGGACAGTGATTCGCCGTCGCTGAGCCTCGCCTCGCGTGAACGGCGGCCACAACTGGCACCCCTCGTGATGCGCTTGCCGCATACCTTACCAGTGACGTCATCGAGACGACGGTGTGCACTACACTGGTGTTGTGGGTCGCCGCCGCGCAGTCTACCTTTGCATGTTGCTTCACACCATCGCCATACCCTCCACTTCCACACTCGGTTACGCCGACGGCGAGGCACACCGCTCAAGCTGGTAATGGGTGCCTAAAAGCTGTGCTCTAAAACAATGTTGCATCTCACGGCATAGTTTAATTTTCACGCCTTCAGTTTCCGACAGCATTGAGCCACATAGCGCGACTATCAGTGTAGTGAGGCCGATAAGTGAGGGTCAGGCGGTTTACATGCAGTTGATAACGGTGCGTCTTTCAAGCAAAAGTCCACAGCGAGTGCTCCGCCTTCAGGCATTGCAAGAGAGCGTGAAAGGAATGATCCTGCGCGTATCGTGACCTCGAGTTGCCACTCTTCATTTCCCAATGCGTCTTGTGTTTTGCCATGCCACTCTGACAGTAGCTTTTGGCTGCTTTGGCATCATTCCGCCACTGAGGAAGTATTTTGCCACTTTGCAATGCTTCAAGATTCAGTACATAACAATAGCACGGCATCCCGTGAGCTTTGTCATGTAGGGGTGTGCAAATATTTGAAATTTTGAATACGAATCAAATATGCTTGATTTTAGGTTCATATTTGTATTCAAGAAATTGATATGCTGGAATTTCAGAATATTTGAAAATTCCGTAATATTCGCCAGTGTTCGTATGCCGCGCTCACTTTCATAAATTCAGCCTTGGAAAAACCACAATATCTGGGCAAATTATTCGATGATGGAGTTTACAGTGCCAGCAAAAAAATACAAATGTCCAGTTCGCTTGCTTCTTTGTCTCTTATTGTGTGGACCTCATGCGGAATTCCGCAGGCGGGCTTTCCTGTATCACACCTGATGAGAACAAGATGGGCGACCATCTACTTCGAACAATCACACTGCGAAATCGAGCGTTTTTTTGCTTGGTTCTTCCGTTGGGTGTCACATAATTTATGCCCGCCCCCATAGCACTCGTCCTGTCGCCTTCATAACTCGTCTCCGAACTCTGAATTAATGAGGTTCCACTAGCTATTTTATTTTTAGGTGCCAGTCATATGTCATTTTATGGATTTCGTTTTGTATGACCACATTACAATTTGGATACTGTTATGTTGTTTAATCAAATAGTATAAAATTCTGTGCCCATTAAGTTTTTTTTATATGGTACTGAGTCAGTCTATTTTTGTTTATTTCATTTGCAAAGACCACACACTATTTTTAAAAATCAATCAAAATATTTATCATTTTCTTAAATATTTTTTATACTGAACAGATATTCTTCGATATTCGTTGCTGTTTTATCTTCGTATTCTTATTCGGTTCGTATTTGAAAATTTCAATAGTTATACACCTCTACATGAGTTCATTAATTGAAAGTGTCATTACACTCAATTTTCAATGAACGCATTAACATTATTCTCTGTTGTTTTAAAGCTATTGCTGAAGTTTGAAGTTTATTTCTACCACTCCCCCCCCCCCCTTCTTGATTATGCTGCTTGGCTTTCGGGCATCATGACAATAATGAGTGAATGAAATTTTTGCAGAGTAAAAATCTTTTTCTTTTCATGGCTGTATTTTTATACTTTTATATATTTGAAATTATTTGAAAATATTCCATTCACAACAAAAAATTTGATAGACATCCAAAGGTTCTTGGCCTCGAATAACAGATCTTAGTCACGCCCACTGCAGGGCAAAGACCTCTCCCATGTCTCTCCAATTAACCCTGTCCTTCACCACTTGCGGCCACCATATTCCCGCAAAATTTCTTAATCTCATCCGCCCACCTAACTTTCTGCCTCCCCCTGCTATGCTTGCCTTCTCTCGGAATTCACTCTGTTACTCTTGAGGACCAGCGGTTACGTGCCCTGCCCAAGCCCACTTCTTCCTCTTGATTTCGACTAGGATGTCATTAATCCGCGTTCGTAAGCACTTGCTTCTTTCTGCGTGCCTGCTCTCTCGGTTTGGGCTTTTGTCTTGGGAGCAGACCCTGTGCTCACCTAGCTTGACATTTGGAACACACACTGTGCATGTCGTCCAGAAGCAAGTGAAGCACTGAGCATTGCTTAATTATTTTATTGGGAAGCACGAAAAATTTTCAACCACACCGGTGCTTAGAGACATGCGAGTGTTTTGACTAATGGCGTCTTCGGCTGAGACGTACTGCCTCCACCCCAGTGCGCAGGAAGTG
Organism: Amblyomma mixtum; assembly: GCF_055824585.1. NCBI lineage: Eukaryota > Metazoa > Arthropoda > Arachnida > Ixodida > Ixodidae > Amblyomma > Amblyomma mixtum. The sequence continues at coordinate 88,902,436 of NC_143019.1, read as the reverse complement.
ACATCAAATACGACGCAAGTAGCACGTCCGTTTGTACCTCAGCCGGTCAGGTGAAACACTCGCAGTGTGCCATCATTCTTTCTGCCCTCTGTTCACCGTGGCCTCCGAGACTCTCACAAATCTCAGAGGCCTTCCTTATGAGCGGCCGATGCCAACGACTGCAGTTGGCAATCTGTGCAATTAGCAAGCTCTTCAGTAATAACAACGTGTGGCACTGCGCTTGAGGTACACATTCGTACACATTGAATTACACATTGAAGAAATTCTGGGCATTGCGGGACCCACGTGCATGACCACAAACAGCTGCGATTATGGCGGTGCAGGTTTGTCAGGCGCCACACCACAGCATTATGTTAGCAATTTCGATGCAGAAATTGTAGTACTTCAGCTAGAGTGACTGATGAAAATATTTGTGAACGATTCTTAAGGGGCCAAGGGGGTCTTAGAAATAAATTTTTATTGATGAAGTCACAACCATGAAATCTTCAGGGAACATGTATTTTTGCATTCTGATTCCAAGTATGTAATTTAATTTTATGTACATGGCCTTGTGCACTTATGCAATATGTTAGGTAACTTTTGCCAAGAGCTTGAAAGAAATTCTACTGCAGGGAGCTTGTTAGATTGCATGCCATTGGTTTCTCTTGACATCAAGCTAGGCAATAAGGGTAAAATTATCATCATGCTTGTTATAGAAGGGGAGTTAGAGGATTTTTAAATTATCAGTTTCTTCCCATCTGTGAAGTGGCAAATTCAAAACCCTGTAACTCAAGTTCTATGATGGACAGGATAATAATTTTGCCCTTATTGCATAGTTTGATGTTAAGACAAGCCAATGGTATGCGTCCTAGCAAGATTCCTGGTGCAAAATTTATTGAAAGGTCTCGGCAAAAAGTTAAATAACATATTACATAAGTGCACTAGGACTTGTTGTACATATAATTAAATTACATATTTGGAATCAGTACGCAAAAATACATGTTTCTTGGAGATTCCATTATTCTGACTTCATAAGCAAAAATTTTTTTTCTAAGACCAGCTTCCCCCCTTAATCCAATCTCAACTCACCACATCACTTTATTAATATCCTTTAATGTGTCTATACATCGCGAAAGGTATGATGTTATGAAGAACACACATGCCACAGCATTCTGTCTGCAGCACGCCGTCCGCTGTATGAGCTAAGATAGGACTGGCACGATGAAAAATATTGGTGCAAACCTTCAATTTTTCTCTTAAAGGGTCAGTCTACTCACCGAGATGAGTGTATAAATAATGGCATATTCTGGTAGTTGGCACCCTATAACATCAATAACGAGGGGTCTGCGCCCGGTTTAGGCAGGAATTTATATTTTATTTCGGCGTTAAAAGTCGCGTAAAACAGCATGGTGGCGACCCCAAACGTTCATTTTGTTCAAGAAAGTGGTAGTCTTTTTTTGTAGAAGCATAAGTGAATATACTACGTACCATTTGTATGCCCCAATGTCAGATAAACGCACGTTTTGTTCTAGTCAACTGTAGAAGGCGTACCGCTCGCTTTTTCTGTAAATCACATGAATATTTATAGTTACACGTACGCAAAACGCAGGCACATTCCCACTTTTAGTTCAGCGTATGCTAGCAGAGAAGCAAAAATAAACTCAGCCTATAGTGGCGCCATCTGGTCGTCAGGACGGGAACCATTGCTGTAAACAAACCGACTCTCCACTTAAGCCTAGGAGCGGCAGAATCGTCACTCTAATTATTAAAATAAAGCAAATTTATCTCTTATATGTTTTCTTAGAGGCGAGATGAGACGAAGCGAAAGACAGGCGCCCCATTTATGGCCAGTGAACGCACTGAAAAAGTCAGCAACAACGAGAATTCAGTCCGAAGCGAGAGGACCGGCTTCGACGGGTGCCGCCATGTTTGTCGCCGCGCGGCGGAAATCCAGATGGTTGCCAGATGAGACTACCATCTCATACAGATGTGTTCCCACATTAATAAATTCTATTTTAAAATGTTCTACCGCACTCCTTGGCACCACAGCTGGCTAAACGGTAATTTGAGTAAAGAGCTATCGGTTGCCGCAAAGAAAATATGGTCGATAAAATTCAGTAGACTGACCCTTTAAGGGCAAGGCATATGGCTCAGCGGTCAGTGGCTACGTGATTTCAATGCAAATAAATGCATAAAAACTCCTGTCATATTTAACATTTCTTTAAAATATGTTCACTTGAGATGCTTCGTCTCTTTGCTCTTTGTCAAAGCTTTCTACCAGCCACCGTAGAGCGAAATATCCCGCATCAACAGCGTTGTCTGTCCACGGCGTCTGCTCACACGCACTGCATGACAGGATTGAACTATGCTCAACCGTTAGTCCCCATGGTAGCATAGTGCCGCACACTTGTGTTGTGCTCGTCCCAGCCGAATGTGTGGCACTGCACGAGTGTGCAGAAAATTCCACGTGTGTCATCAGCCAAAGACTTAAGATATACTGTATTCGTGCTCCTAAGTTGCTCCAAAATGCTGATATTACTGCTCTACTATGATATTTCTGCTCCATAGCTACTCCGAAACACACGTTTTCTGCTCCAAAGCTTCACCTGAACTCATATTGTTCTGCTCCAAAACCTATTTTGGCCGTCGCAACCTTGAATACGTCGTCCAGGCATGAGTGTGCAGCCCTCCAAAAAAGTGGTTCCTGTAAGGCCCAGCCAAGCTCCTGCACCTGTAGCAAAAATGTACTGCGCTTCAGGGCGACTGTGTTCAAAAAGCATACCTTCCAACATATGTGTGATACCTTCCTGTATGTCGAAAAAAGTGAAGTGCAAATCAGTACGGTACTGCCCTCGTATCATGCCACATTACTTCAAACTGTAATCTAACCTTGTTCCTTGTTTACAGGCACAAGCCTTCCATCCGAAAGGGTTGCCTCAGACGCTGCAATGGACACTGCAAGTGTGCCAGGTATGTGGGTGAATGGCAGTTACTACCATTGCCTCCTAGTTTTACCAGTGCAAACAAATAGGGGTAGAGATAATTAAATACAGCATGGTGCTAAGTTGCAATTAAGCTATGCTGAAAGCACTTGTCCGTCAATAGCATTGCAAATCATACACTTAGAATGCAGGTTGACATTGCAAGTTCATTTTTTCGCTAGTTGGTTGAATTGTTACTAGATTTTTTGAAATGGCGTGAAGAAACAGGGACAAAGAAAAGGCACACTTATGAAAGATGGGCAGGCTGTTGTATCGTGTGCTCTTTTGAAATGGCGGCAAACTTGACTGGCATGGTGATGTGCTGAAAAAGTGAAACGAGCAAAGGATGGCACCGAGTTCTGAAACAAAGGGGCTCACTTTGGCTGATCTCAGCAGACCACATCTGCTAACGTCGTTTCTGCGTTGTCTTTGGCTTTGTTATACTATGTCCACATTTCTTCGGCGGACGGCTATGTTGATGGCCCATAGCCAAGAGCGGAGTAGTCGCGTGGTAGGCGGCTGATCCCCTTGCAACGTTACAATGACACAATAGCAATAGCTGTTGCCGTCTTCACTTCGTCCCGCCCACAACCACTTCGCGAGACTGCTTCGACTCCTGTGACTGTTGATTTTGATATCCGCTGCTCGTTTAGCTAGCAGTGCATGTATTCGCTGAATGAATGCTTAAAGTTAATACAACACAATTTAGCAGCTCTGTGCAAATGCGAAATTCCTCCAGAAATGTGCCGATGACAATGACTGCACCTCAGCATTCTTTTGTTAAGGTACAGCTGGCCAAATCTTTAGCTGGCGTGCGTGACGGCCGTGTTTTCCGTGCTCCTGCAGCTTATGACGAAGCAAACTTGCGAAAATATCAAATCTAAGCACAGGCTCACCAAGCCTGTGCTTAATATTGTCACCGCCCGCAAAGAACTGAATCACTCGGCGGCAGCGTAGCAACAAGCGTGCTCCGCGGTCGTTGAACAGAATGCCCGCCACTCTCGGCCGTGCTCTTTTATTGCGAAAGCAATACTACTTGCACTTTGCACGGTGACCACCATCGTGCCGCGGCGGTGACCACCATTGACCTTCATTTGACCTTGATTGCATTAGTTGGATTACATTGGATTAGACTACATTGGATTGGATTAGACTGGATTAGATTCGATTACATTAGATTAGAGTAGATTACATTGGATTGGATGGGATTGGATTGGTTTGGATTGGATTGTATAACCGATGGATCACCACAAGTCTAACCACAAGCACCACCACCAGCTACACTACCAGCTGTACCATGGCATAGGTACGGATATTGCTTTCGCAATTACCGGGCTTAACCAAGCTAAGCCACAGCGAATTTTTTAAAGCTGATAGCGAACTTTCTATATAAAGGTGTGAAAGTTACTAGGACACTCTGGAACAACGTAGAGTCCGCTCCGCCTGGATGCGATCAATCGAGATAAATCTAGGTACGTCTTGCATCACAAACAAAGCGATAAAGCGGCGTGCCGGCAGCTTTGAAGAATGAACAAACACTACAAGCATTCACGGCAATATTGAGCTTTCCGCAAGTTTGCTTCGTCGCAAAGCGCAAGAGTGCAGAAAAAGCAGCCGTCACACACGCCAACTAAAGATTTGGCCGGCTGTACCTGCACGTTTGCAGGCAGCAAATGCACGTTTGTTCAGCACGAAACATAAGCTGCATTCTGCTTATATTAAATATAATCTTTCCTCTTTTGTACTGGTTGTATGCTTACTTGTCTGCATAGTGCGATAACCCTGCAAGAAACGCCGGGGAAAGAAGGCGTTGCAGCTTGGGAAACTCCTGATAGCCGAGTTGTTGACATCGCGTTGGACTGGAATTTCTCGCTCACTGTATCTCTTTTCTATGATGGAACCACTAATTTAGTTTAAATTGCTTTGTCCAGAAGTATTTTTGCCACCCATTTCCAATTAATGAAAGGGCCTAATTGCTGACAACTGTTGCCGGGTGCCTGGCATTGCTTGGCAGACCGGGTCGCACTGCTGAGCATTGATGCTTCCCGCTTATTGTATGTGCATCCTGAGTTGTAAACAATTGTCAATTTCAGGTCATGGTTGGCAGACTAAAATCTGTCATTTGCATTCACTACTAAAACTTGTGAATTCGTACTCTGTAATCGCTGACATCACAAACACCAACCCCATGGACTCACTAGGTTTACTCGCTGGGGAAGGGGGCCATCTTCGATCAAAATCAAAGAATCCACTGTGAGCATGTGCTGTGTCAACATAACAGATGTAGTCACTTGTCTCGCTTATTTCTATTACGGATAAGTAAAGACACGTGCAGCTGTTCAGGTTATTGTTTCATTGCATTGAAGGTCTTGCTCAGCAATTGATGCTGGGGCACAAGCGATGGCCTTTGCTGATCAGCTCAGCGGGGCATATCACCGTTTGCAGCATGTCACATTCTTGCACTGTAGCGTCGCTAGTATTCACTGAAGTTGTTCTAAACCCAGTGGGCACTGAAACTGCACTGGACGTCTGCGGGACGTTCCAAACATCCCCAGGATGTCCCATGGAGTTTGGTACTTATTGGGAAGTTTGTACGTCATTAACTATTGCACTAGCAATGGGTCACAATTGCAAGAAAGAGCATTTAAGGACTCGAGCTCACTTAAAAAAATTTTTGAACATTTATTGTATCCAATACTTGGCCGTGGATAACCTTTCATACAGAGGAAGCCAATAGCGGGCTTTTGTAAGCTCAGAATTTGATTTCTCGGCCCCTTTAAGTCATTTGTTAATTTTGTTTACTCCTATAATTTTGCAGGCTACGTTTCATGTGAGAGCATTGCAGTGTGCTATTGTTCCAGTCTTTTAATCTTCACAGACGAGTCTGATGAACCAGCAGCACGGAAATGTCAATGTGGAGCTGCTGCCCTGCCATCACCAACACATGCAAGGTCAATGACAGCTGCTGAAGAGAAAAGCTTTCATATTGTTGACGGGCAGGTGAGCACGTATGTTCTAGTTTGAACGGGAACCATAGCAAGTGATTGCAAAATCTAATGTTTCTTTTCGTAACTACACCTATGATATTAAAAGTGCATTAATCAATTATTTGCGCTTATAACTTCTCTGCATTTTATGGTTTGTGTTTGAGGCTGTTGTGCCTGTAGTCCTACAAAATTAGTTACATCGATTTTCACATGTATCAGCATGTATCAATAGTGCAGTGAACTCTGCATGTGAGTGGTACGTTGTGCACGTTATCACAGATCAGTTCTCACAAAATTAAAAGTCTTGAGGCGGGTTCACACTGGTGAGTCGCGGAGGTCGCGCCTTTCTATCTACCCTTTCTCATATGTACTGTGCTTGAGTGGCCGTATGGGATTTTTGTATCTGTGCTCAGGACTATGCTGTGCAGAATAACAAAAAAAAAAGAACAATTACTAACTTGGAGGAAACTCAAGGACAAATTGAAAGTGCTCTTTTAGAAGGTGCTTTAGCGTTGAGATCATGAAAGGCAGAATGAAAAGGTGTGGTGAAAGTTTGTTCCGAGGATGTTGGCAGCGTGTCATTCACCAAGAGTGTGTCATTTTTGATTAATGAAGTCACGTAATGAAATCATAAGAAAACACGTATTTTTGCACTCAGATTCTAAATATGTCATTTAATTTTATGCAAAACAAGTCCTTGTGCACTGTCGTAATATGCTATGTAACTTTTTGCCGGGACCTTTCAAGAAATTTTGCTAAAATGCTATTCGATTGGTTTCTCTTGACATCAGGGTATGCAGTAGGGGCAAAATTATTATCCTGTCTATCATAAAAATTTAGCTATGAGGTTTCTGAGTTCCCACTTCAGAAACGGGACAAAAAATTTGTATTCCTGTTTTTGGAGTGACAACTTTGAAATCCTATAATTCAACTTCTGTGATGAGCTAGATGATAATTTTAACTTATTGTGTACCTTCATGTCAAGAGAAACCAAATGCATGCATTAAAGGAAGTTACATGCGCCAAATTTCTCGGAGAGCTCTCAGCAAAAGGTTGCATACCATGTTACACAAGTGCACGTGGACTTGCTTTACATAAAATTAAATGACATATTTTCAATTCAATTCAATTCAATTCTTTTTATTATCATTTCTTCAGCACAGTACATAACATCACTGTCTGGATCCTTAGCCAAAGGCTAGTTATGGATCCATGCAATAAAAGCAAAGATATTAGTGAGGACAAATGCTTTCTACATGCATGCCAAAATAATACACATAAGAATGGTGGAAAAATGCGAAGCGTACAAGCAAGAGGGTTCAAATTACAGAAATACAAGAGGGCTCACTACAAAAAAATAGAAGAGTGTGCAAAAAAACATGAAGGCAGGAACAGCATTCTTTATACAAAATAAACGCAGTTGCCTTAGAAGTGATTATTCAATGACATATGAATGGCAAACCCAACATAGACACTACAGAGAATAATAAGAAACGATCACAAAGCGATTTGCATTGTAAATCAGGTAATTATTTGTGACAGAAAAAAGGTCTTCAGTGAAATATAAGGATTAGACGTTGCAAAGACTGCACAGGGGATTTTATTCCAAGTTTTTACCCCTTGATACTCGAAATCAACATGCAAAAATATATTTTTCCTGAAGATTTGATAATTCTGACTTCATCACTAACAAAAATTTTTCTAATCACCCTTTCGCCCTTATAAACGACCTTCGCCGCTAGGCTTGACAACCGCTAGGAGAAGTCATCTTGTTAATGACCTCGAAAACTGCAGAGGAGAAGATGTAGATGTGGAAAGCTGCTGCTTCTGAATGGGAGGCTGCAGGCATTAAAGTATCGAAAGCTCGGCTTTGCCCTATTGTGCCTTGCGCATCTGAAGCATTGCCTCGTAGGTGACGTCAGTATATTCGCTGCTTCCATATTTTAGCCTGCCGTTTCCATTTTTTTTTTTGGTTGGGGGGGGGGGGGGGGGGTCGGGGATAAGAAGAGGTCTTTAGCTATGGTTGGCCTCGGCAGTTTGAGATTGCATTAATAATCATAATTGTATTTCTTTTAAAGTTCCCCGGAGTTTTAAAACTCCTGCCTCTTGATATATCCGTGTAGGAGGTAAGGTCGATTAGTCATTTATACATCGTGCTGTTGTTCCTACTGATGCCGGTGACAACGGCGCTGGAAAATGGAATGTGGCTGCTAACGCGTAGTTCCGTGAAAAATGCTGAAATGCGCGATTTATCGCTTAATTGTGGGAAACTAGAGGCCTTAGTCATACCCCTGCTAGAGAGGCATTTTCAGTGGCAGTTTAGTTGAGCATCAGTTAAGCAGCGTGACATGGCAGTGCTAACTGTTGTTGAAATGTCAATGGCAGTTCAGTTGAGATCATGCGTCCCAGTTCAATCGGTGAAATAGCAAGACTGCGGCCAATAGACCAATTTTATTGACCAACGTGGCAACATTTCTAGCTGCGATATGTTTTCAAATTAAAGATTATAGGCTTAGTATGAAACTTTTGCTGCTTGAATGCGCGTAAGTTCATAAACTTGTGAAGCATGATAGAAAAAAGGGTGACCAAGTGTTGAAGTCAAATACTATTGCCTATTGATTGTCTTGGCATACATGAAGAACAGAAATCGTAATTAGCCAAATAAAATATGAAACACATGTTTGAAATAAAAAAAAACAAATTGGATCGGATTAGGCATTGGATAAAGTATGCCTAATGAACAGCATATTTTTAGTCATAAATTGGCCTTACAAGGCATGACACCGTGATCGAGGAGTTGAACTGAGTTTTGCAGATAATGCCTTGTGATTGCAAACGACTGTCTTCAGTTCAGTGACAGCTGGAAAGCTGGACTACCATTCACTTGAACGGCAGTTGAAACTGCCCGTGTAATGGGGGCCATGCAGCGGTGAAGAGGCTGCCCCCCCTTTGTCATGAAAAGCTGTTGTAGCACACCTTCATAGTATTGGGCAGATAGCATTTGCTAAGCGGTAGTTGATATACTGTCATGTCCAAATAATCCTCTTTCAGTGTTTTTTGTTGTGCAATAGTTGCACGTCATGGGCTACAGCATTCATAGAGAGAAGTGCTTCGTTACCTTTTCACTATACATCACTACACGACATTTTCGAGCTTTTAAGGCTGTCTTGTTGTCCCTTCAAAAGGCCTAAGAGCCGTTTTAATAACTGCAGGTGCAAGTAGGGCCGGGGATCTCCATACCAGAGGAGAGGTGGCGGTCTCTGATGAAGATGGCAAGCGACGCGAAATTCGCCTTGAACACAGCCAAGAGTATCTGGACCCATGATGAGGCCGCTGTCCGCAGTCTAACTGGTGGAGCCTGTCGTGGCATGTCATCCTCCACTGGCAAGTTGCCCGCTACTCCAGAAAAGGTGGATGCATTGAAGAGTAAGTGGACTTTCGCGACAGAAATCTGTTCTGATATACTGATTACTTGTCCAGTGGTTCAAACTAATGCCGCTGGGTTTAGCTCCTGTAGGCGTAGTGGTACAAATCTCTGCTCTCTCAGACCAATTGGGGAAAACATCATGTCGACTGAAGTGAAAGGGTGTGTGATTGTTTATGTCAGATACCTTATGTCTCGCACAATCTTTAGTACCATCATCCATGCTCGCCTTGCTTGCTTTTAATGTGATGGTGTTAAAGATTACGCAGAAAATTTTGCATTGTCGGCGTTGTGAGCGAAAAATCATGAGCTTGACTCTGGCAGGTGGCGCCCGGAGAGTAACCTAGGAGGAAGGCTGGCCACCTATGTCCGTTACCCTGCGGCGTCATTACAGCCTGAGAACTGGGTTGTGAGAAAACTGCTCACCATGGCAGGTGACAGTTAAATTACCGTATTTAATCGACTAGCTCGACCTCGATTCTAGGCCGACCTCCGAAATTCAGAACATCAGGAAATGAAACAGAGTTTATCTTGAATGTAAGCCGAATGAAAAAAAGGCATTGACTGGGGCTGGAACATGCATTTTATTACGCTTCAGACGCTCGTCGTGGCACGTTCAATGCTTACTCATCGTCGTCTTCAGCAGCACCGCTGTCCACTTTGTCAATGGCTTCTTCCGACAGCGCATTGTCCTCGATTCCATCCAGCGCGTTCGAGATGCTGCACTTGTGGAACGGCCCGTACAATCAGTTTGGTCGAAATTTCGTTCTGTTTCGCGGCGGCTAAGCGAAGCACGCTTGATGCACCCGGTCGGTGTGAGCTGATGGTCTGGCTGCATCAGCCAGTCGTCGTAATGCTTCCGCAGCCTGTCCTCAAACGGCTTGTTGACAGCAACATTGAGCAGTTGCAGCTGGCTCGTCATACCTCCGGGTATCACCGCAGTGTCCGTACCGCCTTCCGAAAGCACAGACTTCACGGTATCTGTAAAGTGGCAGTGGTAGGAGTCAAGAACCAGGAGTGACTCCTTGAACAACAGGGCCCGGGCACGGCATTGCCAAATGGTCTTCACCCAGTCTCCGACAAGGGCACCACTCATCCATCTATTCTCATTATCGTGCACGAAGACATTTTTAGGGAAAACCTCTCCGGCTGGCAGCGTCTTTTACTTAAAAATGTTGTACGGCGGCAGTTTTCGCCCATCGGCCATGCAACATGACATCACAGTAGTGCATTGCTTCTCGTACCCAGCAGTTCTTACTTTCACCTGTTTTGTGCCTTTCTCATTGGTTGTGTACGCCACTGGTATGTCAAAATACGCCGGGGTCTAATCGGCGTTGCCGATTTGGCCCAGTCTGTACTCGTTCTCCAGCCTCTTCTTGATAACGAAGTGCTGGAGTGCAACCAGCTTCTCCACAAAGTCAGGGAGTAGGTTCTGGCACACGGAAGTCCGTCGTTGCAGGCTGAACCCGAAGCGCTTCATGAAACGAGTGACCCAGCCCCTGCTGGCCTTAAATTGAGCCCGTGCGACACCTCTAACGTTTGCAATCTCCCTCACCTTCACCTCTATTATCTCCGTGGTCACAGGCATTGCACTTTTCCTTTGCTTCCTGATAAAGTCATCGCCGACACCCTTCTCCACCTCGTGGTGTCACCCGCTGTTGGGTCCACTGAAGGCCATTCGCTTTGCAGCACAGTTGAAAAGCTTGTTCTGCTGCTTCCGCCACCGGCGCATGTTATTCTCGTCTACACCGAAGTCACGCTGGGCTTGTAGGTTTGAAGTTCTCTCCGCTTCCAAAACTACCTTCCGCTTAAAAGCTGTGGTGTAATGGCATTGCTTGGTGGTGCCGTTGCGCCGCGAACACGGGCGCCTCTCGAGGTCACCCGGTGATGAGCACAAGCAAGCACGGAACAATGAGACCTACGTTCACAGCGTTCAAGCTAGCAAAATGGAGCCTGCAGTCCTCTACGCTATGAGTCTGTGGCCACGAGGTGGCGCTACGTGTCTAGCGGTTGGGGGCAAATCGCATCCTCGAATCTAAGCCGACCCCCGACTTTCGTTAATGAGTTAAAGAAAAAAAAGTACCGGCCTAGATTCGAGTAAACACGTTAATGATTGGTCATTTGTGAAGAGCAACCTGGACTGCACAATGCCCATAGCTGGGAGCACCTGCCATCGCAGGGCAGTGGCGTATCGCTTAACCACTGCGCCAAAAGGGGTATGAGGACCTTTAGGGATCTACATGAATGTAAAGTAGGGAATGACTTTCTGCATATATGGGAATTTACCCTATATGCTATCACATCATACCTTTAAGGTGGAACTTGAGTGTCCCCTTCAATTCTTTTATCAGTTCTTTCTGCGGGATTGCAAGCTAAAGCCATATTGTTTTTATACTTGTGGAGTCAGTCACGGTTAGACGGTTGTGGTAGCTGAAGTTTTTTGCAAGTGCTATTGTGACGAAAAATTCCTTTTGAGGATGGCATGTGTACAATTTCTACCATAAATGGTATGGAATGTCAGATTGTGTGCTAAAGACAGCCTGAAGACATCTTTTGTATGGGTAAACCACTTTGGACAGCATAGCTGCTTAGACACTGTGCTTTGACAGTGTCTGGCATGGTAGTCAAGTCAGTTTAGTTGTCATTTACTTTGCTGGAAACCTCAGTTCGTGGCCGCAACTGAGAGCACTCTTTGTTTGCCATCCTTACCATTCCCTGACTTTTTGACCACAGTTTTTCTGGCGTGCAACAAAGTCTCACTGGAACTAAAGTGCAGTCCTCTTTTAATGATACCATATATAATGATGCATCGGTTATAACAGTGAGTTCTTGTTGAATCTTCAAAATATGCATTGTTCCTATGGAAACATCGTGTACAATAGAATGTGTGATCAGAGCACAGCTGATGCGAATTTGATGATGATACGAATTCGTAAAATTCCCCGACCAGAGTGCACTGTGTGCAGTGTGCGGAGAGTGTGCGGAGCACGTATATTACATTTCTTTAATGCGCCTAATAGGTGACACACTGATTTAGTGCATTAGAGAGTCAAATAAATCTTTCTTTTTTGCTGTACAACTTTTTTTTGTAATGCTTACTTGTTTTCTATTTGACGAATGCGAATCAGGATGTGTGCGGGTGGTTTTGGGAGGCCTTTTTTTATCTGTCTAGATATAGCTGCATTTGATTATAACAATCAAATTTTTCGTTTTCTCGTTATTATTGTAAGTGTAGTGAGTGAAATGCTTTGTGTACTCAACTGTCTCAATTGGAATTGAAGGAACTCACAAGGGTAGCCATTTCTACTGTGTTCAGCACAGTTTAACACGCAGAGTACTTTAGAGAAATGGCCGCCGCGGTGGCTAAGTGGTTATGGTGCTCGGCTGCTGAACCGAAAGACGCGGATTCGATCCCGGCCATTTCTTTGGAGGAGAAATTCCAGAGGCCCGTGTACTGTGCGATGTCAGTGCACGTTAAAGAACCTCAGGTGGTCGAAATTTCCGGAGCCCTCCACTACGGCGTCTCTCATAGCCTTAGTCGCTTTGGGACATTAAACCCAATTAACCAAACCAAACCACTTTAGAGAAATGGAAAAGCCATGTTACTTTTCGCTGTGCTGGTATGTGCTGCCATTTGCGTGGTAACTTTTGCTGCATGGGTACAGAACAAACATGCATGCATGGCATTAACTGACAAAGCAAGGTAGGGGAGCTACATGGACTGTGTTTTTCTTCCAGACTGTTTGCGGAAGTATGTTGACGCCCACCCCAGGGCAGATATGCAGAGAGAATCCAGGGTCGCTGCATCTCGCCATTACCTGCGGAGCTTCTTCTGTGAGGCTGGCCGGCAGGGAAAGCGGAAGAAGCCTCGGCGAGCCGAACCATGCGAATAAAGCTGGTTGCTTCTAATGCCACTCAGTGTGTGTTTCAGTTTGGCTAGATTGTTTCACCAGATGAGCCATTCCTGATGCCATCTGGGCGCATGGAAGCTGCTACCGTAAAAACCGGAATATAGGTCGAACTTTTTTTCAAAAAACCGTAGCAAAAAGTCGACCCCCGTCTTATATTATATACCAGTCATTGATGGAAAAACTACGGAAGTCTTGCAACAATGGGCAGCTGAAGTCAACAGCCTCCATCATCATCGCCATCAGCAGCAGCGCAGTGTGGCGACATTGTGGCACCGCCAATTTGCGTTTCCGTTGTCAAAAAGTTATTTTGGTTTATGGCTGGGTGTTGTCAGCGTGGAAATCTCTCCCCGCAGAGATGATGCGGAAGTCTTTCAGAAAAAAATAGGCAGTGGCTTAGCTCTGATTAAGCCTGGATATACAAGCGAAAAGCTGCAGTTATGCTTGGTCTGACAGCCGTTCACACACTGCCTGTACGGAGGCGGAGGAGGAGACGGAAATCGGCGCGGTTAAAACTGCCTGCAGAAATGCAGAGAGGAGGGTTGTCGGCTGCGATGCGGGCAACACGCGGTTGCAACGAAAGGTCAAACGGCAGAGAGGAGAGGAGAGCGTGCAGTAGTAGCGGCGGTGAGAAGTTGGCGCACATGCGCAGTAGCTCGCAGTTGCATTGAACGCTGCGCGTGATGTTACTCGGGCGCGGCGTACGCGAAGCTCGGCTCCGACCCTCGTAGTGAAGCTTTTCACTGCAAAATGCAGCATAAGCAATGTGCTAGATGGCACAGAGGATGATGCTGTATGGGATTTGGGCAGCAAGAAGCAATCATCATCCGACTCGAGTTCGGACGACTCAGATAACTCGGAGTAACACTTGCACACTTCGTACCCTTCTCTGTACTGTACACCCAGCCAACTCTTTAACAGTATCACGCGACCATTGTCTCGCGTGTTTTCAGCACCTTATCACGGAGCGGCGAAAGAGACGAGAGTAAGCACATGTGTACACATATATGTATCTCGCTTGTTTCCTTGCTCAGCGCCGTTAATAAGACGCTGACAAGCACGCGGGTTGATGGTCGCGCGATAATGTGCTATGAATATTATTGCCGAACCCCACTGTTACGCTGTTTTCCCATGCATTACAAATTTAGCTTAGACAGCGAAATTATGGCAGGCAGCATTCCTGCATTATATGTCCTGAATGTGACCCTATGCTGGCACTTCAACAACCTGTGTTTGACAGTAGGGCTCAACACTGTGTTCTTGTTTGGCCGCCGTTGTGATTAGCTACTTCTGCATGCTGCATCTGCGCCGAGGCAACGCACACTTATGGGTGCCATGAAATTTGTTGCGGCTGTTGGTGCAGTTCCATTGCCTCGATGAGACAAGTACATTGCGTGGGTTGGCTTTGAGACCTTCAGTTCCGTCATCTGCCTTTTTCTTCACTCCTGCAGCTTATAAGACACACTTTCAAGCCTACAATGAACGAGGATTCTGTAGGATTACAGTGGCAGCTCTAAATATAGTACAGAAGCGCACTCTGGCTTGTTGCCTCCCCTTCAGCAACAGTTGCTTAGGCAGACTGAGAGCCATTACAGGGTGTTTCGGACATGCGATGAACAATCTCGAGAGGCACAAGACATTGCTAACTCTAGAGAATCCCACTATGCTTAAAAGAAACAATAAAAAAAGCAGACAATGATGTATGATTTTTTTTTTTCACATGCTACGTTCTGCTGCGTTCGGCCACTACTGCGTTTGCCGGCTATATTAGGTTTAGTTTGTGGTTTATGGGGTTTAATCTCAAAGTGGCTCAGGCTATGTGAGACACCATAGTGAAGGGCTCTGGAAATTTCGACCACCTGAGGTTCTTTAACGTGCACTGACATCGCACGCTACACGGGCCTTTAGAATTTCGCCTCCGCCGAAACTTGACCACCGTGGCCGGGATCGAACCCGCGTCTTTTGGGTCAGCAGCCGAGCACCATAACCACACATAGCCACCGCGGCAGCTATATTAGGATACAAGTTTAAAAAGCAGCATTTGTTAGCATTACACTGGGCCATGGTCTGCGGCATCCTGTTTCGCTCTGTTACCGAATTTCAACAGTAAATGAAATCAGCTTTTTAATTTTTGACCATATAAAACAATCCAGGTATCAAAATTCTAGGGCTTGTAATTTTTTTCCTTGGATTAGCTTCTTGTTTAAGTAAAAAGAAAAGTTTCAACAGCGGTTTACTATTTTGTCATGGAGGAATTCTGTGCGGCCGTACTGAATGTGGGTAGTGCTTCACTGCGGTCTTAAGCTGTATCTGACTGTAGTGGGTTTCTCTTCCGTGGTCTTGTAAAAAATGGAACAGTGGGTTCTACCCAGTACAAATGAACTGGTTCAAGAAGTTTTTAGATTTTTAAGTGGTAAACCAACTTTCATCAGCGCCTGCTCTGAATGCATCTGTAGCTGTTCCAAATTGGCATTTTGCTTACTCTAAGCCCTGTTCTGAAACGAGAAATGCTGCTTCCATCATTGATGGAGTCACCGTTTTGGGAGATGTGAGTCTTGAAATGGTAAAAAAAAACAACGAAAATTTCGATTTTTCAAGATAGGCATATTCAGATTCAATACAATCTAAAGTACTTACATACAAAGTTTGGACATCTAATTCAACCTCCTACTAAAAACTGATATATTTGATGCCTCCGAAGCTCCGAAATGGCGATTTCAGAGCAAAAGGTAACAGAACTTCGCGCCCATCACTTTCCACAACCGGGACCCCAATGACTGCCATCTTGGTCTTGTTCAAAAGCTGGCGCTCTTCTCTACATCCTGGTACTGCTTGCTATTGTGTCTTTTGACAGGTATGACTTCATGAATTATAGTGCTGTAGTGCAGTGCCACTGTTACTGCTTAGCCCTTTCGTGCAAATGCGGTTTGTACAAATGCATGTAGGGGGTGTGCTTTTTTGTCAGGCTAGTCATAGGCTTTTTTAGGTGCAACGTCCTAGTTGTTGAAATAAAGTTATTGTTATTTGTTCGATTTGTAGTCAGTAGTTGTGTGCGCGCGAAACCAAGCACGCGTGTTATCGCGTACTGCCTGCGCATGCTCACTGCCCGGCTATCTCATCGCCTACTCCGTGCTGGCTTTAAAAGACTGCTCGCATGGGCCCACCGCGCTCAGTATGTAACCTGTTGGCTTCCTGCCAAGTAGCAGGAATAAACGTTCCTTCGATGCTACGTTTACGCTGCCCAGTTCTTGGATGCCAGACATGACATATTGGCGACGAGGATGGGATGACCGCCGTACGGAATTCGCAGTGTAAAGAACCTGGCCTCTGTGTAAAAAAGCTTCCCGCCACGAAGATTTCCCTGCGGTGAAATTGGCATCACGTCAGCCGAAACTTCCAAGTGAGTCATGGGTCACATCGGCTACATTGAACCTTTCGACGAGACCACGAGCGACTGGCGCTCGTACGAGGAAAGGTTGAAGGCCTATCTTTTGGTCAACGATGTTCCAGTAGCAAAGAAGGTTCCTGCTTTCCTAAGTCTCATCGGCGCGAAGACCTACGCGCTGCTCAAGTCGCTGACGGCACCGGACGCACCGTCGTCACGAGAGTTTGACAGTCTTCTGAAACTCCTGAGCGATCACCTGGCGCCGCAGTCGTCTGTCATCGCAGAGCGTGCGAAATTTTACAAGCGGTCACAGCGAAGCAGTGAGTCCATTACAGAATTTGTCGCGGAACATCGAAGGCTGGTGCAGAGTTGCGAATTTGGAAGTTTCTTGGATGAAGCGCTCCGGGACTGTTTCGTGTGCGGCCTGCTCCGCGAGGACATTCAGCGTGTATTATTCACAGAAGACAAGAAGCTAACCTTCCAGAAGGCCGTAGATAGAGCTCTTGCCATGGAAACTGCAACTAAAAGCGCGGTGTTCACGCATAACACCGCATCCCCGGCGTACGAAGTGAATAAGGTTCGAGGCGAAAAGCAGTCTGTGATGTTGCCAAGCTGCTTCCGTTGCGGGTCACCCAATCACTCTAGCGAAGCATGCCCTCATATCGGCGATACATGCTATAATTGTAACCGAAAAGGGCATATTCAACGCGCCTGCAGGAAAGGAAAGAAAGCTAGGGAGGCAAAGCCCCAGAAACGTGTGAAGATGCTCACGTCCATCCGAAACGAGTCGTCTGCACCACTTAAATCAGTCAACGCAGACCCATTTACTGTACCCGTGAACGTTGACGGTGTCCTACTGACGATGGAGCTTGACACCGGCGCAGCCGTATCTGTCATATCATGGCGCGAATTTCAGAGGCTGTTTCCACGTAAGCGACTTCAGCCAGCATCGTTAAAGCTGCGCACGTATACTGGGGCTATGGTAAAACCGAAGGGTCTGGCGAAAGTCGTCGTGCACCACAACGACCAGAGCGTGGAGCTTCCCCTGTATGTCGTGGACACTACAGGACCGGCCCTCCTCGGCAGAGAATGGTTGCAAGATATTCGTTTGGATTGGAAGAACCTAGTTTTTTTTAATCACCTTGGTCTCTCTCGAGAAATGTCAAAGCACTGGCAAGAAAAGCTGGAAGCCATGCTAGAAAGCCATTCCGAACTTTTCAAGGATGAGCTAGGTACCATCGCGGAAGAGCAGGCCGAGCTTGTTCTTCGCGAAGGGTCACAGCCGAAGTTTGTAAAGGCAAGAAGCGTTCCCTTTGCTCTGCAAGGTGCAGTAGAAGCGGAACTTGTGAAAATGGAGAAGTTTGGCATCATAACTCCTGTTGCTACAAGCGAATACGCAACGCCCTTGGTACCGGTAGTGAAGAGGGATGGAAGCCTCCAACTGTGTGGCGATTATAAAACCACAGTCAATCCCTGTCTGGAAGTAGACCGCTACCCGCTACCTCGGATAGATGACCTTCTAGCAGCGCTTGCAGGAGGAGAGGAATTTTCGAAGATCGACCTGAGTAGGGCCTACCAGCAGGTAGTTATGGCGGAAAGCTCCCGGAAACTACTGACGATAAACACACATAAGGGCTTGTATACTATGAACCGTCCGGCTTTCGGCATTTCGTCCGCCCCAAGCATATTTCAAAGAATCATGGACAACATGCTGAAAGGGTTGCAAGGAGTCAGTTGCTACCTTGACGACATCCTGGTCACAGGCAAGACCAAGCAAGAGCATTTCCGTAACTTGGAAGCCGTCTTGTCAAGGTTGCAGGAACGCGGTGTGCGCATCCGGCGCGATAAGTGCTCGTTCTTTCAACGAGAGCTCCGTTATCTAGGCCACGTCATCAACGCCGAGGGTGTTTGCGCATCGCCTGAAAAGGTATTGGCACTGCTAAATGCGCCTGCTCCAAAAGACAAGCAGCAACTGCAGTCATTCCTTGGGATGGTCAATTATTACGGCAAGTTTGTTCAGCGTCTGTCGACTTTGGCACAGCCGTTGTACAGGCTGCTAAAGCAAACAACAGAGTGGACGTGGGATGCGTCATGCCAGCTTGCTTTCACGGAGATAAAAGCAGCTATGGCTTCCCCTCCAGTTCTTGCCCATTATGATCCGAAGCGACCGCTTCAACTTGCCTGCGACGCATCTCAGTACGGCATAGGCGCAGTTCTTTCGCAGAAAACGATAAATGGATCAGTTCGACCGGTTGCCTACGCATCCCGCACATTGTCAAGTGCCGAAAAGAACTACAGTCAGATCGAGAAAGAAGCCCTTGCCCTCGTATTCGGCGTAAAGAAGTTTCACTTCTACGTCTACGGAAGGTTTTTCACGCTTGTGACTGACCATAAACCACTGCAAACAATTTTCGGCCCGAAAACAGGCATTCCCGCGATGGCAGCTGCCCGCATGCAGCGTTGGGCGCTGACGCTGTCAGCCTACAACTATGCTCTTGAATTCAAGAAATCTACCGATAATGCGGAAGCAGACTGTTTATCGCGCTTGCCGCTCGACAGCAGCGAAAAGCAATCGGCAGAAGAAAGCGAAACTTTTTATTCGCTTCGTTTGGAAACGCTGCCTGTCACAGGCCAAGACATCGCTTGTGAAACGAGGCATGATCCTTTACTAAGCAAGGTACTGAACTTCACAAGTGCTGGCTGGCCGTCGCATGTCGCTGAGAAGGAGTTGAAACTTTTCTTCGACAAGCGTTTGGAGCTCACAGTTCATCAAGGGTGTTTAATGTACGGCATGAGAGTAGTTGTGCCTCTAAAACACCGAACCTTCTTGCTTGAGGAACTTCATCAGGGTCATCCCGGTATCGTAAGATGCAAAGAACTCGCGAGGAGCTACGTCTGGTGGCCTGGTATCGACGCGGACCTAGAGCAACACGTGAAGAAATGTGAAGAGTGTCAACAGCAACGGAACGAACCAGCACCGGCTCCGCTTCATCCATGGTCATGGCCGACTTCGCCGTGGCAAAGAGTTCACTTGGACTTTGCTGGACCCATGAAAGACAAAATGTTCCTTGTTGCCGTGGACGCACACTCAAAATGGCCGGAAGTTTATGTCATGCAGAAGACTACGGCGTACCACACAATTCAGTGTCTCCAAGACCTGTTCTCGCGTTTTGGCGTACCCGAGACCATCGTGACCGACAACGGACCACAGTTCGTTTCCGAAGAATTCAAGAGCTTCGTCAAAGGCTTCGGTGGTCGTCATATCGTGAGTGCAGCGTACCATCCAAGCACGAATGGCCTTGCGGAGAGATTTGTACAGACAATGAAATCTGCGTTGCGGAAAGGACGACCCCAAGACTCCTTGCAGGCAACCTTACAGACGTTCCTGATGACGTACCGCAACACGCCGCATGCGACTACAAGAGCAACTCCAGCAAACCTTTTCATAGGTAGACGACTGCGCACGAGACTCGACGCAGTCAAGCCTTCTGTCGGGGGAAGAGTGGCTCAGCAACAGCTCTCCGATATGGTGCGACGCAAGGCACGTGAGCGACTTTTCAACATCAACGATGAGGTCCTCGTGAGGAATTACAGAAGTCCTGAGAAATGGGTCCCTGGCACTATCATTCAGCAGTCTGGCCCCGTTTCATTCAAGGTTCGAGTTAAGACGAATCGTGGGGTGCTCATTTGGCGTCGTCATCAAGACCAGCTACTGCTCAGCATCGACAGCTCAAAGCAGAGCATCATGGAAGATTTTATTCCAGATTTCAGGGATCCTGAGAGCGCCAACGAGCCACTTCCAGCTGCGGCCCCTGCGGCAACGACCGACCCTCCAGGGGAGCGACGCTATCCACAGAGGGACCGGCGACCTCCTGACAGATATCAGCCATAGCATTAGTTGCATTGTATAATGTAGCAAAAGGACTTTGTGCTCATTAGGAGGAAGGAGATCTTGTGTGCGCGCGAAACCAAGCACGCGTGTTATCGCGTACTGCCTGCGCATGCTCACTGCCCGGCTATCTCTTATCGCCTACTCCGTGCTGGCTTTAAAAGACCGCTCGCACGGGCCCACCGCGCTCAGTATGTAACCTGTTGGCTTCCTGCCAAGTAGCAGGAATAAAGTTCCTTCGATGCTACGTCTACGCTGCCCAGTTCTTGGATGCCAGACATGACACTAAGCCCTGTTCTGAAACGAGAAATGCTGCTTCCATCATTGATGGAGTCACCGTTTTGGGAGATGTGAGTCTTGAAATGGTAAAAAAAACAACGAAAATTTCGATTTTTCAAGATAGGCATATTCAGATTCAATACAATCTAAAGTACTTACATACAAAGTTTGGACATCTAATTCAACCTCCTACTAAAAACTGATATATTTGATGCCTCCGAAGCTCCGAAATGGCGATTTCAGAGCAAAAGGTAACAGAACTTCGCGCCCATCACTTTCCACAACCGGGACCCCAATGACTGCCATCTTGGTCTTGTTCAAAAGCTGGCGCTCTTCTCTACATCCTGGTACTGCTTGCTATTGTGTCTTTTGACAGGTATGACTTCATGAATTATAGTGCTGTAGTGCAGTGCCACTGTTACTGATTAGCCCTTTCGTGCAAATGCGGTTTGTACAAATGCATGTAGGGGGTGCGCTTTTTTGTCAGGCTAGTCATAGGCTTTTTTAGGTGCAACGTCCTAGTTGTTGAAATAAAGGTATTGTTATTTGTTCGATTTGTAGTCAGTTTGGTGCTAACACTAATAAATTCAGCTTTTAGCTACACTATTCATGTTTAAATTTGTTTGAACAAGTAGTGTTTCCACAACCCCATTCTTCGTTTCATACACAGAAGTCAATGCTGTCAAAGCTAGTGTGCCTGTTTGCACAAGCTAAGCGGTACGCCATGCAAAAAAGTAGTCCGACATGCAACCAGATTGAACACATGCATATTTTGTTGTGACAAATCTCAAGTACTGTTACTGGCAACCTCCTACGCTTAGTTTTACCTCTTGTCACATTTTTGTCCTTCGCCTCTTCGCGACTTCAAGAAGTAAGAATTACATGTGGCAGTAGGATACACAGCTGGTGGGATGAATCTGTGTGACTCGATCTACGCCTAAAAAGTAGTTCACACTTAGTCAAAATTATAGCCAGAGAGCCGGAACACTGAGCACCTCACAGCTTCAATTGCGATTTTGAATGCTGCCACTTTATTTTATACCGCTCTCTATTTTCGTCCAAGCACTCATCAAGGTTTTGAGAAAAAAATTGATATGTGGCATGGTAGTATGGTTTCACAGATGCACTAATTCCGCAGTCTTCGCAGCACTGCTTCCTGTGTAGAAATGGAGTATGACTGCTGGCTTGATATCCTTCTGCGCAAGATTTTTCATATTTCAGCATATTTCATTGATGAAAGTTGTGACTTGCACAAAAGGATTTATTAGTGTTCCGGTCACATGCTCAAATGTAGACTCGGTACCTTAACTGGATATGCTTTTTAAGTACAGTTCAGTGGTTCTTTCCCACAGCTCAGCCGGAACCGGGTGAAACCAGCATGGCTGACCAGCTCGAAGGTGCAGATGACGCAAGCATCGAAGAATCCGACGATGGCCTACCAAAGGTTGGGTCTCTTGGACCAGATGGAAAGGTAGGGACCTCAATTCAGTTTGTTTTATTTTATTCGTGAGTTACTGCAGGCTTCAAAGTCCAAGCAGGAGAGCAGTATAGTCGTGAGTAAAAAAGATTAGCACACATGACGGAACACCGGAGCGCTGGAATGGCAACGCGTGACGCTGCGGGTCGCGAAGAGGCTGATAACGAGAGTGCATGGCCATTCCCATTCTACAGTATTAGGGGGGTTCAGCGGACTGTCACGGACAGCAAAATTACTGGCTAAAAGCAGAGCTATCATCTGTTGTTCCCACGAGTTCCTTTTGACAAACCATTGCAGGCATAAAAAAACAGTAATAAAAGAAGTCATCTTTGCTCATGATAACCGAGCCAAAATAAATGCCGCATGCGCAGCCACATAGGGTCGACACTTCGACGCTCTGGCAGTACACGCTTGATAAAGCTTACTTCCTGCCGTCCTCCCCCTAGGCTGCAAACATGGAAACGGCCCGATAGTCAGGTCTGCGAACTGCAGCGCCGTGTGGTGAGGTATCACATTTCTGATCGCCAGTGGTCTGTGCTAATATTTTTTGCTCGCGACTGTACAGTGGGAAACAGCATAACCAAAAGACTGCGGAACCAGAATGTGAAAGGACAAGCAAGAGAAAACATTAGAAGCGCATAGTCGAGCACAGATATATCGAACCCGGATATTGCAAATTACCGGCCATTTCGAGCACACAGATTCTGATTCCCTGAAAAGTCTAGCATACAAGTATAGGAAAGTAGCGCTGCACATTAAACTGAAACTTCAGTGGTTATTCGATAATTCGAACTAAGCACCGCAGCTCTGACTGTGACTATTCTCTTATCGGCTCTCTTCGATCACTCTCGTGCATGCAGGGACAAGGTCGGCTGCACGGCTTTTTGCACCTGCTGGTAGTGCTGGCGTTGTGAAACCATGTGATAAGGTCAACTTTGGGTGCGCTTGAGGAGAGCCTTTGGCCTCTTGCACTGAATTTTCCACGCCAGATTCCTGTTATGCGATGGCGCTTACCTAACTAAAGAAGAGTGGCCTGTCTCACATGACATGCTTTGCTGCCGAAGGTGTTGCGGTAACCAACTGTACCTTAATTGTAAAGAGCGATTGTTCTGTGCATAGTGTATTGGTGACAGGATTAGACATCTCATAGTAGGCTATGGCTAGCTCCACAGCACTGTCCTCAGCGGACTCGATGCGAAGCACATTAAAGTTAGCAACATCCAGCGAGTGCCTCTCTCCCAGCATGCCAGCAGACGGCATGTCTCTGCTAGAAGAGTGTCACTGGGGTTGGTGCAATGTGTTCTTGCTTCTAGGTTGCAGATAAAATTATCTACGGCCATGTTTTGTACATAGAAGTAGTGTTTTGCAATCCCCTTCAAGTTTTCATGGAGGCATGACACAAAAGGTGCCCATGTGCTAAGCAATGTCAGCGCACATTAATGAACCCCGGGTGGTCTAAATTAATCCGAAGCCCTCCACTCTGTTTCTCATCGCCCATGTCTTGCTTCAGGATGTTAAAATCCACAATTTATAATTTATCAAGTTTGGCCACAAGGAAATTCTAGTCTGCTGCAATGGTTTTTACATTTAGCTGTTGCTGAGCCCAACGTTTTGGATTGAATTCTGGTCATGGAGACCGCATTTAGATGAAGGCAAAAAAAAAACATCTCTGTGCATTTAGTGTTTGGCATGCAATTTTCTGGAGTAAAAGAAGTAAATCTTACTGCATTTCCTCTGCTGGCTGCCTAAAGTTGATGTGATGCAGTGGATAGCATTTTGTATTTGCTGTCGTTGGCCTGTGTGTGCAAATTGTAAATTGTGGTGTCCGCATGGCAGGTGAAGCAGATGCGTAGCTCTTTGGTGTGATTGCGTGGGAATTTTTCAGGTCTATGCAGGAAATGATTTCTGGTTTCCCAAGCGAGTGTGGGATGATGTCTTCACCGCTCCTACTGACCCCGCATTTTGCTTCCGGGCTGCCAACCTCTTCTGGAAACCGGAGGAGCTCTTTGTACGCAGTGTAACTGGCAAGCTTTCAAACAGGGATGTGGCCCGTGGAACTGGAAAACCAAGGCAACCGCTGACGCCCAAGAAGCTCTGCGCTCTGAAAGGTATGGCAACTTTGCTGTGTGGATGTCTTTTCAAGGACTTTAGACACCAAGTTTGGACACCAAATCTTTCTTAGCCTGCTTTTGCTTTGGAGTGTTGCGTAAGACTTTAGTAAACATAGATCATCTTGTGAAATTTGCTTTCGCTAAGTAAATAATGCATAATTGCACTTTTGTCGCCCATCTAATTAAGATTTCGATTTCAGCAGTCGAATGGGGCTTCTGAAAGCATAAGTAGCATATATGCTTGAATGTAGCACGATCATTATTCTAACGTGAAAAAGGTCGCTTTTGTGGGTGCAAAAACGTTTTTAAAAAATTGGAAGGGTACACTTAACCTCCACCTTAAGGGTAAGATGCGATAGCGTAATGGGTTAATTCCATATATGCAGAAGGTCATTCTCTACTTTACATTCATAGATCCCTGGGAGTCCTCATTCCCTTCCTAGCACAGTGATGCAGCGATTAAGCGATGCACCACCACCCTGTGATGGCAGGTGCTCCTAGCGATGGGCATTGAGTGGCCCAGATTGCTTTTCTGGAGTGACCAATCATTAGTTTATCGACCACCTGCCACGGTGGGCAGTTTGCTAACTATCGGTGGGCAGGTTGTGATGGCACTGCAAGGTCATGCGACCTGCATGGCCCACCTGCCTTTTAAGTTGCTGTCTGGGGACCACCTATCAGAGCCATGCCCGTGATATTTCACTCACAGCGCCAACAGCGATGACATCAGCACCGGATTTTCTGATGTGCGGGGTCTTTAACGCTGTTGCTTTAAAAAGTACCTGAATGTAAGCGAGGAATGAGGCCGCAGTGTACTGAAAGTTGGATGGAAGCTTCTGAACAAAGGTACCTCTGAAATGGCCTTCCTGTGTCCTGCATTATAGGAAGGCGAGGCTGCCCGCAAGCCTTAAAAAACCATGGTAGTTGCTACCACTGGTACCGTTTCGCATGCACCTACCACTGGTACCGTTTCGCACGCACCTCCTTTTTCAAGAGAGCCACGCAAAATATTCTCAGATACGAAAATAAAAGCAGTCTCACCGCATCGTCACCATGCCAAGCATGTGCTTTAGAGGTCTTGTCGCAAAAACGAGACTTCTGCCTCCCAGTCACTCAACCACGGGGTGAGTCGTGCCTCCCAGACGTTGGTGACCGTTCTCGGCATCTTGTAAAGGAGTTGTTGTCTTACATATGGAGCTGTTGAAATATTTCACGGTGGTACGTGAGTTCGATGTTGTCAGAAAGTGTGCCAGATATTCAGGATAGGAGTGCAAACACTTTTTCGTGCACAGTAGCAATGCCAGCTTACCATGCACCGGAAGAGGATTACTGCCACTGCAGACATGTAGAGCGTCTGTTGAACTTGACGAGAACAAAATGAACACCTTTACCTCTTACGTGTTCTTGGGCGAAGCACTGAATTCACTCAGCGTGCAAGTGCTTGTCCTTCGGTGACCAGTTCCTCACTGCATCGCTGGCTGCTCAAGTTTGTGATGTGCTTTGCTAGTCACCGGAGCCGAAATGTTTGTGGCCCACAGCTGCCATTGGTCAGCCTATACTATACTCTGTTTCATGCATAGCAGGCAATGCTGCCAGAGCTAGCGTGCCTGTTCACGCTGGCTAAGTCCGCATGCAAAAAGTAGTTCGCCGTACAACCAAAGCGTCCACAAACGTATTTTGTAACGACAAATCTTAAGTGCCATGACTGGCACCTCCCGGACTTTGTTTTACGTCTTGCCACATTTTCGTCCTGCGACTCGTCGAGATTTTGATAAGCAAGAAGTACACGTGGCAGTATGATGCGCAGTTGGTAGGTCGAATTGCCCCTTCTAAATCCGCGCCCAAAAAGTAGTTCACTCTTTGAGAAAATTATGGCTAGAAAGCCCAACACTGAGTGCATCACAGCTTTGACCATCAATTTCAGTGCTACTACATCATTTTATGCCGCTCTTTGTATTCGTCCAAACAATGACCGGAGTTTCGAGAAGAACGAATGATACGTGGTGGAGTAATATAGTTTCGCGGGCGCACTACTTCAGCAACCTCCACAGCATTGCCTGCTATCTATGAAACGGAGTATATATTCTAACTTTCTTTCTATATTCTAACTACTAACTGGGTACTGATACGGTGTTTCTGATGCAGTGCATTGTTTCCTCTACAGCTATGTATCGAGTCTACATTGGCAACGATCCAAAGGCGGCCAATAGGATGAAGAAATTCCGCAAGCACCTGGCCACCAGACTTACCAACATGCGTCGGCCGCAGTTCATGGACACACTGTGAGAGTCAGTCTTGTGTACGGTCCACGTGCACAGCCAAACTCGAGGCTTGACACTGTGTACAAGTACAAATGTGCAAGTTCCGATTCTTGAAGACAGTTTGAAGAAATTTTGTGGAATGTTCTTCTGTACGGCTACTGTGTTTACTAGAATCTAGGTCAGCGATGATTGTGGCCCGCTGAAAATGTTTGCTCGAGTTTTTAGCTCGAGGATGAATACATCAGCAATACCGGGTGTTACACCTTAAATTTTCTGAAATTTTTAGAAGTAGACTATTTGAGCTACAAGAGCGCTTTTTTCGGTGTAGCATTGTCGGCTGGTTAGTAGGCTGGTTAACTGATATTAAGCAATGAACTTTTTAACTGTTACTGTTAATGTCCTTATTTATTGAGTGGCATGTAACTCACCATGAGAAATATCCATATCAGTTATTAGAATTTCTAAGACGCAGTTACCTTCGGCGCTGTGGCCCAACAAATCTTGGCTATTTCAACGAGCTACGTGCACCGTAGGGGTTGCTTTGCCTGCAAGCTTCTCAAAAGTGCATGCATCAAAAATTTGTTGGGCCACAGTGCCAAGGTTAACTGCATCTACAAAATTCTAAAAACTGATATGAATATTACATACAGCTGGCTGCACACCTCAGTAAATTAGGAGACTAACAGTAACAGTTAAAAAGTTAACCAGCCTCTACTAGTTAACACATCTTAGCTGCATCGCTGACAATGCTGTGCCGAAAAAAGTGGTGCACTAACTCAGAAAGCCTATTTTTAGAAATTGCAAAACATCTTAGGTGAAATACCTTGTGTAGATGTGCATTTATTATTGCCTGTGATGCTACTTGCAGGATGTGATACTCTTGTGGATGTGATAGGGATGTGATAGGGATGTGATTGGATGTGATAGGGATAGGGCTAAGTGAGAGGAGCAAACTGTGCTAGTTGCTTTGTATGCAGCGAGGTAAGAGTAGTGCAACAAACGTGGGCAATGAAAAAGGAGTTAGCACTTGTAAAAAAAGGGAGTAAGTTGTCCTCTAGTGCACTTTTTATAAAAGGGAGTGCACTAGAGGACACACTTTTTACTCCCATATAGGCGTATTTATGTCTAGAGTGTGTGGCCTTTCTCTGTTGGCCTCATCTGTTGTGCTTCTTTTTTTCACAGCAGATAGGGCTAAGGGAGTCTGGCCACGTGATGGGGGTTAAATAACAATTTCATAGAATGGAGTAAAAATGGGGGAACAGTAATTAAAATTGGTAAAGCATGTAAAATGAGCAGAAAAAAAGTATAAAATGCAGTTAATGAGGGGATAGGCGGGTGTAATCTTGGCGCGGTCATCCAGAATTTGTTTGTGCTGTTCCATGACTTGAAGAGCTTGTCTGTGTCAAATAAATAGGTTTGGTTCCCTGTTGTCTGGTCATAACTCACCTGCCAAGAGTTTTTTTAAATTAATTTTTGTCTTTTTATTCTATATATATCATTTTATTTTGCAAACATTCCTCATAAAATTGTTTGGACCCATAGCCTCTGTGGTTAGTGAATGTGTGAGGTAATTCTCAGATGTGAAATAAATGCAGTAGAAATGGCAGACCTTAGGTAGCTAATGTGTTTCCAAACCTTCGCTTAAATGGCACGCTGATGCCTGTGTCACCTGTTCCCATAAAAGTTGTCACACCGCGTGGAATAATTGCAAAGTCTGTCTCACAATGCAAAACCATGGCCTTCACTAAATGTTGGCTATGAGGTTTATAGGTGTACTGCTGCAAATCTGATGGTTGTCTGCAGATTTAAGGTAAAGGCCTACCATTTCTGGTATGTGTGTGCCAAGTGCATTTGAATGACATGACCTGCAGTTGAAAAGTCATCGAAGAATTAATTTCTTAGCTGTTTGTGTTCATTCTTTGTGTAGTAACATGTGTTTCTGAGCTGCGACTCCCTTAAGCTTGCTTGCATAGCTTAGTGAATTTTCTCTTAACGTATGCATGCTTTTAAGCTGGATCATGCTATAGGAGTATATTTCTGTACGGATGATCTTTAGCTGCCTCTTAAAATAGAAGTTCTTTTTGTGTTCACTGCATTCACATTCGCATATTGTGACTGCTTGCAGCTTTCCCAGGAAATGAGTCAAAAGAATCAAGTTGTAGTTATTCGTTGCGTTCAGTATGTATCTTGTGCTAAGCTGTGCGCATCTGTCCTGAAGTTCATACTTTCATATGTGTTCATACTGTGTTAGTGCTGTTGTTGACACGATAGGGCTGCAGCATGATCAAATGACGGTTTGGGGGTGCTGTGAAGCCCTTATCTCTGGCAACTTTACCTGAAGCTCTTTCGTCTGTTTGTTGTAAGAGGTGGAAATAAATGTCATTCAGTATCTTGATTTGAAGAAACCAGAGCATACCCACAAGTGACATGATAAGTGCTCGTCCAGTTAACTAGCCTGCATGCCTTTCCACTTGCGGACATCAGCGAATGTTCATACATGCATCTGTGGCTCCAGTGCTTCTAGGAGCAGAGATGGAGAGCTTTCTACACCTTTTTTTTTCATTGACTGCCTTGTCGCAGGTTACTTTTCAGAGTGGTAGCAGCGGAAAGTGTGAAACAGTTTTGCGCAGTCGTCGAATTACTACTCCTATGAGAAGCACATTGGTGTCGGCATTCTTTAGAAGTGAGATAATGTGGCCATGATTATCATCAACGGCAGCCTGACTATTCCCACTGCAGGGCAAAAATCTCTTCCATATCTCCAATTAACTGTGCCCTTTGCCAGCTGCAGCCACCTTATGCTCGTAAACTTCCTAGTCTCATCTGGCCGCCTAACTTTCTGCCAACCTTTGCTGCGCTTGCTTTGTCTTGGGAGCCAGTCCATTACCCTTAATGACCATTGGTTATAATGTGTTTGGATTACATGTCCTGCCCATGGCATTAGGATTTAAACTAAGATGTCATTAACCCACATTTGTTCCCTCACCCTGTCTGCCCTCTTCCTGCCTCTTAACGTTACACTTATCATTTTCCTTTCCATAGCTCGCTGCATTGTCCTCAATCTAAGCTGACCATTTTTTGTTGACCTCCACATTTCTTCTCTTTAAGTAAGTGAGAATAAGAAACAGCTCTTATATTACTTTTCTCTTGAAGGATACTGCTAAGCTGCCGTTCATAATCTCGGAGAGCCTGCCAAATGCACTCCACCCCATTCTTATTTTTCTAGTTGTTTCACTCTCGTGGTCGGGATCTGTGGTTGTCACCTGCCCAATGCAGATGTGTTCTTCTACCACTTCCAGCACCTTGCTACTTAATTGTAAACTGCTGTTCCCTTCCAAGACTGCTGAAAAGTACTTCATATCTCTGCATATTAATTCTCTGCTTTGCTTGGCTGAGTCATTGATTCTGCTTTGCGTTCATTCCTTGAGTGACTTAGCAAGGCAAAGTTGTCAGCACAGATTACTAAGGTATCCTCTAAGGGGGGAGCCTGGTCTTGAAAACTTTATTAATCTAGTCATAGTTATGAAGTTTCTGGGCACATGTATTTTTGTGCACTGATTCTAGATATATCTTTTAGCTTCATGTAGAACTATTCCTTGAGCACTTATGCACTTTTTATGCAAGTATTTTGCGAGGAGTTTTGAAGAAAATTTGCTGCCGGAAACTCGCTGAAGTATATGTCATTGGGTTCTCTTGACGCCAAGAAATGCAATAAGGGTGAAATTATCATCCTGGCTATCATAGTGCTTGAATTATAGGGTACTGAAGTGGCAGCTTCAGTAACAGGAATACACCTTTTTCTTCTGATTTCTGAAGCGGCAACTTCAAAGCCCTATAATTTAAGCTGTGTGATAAGCAGGAAGACAGTTTCACCCTTATTGCATTCCTTGGCGTCAAGAGAACCCAATGGCATACATGTCAGCAAGTTTCCCACAAGAAACTTTTCTAAGCTCTTCACAAAACACATGCATAAAAATTACATAAGTGCTCAAGGAATTGTTTTACATGAAACTAAATGACATGTCTAGGATCGGCACACAGAAATACATATTCCCTGAAGGTTTCTTAACTGTGACTGCATTAATAAATTTTTTTTTGCAGGACCATGCTCCCCCCTTAACTCTTATCCCCAACTGTTCCCAATCCAGGTCTCTAATTATCCCCGCAAATAATTGGTGAACCACACAAGACAGAGCTTGCCTTCCTGGCTAACACCCTTCCTTATTGGATTTTATTGCAGATTTATGCAGGACTATGGTGGCTGTGCAGCCATCATAAATATCTTCCAGTATTTTTATATAAATCTTACCTACACCCTGATTCCGCAGCGCCTGCATGACTGTTAAGGTTTTGACTGAGTCAAATATTTTCTCTTGTTGGTTATATTCTGTGCTTTTATCTATCACCTGATTGACAGTGCGAATATGATCTATTGTTAAGAACCCTTTACAAAAGCCTGCCTGCTTTGGTAATTTTGAGTCTAAGGTTGTCCTGATTCTAGTAGCTTATTAATAGTGTGAATATGGCCAATTGCTGAGTATTCTTCACAAAAACCTATCTGGTTCTTTGGTTGTTTGAAGTCTAAGGTTGTCCTATTTCTAGCAACTTATTAATAGTGTGAATATGGTCAATGGCTGAGTATCCTTTACAAAAACCTGTCTGGTTCTTTGGTTGTTTGAAGTCTAAGGTGGTCCTGTTTCTATTAGCAATGACTTTTGTAAATACCTATTAGGTAATAGATAGTACCCAGATCAGTCTAATTTTTAGGTCCTATGACATCCCCTTTCTTACGGGTTAAAATAATGTTAACGTTCTTCTAAAATTCTGGTATGCTTGAGGTCATGAGGCATAGCGTATATACAGGGTGGCCAGTTTTTCTAGCACTATCTACCCACCGTCCTTCAAAAGTTCAGCTGTTCCTGATGCTCACCAGGTAATGGGGTGCGCAAGCACAAAAGAAAACTATTATGTGTCTGAAACATACAGTCATCCTTTGTTAATATGGATGCTTTGAGTGCAGACTGAAATTTTCAGCAGCAAGCATTGTGAAGAAATGCAAGAAAGATTTGTTCAGCAAAAAAACACTTTACGAATAATGCCTTCTGCACATAGCTGTGTGTAGTGAAGCTGAACTGAAATGAAATCATGGCAACATTACCCCGGCCACCTTTGTCTTTCCCCTGTGTTGAGCACAGTCAGGCTGATGGTGATGATAACTGCCATCACCTTAAAAAATATATGCAGTGTAATTCAAAATGCCTTGCAGCTTATCGGGTGTGTGATAGCATCTTTTCTTCTGAAGGCCTTCTCATGAAACGCAAGGACATGTGTCACTCGGATGGCTGATATGTGCTGAACATGTCAAAATAAAAGGTGTTGACAGAGCTTTCTTCACCGGCATTTATACAGTGTGTCGCAGCAAATGTAAAGGCATGTTAACATGGCACACTGAACTGCGAAGCATGCAAACATTAAACAAGGAAAAGTCGTATCTGCCACCTTAGCTTTCACTTTCCATTTTGCAGGTGCGCTGCAGGGAAAATACAGGAAAGAAAATAAAATATTAGGGAAATCGAGGTCTTGGTCGCATCGCCCGTCATGTAACCATGTGTCAAAAAAGCACAGCTACAAACAATCGAAACGCAACATTTACTTCAGTCATATT
Organism: Amblyomma mixtum; assembly: GCF_055824585.1. Taxonomy (NCBI): domain Eukaryota; kingdom Metazoa; phylum Arthropoda; class Arachnida; order Ixodida; family Ixodidae; genus Amblyomma; species Amblyomma mixtum. Next base: position 88,870,090 of record NC_143019.1, on the reverse strand, counting down.
TTTGCTACTCTACATTCTAGAGCAGTAACTGAAGTAAATGGATGATGTGAGATCAGGCATTACTTTTTTTTTTTTTTTTGCCAACACTCTCTTAACTTAGTCTCAAATGTCCAGTGTGCACTCTGCAAGACACGCATGTTCATCTTCATGTGTGATTTTGTGGGAGGAGTATGAGATGGGCAGTGTTGCTGGATGAAGCTCTCACACTACGAAAGCGGCCATTAATGCGGTCCTCTAGTGACAGCCTTCAGTCTCTTACCACGTAGGATTTGTTGAGAGTGCTGCGATTCCTTGTTATTTGTCTGGAGATGTTTTACATATGTTTTACTGAGCGCATCCAGCAAAATAAAAAATTAAATTGAATTGACCTTCACAGCCTTTTGCCTGCCTTGGTCACCAGCTAGTTGTTTCCTGCAGGGCATTTTTATTTTTCTTTCATTTTAAAGCCTTTTTTTAACATGTCTGGGCCATCTGGCCTTGTACCAGCATGCCATGATGAAACACAACAATCTTACCAGCTTCCCCTGGCCTGTTCCCAGCCCTGATCACAAGCAACCTTGGGATGGTGACATTACCCAACCATGACAATGATGGCAAAGCTAGCTGACCAGCTGGACACACCAGTTTAAACACCTGAATACCTGGCTTTCATTTCTTGCCCTTTGTGGGTGTACCCTCTTCTCCTCCTAACTCTTCATGCCAGTTGTGTTACCTAGGCAATCGTTGTTCATTAATGTGGAAGGATGGCTCGGTGTTCTGGGATCATATTACAAGGCAGACGATAATGAATAGGGCAGTGACCTTAGCTGCTATCCTGCCTGTCATGATATTCCAGGGTATGCTGCCTTAATTTGTAACTGTGTGTGTGTGTGTGTGTGTGTGTGTGCGTGTGCGTGTGTGTGTGTGTGTGTGTGTGAACCCGTTTCGTGAATATAAGGACACAGAACAAGCGAGGAGGTATAATCTCCGCCCTCGAAACAAACTTGAGAATGAGGGCAAGGGACCGTATAATAGACAGCACGACAGCTCTCACATGGGCCGCAGCTGAAGAACAACAACCAGAAAAATGAACGGGGAGGTGGAAATGGTAAAGTAGTAGCAAAGAACGAGTTTGAACAGCACAGTGATAGAAGGGGCAAAAGAGCGTTAAACCTCTCGGCGCACACGGAGGCCGCTACCCCCCCCCCCCCCCCAACACGCACACTCCCCCGCAGGACGCCGCCGGGTCTGAGTGGGCGGCCCGTATCAGGTATCCTGAGGCGCTTGCAGGGGACGCGTTCGAGAGACGGCCGACACTCACTTGTTAACCGCTGCAACGGCAACCTGCGACTGTGCCCTCTGCGTATTTTTGCTTCATTTCGACGCTTTGCTCTCCTTTCGGGCTTTTCTACCAGACAATCTAACGCCCTTTCTCCCATAAATATACTAGGCTGTCTCAATCCGTGTCCTGCTGTGCACTTCCTGTGAAAAAGCAGCATCCATCGGGTAAAATACTTAGCTAGCCTGAGCGCGTAATGGGAAGGCAAAGATGAATTCGGGGGAACAAAACAAAAGGAGGGAAGGGCAGAAAAAATAATTAACTCAAAAAATTTTTAAAGAATTTTAAATAGAAGAGAAATTTTAAAGAAAATCTAGCACAAAAAATGTTAACACACACACAGAAAGAAAAAAAAACTATTGATGAAATGTGGCGCCAAACAAATATGACATGGTGACAGTAATTTGATAAAGCTTGGCACAGTGCATGTGGTTTCGAGACTTGCATGCACGCGCAGGTTAAATCATTCTGAGATTATCGAGTTAAGTCGATGTTGGTGTAAGTAAATAACAAAATGACAAGGAGTATGTAGAAAAATGAAAATGGCATATAAAAGATAAAATGTAGCACAAGAAATTATACAAAAGTTAAAAAATTAAAAATAATAATAATACATGCGTGCGAAAAACGCGAAAGATCTGCGGCCCGCGGAGCTGCTGCGTGGTCCCAATGGTCTAGACGATAGGTGTCCATTTGGATAGAACGTGGATGCTGGCAGGAGGTTGGACAAAAAAGTACTCATGAAATAAACTGCTAGATTCCCTGCCATTTCAAAGTGTGTCTGCAGTTGTCAAGAACAAGTTCCGGCGTATTCCGACAATAACGCTGTTCAAGGCCTATAACCGGCGGAATTTCCTGCGTTGGCTTCTTTAGGCAGGAGAGTCTCCTGGGAGTAGCATTCATGCCATGGGAGAACGTGGTGAACTTGTGAATGAAGTACGATTCCCTTTGTTTCCTGTAATAGGTGTTAGGGGACCCGGAAAGGAAAAGTATGACACGGATGTTTTTGAAACTGTGGAGTGGCAGATGCAGGTGCCTGGAAAGGGGCAAGTTGGGTAAGGATGACACATGGGCTTTGTGGTTGTTGAAGCAGAAACGAAATGATGTCTTGGTCTGACCAATATTGACAAAACCGATTCATTGTAAGCCTGCCCTGACGAAGGGAATACCATTCCCAAAACTGTTGGCAAAATAAACGTTGAAAGAACAGTCGCGTTTGTCGTAATACTGTACCTAAACTAGTAACCTGGGCCATTGGAACCTCTATTGAATACAATATATATATACCCAACAGGTGACAACGGTGCACAGCCCTTGCTGCTCTCCGAACTAGCAACAATGCGAAGCTCTGTCGCGGATAAAGGAGAAGGTGCTGAGCTGCAAGCGTTTTACCAAATCGTGAAGAAGAGCACTGCAACTCCTGTGTATTCATACGCAAGGGATCACGCTGTCACACCCTATTCTTAATTTTCGCAGGCTTTCATTTTTGCAATATAAAAACAATTACCTTGTCAAGCACATCAGCCCGACTATCTCTGTGGAGCTCAACTTTTCCTATTAAATCCATATTTAAAAAGTTATTTATGACGACTAAATATTGGGGATATAGAAAAGTACTAGCCATCACCTTACACAGGTACACCATTTTTGGGGTGGTGGATAACCTTCCTATTTTTTAAAGCCATGTTTACAATGCTAATTAATGCTGAATAATTATTAATGGTGCAGGAGGAACGGAAAAATACTGGCTGCTACTTTACGCAATGCCTGAGAATTCACCATTTCAATTCAATTCAAAGAAAGTGTTTGTTTTTATGTATACCGATTCATTTTAGCTGGTACAACTTAGAAGTATACGCGATGAAGCCAACGCTCATTATATTTGTTGCGCTAATGGTTTCATTTGGTGCAACAGAAATTCGGTGTTTCTGTTGCGCGACCGAAACTTCTGTTGTCGCTACAGAACACTCTGTAGCGTGTCATCTGTCATCTCTACAGAGCTCCTGTACGATCTATCGTTGCAACACATTACTCTGTAGTCACAACAGATCATTCTGTGGTCGCAGCAGAATGTCCTGTTGCGACAAAAGAAATATCTGTAGTGCAACAGAGATTTTCTCTGTCAACAGAAATTTCCGTTGTGCAACAGAAATGTCTGTAGCTTTTTTACTGGGTCTCGATGAAGTCACCAATAAAATTCCAATACGGAAGGGTGTCAGGCAGGGAGACACGATCTCACTAATTCTATTCATGGCCTGTTTGCAGGTTGTATTCCGAGGTCTGAATTGGGAACAGTTGGTGATAAGAGTTAATGGCGATTCGCTGATGACATTACCTTACTAAGTCACTCAGGCCATGAATTGCAAAGCATGCTACAGGAGTTAGAGAAGCAGAGCAGAATGGTGGGTCTAAAAATTAACATGCAGAAAAACCAAAGTAATGTTCAAAAGTTTAGGAAGGGAACAGCAGTTCGCAATTGGTAGCGAGGTGCTGGAGGTAGAATATGTGGATTTAGGGCAGGTTTTGATCACTGATCCGAATCATGAGAGGGAAATAACTAGAAGAATAAGAATGGGGCGGAGCAAATATGGCAGGTTCTCTCAGATCATGAATGGCAGTTTACCTATATCTCTCAAGAGAAAGATATACAACAGCTGTATCTTACCGATACTCACCTATGGGACAGAAACATGGAGGCTTCAGAGGGTTCAGCTTAAGTTAAAGACAACACAGCAAGCTATGGAAAGAAATATGATAGGTGTAATGTTAAGAGATCGGAAGCGGCGAGTGGGTGAGGGAACAAAGGTGGGTTAATGACATCCTCGTCGAAATCGAGAGGAAGAAGTGGGCTTGGGCAGGGCATGTAATGTGAAGGTAAGATAGCCGTTGGTCCTTAAGGGTAACGGAATAGATTCCAAGAGACGGCAAGTGTAGCAGGGGCGGATGAGATTAAGTTTGCAGAGATACGATGGCCGCAGTTGGCAAAGGATGTTTAATTGGAGAGACATGGGAGAGACCTGTAACCCCACGGTTACAGATTTTATTTACAGAGGCCAGTCGACCTGAACATGGTGCACCTGCGCAAAGATGCAGAGCTCCTTCTTCCGAGTCCCCACTTCGTTCTTCCTTCGGCGTCCATAGAAAGCGTGTGGCAATATTCTCTTTGGGGTCCTGTGTGTTTGTTTAGTGTGCTAAAAACCAACCGATCAACTTTCCTGTGACAACGCATCAACTAAGTGGTCCCTTTTTCCAGCATTTAAAGGAAGTCTGCAAAATATGGAAGTCTGCAAAAAAAAATACACAGTCAATCAAATGCGAAGTGCATGCGCTAGCACTACTTACCCCTGCTATACTTTCCTATGCATTTTTACACTTTGTTATGCTTAGATATTAAAGCTTATCATGCACACGATGCGGCGAGTGGCGCGGAGCCGAGGCCTAGGGAACACCGCGTGTACAGCCTTTGTCAAAAGTAACCAGGCTGCAGGTTTGTTTCTAGCTCGTACACTGGAGCCCTTACAGCTTCCCTGAAGCTGAAATGGTCGTTAAAGGTAAAGACTGAGGGCCTTCTTACCTTCCAACACCTTTTGATCTTTAGGAAAGCCACAAGGGCTCCACTATACAAGCTAGAAGCAAACCATGCAGCGTGGTTACTTTTGACAAAGACGGTACACGTCTGCTGTCCATGAAGACAGGGGTGGATGACGCGAGGGCAGAGAGACCGAAGCTGAGGGCGCGCGAGCGGTAATCCGGAGTAACACGCACTTTTACAACACTGTCCGGCACGGCGGAAGGAAAGAACTGCCCGGTGATGGCCGCGACGGCCGCAACTGCGATACGCGCCACTTCCTCACTGGATGCAGCTGTGCGGCCGCACCGCCTCCTCATTGAGCCGCGTGACGCGCGCGTCTCCACCTTCCCTTTCGCCCTTCAAGCTCACGAACACAGAGAGAGAGCGACCTCGGACAGACATCGCGAAATGGCGAAATCCGTGGGCCTCTTCGATTATCCGCCTCTGGCTGCCAGCGGGCTGCCTGCGGGTTGTCAGAGCGCAGAGCAAGGCTCTCTATTTTCTCGGGCTGCTCCGCGTACTTCCAGTGGCTGCCCAAAACGCGTTCGTTTTTGTCTGGCTGGGCGGTTTCGGGCTGCCAGCGGGCAGACGGACTCGCCAGGATGATTTTGTGCTGGCAGCGCTCGGGCAACTTTCTAAAAAGGGCTCCCTGGGCGCTGCCACATTGTTCCCTGGACTGCAGTGGGCACCTCGCGCTAGCATGGTGGAAACCGTGAAAAGCCTCCTCTCTGGACTGCTGGAAACCGGTTCCGCCGCCGCTTCCATCGTGCTAGCGCAAGGTGCCCACTGCAGTCGAAGGAACAATATGGCAGCGCCCAGGTTGGAAAGGTTCTGACGGAGAGGTGGTATGGTAGTTTGCCGGAAGCGCGCGCGGCCATCTTTATTGGACTAGAAGGACCGCTGTTCTTCATGCGATGTGTTGCGCGATGCAGGCGCTCGTTTCGACTATCGACCACGGTGCATATCGTCCATGTCACCTGCAATGGCGCCTTTTGCGGTAGTTCTCGCAGTGTATTTTTTTTTGTTTGCGCACTTGTGTGCGACCGCATTCGACCGTCTCCCCACCTCGCACGCACAAATTCTCGCTTCATATTACGATCGCACTGTTCTGATTAAAAAAATGGCTGAGGCTTAGCTAAGGTTAAGCCTAGTCAGATGCGAAGCATATTGATGGCTAGGCTTGTACGTAATACATAGCTTTCCTTGGTTGAATACTTGGTCATTTTAATACAACCACTAGAAGCCTTCGTCGTGGGGGAAGACAACGGCATGGCTACAGCGGAACGCCGACTAACCCCGAGACGCGCGTTGGGTGAGCGCCTGGATTGCCGCGGAAGCCGCGTCCGCCTGCCCGGTGGAGCGAGCGTTTCACCTAGACCGAGTGTGAACGCGCGTTCGAAATGCGCGGGAGTGTGACGTCACCATACCACGTGATTCACACGGCGTGCAACCGCAGCGACGGCACAGGTTGGAGCCCCGTCTCTCACCTGTCGTGACGTCATTGTGTCACGCGGTGTGACGTCATCATACCACGTGGTCTGCACGGCGTGCAACCGCAGCGACGGCACGAGTTGGAGCCCCGTCTCTCATCTGTCGTGACGTCATTGTGTCACGTGGTGTGCACGGCGTGTAACCATCACGAAGGGCTTGGGTTACCTATTGTAATATGCTTCGCATAAAAATATTTTGGCTGTTAATTTCGTGCGCCCGACTGATATTGCGATGGGGGGGGAAATCTGACTGTGCAGCCTGCTCGTGGCCCCCCCCGCCACCGAATACGGGCCGGTGTAGTTTCGGCTACTAGGCTTTGTTTCGGTGCAATGCCAGCAGTGGGGATGGGATGGCCGGGACCCATCCTCTGGGGATGCAAACCCCCAATGGGAGTGGCAGCGACTCCCAGACGACTGTGAGGGCCAGTCGTGCACGTGAGGTCCGATGCCTGAGCGGAGGCAGGCCTGGGTTTATACTCAGGTTGGACCCACGAAATCCGGCCCGGAAGGCATGTCAAAACGCCAAAAGGTTTTCGAATACATGCTACCTTCCTTCCTCTGCGCGCGGGGGCGTGCAAGTCTGGCTACCGACGCGTCGGTTTCTGGTTACGGAGAAACCAGGTCCGCGCGGGGGTTCATAGTGGCCAGGCTCTGAGGACCGCCGCCCCGGGGAAGCGGCCTTACGGCCGGCCGCAGGCTTAACCGCCTGCGGGATGCCGGGGGATGAGGGCTTAGTACTGCCTCGTAAGAGTCTGGCGAAAACCGAAGATGTGTGGAGTACCGGTGGAGTAGGCCCGGGTCATCTCATCCTAAGCCACGTTCTTGGTTAGTGGCCCGGTCGCCCAGCCTTGAACACTCTCTCCTCAGTAGGAGAAGAGTAAGCTAGGAGAGGAAATAAGTGCATGGATGGTTGGAGGAAGCACAGATGGGCCCCCCGGAGTCTGACCGGTTCTGAGGCCGCGAGGCCGTTGACGAACTGGGCGTCCACTGGCCGGGACTATCACACATACTTCCGGTGTCCGAAAAACCGCGAAAAACCTTCAACGGCTAGTAGCCGGCAGGTGGGAAAAGCCTTCTAGTGAGCGATGAGGAGCCCCAGGTAGCTACTGACCCCGTGTTAGGTTTTCCTGTCTCCGACGGTCGGAGCCCGTTGCGTATGGTGGGTGGTCGGGCATCCCGTGAGTGGGGCCGCACCATTGGGCAATCTCGATGCTCTCCCTGCCCTGGCCAGGCGGGCCAGTAATGGAGTCGAGATAATTGAAGGATCAGAGCAAAAATCTCGCTGTCCCCATTCCCTTCCCACGTCCCATTTCCCTTTCCGCTACTTCCCAGGGGAGGTCAGGGTAGCCTCCCCGGGCCCGCTCTCTCGGCTGTGGGTCGCTAATGTAGCATTATCCCTAATATTTTATTTTTCCACCCACGGGTGGTCAAATTACAACTTGCCTACGGGCATCCTCTTTTATTTTTCAATTGGGTTAAGCCTGTTGTGTGTAAACGGTGCAGGCAGGGGCCTATTATTTTTATTTCCTTTTCGGTTGCCCCAACCTATTCAATAATATTGCGATGGTGTTCAACGCCTTTCACGACAGCGGCCGCAGATTCCAGCTCCGAGTACGCGCTCAGACGGGCGCATATATGCATGTGCGTAACGTGTTTTGCGAAGTGTTGGTTGAGCGCGAAACGAGAGTGCATGTTCTTCGTTGAGTTCTGCGCAGTGTAAAGACGGATATGCTTTGATTGGTTTTCGTTTATGGGCTTTAACGACCCAAAGCGGCTCAGGCTATGAGAGACGCCGTAGTGAAGGGCTCCGAAAATTTACACCATACACGGGCGTCTAGAATTTAGATGGCGAAATTGTTAACGAAAATCCCATAGCGTTGGCTCATCCCTCAAAATTAAAAAAGAAACCTCCAAATTTTGGCCCTAGGTCTACCCAATGAAGCAAGTTGGGATCATTGGGTAGATTTAAGGTGTATTAGCGGGGAATCGTGGATTAAGGTGGAATAGCAGGAATTCATGTGGACTAGTGAGCCGATTGAGTATAGTCGAGTGCAACACAACGGAGCAGTATCTCATCGCATTGTTTGTCATTGACAGGAAAAAAGGCGACTCGTTCCATTCATTGCTACGGCCTCATGATCATACATTGCGTTATTTCCTTCAGCCAAAAATACTTCGTTGAGAAGACATAATGTGACTTCCTACTGTTGTGGTTGTTTACAAGGCTACAAAAACATACCTGGATTCTTCAGCTGTAATAATTAATAATACATTGGCTATGAGAAAAAATTGCTGGGGCTTAGCTTTGGTTAAGCCTAGGTAATTGCGAAAGCAAGCTTGACCTCTAAGAGCGGAACGCAACAGCGTCTTGCAACGCTGCCAGGGAGTCCACATAACACCATCGCCCATTTGGCTCTACGCCTTGCTCGACGCTAAATTGGTTTTTGAGGGAAGGAAATGTCTTTCCATTATATCACATCATCAGCATTGACCACATGTACGACTTCCGGATGTTACGTTTGTTTTATTTTTCTAATAGCTCTTACAAGGCCTTTATTACAGAAACAGCGTCCTTAAAAACTAAACATACCTCAGCTAATACCCGCAGCACGGATACTTGGTTTGTTCCTCATTTCAGGACTAATTATAAACTACAAACACTGCAACACAATCTTCCGCATGTACTTAACAAATATAAACATACCGCAGATTTCAGATTCAAAAAATTGCGACGGTATTTTGTTGATATGTGATGTTTTTTTTTTGTTTTTGTTTTTTTGCACTCATTGTGTATTTCTGATTCTCTAGATGCACTATGTTCTAAAATTTTTGATCATTTTATACAACTTGATGTGTGTACTCTGCTTTAATGTATGTATATTTCATTGTAAGTGTATTTTATTGTTTGTATTCAAATATTGTGTACTTTTGTTCTCCTTTTGTTGTATCTTGTTTATGTTTATTTCAATCACCTTAAATGTCTAAGCCACTGTATGTAACGGTTTTCCGGGCCCAGTCAAGCTGCGAAAGCAGCTTTTTGCCTGGAAATCCTTCCAGTTGTTCTGGAAAAATAAATTCAATTCAATTCAATTCAATCTCTCTCGCATATCTCGGTGAACACCCGAGCCTCGCCTAAGGTAAGGGAGAAAGAGGGGAGTGAATGAAGACGGCTAGACGCGCCTTTGTTCGGTCGAAGTTCTAGCTGCGGCGCGCTGAAGAGCCGACTTGGTGCCCCATCTCTCGCTCTGGTATGACGTCAGTAGTCACATGACCGACCGCCAACTGTCGTTCGGCCGCGAAGTCTAGCTGCGGCGCGCTGAAGAGCCGACTTGGTGCCCCATCTCTCGCTCTGGTATGACGTCAGTAGTCACATGACCGACCACCGACCGTGAAGGGTAGGCTGCGGTACCGCGAAGAGGCGACACCTGGCGTAGTATTGCTTTCGCAATAAAAAACCACAATTAACTTTGAAACTCTGAGTGCACACCTAATGCACGCTGTAAGCAAATGGATGAAGGAAAGAACGAAAGAACACGAAAAAAAAAGAAGCGACCGGAGGTTTGCCAACAGGCTCGCCACAATAAGAGCTACAAAGAAGCAGCGGTCGCTTCGGTAATTAGGGCAGCCGATAATGAAGCTTGCTGTCTATGGCTTAAAAAAAGAATACTGGGCTGTATTCAAATTGGCTCGTCTGCGTATTGAACCCGGGACCTCTCGCACCCTAAGCGAGAATCATACCACTAGACCAACGATCCATTTCGGAAAATCGCTGCGGCCGCGTCATCTTGTGGAGGTAACGTTGAAGCCGTGACCGTACAACGGAAGTTACGTAGCGTTCAGTGAATCTACTCCGTATGGCTGACAACGTAGATTCCGCGTTGGTTTAATTATTAGGTTCTTTTCAGAGCTCACGTAAAAAAAATGTTGGGCTCGTCCGGAAGCGACTGAGGTTATGAGGGACGCCGTAGTGAAGGGGTCCGGAAATTTCGACCACCTGGGGTTCTTTAAGTGCACTGACATAGCACAGCACGCCGGCCTCTGGAATTTCGCCTTAATTGAAATTCATCTGCCGCGGCCTGGATCGAACCCGCGTCTTTAGGGTCTGCAGCCGAGCGCCGTAACCACTGAGCCACCGCGGCGGGCGCAACCGACAGAAGTGTTCCGGCGCATCATCCCAATTACCGTGCCAAAACCCACAGCTCTTGTCCCAGTTTATCAGGCAGCCAGTTTGTTGACTACTTTTCGACTAGGTTGGTAACCACTGTCCTTGTTTGAGCAAAAAATGGCATTATCATCTGCATAGGCGAGGACTTTCATATGGGGAGACTGCAGTAGAAAGCCGGAGATACGGTTACTGTTAATTATGGCCAAGCAGAGTGGCTCTATGTAAGTCGCGAACAGTAGGGGTGAAAGAGGGCATCCCTGCCTCACCGAAGAATTAACTTTTATTCGGTCTGTCAACTCGCTATTTTCGATTATTTGCGTGCTGCAGTTCGCATAAGCCATTCTCACGCCTTCCACTACAACGCGCCCTACGTTCAAATGGTCAAGAATGCAAAAAAGGAACGTTATGTGAAATCCGATCGAAGGCCTTCGCAAGATCCAACTGAATCGTTGCAATGCGCTTTCCAAGGGCGTCACAGCATTCCAGTATGCTACGTGCAACGTATATGTTTGTCGCGATACTGCGTCCTTTGATGCCGCAAATCTGGTGTGGTCCAACCAATGTTTTGATTACGCCCTGTAATCTCTTTGCTAAAACTTTCATATATATCTTGTAATCTACGTTGGTGACGCTTATCGGCCGATAAGAGCACACCAACAAGCACTTCTCCGGGTCATCTGTTTTGGGGATCAGGACAATGTGTGATGTAGTAAAAGATAGAGGAACTTTTTTCCCGCTCGTACGCCTCAGAGAGCACATTGAGCAGAAACGTAGCTATCATGCATTTGAATTCTTTGTAGAAATCGGCGCTTAGTCCATCTGGACCAGGTGCTTTTCCGTTTTGCAATTCATCTTTTGCGGATTGAATTTCTCCGACACTAATTGGCATCTCAAGGCGCACCTTCACTTCATTCTCAAGCCTTGGCAATAGGGCAAAAAATGAACCAGAAATACTTCATCCACCTCACGCTTATTTCCGAGAAGGCAGTTAAAGTGGTCCATTATAACCTTATGGATAACTTTCGTATCGCTAGAAACTTCAGCCCCGTGCTTTATCTGCGCGATTTCTTTCTGGCGAATGGAACGCTTTTCGTCGGACAAAGCCCGTTTAGTCGGCGTTTCACCGGGCCACCATGTCTCAGACCTAGAGCGAATGATGGCTGCCTTGTATACCTGTCTGTGTCTATTTGTTCAAGCTGGCTTTTTACTTCTCTCAATTCTTTCAAAAAATGGCTGGGCTCAGAACTTTCCATGCAGGTCAGGAATTTTAATTGCTCATTCAATTCAGTTTCCTTTTCTTTCTCTATATGCCTATTAAGACAACTCTTTTCTATAGCTTTACGTTTCACCCATTCTTTGAAATATTCCCTCTGAACAGCCGAGCTGTCAGGCTGTCTGTCTAGTAAGCTGTGCAGTTCGTTTGCAGTTTCATTTATGAAATCTTCGTCTTCCAACAGCTTAGCATTAAATTTCGACAAGTGCCAGTTAAAGGACGTATGTTTCTTTTGTGCACCAAAGGTTGCGATTACGAGGCAGTGGTCGCTGAATGCAACAGGTTGAACATCATAGTCCATGCAGAGATGCACGAGTTCCGCAGACGCATACAGCCTATCCAACCTAGCATGGCTGTCACGCTGGAAATGTGTATATTTACGGCTATTACCGTAAGTAAGCATTTCGCCGATGTCTTCTAAACAATGGTCATGTGCAATACTGTTCACTAATTGGGCACTTTTTTCGCGCACCGGCACGCGCTTCATACGGTCCGCCGCTACACAAACAGTTGAAATCACCCAACACCAGCAGAGTTCTGTCACAAACAAAATAGTATTCAAGGCGATTAGAAAACTCTTGGCGTTCGGCTTCAACGTTTGGTGCAAACTCGCCAACACACATTAGAAAAAGTAAAATCAACGACAAGAAGACGTCCACTGGTACAAGCGAAAACAGACTACAATAATGCCAAGATTGTTGCGCATAAAAATGACGCACCCGCCCGAGGTGCCAACAGAATGACAAACACAAACATTGAAGACTGGACGAAAGTGGGACACCATACGATCAGTAGCTTCCTCACTTTCTATTTTCGTCTCCTGGACAGCTACTATATCAAGCGCGTTGCCAGCAAGTAGACGATTAAGCTGACATTGGCGCCTCCTTGCACAAAGGCCTCTGATGTTCAAAGTTGCGACGCGCAGAGCTGTATCTATTTTCATCGTCATGCACTTGGAATGAAATGCCTTTGACATACAGCGCCCACTCTACAAAATTGTGCAACATTTTGTAACTCACAGTGTGCAGTGGACATGGTCGTTGATTTAGCAATCCGAGTGGTGCTGAAGTCGGGTAACCACACGGATGTCCCTCGCCAGCCTTTCCGGACCAAGGCACACTGTTTGCGGGGTACTTCCCACGACAACAAAGGAAAAAACAAAAATAAAATAAGAAACCTCATTGGGCAGCTACGAAGGCGGTTTCCCCGCCTGCCGAGATTTGGCCGAGATGTTCGGCCGGGGCTTCAACGTCGAGCGTCGAATCCCCGATGTTTTAGGCGGCGGCTCATCATCACCCACACAAGGCTGCGGCTTCTCGCCGACGCTCTCCTCATGGGAGCGTTTCTCAGCTGGAAGAACGGCCGCTTCCTGGCTGACGTCCATGGCATCGGTGCTGATAGCCTCCACACTCTGCGGAGATTCGGACGCGACTTTCGTCACGTCTTCCGCTTTGTCATCACCTCCTTGCTTCGGTTCAAGACCTGCATCTTCACTAGGTTTTACAGCACTGCTCGTCGTCGAACTCTTTTCCGATAGATGCGTCAGCGAAGGTGCCTTTTGAGCTAAAACTTTGCCAGTTGCTCTAGCTGCCTCATCTGCATCCGCCTCGTCCATCAGCAATTCAGATGAGTCTTCACTGTTCCCGGGACCGGCAATGCTCTCGTAACTGCGAGCACACTGGCCGCCTTCACGCCCGAACCGTCGGCAGGCACTGCACCGAGGGACCCGACACTCTTTACGGATATGGCCTGTATCTCGACAGCGGAGGCACAACGGAGGCCTGCGCGGTACGACAACCAGCGCTACCTCCCCGCCGACGTTGAGCTGATGCGGCAAGTCGTCAAGCTTCACGCCAGCTTTTAACTTCAGCGTGATGAGTCTGGTGGTTGAGCCCTTCTCCAACACGCCGTGTACTCGCCAGCGCTCTCGGGCCACTTCAGAGACATTTCCGTACGGCGCGAAGGCGCCAAGCACGTCCTGCTTCGCAGGGTCAATCACCAAGCAGCGCCGTTCTTTCACACGAAGTTCACTGATGCTGGCAATCTTCTTCACTGTTTCGGCTTCCTTGAATGTGACGGCCAGACATGGCTCATGCGATACGCCCCCAGGGTGCGGGCTTCCTCTCCAATTTTTGTTTATTTTATTTTATTTCTTGAGAGTTTACGATAAAATGGGAGCAACGAATGCTGAGCCAACGTGTCCCGGAAATCTTCCGCTCGATACGTGCGGGCCGTGATATCCGCGTGCAAAAAAACTGTATTCAAAACGCAACGCCCTGTAGGCAGCCCTGGTAAAACAACCTGATACATACTTTCTTGTTCAGAAGACCTGTTACCGCGGCCAGACACGGCCGCTGAAGCCGCTCCAACGGAGCCCTGCATCCTGCGTCCGTTCACTGGCGTGGCCGGAAGCAGAGACAGTTTGGAAAAGCGCTGCGGCCGCGTCATCTCTATGGTCATCACGTGGAGGTAACGTTGAAGCCGTCACCGTAAAACGCAAGTTACGTAGCGGTCAGTTTATCTACTCCGTATGGCTGACAACAGAGAGATATAGCATATCGTTACCGTGTTTACGTTACCGTTTACCGGGCTCGGTTACCGTTTACCGGGCTCGGCTGGCGACTTCTGCGCATGCGCGCCCATTACCGGGCCGGTAACACTTTACGGAAACTCTTCAGCGTTGCGGAGAGAGTTAGCGTTCGCTTGTAAACAAACATGGCGGCGCCCTGCTCGCCCGCTTCGGAATAAATGCATGTCACCGCTGGATTCTTTGATGCGACGGCTCACTCAAATGGTAGCGGTTCGCTTTTATTTCCCATACTCTCACCCATACGTCGAGGTTTAAGTGACAACTAGCCCATGTTGTTGAGATAATTCCGTGATTTTCGAGCACTTAAGCCTAACTATCCGTGTCGCAAATTTTCCTTCCTCCAAGCGCGTAGCCAAGGAAGCAACAACACTGTAGCTTTTGTGCCAGCTTTAACATTTTTCTCTCTATTTTCATAGTTTTCTTCCTGGAAAAACAAAAACATTGTGGTAATGCTTGTCATATCCACCACTAAATTCAGAAAAAAAAAGTTTCTCCAGTCCAGAGTTCAAGTGCTTTGAATTACTGTCACCAGATGGCGTCACTATGTTTACATGTGCACAAAGGATTAAGGCAAGGTTGCCCTCTATCACCGCTGCTGTTCATGCTTTACGTGATAAATATGGAAAGAAGGCTAGAAGAAAGTAATCTGGGTTATAATCTATCGTACAGATCAGGCGGAAATGTACCCAGCAAACCACAAACCTCCCATAGATGTCCAGATTAAGTCTGAACGTCTATGTACCAAACCAAAATCTCTCAGACGTCTTATCTACCAACCTTTTTTCGTGGAAAAGCTGCAGACGTACCCACGACATTATATCTGCCTTAACCTAGACTCCTCGTAGATATTACTTGTCACGTCCTGGGTATGTAAGCGAGATATATAATTTAAGAATTCCATATTTTTAAATCGTTCGATATTTCGTGTTGCCTTACTGCATTTAAAGTTGGAAATCGCTGTTGACTACAAATTGGAGGCATGACCAGCGCTGCCTGTGTTTTTGTGTTTTTTCGTGCTCGCTTTCGTGGCAACATTATCCTACCTAGAAAGAAGAAAAATACGGGTAGTAAAGACAAATCTGAATGCACACGCATCAGGTTTCTGACTCAACTGTACGCAGTTGGTTTGAAATGCCAGTCACTTTGGTCAGGATTCGCATTGTTATTTCATTACTATTCTTACATTCAATTTATACCTTGTGGTACAGCCTGCAAGCTATCTCAACCACACTGAAAAGTGAGGACACACTAAAAAACGTTTTTGTTATTTAGCAGCCAGGACTATATAATAACCATTTTTTCTGGTTAGGCATGTTTTATTCAACTTATCCAACTATTTAAAGTACAAGAATTGGTTCAGTTAAATTTTTGGGAGTTATTTTTTTTTTCAAAAATGTCTTAAATCTGCTAATCGCGCTAGCAATGATAACTATTGGAATGTTGAGCTGAGAAAAGCTTAGGCATTTGTGTAGCTGAATGTGTGACCTCATATTTCTTGAGAATAAACTTCTTGAGTCCCGATTTTTATCATCATGTCAACACCGTAATCATGTCCAGTGCAGGCCAAAAATTTCTCCAGTTAACCCTGTGCCAGCGGCGGCCCCCTTATCCCAGCAAACTTCCGAACCTCATCTGCCCACCTGCCCTGATCCTCTCTGCTGTGCTTGTATTCTCTCTGAATCCAGCCCGTTACCCTAACGATAATTGGTTATCTTGCCTTCATGCAACATGCGCTGCCCATATGCCTGTACCTTGCCTGTTCCAGGAGGCCATGGCCTGTTCTATGCCGCAGACAGGCGGCGGCGGGGAAAGTGCGGTGAATTGTCTAAGCCGCCATCGCGTTGTAGTTCGTATCGTATTTGATCAATAATAGCGCAAACTGCGCATGGCGATTGCAGCTGTGAAAAAAGTAATATGCTACAATTTAAAAATAATTAACTTATTTTTCGTGCCACAACAAGCCTGCTACTAAGTACAAAAAAGAGACGATACAAAATATGTGACAGTTTCGCACATCCGCACGAGGCTAGGTTCAGCCATGGCGGCAGTGGTAGAGCGCAGGGCGTGTGCGATTTCTATCGTGTTCCGTGGGAACATTGTGTTTGAAAAACCTCGACACAGAATTAATTATTCCCTTATTATTGCTGGCGAGATTGTTCAACCGTTCTTTCCTTGATGGAGCTGAAGGAAGACAGTTTGCTTGCTTTTACTACTCGGCGAAGTGGACCCGTCAGTACGAATTAGGACTACAAGTCGTTTTCACCGGCTGGGATCGTGACCTTTCTTGGTGCGTACTCAGTCTCAGTTTACTCATTGAAGTGTATTTTATGCTATTTTTGCGTTCGTAATGAAAAATTCTAACGCATTTATCGGCACGTTATATTTTTACGCTCACTCGTTTGGCTGTTTTGCCAAACTCGCTGTGTATTGAAACAAAGGCTGGTGATGTATGCAACTGGCCTCTACTACCGAAATGTGGGCATGCGTTCGGATGGTGTGCCGAAGTGCGTGTGCAAGCACACTCCGCTCAGCACGACTGCCTTTTAGTGCTGCAAGGGCAGCCTTTGACGCTTCATAGACTTGCGCCGGTAAAAGTGGCGTAAATTACTGGGGTTGTTTGTTGTGGTTGCTGTGCCATTCTCTTGTCACCTGTAAAAGTGAACAATTATGCTTTCTTTTGCAGCAACCCTGGCTTATTGAGCTCGGCAGAAGAGTATTGATGCCACCGCAGCTGTTAACCTGACGATTATGCTCAACGAGAAGATTCAGTGAAAGCGCCGAGCGCAATAAAATACTGACGCACTAGGAAGTCATCTGCAGTGTTTTGGGCTCCCATGATGGCCATGTACTCGCTTACTCAACTGTATTTGAGCTAGCTGGCGTGCTTGGACGTCCCGACGACTCCATAGGGAAGTCTGTGGCTGGGATGCAGTAGGTCTCCGTTCCATCTGGAATTGTAACAGGTGTCAGCTGCATCTCGTATTGCAGCTGGTTCCAGTCTGGAAATGTGTCTCTTAAAACAGTAGGACTGGAACCAGTTAGGAATTTTCACCTGGATATTGATCTATGTACAGTCATATTCTCTTTATATAGACGTCTAGGCTACGTAGACTGGGCGTACTTACATGTTCACAAATATCTGATAAATGTAGAGCGTGATGTCTGCAATACGTACCTACAACGTGAACTGGACCCCAATTTTCATGTTGTAGGTACGTAGATTTTTCGTAAATGGTACTAATATGGATGTCTAATGGAGGTGTCTAATGTCCAGCGTAAATATCTTGCTGATGTCTATGGTACGTTTTATGGTTTACTGGGTAGTTGAGCAGCGACTCCCGGGTTTAATGTATGCGGACGATATTGTACTGTTAGCAGATAGCCAGGAAGATTTACAAACTTTGGTTAATTGCTGTGGAGACGAAGGAGACGCTCTAGGATTCAGTTTTAGCGCAACTAAATCAGGTGTGATGATTTTTAACGATACAACTGATCAGGTGCTTACAATACAAGGCCACGAAATACCCAAAGTGGCCGAATACAAATACCTCGGGATATGGCTAAACGAAGGGCAGATATACACGGAAAAGCATGAACAGGCTCTTAGGGCAAAAGGACGAAGAGACGCCGGGATAATGAAACATAGGGCATTATGGGGGTACAACAAATATGAAGTACTAAGAGGTATTTGGAAAGGAATAATGGTGCCGGGACTTACTTTCGGCAATGCGGTTCTGTGCTTAAGGGCAGAAGTTCAGTCGAGATTAGACGTAAATCAGAGAGCTGTTGGAAGATTAGCACTAGGTGCCCACGGCAAAACCACAAACGAGGCAGTACAAGGGGATATGGGCTGGGCATCGTTCGAGGCACGGGAAGCTAAGAGTAAAATACTATATGAAGAACGCCTGAGGAAATTGGACGATAACAGATGGGCAGCTAAGGTATTTAAATATTTATACAGAAAGAACGTTGACTCACAGTGGCAGAAAAGAACTAGAAAACTAACAAGTAAGTATGCCGGTCATAAGGACGGAGAAAGAAAGAGCATTAAACGACAGGTCAAAAACGCGGAAGTTAAAAATTGGATGAATTCAATGGAAAAGAAACATAGTGTAGAACTATATCGATTCTGGAAAAGGCAGATCAGGAAAGAATTTTTCTATGATAACTCAAGAGGCAGTGCCCTACTTTTTGAAGCTAGATCAGGGTGTCTTAGAACGCGCAGCTACAAAAAGAAATTTAACGAAGAAGATGACACATGTGCAGTGTGTGGTAGATCTGTGGAAACAATTGAACACCTCATAATCAAATGTGATGGTATCCATCCGGATGTCGATGCAGGCACAGTCACTCTTTCTGAGGCCCTAGGGTTTAAAGATAACAATGGTCATGTAAATAAATCTGCAGTGGAAGTCAGCAAAAAGCGATTGGAGGATTGGTGGCTAAAAATCAGAGATGTGGAATAAGGTTAGAATAGTAGGAAACCGTAGGCAAAGTTGATGGAGAATCTTAATGAGAATTGCCAACACAGTAAACAAAAAAAATCATAAATAAAGAAAAGCTGAGCATGGTGGCAATTGGCACCACCCCGTTTCAAAGGGGGCGCTCCTATCCATCCATCCATCCATCCATCCATCCATCCGAAGTCGTGCATCCAAACATCCAAAGAAGCGACGCTGCGCCGGGCAAACAGAAGGTGTTGTAGCTGCGTTTTTTACAGCATTCGCAACGCAGTAAGCGCAGCGTACACAAGATTAGTGCGTTCTGTGTAGTAAACTTGTCTACTGGTCAGGGTACTTTTGAAGCCACTGAGCCGGCCGTTAGCAGAAAAGTAGTGAGCACGTCTTTATATACAGAGAAAAAGCTGATTAAAGAGCATGTAGCACCTCACTGCAAAGAAATGCTTTCAATGCATGCGTATTTCTGTTTGTAATTAATGCTGGGGCTTCTACCATCATCATCATTCGTTTTCGCCTTACGGTAACTTGTTACGGGAGAGACCGGAGAGACGGTATGCTAAAACGTCTTCTAGCGTGCGCAGCGCTAACCGGAAACTCCGGCGTCCGGTAACACGGTAACGTAAACACGGTAACGATATGCTATAACTCTCTAACGTAGATACCGCGTTGCTTTAATTTTTAGGTTCTTTTAACAGCTCACGCAAAAAAAAAAAATTACGGGCTCGCCCGGGATGTGAATCCGGGACCTCTTGCACCCTAAGCGAGAATCATACCCTCAGACCAACGAGCCAATTTTTTTTATTGCATGGAAGAACTTCCGTAGAAAGGAGGAAAACTTCAATCAGACTGGTTCGCGTCTCAAGTTACCGGGCTGCTTAACCAACTTCGAAAAGCGGTGCGGCCGCGTCATCTCGTGGAGGTAACGCTAAAGCCGTCACCGTACATAGGAAGTGACGTAGCAGTCAGTTTATCTACTTCGTATGGATGACAACGTTGATACCGCGTTGGTTTAATTGTTAGGTTCTTTTAACAGCTGACGCAAAAAGGCTGCAAACATTTTCTGGAGAGTGCTGGAAGAGCTAGAGAACTGCAGCCTTGCTCGCTTGGGTTGTGCTGAGCACGTGTCGGCATTCACTTGTCAGATACTGAATTTTGTTATAGCTACAAGAATGCACTTTTTCTCTAGCACATCTCTTGTCTCTTGTAAAAGCACGTCTCTTGTAACTATTTGGCCCATTAAAAGTGGCTCCCTTAAGATGTATATGTTTTTTTGTCTATATGAATTGAATAAACTGCTTTCAATCTGACCTGTGCTATTACCGTCATTTTTCGCGTTTTATGACCTTAATAACGTCGAAGTTTCACGGTGGTAGTCCTGCCTCTCCCTTTAAAAAGCACGTATGCATTGCTGACTGTCTTGCTTCAAACCGATGGTACTTGGCCTTAGGTTTCGATATTTTCGGCAACATGCGTACCGTGTCGTGACTCCCCGAAAGCAAAGAGTCATTTAGTTTGTAGGGAAGCAAATGAAACAGAAAACTATATCCGACCAAGAACCACATGTCCATATCGTACCTCCGCCACCCAGGACCGATCACGCAGCCTTAATGCCACTGTAGTTGCACATTCAGAGTAATGTTTGTGCCCTATCTTGGAAATATCTTCGCTAAACAGGAATTACCGGCGTAAAGTGGCGTGAAACACGGCGCGCTCGTCTCGTAGCGACAGTTCGTGAGACGAGAGACCAGCCGGAGCGGGCCAACAACGTCGAAAGCGCCACGTCACGAGAGGGAGCCGAATGGGGCCACGTTTGGCCGCCGAACTGCAGCGCAGTTTGCAAACGGACCAGGTAATCTAGTAACGTTGATCCTCATACTGCTGCCGCAACATCGTCCTTCAGTAAGTTTGCTTGGCTTGGCTTTCAATGTGCCATAATTTTCTCGGTTTGCTACTCTCTCCCACAAAGACCAAATGCTGGCACTTGTCAGCAAGAGAGCTTTACGTGCGTTAGCAGTCATTAAAGGCGCCTAAGCTAATGCCTTATTTTGAGACTGCTTTTCGTAACCCTCGTTTCGTCGGCAGCAGTCAGATAACATTGCTGCTTGGGTTTGGTTTCCTTTCGCTGCAAATCCTAAAACTAACAGAGAAGACCGCACTGGATGCTGATACGTCGCAGAAGGCAACCGAAATGGACTACGAGCGTTGCGTTGAGATAGGTGGCAACTGGTAGCGGCGGCTACGCCCAAGCACTGAAAAGCTGAATGTATTCGTTGCTCGGACCAAAATGAATGCCTACGCTCGCCTCTCACAAAGACCGTACAACGCTGCGATTTCTCGGCGGCCATTCTGGAGGCACACCACATTCGAGACAAGTTATAAAATGAGTGCGCCCCCACGATCGGTTCGCCGTCCAAGCACACCGAAGTCTTCGTAATCGTTTCAGCCTACATGCGGGCACATCCCGAAGCCAGGATTCCTGGAAACATCTTGCCCTTTGACATTGTCTATTCTTCGCTCAGGCGACTGTTAATGGAAGCAATATTTTTTTTTTGTCCTATATGGCGATAAGGCAACGGGCAGTCGTCAGGAGCCGCCACGATCGCTGAACAACCAGCGCCATCTAGCGGGCAGGCGGGGAACATATCGCAGGATTGCTCCGCCGTAGCAGACGGCATGGCAGCCTTGCGCGAGGCATGTAGAATGGCGGTGGAAAGCGTGCCGATAGTTATATCGGCGGCATTTCGCGATTTTGACGATTTGAATTCCTTCTTCCGAGGAGCGAACTTGAAAAAGGGCAAGCTTTTGCTTGAAGCCGGTCACGTGCACAACGTGAAAGAGCTCGTGCTTTCAAGCGGCTGCTGTTTACATGCTGCTGTTTACATCGCTGCGTATGAACAGCTTGTACTGGTTTGCAAGACATAAAACGAAATATGCGCTTTAGTTCTATTAAATAATCTCTTCTCTTCTGTACCGGTTGTACCCGTGCCTGTTTACGCAGTGCGACAATCTGTGGGAAGCGCCGACACGATCGCTCGCCTCAGAAACACTTGACAGCCGGGTTGTTGACATCGCGTAGGACCGGCGCTTCTCGCTAATTTTCCCGGCTTCCTCCGACATGCCCCGTACTTTATTTTAAACTACTTTATCCAGAAGTATGTTTGGTGACCGTTCGCGTTAACTGAAATGGCTTAACTTGTTACCCACAAGCTAGCGACGGCGACGACTGCTGCTGGCCGTAAAGCACTGCTCGGCAGCCCGAGTCACACCGCCGCTTCCCGTTCATCGTATGCGCGTCCTGCGATGTAAGCAATAGTTGATTTCATGTCATTCTTGCCAAAACTACACTCGTTGACCGTTTGCATTCGCTAAAACTTGTGAATTCGTTCTTCACAACCACCGCAATCACCGATCCAACCCTGCGGGCTCGCTAGGCCTAGTCGTCGCTGAAGGGAACGGAGTCGTCGTCGACTGAAATTAATTTGGCAAGTGGTTATCGCTAGTGAGTGTCCATGTGTGCACATGTGAAATATAGGCGCTCGTTTCGCTTATTTCCAATCCGCGTAATGTATAAACGCGCATGTATTCGCACCGTCACCTCATCAGCGCGTTTTCGCTCAGCCGCCGAACTCCCGAGGGCATGAAAGCTGACCGTCCGCTGATCGGACTCGTCGGTGTCGTTTAGCCAAAAAACTTGTGCCACTACAATAATATTATAATAAACTAGATAGCTCACTATAATCATATGCTGCTGTTCACCGTGATAGTGCCGTTGTCGGACTAGCGTGACCGTAGTCGTCGTTGTACACTGAAAACGAGCTGACAATTTCGAATGCGTTTGGAAAGTGCCGTGTAGCACCGCGGGAGTCCGTCGAGTTCGAATGCCATTCCAAGTCTCGACTGCCATTCGACTCAGATGTCATTCGAAAGTACCCGTGTAGCACAGGTATAAAATCAACGCGCCGCCGAAGAGCGTGGAGATCGAGGTAAGCTACGTCTGTTCATCGCTTGTATTTTTCTGGCTCGCATCTCTCATTGTTATTTCAGATTGACAACAGTAGGAGAATCATTCGTATTTGACCCCGGCATTCTTCGCAAAAAGAGTACGCAGCCCAGCCGCAGCGATCAGATTGCATGCGGAGCTGACTGTGTGCGGCGGCGAGCGTATCCTGTCTCCGGTGCGCTGCTCGCCGCGAGAGGCGCCTCCGTCGGCGCCGGAGTTACGTTCGCCCGTTGCCTATACTAAGGGTCTCTAGTTCCACACTTGAGCCCTTATAAGCAGTCATGAAGATCCAAATTTATTCTGGGAGGTTTTCTGTACTCATGATGCCCAGTTTTGCGGCAGCACAAACGCCCAGAATGCCTTCCATTGGTCTGACGTAAATAATGGATGGCTCTGTGAGCGTCACCAGTTTCGCAAGTGGGTGAATGCGTAGTGTATAGGTAGTTCCCGCAGAAAACCGCAGGGCCGCAACTCCTGGGCAGCAGTTCACCTACACAATTGCACAGAACCTACGTGAGTGATTTGATGTCACATCCAACTATGTGCTATACGGGACATGGTTTATAGTACGGCGGAATAGCTGTGCATGTCGTGTACCAGTACAGAAGCTTTAGGGACCAGTTTCTACTGGAGAAACCAATAAGGCACTGTGGAAGGAAGATGATTGGTCTTCTTCCGGACGTCCGGACGACCTAACGCCACTAGTTTCTTGATGGTTGATATCAGAACAAAGCATGTTGATTAAATCCTGGAAGCTAGCTGACCTCGACACAAGAACTGCGGTGTGCTGGAATGTCCTACGGCAGTGGAATGCAGCTGATGAGCGAGAGATTCGTGACAGGTATTGGCGGTGAAAGGCCAGAACTTCGAGCACTATGTACAGTTCGAACGGGAATTTCAAAAGCCCGTTCGAAAATTAGCGCTATGTCTAACACTTTTGGCGACAGCTCAATTTATAGCGTGTAGCTTTCAAAGCCAGCTTTCCCTCGATGTAATGAGCACGTCCTGGGGGAATTGGCCACTGTGTCAGTCGCAAACCCCGGTGTGGAAGATTGTATGAAAAGTGATGAATGTAGAGCGCGTTTGTTGCTCAGCTCTGCAGCGAAGCCAATTCCTCGCCTGTCCGCTTCCACGTAGTCGTGACGAAGCGCAAGTCATGACTACGCCAGACTGCTTTTCGTTAGCGTAAGTGAAAAATCAGGCCAGTTTTCAGAGTCCAGTCTTGAAATTAGGTGTCAGAAACCAAAAGAACAAGGATACATTTAGCTTAATTACCTTGCACACTATTATCGTAACCGTCAAATGAGTACTGGTAGCCGGACCGCGTATGCGCCTATCCCTACTGCGAAAAACAGTGTCAAAACACTAAACTAATCGTGCGGAACACCTAGCTTCACTTTATTCATTCAACAGAGAAGAGGTCAAATGGCGCTTTTTCGTTTTTAAAAAAACAATTTTCATAATTTTGTTAAGAGAGAAAAGGCTCTACCAAATACAAACACCTGCTTTTTAGCCATTAGTCCCTTTAAAGGCGACAGCGGGTTTTCGAGTTGGTTGGAAAGAGAAAAATTCACGGAACTCGCAAGCGAACCGAGGGTCGAAAACCAGAGCTGGTCAGGATGTCTTAGCAGCGTTGGCTACGTGGCCTTTCCGGCCTACAGTTTGAATTCGCTTCAGACCGTAGGCGCCGGTAGAAGATATTTGCTTGTTTTATTTCTCCAAGGCCACAGTGACCAGAGTGAGGGCATAAAGGAAAGGAAGGCACAGAACCGAACTCAATCTAGTTGGACACCTCGCCAGTGATTGAAGGGGTGAAAGAGATGAATTGGTAGAAGAGAGTGCAGATACTGGGGCGGTCAGCATGACCTGCAATGCACCAGATGTTGTACGAGCTCACTTCTATAACCAGTGGCAATCAAATCGGTGCCCGAAATTTCTCCATCTGGAAGTCAAACACTGAAAGTTTGTGCAACTTGCGGGATCTGTGTGAGGCACATTTTTGTTGTATAAAGTGTAAACATAATTTCGTTGAATTCTGTCGTGTCGCATGTCATATTGAGACATACCCACCCACGACCTAATGGCAATATGAATGAGTCTAAAATCGCGTCACTCCACAGCGCAGTTGCCACGTAGCCTTCACATCGAATCCTCGTCGTACACAGCGATCACCGTTAGTACCAGAGTAACCGCAGCGCGGGCGGGACAGAAAAGGTCACGTGGAACCTACGCCAGAGAGTGACGCAATTTGATGGACGTCGCTGAGCGCTCTCCGCAGGCGCGCGATTACCTACAGGCAGGCGAGTGACGCCAAACGCGATTTCGAAATTCTAAAAACTGATATTGCTATTGCCAGCATCCAGCTACAAATTATAATTGCGACTAGGTGCCTGACTCTAGTAATTAAAAAGTTAACCAGCTAATTAGTTAACAGGGAAGAAAGTTCACCTTTATAATCTACGTTCTCCAAAAAATGCAGACGCTAACTTCGAAACGTGGCGCACGAAAACCACACGACATCACCCTGTGTTTTTTTCTTCTTTTGTCTGTGTACTAAAGTTACCACCTGTATCTTTACCAGATACGACGATTCACTGGTTTTGTGGTGTCCACCAGCTAGGTTACTAACATGACACAAAAACCGAGTTGTTAACTCCCGAAGGCGATTGTAAAAATTGGTGGCGGACTTCCCTGAAACACTGGTGCGTACCCGCCCTAGCCAGGTCCCGCCGGTTTCCTTCGAGGCCGCTTGGTTTTTCATACTTTCCCCATTGCACGTCTGCGTCATTAGGATGAACCGTAACAGCACTAAATAAAGTAGGGGGTTGGTGGGAAGGGGGGGGGACATCAGCATTTTATCTGGCGGCAAAACAAACGTAGGAAGGATTATGCTTGATAGCTAATAGCGCAAGAAAAGACTTACCTTTATGATCTTTTCCTTTCGTCTTTTCTTGCGCTATTACCTACCATGCATTTGAACCAACACGCCGAACTTTCTGCTCTAATCAAGATGATGCTAAAATTAGTTTCACGTATTTGGTCACCTGTCCTCTTCCAGAGAGAAGGAGCAAAAAAAGAGAAGAGAAGAAAAAGACACGGGCTCGTACGGGATTTGAACCCGGGACCTCTCGCACCCTAAGCGAGAATCATACCCCTAGACCAACGAGCCAGGCCGAAAGCCAGCCAGAGTGTGTTGCATTACATGCGGATAACAATGACCTTGACGGCTGCAATAGCGCTGTTAACTATCTCCTACCGCAACCCTTTCAACGTTGCTGCTTGACGTCTTCAGCTTATGTACTTATTTTTTTGCCGTCAGAAGTGAAACGTGTCAGACATGCTGATGGCTAATAGTGTTCTCTGGTATGACAAAGAATTATCCTTTCTAAGTGAACCTGATTATTCCGCATTATAAAGAGCACATAATGGTGAAAGTTGCCATAATGTAACTTCTGGAACCATATGTACCCCTGTTAGGACAGCAGTGCAAGTATTTCGCGCAAGTTCGCAAACGCGTAAAAGGTTCACAGAACTTTTCTTCTACTTACATCCTATGTGTCGTAGCAGTGGCGTTATGTCTTCGGATGGCTGGCAGTGCAGCGTCCACGTTTTCTTATTTTGTTTTTGGCAGCTTATGTCAAAAAAAGTTACCGGGCTCGTCCGGGATTTGAACCCGGGACCTTTCGCACCCGAAGCGAGAATCACACCCCTAGACCAACGAGCCGACCCGAGAAGACCGCTGCCAACGCTTCATCACTTCGGGGTAACGCTCTGGCTGTGACCACGTCGCCGTTGTTGACCTCGCTGAGAACAAGGAGAATTCATTCATCCGTTCAGAATCATAATCAGTTCAGTGTAATAAGAAAGAAAATATAACACCGACAAATTTATACAGAAGGGGGTCCTGTAGTCAGTAGGGAGATTTAGAATAGGGAGTCCCAACGCTTGGGGGCCCCAAGGAAATACGGGCCCCAGCGCTACGTACGAGTGAGCCGGTGAGTTTTAGAATAGGGGTCTCCCCTACGCAGCAGAGCGAGGCTTGCGTTTATCGACTGCAGCGCCACTACGGCAAATCAAAAAGATTCTCTTAAAAAAGATTTTAAAATATGCGTTCATTTCATCGTCAGAAACTGTTATTATTGCAGACATACGATTTAAGAGTAAAAATTATAAGTGTGTGTTTTTACTGAGGCGGGAAAGTCCATTCGAACGTCCCAGCAAGTCATCTCTACGGCAACCGAACGATGCGTACTCGCTAAGCCTAGCAGCTTTGTAAACACAGAAGCGATCTGAAAATATAGGGCATTTCATCGCTAAAATTTTGTGGTGAAGGCATCATCAGACAAAGCGATAGCTTCGTGTGCCTTTTGTTTGCCGTGAACTTAATACACAGAGTAGCGGCGACAACGAATCGGTGCTGAAGCGGGAGGCCCCGCTTCGACGGGCGCCGCCATGTTGCCTGTACGTAGAGCGGCGTTGGGGCTCACGCCTGTTTGAACCTCGCGCGCTCTCTGACGTCAAACGATGCATACTCGCTCAGCCTAGCAGCATTGTAAACACAGAAGCAATCTGAAAATCTGGGGCGTTTTATCGCTAAAACTTTGTGGTGAGGGCATCATCAGACAAAGCGATAGCTTCGTGTGCCTTTCGTTTGCCGTGAACGTGGGGCACAGCGCCGCGACAACAACGAATCGGTGGTGTAGTGAGAGGCTCGCTTCGACGGGCGCCGCCATGTTGCTAGAACGTAGAGCAGCGTTGGGGCGCACGGTTCACCGCTAACGTTAACCCAAGACCCAGGGCGGGGCTTGCGTTCTGCGCATGCGCACTTCGACGCCCCAAACTTCTTGGGGCCCCCAAAGCTTGAGGCCCCCTATTCTAAAACTCCCAAGTGACTGTGCTGGACCTCCTTAAATGCCCTTGTGGTTAAGGCAAGAACGTTCAGGCAACAAGAAAATACGTATGTAACTCTCCTCGCTAGTCTCTATGAATTAAATCATAAGAAATAAGTATACAAGGTAACGATTGTTTTTAACTTCGGACCGTTAAACAGTCGGCTGACGTCTATGTGGACGACGCCTCCACCGTTGGACCTGGTTGACGTCATATGGCAGGTTCTGCGAGATCATAAATTGCAGCTTAGCAATATCACTCAAGAGAAAATATAAACAGCTGTGAAAGTCCGCGAAATACAAAAAAAATAACGTTACTAGCCCATTCGCACGCCACGATTGTGCTGTTCTCAATCCTGGCTTGAGTGAACGAAATCAGCTGCTGGCATGGCGAGACGACCGCATTGCTCCGGCAGGCCGATATGTCGACGGTGGTTGCGGCGCCCGCGCGAACCAGTCTGCAAGCGTGACGGCGCAAGTTGCGCCTCAACCACCGTCGACATATCGATCTGCCGGAGCAATGCGGTCGTCTCGCCATGCCAGCAGCTGATTTCGTTCACTCAAGCCAGGATTGAGAACAGCACAGTCGTGGCGCTCGAATGCGCTAGTCACGTGATTTTTTTTTCGCGGACTTCCTTTGAAGCTTCGGAAAAAGGTACGCGGTAGGATTTCTTTATCACAAATAAATAGAATGCGGGTTTCTGAAGGTGCCCTCCAGCTTTGCTATTCACATCTGCCGTCTAAAGTCCATATTTTGGCGTTTAGAAAAATTTACCTTAAGTACTCCTTAATTACTAACAACACAAAAAAATTGCCTTTGATGCGCAAGTCGGTTGTAGGTTCATGTAAATGGTTTCCCTGGCCTACCTAAAATACCTTACCTTTTAAACCTGGGCTAAAGTTAACCTGGGCACCCTGTATAGGTGTGTGTGTATCCACAAAAAAAAAGCTATTTGCAGCGCATCTACGTAGTTCAGCGCACTATACGGGATTCTCGAATTGGCTCGTTGGTCTACGTGTTTTCCCCGTACACCAACGAGCCAATTCGAGAATCCGCTATAGTGCGCTGAACAACTTCGGCACTCGATAGTCATAGACGGCTAAATTATTGTTCTTAACGAGCCTACGACAAGCCTTTCAACGTTACTGTCCAACGATTTCAGCCGACGTAATCTTCAGTTCATAATTTTTCTCCATAAAAAATAAATGGCTGATGTGTATCGCCACTTTTTTGATGTTGTGTGACACACAGTGTATGTACACAGCATTTCATGCATAAGAGTTTGTCGTAGTATGACGAAGAATTCTTTTCTTTTCGCAGTCAATATGAGTTTTCCGTTACTTCGAAGAGCACGTAACAGGCACAGTTGAAGACGTGGAACCTCTGGAACCACATGTGCACCGTTTTTAGGGCAGGAGTGCATGCATTCCGCACCAGTTTCCGTACGCGTATAAGGTTCGCAGAACTTCTGTTCCCCTTACATCAGTAGTGACGTAGCGGTGACGTTATCTACTCCGGATTGCTGCCAATGAAGCTTCCACGTTGGCTTATTCGGCTGTTCTTTTTGAGAGCTTATGTAAAAAAAACTGTCGGGCACGTCCGGGTTTTGAACCCGGGACCTCTCGCACCCGAAGGGAGAGTCATACTCCTTGACCAACGCTTCGTGTCGACAATCACTCATGCTATCGCTTCTCCTCGGGTTAACGTTGCAGCCGTGCCTATATTGCCATGTGGGCCACGACTGAAACTAAACTTCATTCATAGCACCATTAAAAGAACTTGTGCCTCAGGCAATAACGTAAATATGGAATAAAGAACATTCTGGAAACAAAGGTACGCATCTAAATCTGCAGATAGTCCTTGTGAAAAGCATGGCACACAAGTAACTTTGTTTTAAGTTAACATAGGTAACTTTATTTATAAATTCATATTTGTTAAATAAGCGCCTGACGATTGTGTGCACGATGTCTTTTCTGTTGAACCTGGCTGATGTTATATAAGTGGCGAACAAGCATAGCTATTCCAACTGTGTAGCAATATTTCGACATTTATATATATATTCATTTATTTCACCAACTGCAGGTGCATTGTGAAATGTGATACACATCGGAAGTCCAGAAATAACGAAAATGGAATTGGTCCCAATGTCTCATCGATATATTATCGGCCTTGCGGTTTGATTCCGAATGTGAAGACGGAAAGAAGGTTAGAAGTATCGCGTTAAAAAAACTCGTAAGTGATTGGTGTTGTCACGCGCGTCTCGTCACTGTGTTGCATGCAAGCGGCACCACAGCCGGCGAGAGTTGGCGAACCAAAAGAAAGAAAAAAGGCCATGTGTAACTTCTCCTGCATGGATCTAAAGGTTACTCATGGTTGTATGCTTGTCATAATTCCTTATTTCTAGCTTTTTGTTATCATCTAATGTGTTCATCTATTGTGAATAGGTGCCATTATTCAAACCACGATAATTTATTACTTGTACTTACAGGTATCAGGTAGATCTGCTTCGTGGACCTCTGGCTGATAGTAACGCTATAGTTGGCTCGTTCTAGCTTCATGGTGGCAGCCAAACCAACGATCGCACAAAGGAACACACAGACGGGACGAGAGTCCTCTCTGTAAAAGTCTTCTTGTGCTTTTTTAAGTCTGCCTGCCATCCTCATACTGCTGCTGCAACATCATCCTTCACCAAGTTGGGTTGGCTTGGCTTTCGATGTTCCTTAAAGCAGCGTTTTGCACGGAGACTCTTTTATCGGTGTGCTACTCTCTCCCACAAAGACGAATTGCTGGCACTTGTCACCGAGAGGGCTTTACGTGCGTCAGCAGTCATTAAAGGCGCCTAAGCGAAGGCCTTATTTCGAGACGGCGTTTCGCAACCCTCGTTTCGTTGGCAGCAGTCAGATTACATTGTTGCTTGGGTTAGGTGTCCTTTCGCTGCAAATCCTAAAACTAACAGATAAGACCGCAGTGGATGCTGATACGTTACAGAAGGCAACCGAAGTGGGCTACGAGCGTTGCGCTAAGATAGGTGCCGAGTGGTAGCGACGGCTACGCCCAAGCACTGAAAAGAATGTAGTCGTTGTTTGGACCAAAATGAACGCCTACGCACGCCTCACACAAAAACCGTAGAACGCTGCGATTTCTCGGCGGCCATTATGGAGGCACACCACATTGGAGATACGTTATAAAAAGTATGCGCCCCCACGATCGCTTCGCCGCCCTAGCGCACCTAACGCAGCTGCCCTGAATGAAGTCTTCTTAACCGTTTCTCCTTACATGCGAGCACATCCCGAAGCCATTATTCCTCGAAACATATGGCCTTTTTACATCATCTATTCTTTGCTCAGGCGAATATCAATGGAAGAAATATATATTTTTATGCCCTATATGATGACATTACTGAAGTCGAATATACTAAGGGAATCTAGTAAGGAAAGCCAAACGAGGGTCAAAAATCAGAGCTGGTCAGGATGTTTTAGCAGCGTTAGCTGCGTCGCCTTTCCGGTCTGCAGCTTGAATTCGTTTCAGACCGTAGGCGCCGGTGGAAGATATTTGCTTGTTTTACTTCTCTCAGGTCACTTTCACCAGAGTGAGGGCATAAAGAAAAGGAAGGCACAGAGAGAGAGAGAGAGAGAGAGAGAGATAAAGGAATTTTAATGAGAGGAAAAGGTGGATAGGTCGGCCGGTGGTAGCATGGCCCTGGCCAGCTGCTCCACACAGGGGAAAGGGAAGGGGAGGAAGGCAGAATTAAGCTCCGTCTAAGTGGACACCGCATCTGCGCTATGATACAAGGGGTGAAGGAGATGAATTGGTAGAAGAAAGTGCAGTGACTGGGGCGGTCAATATGCAATGCACCAGATGTCGTGCGAGCTCACTTCTATAATAGTGACAATCAAATTCGGCATCTGGCGGCAGCGGGTCTTTCGCCCGACAACAGTGCTTCATACACCGCTTGGACACAAGGACCTCATCAGCGTTCACTGCTCGATTTAATTAGATCAGCGAGTCTTTTCTCATTTATTTAGGCATCCTCATCTGTCATTGCATATCGTTTTATGCCCTAAGGCAATCACCCCCGCTTAAAAAAAACAGTGCTGGAAATTTATGCATCTGGAAGTATAACACTAAATGTTTGTGCAACTTGCGGGGTCTGTGTGAAGACACATTTTTCTTGTATAAAGTCCAAACATGAGTGGGTTGAATTCTGTCGTGTCGCAAGTCGTATTGAGTGCCATAGTACATAACCAGCCATGACCTAATGGGAATATGAATAAGCCTAAAACCCCGTCACTCCACAGCGCAGTTTCAACGTAGCCTTCACAGCGACTCGTCGCCTTGCACAGCGGCCACCGTTAGTACTGGAGAAAACCGCAGCGCGAGCGGGACAGAAAAGGTCACGTGGAACCTGCGCCATAGAGTGACGCAATTTTATGGACTTTGCTGAGCACTCCCCGCAGTCGCGCGATTACCTCCAGGCAGGTGTGCGACGCCAACTGTGATTTCGAAATTTTTAAAAACTGATATTGCTATTACCAGCAGCCAGCTAAAAACTCATAGTTGTAAATAGGTGCCTGGCTCTAATAGTTAAGAAGTTAACCAGCTTATTAACTGGGAAGAAAGTTCACTTTCTTGGCATACGTTCCTCAAAAAATGCAGGCGCTAACTTCGAAGCGTGTGCACACGAAAACCACAGGACACCGCCCTGTGTTTTTTTGTTTTCTTTTGTCCGTGTTTCAAAGTTACCACATGTATCTTTACCAGATAAGATAATTCACTGATTTTGTGGTGTCCACTCGCTCGGTTACTAACATGACACAAAAGCTCTGTTGTGAACTCCCGAAGGCGACTCTAACAATTAGTGGCGGACTTCCCAAGCATACCCCCCCCCCCCCCCCCCCCCTAGCAAGGTCCCGCCGGTTCCCTTAGAGGTTGCTTGGTTTTTTACACTTTCCCCATGGCACGACTACGTCATTATGATAAACCGGAACAACAGTAAAGAAAGGAGAGGGGGGGTGGGCGATCATCAGCAATTTATGTGGCAGCAAAACAAACGTGGGATTGATTATGCTTGGTAGCTACTAGCGCAAGAAAAGACTTATACCCATGCTACACGGGCGTTTCGAATGCCTTCCAACCGAATGTCATTCGACTCGACTGCCAAACGTGCGCTGCTACACGACGTTTTTGAACGGCATTCGGTTGGGATGACATTCGAGTCGACGGAGCTACGCGGAGACATTCCAGATTTTGGAATGCCTTCGAGCCCGAACCGACCAATAGCCGTCGCCGCTGCCGTCGCTTCGCCCCGCCCACAGCCGAGCGACTGCTTTCGGCTCTGTGGCTGTTCATTTCGATACCCGCTGCTCGCTTTTTTCTGCTGTTTGTTTAGGAAATAGCTCGTGCTCTGTCTGAGGGAATGCTTGAAGATAGTATTACACCAACGAACATTAACCGCGTCAAGGGCGTCCGCAGAATTTTTTTCAGGGGGGGGGCCCATTGCTTGTTGGCGCCGGAGGGGGGGGGGGGGGGGGTATGTTCGTAGCAAAAAGGCACTATTTGTGGAGTAAATTTACTTATTTATATATAAATAAAATAAATAAGTAAAATACACACATGAAAGAAAAATTACAAACAGCAAATTAAAGCGAGGCTAGGAGAGATACATTGGAGTTTATCAACGAAGCAACAATTAAAATTAATAAAAATGCAAAAAGATACTATCACTTCGTGGAGAAGAGTGCTCAGTCTTGCTGCATACGGGTTCTCGACACACCCGGATTGATGACCAGCACACAGCACAATATGTTCACAAACACGCAACGACAGTCACTCAGTCAGTCTTCCTTGAACAGAAACTGTAGACGCCTCGGATTTTTCTGGGTGAATTGCGTGATGACACTGGTGATAAATTCATTTCTGTGCTTCATTACACGCTCTCGGTGCACACTCATCATACAAAGGCCGTCCATCTGTCGTTTATCATCGTTGAGCGTAGCCACGTTTTCACTCTCCTCATTGTACTGAAGGAGCGTTCGACCGTACAGGTAGTAACTGGCAAAGCCAGAGCCACCTCAATGGCTTTTGCAACACCAGGGAAGAATGTCTTGGCCTGATGTAGAAGCTCGCAGTAAGTTATTTCTGATGGGTCGCCAGTTTTGTTGCACCACATCTCGTACCAAGAGATGGCCTCTTCCTTGAAGTTGTCGATGCCGTAAAAGCACTGGAGTTCTTCGGCGAGAACAGCGAACTCAACACGGCTCAAGTGCTTCATTTTTGATGGATGCAGCTGGAGAAGTTTGAAGCTCCTCTCATTGCTTTCAGAAAAGCGCCGAGGTAAAGAAGTAGTGAGGGAGTCCAAGTACGGCACATATATTGCCACACGGTAGTATTCCTCCGGCGACTGAATCCCGTAGTTGTCTCGGTGGGCCTGACGAGAGACTTGTCTTGGTACAGATATCACCACATTTAAGTGATTGGCTGCCTCCCTTGCTGCATTCATGATGTTAGAGAACTCCTCTACAGCGTTTGTCCGGTGGCCGCGAAAAATACGTTGCAGCTCAGTGATGTGGTCATGCACAGAATGGAAGTCCATGGATACACCTTGCAGAATGTTCGTAACTGGTTCGAGCCGAGCGCTGTACTTCGCTACAATATGCAAGCAGACGATGAAAGATGAGCTTGTTGTTGCGCAGTAGAGGATGTGAGCTCATTGTCTAGTTGCAGAGTTCGAGCATGATTCCGTGGACGCGAGCTCCTCGAGTGCTTCGACTATGGCCACGTAATGCTGAGAGAAGATCCTAATAGACTTGTACTTTGCAGACCATCTTGTCTCACACAGCATCGGAATGTTGGGCACCAATTTTCTCCGGAGCACGCTCTCGCGGAAGAAGTTTATGGTTTTTTTGATTATCCCAATTGTGTTTCGAATTTCAGAGACGTCGTTCAAATGACGAGATTTAGTTTGTGACTTGCACAGTGGAAAAATAGTGCCTTCGGGAACTGTTTTTGTATAATTTTGTTCACTTCAGCTTCTTTTCCAGCCATTGTAGAGCATCCATCGTACCCCTGTCCAACGAGGTTCGAAAGAATCAGCCCGACATTCCTCAAAAGCTTCAAGATTGCCGCGGCGATGCAAGCGGAGTTTAATTGCTCCAGCTCTACAAATCCCAAAAACTGCTCTCGAACGCACACTTCGACTCCCGCCTTGTCAATAAAGCGAACGCCTATAGACATCTGCTCTTTTCCTGAAATATCTGCAGTTTCGTCAGCAAGAACGGAAAAAGCAAACGCTTTGTTAGCTTCGGTAACTATCTGCTCTCTCAGGATGTCGCCACAGATTGTGATCTAGCTCGTTCTGGACGCGGACAGAAGTGTACTTGGCATTGCCAGCAGAAGAAGCGAAGTACTCCTGAAGTAGAGTATCTCCAGCTTCTACACGAAAGTCAAGCAGATCACTGAAGACTCCACTATCGGACTGCTTGCCGCGAATCGGCAAGTTATGCGTCGCGCAAAAGACAATGGTGGAAACTATTGGAAATAGTTTCTCACGGTTCCTTTCAACTTGCGCGTGCAGTGCTCTGTTCAGCTGCTGTACAACGGGTGGCTGCTTGCCTTTCATCACATCCATAAAGTTCTGTGAGGCCGTCATTGCCTCCTGGTGCCATTGGGATTTTACGTGATCCCTGCACGCCTCGTGCATTTTTCTGTAGTTACTGAAAGCGCGCACTATAAAACTACCTTGAGTACCCCGGTGAACACGCGGAGGAAAAATGACGCAAAAACGACAAAAGGCGCCTTTCGCTGTCGCTGAGTACGCAAGCCAGGGGGCGTAATCTCCCAGCCATCGATGTCGAAAAGGCCTCTTTCCAGGCGTTACATCCTTCTTAAAATCATATGTAACATTTGGCGACCATGGCTTAGTAAGAAGACGTAACTTCAAAAAGTCCGGTATGCCAGTGAGTTTAGCTTTGCCTAGAAACTATCCTAAGTCATATTCTTGAGGCAAGTTATTTGTTTTCTTGATGTTGTCTCCGGACTTCGATCCCAAGCAAGGAGAAAGGGAATCGTCTCGGCTTACTGCGTGACCGGAGCTCGCTGGTGGAGTTCCTTCCATGGAGACGACGACGTCGGCTACTGTCCGGTGATGAAAGGTTGCATCGCTCTGTTCAAATGCTACACCGTTGTCACATGTCACACCAGAATCTGCAGGGGCGCATTTGGATAATGCTTCGTCAGACAACCGCTGACGCTTGAAGAAGCGTCGAATATCCACCATTCGGGACCGCGCGAGACAAAGCTGGCTATGGAGTTCCTCGGGTTTGGTAGTGTTAAAAATATATACACATTGATTGGAAAAACGGTTGAATGCGTACGTTGAAAACAAAAAATGACTATATATGCAGCGAAAACTTATTTACAAGATAAATGCACGCTCGTAGCTTCATACACCTCGCTCCATCTTGCTCGCGCAACCGCACAGTCGAGTATTTGCACGCACACTACTCGCCGCTCGTCGTTTTCTCGTCCGCTGTCTTGGTTGTTCTCAGCTTCGTTGACAACCGGCCACTAAAAACACCGAAGCACAAACAAAGAGGCGCGCACACGCAAGGAACGCCGCGCGACTTCCGAGGGGAAGGGACACTCGCCACTCCGGTCGGAAAATTTGTTTTGTGTGTTTTTATGGGGTTCAGAGCCCCAAAACGACTCAGGCTATGAGGGACGGAGTAGTACAGAGTTCCGGATAATGTCGACCACCTGGGTCTCTTTACCATGCACTGACATCGCACAGTACATGGGCGCTGTTGGGATTTGAGGCCCAGCCAGAGGTG
The DNA here is from genome assembly GCF_055824585.1 of Amblyomma mixtum. Taxonomy (NCBI): domain Eukaryota; kingdom Metazoa; phylum Arthropoda; class Arachnida; order Ixodida; family Ixodidae; genus Amblyomma; species Amblyomma mixtum. The sequence goes on along the minus strand of NC_143019.1, from coordinate 88,833,505 downwards.
ACAGGCGAGCCAGGCAGGCGCCATCGGGCTGCCTTGACCAAAGGCGCTGGTTTCCGGAGAAGACGCAAGGAACGCTGGTGTGGGGGCGCCTCTGGAGACTGCGTCGCCGTGAACAAAAGCAGCTAATCCCCTTTGCCGAAGATTCTGAAAGCGGCGCTTGTACCGAACTGCGCTCTCCCGTGGATCGGAGGAGACAGCGAGCGGCGGCGGCGCCAACTCATCGCCCGCTTGCCCCTGAGCAGCCCGACAAAGCGGGGATGGACACGGCTGATTTGTCCCTCCCTCCTGAAGAATTCATCGGTGGCCGGGGTGTGCACTGTCTGCCTCTGGGTCGCTATCTCTCTAGAGATCAAAGAAACAGGCACATATCTCAAGACGGCTCGAAACACATGCTAGCCGGTGCCGCTGTATGTCTGCAACGGCGCGTCCCTGGACGCGGCACTTCGCAGATGTGACCCAAAGCGTGGAAGCGGGGCCGCTTTTACTCTTTTGGCTGAGCGCACCGCCGCCCCTGACGTGCGGCCATCACTCACGGTTCGAGTGAGTGATTTTCCAGGGGGGTGCAGCCGCCCCCCCTTGCCCCCCCCTCCGGACGCCCATGAACCGCGTCAGCATGAAATTTTCACAGGAGTGCGCCGATGAGGACGACTGTACTCATACTGTTGTTTACATTGCTGCGTACGAACAGCTAGAGCTCTTTTCATGACATAAAACGTAATCTGTGTTTTAGTTCTATTAAACAACCTGTTTTCTTTTTTACCAGTTGTACCCGTGCTTGTTTACGCAGTGCGACAATGTGTCGGAAGCGATGATGCGATCGCACGCTTGAAGACTGAGCTCCATGTACGCGAAAAAGTAAGCGACGCGACGAGGTGGCGCGGCGACGACGGCTCGCTGTCGCTCCTTCGCCCACCGGCCAAGCTCCATGCATAGCGACAACGCGAACGCGAAACGGAGACGACGATCAGTGTTGCTGGCATAATACACCGCAAAGCTGTTTGCGTTTATAACAAGAGCCACATTATTTGCAAGGATTACAATTTTGGGCAGAAAAATGTCAAATAAAACGTGTTTACAACTTTGTCATTGTATGTCATTGCGGGTCATTTTATGTTATTGTCACGGGCGCCGCCATGTTGCCTGAACGTGGGGCGAACACCTGTTTGAACCTCGCGCGCTCTCTGACCTCAAACGACGCATACTCGCTAAGCCTAGCAGCACAGTAAACACAAGCAATCTGAAAATCTGGGGTGTTTTATCGCTAAAATTTTGTGGTTGACGCAAGTTCAGAGAAAGCGAAAGCTTCGTGAGCATTTAGTTTGCCCTGAACGTGGGGCACAGCGTAGCGACAACGACGAATCGGTGGTGAAGCAAGATTCCCGGCCAGAGCCAGCGCCATCTTTGCCAGAGCCGGCAAGAGGCTCGGTAGTGACGTACGCTGCCAGGTTAGCTGCTATTGGCTAATCGCGTTGGCAACTTCCGGGCGACGAGCGAAATTTTCTGTGAGTGCAGATCCGAGCGACAGGACAAGCGACACGGGTATTTCGCTTCGCGCGACGGTGCCGCTCGTCGCTTGCCGCTGTCGCGTTCGCGTTCGCGTGAGTTTTCGCGTACATGGAGTTCAGCCTTGAGAAACACGACAGCCGGGTTGTTGACATCGAGCACGACCGGCGCTTCTCGCTTCTTGTCCCGGCTTCTTCCGACGTGACCAGTACTTTATTTCAAACTACTTCATGCAGAAGTACGTTTGGCGACCATTCCCTTTAACTGGAACGGCCTAACTTGTTATCCACAAGCTAGCGACGGCGACGACTGCTGCTGGCCGTAAAGCCCGACTCGGCAGTCTGGGTCACGTCGGCGTTTGCCGTTCTTCGTATACGTGCCCTGCGGTGTAAGCAATAGTTGATTTCAGGTCGCTGTTGCCAAAACTGCACTCGGTGACCATTTGCATTCGCCAAAGCTTGTGATTCGCTCTTCACAACCACCGCAATCACAGATCCAACCCGGCGGACTCGCTAGGCCTAGTCGTCGCGGAAGGGAAGGGAGCTGTCGTCGACTGAAATTAATTTGGCAAGCGCTTATCGCTGGTGAGTGTTCAGGTGTGCGCATGTGAAATGTAGCCGTTCGTATCGCTCATTTAGAACCACGAACATATTCACACGGCCGCCTCATCATCGTGCTTTCGCTCAGCCGCCGACAAGGCTGACCGTCCGCCGATCGGATTCGTCGGTGTCGTTGGCCTGACAGATCTGTCCCATTACAATGATATTATAGTAAACTAGATATTTCACTATAATGACATGCTGCTGTTGAGCGTGATATATAGTGTCGTTGTCGGACTAGTGTGACCGCCGCTGTCGTCGTCGTTCTACACTGAAAACGAGCTGAGGCTTTCGAATGCGTTTGGAAAGTGTCGTGTAGCACCGCGGGAGTCCGTCGAGTCCGAATGTCATTCCAATTCTCGAATGTCATTCGACTCGGATGTCATTCGAACGTTGCCGTGTAGCACAGGTATTACCCTTGCGGCGCTTGGCCCTTCGTCTTTTCTTGCGCTATATACCTACTATGCATTTCAACCAACTCGCCGAACGTTCTGCTCTAATCACTGGTAATGCTAACATTACAGTTTCACGTATTTGGTCACCTTTACTCTTGCAGAGAGAAGACAAAAATAGAAGACAAGAGAGAGAAGGATAAAAAGAGGCACGGGCTCGTCCGGGATTTGAACCCGGGACCTCTCGCACCCTAAGCGAGAATCATACCCCTAGACCAACGAGCCAGGCCTAAAGCCAGCCAGAGTGTGTTGCATTACTTGCACGTCACAGTGACCTTGACGGTTGCAATAGCGTTGTTAACCATCTCCTAACAGAAGCCTTTCAACGTTGTTTTTTGACGTCTACAGCTTATGTAATTATTTTTTTTGCCGTGAGAAGTGAAATGTCACAGAGAGGCTGATGGCTAACAGTGTTCCGTGGTATGACAAACAATTCTTTTTTGATAGTGAACCTGAGTATTCCGCTTTATAAAGAGCACATAATGGTTATAGTTGCCATAATGTAACCTCTGGAACAATATGTACCGCTTACAGGACAGCAGTGCATGTATTTGGCCCAAGTTTGTAAACGCGTAAAAGGTTCGCAGAACTTTTCTTCCCCTTACCTCGTATGTGTCGTAGCACTAACGATATGTCTTCAAATGGCTGGCAATCGAGCGTCCACGTTTTCTTATTTTGTTTTTGGCAGCTTATGTAAAAAAAAGTTACCGGGCTCGTCCGGGATTTGAACCCGGGACCTCTCGCACCCGAAGCGAGAATCATACCCCTAGACCAACGAGCCGACCCAAGAAGACCGCTGCCACCGCTTCACCACTTCGGGGTAACGCTCTGGCTGTGACCACGCTGCCGTGTTGACCTCGCTGAGAACAAGGAGAATTCATTCATCCGTTCATATGCAGAATCAGTTTATTGTAATAAGAAAGAAAATATAACATGAACAAATTATGCAGAAGGAGGTCCCGTAGTCAGTGACAGTACTGGACCTCCGTTACAGCACTGTACCTCCGTAAAGACCCTTGTTGTTAAGGCAACAATGTTCAGGCAACAAGAAAATATGTATGTCAGTCTCCTCGCTAGTCTCTATGAATTACATCATGAGAAATAGGTATACATGGTAACTTTTCTTTTAACTTCGGATGTTTAGACAGTGCGCTGACGGCAGTGTGGACGATGCCTCCATCGTTGAACCTGGTTGATGTTATATGGCAGGTGCTGTGAGATCATAAAGAGCAGTTTAACAATATCCCTCAAGAGAAAATTATACAACAGCTGTATTTTGCCGGTACTCACCTATGGGACAGAAACGTGTAGGCTAACGAAAATTCTTCAGCTAACGTTAAGGACTACGCAGCGAGCTATGGAAATAACAATAATAGGTGTAACAATAAGAGACTGGAAGCGGGCAGATTGAATCAGGGTACAAACGCGAGTTAATGACGTTAATGAGCAAAGCAATAAGCAAATCAAGAGGCATTAATGAGACATTATGGAGACACTAAGTAATAACATTAATGAGCAAAGCAAGAGAACAAAAAATGAAGTATGTGAGTTATATTGCATGAATCTCTTGGGTACACATCGTTGTTTATATATGTTAATGCGACATATGGCACTCTGAATTTATATTGTTAATTTCCCCCTTTCTGTTATCACTGAATGTTGTCATACCTCTGTAAACAGGTTATTGATTCAAAGTATGATGATTTATTTTTTCCACTTGCACACATAACATAGAGCTGATAATTAGTCTATAGTTGGCTCTTTGCAGTATGCCTCCTACTGCTGCCGCAACACTGTGCTTCAGTGAGCTAGGGTAGCTTGCCTTCTAATCGGAGTCCTTTTTCTTGATGTGTTGCACTGTTCCAAAAAGAGCTTTGAGTGAACACTTATTCATTTAAGAGCTGGAGCTCCAGCATGACTGCTTCTATTCACCGCACATAAATTTCTCATTCACTACAGCCTTACAATTCTCGCTATAGTCTATCATTGATGGCGGCGAGACAGCGTTACCTGCTTTAGGAGTCGTTAAAGGCGCTTAAGCAATAGCCGTATTACAAGACGGCTTTCTTTTCTCTTTCGTTTCTTCAGCAGTAGTCAGATAACATTGACGCGTGGGTTTAGCTTGTGTTAGCTGCTGATTTTGAAAATAACACTGATAAGGCTGCGGTGGAAGAAGACCTGCGCAGCGGCAGCTGATATGCCGCAGATGTCAAATGAAACGGGCTGCGAGCGTCGCGCTCGGATAGGTGCCAAGACGTTCCGGCGGGTATAGTCGAGCGCTGAAGAGTAACGTTAGTCGTGGCTTGTGCCAAAACGGTTTGCTGTGCTCCCTTCGCACAAATAATGTACGGCGCTGCGGTTTTCTCCAGTACTAACGGTGGCCGCTGTGCAAGGCGACGAGTCGCTGTGAAGGCTACGTTGAAACTGCGCTGTGGAGTGACGGGATTTTAGGCTCATTCATATTCCCATTAGGTCATGGCTGGTTATGTACTATGGCACTAAATATAATACGACTTGCGACACGACAGAATTCAACCCACTCATGTTTGGACTTCATACAAGAAAAATGTGTCTTCACACAGACCCCGCAAGTTGCACAAACATTTAGTGTTCTACTTCCAGATGCATAAATTTCCAGCACTGATTTTTTTAAGCGGGGGTGATTGCCTTAGGGCATAAAACGATATGCAATGACAGATGAGGATGCCTAAATAAATGAGAAAAGACTCGCTGATCTAATTAAATCGAGCAGTGAACGCTGATGAGGTCCTTGTGTCCAAGCGGTGTATGAAGCACTGTTGTCGGGCGAAAGACCCGCTGCCGCCAGATGCCTAATTTGATTGTCACTGATTATAGAAGTGAGCTCGCACGACATCTGGTGCATTGCATATTGACCGCCCGAGTCACTGCACTTTCTTCTACCAATTCATCTCCTTCACCCCTTGTATCATAGCGCAGATGCGGTGTCCACTTAGACGGAGCTTAATTCTGCCTTCCTCCCATTTCCCTTTCCCCTGTGTGGAGCAGCTGGCCAGGGCCATGCTACCACCATCCGACCTATCCACCTTTTCCTCTCATTAAAATTCCTTTATCTCTCTCTCTCTCTCTCTCTCTGTGCCTTCCTTTTCTTTATGCCCTCACTCTGGTGAAAGTGACCTGAGAGAAGTAAAACAAGCAAATATCTTCCACCGGCGCCTACGGTCTGAAACGAATTCAAGCTGCAGGCCGGAAAGGCGACGCAGCTAACGCTGCTAAAACATCCTGATCAGCTCTGATTTTTGACCCTCGTTTGGCTTTCCTTACTAGATTCCCTTAGTATATTCGACTTCAGTAATGTCATCATATAGGGCATAAAAATATATATTTCTTCCATTGATATTCGCCTGAGCAAAGAATAGATGATGTAAAAAGGCCATATGTTTCGAGGAATAATGTCTTCGGGATGTGCTCGCATGTAAGGAGAAACGGTTAAGAAGACTTCATTCAGGGCAGCTGCGTTAGGTGCGCTAAGGCGGCGAAGCGATCGTGGGGGCGCATACTTTTTATAACGTATCTCGAATGTGGTGTGCCTCCATAATGGCCGCCGAGAAATCGCAGCGTTCTACGGTTTTTGTGTGAGGCGTGCGGAGGCGTTCATTTTGGTCCAAGCAACGACTACATTCTTTTCAGTGCTCGGGCGTAGCCGCCGCTACCACTTGACACCTATCTTAGCGCAACGCTCGTAGCCCACTTCGGTTGCCTTCTGTAACGTATCAGCATCCACTGCGGTCTTATCTGTTAGTTTTAGGATTTGCAGCCAAAGGACACCAAACCCAAGCAACAATGTAATCTGACTGCTGCCAACTAAACGAGGGTTGCGAAACGCCGTCTCGAAATAAGGCCTTCGCTTAGGCGCCTTTAATGACTGCTGACGCACGTAAAGCCCTCTCGGTGACAAGTGCCAGCAATTGGTCTTTGTGGGAGAGAGTAGCACACCGATAAAAGAGACTCCGGGCAAAACGCTGCTTTAAGGAACATCGAAAGCCAAGCCAACCCAACTTGGTGAAGGATGATGTTGCAGCAGCAGTATGAGGATGGCAGACAGACTTAAAAAAGCACAAGAAGACTTTTACAGAGAGGACTCTCGTCCCGTCTGTGTGTTCCTTTGTGCGATCGTTAGTTTGGCTGCCACTATGAAGCTAGAAAGAGCCAACTATAGCGTTACTATCAGCCAGAGGTCCACGAAGCAGACCTACCTGATACCTGTAAGTCAAAGTAATAAATTATCGCGGTTTGAATAATGGCACCTATTCACAATAGGTGAACACATTAGATGTTAACAAAAAGCTAGAAATAAGGAATTTAAATGCACAGTAAAAGAATTTCACGTGCATTATGACAAGCATACAACCATGAGTAACCTTTAGATCCACGCAGGAGAAGTTACACATGGCCTTTTTTCTTTCTTTTGGTTCGCCAACTCTCGCCGGCTGTGGTGCCGCTTGCATGCAACACAGTGACGAGACGCGCGTGACAACACCAATCACTTACGAGTTTTTTTAACGCGATACTTCTAAACTTCTTTCCGTCTTCACATTCGGAATCAAACCGCAGAAGGCCGATAATATATCGATGAGACATTGGGACCTATTCCATTTTCGTTATTTGTGGACTTCCGATGTGTATCACATTTCACAATGCACGTGCAGTTGGTGAAATAAATGAATATATATATAAAGGTCGAAATATTGCTACACAGTTGGAATAGCTATGCTTGTTCGCCACTTATATAACAACATCCAGGTTCAACAGAAAAGACATCGTGCACACAATCGTCAGGCGCTTATTTAACAAATATGAATTTACAAATAAAGTTTCCTATGTTAACTTAAAACAAAGTTACTTATGTTCCATGCTTTTCTCTAGGACTATCCGCAGATTTAGATGCGTACCTTTGTTACCAGAATGTTCTTTATTCCATATTTACGTTATTGCCTGAGGCACAAGTTCCTTTAATGGTGCTATGAATGAATTTTAGTTTCAATCGTGGCCCACATGGCAATATAGTCACGGCTGCAACGTTAACCCGAGGAGAAGCGATAGCATGAGTCATTGTCGACCCGAAGCGTTGGTCACGGAGTATGACTTTCGCTTCGGGTGCGAGAGGTCCCGGGTTCAAATCCCGGACGTGCCCGACTGTTTTTTTTACATAAGCTCTCAAAAAGAACAGCCGAATAAGCCAACGTGGAAGCTTCATTGGCAGCAATCCGGAGTAGATAACGTCACCGCTACGCCACTACTGATGTAAGGGGAACAGAAGTCCTGCGAACCTTATACGCGTACGGAAACTGGTGCGGAATGCTTGCACTCCTGCCCTAAAAACGGTGCACATGTGGTTCCAGAGGTTCCACGTCTTCAACTGTACCTGTTACGTGCTCTTCGAAGTAACGGAAAACTCATATTGACTGCGAAAAGAAAAGAATTCTTCGTCATATTACGACAAACTGTTATGCAAGAAATGCCGTGTACATACACTGTGTGTCACACAACATCAAAAAAGTGGCGATACACATCAGCCATTTATTTTTTATGCAGAAAAATAAAGAAATGAAGAGTACGTCGGCTGAAGTCGTCGGACAGTAACGTTGAAAGGCTTGTCGTAGGCTCGTTGACAACAATAATTTAGCCGTCTATGACTATCGAATGCCGAAGTTGTTCAGCGCACTATAGCGGATTCTCGAATTGGCTCGTTGGTGTACGGGGAAAACACGTAGACCAACGAGCCAATTCGAGAATCCCGTATAGTGCGCTGAACTACGTAGATGCGCTGCAAATAGCTTTTTTTTTTGTGTGGATACACATACACACCTATACAGGGTGCCCAGGTTAACTTTAGCCCAGGTTTAAAGGGTAAGGTATTTTAGGTAGGCCAGGGAAACCATTTACATGAACCTACAACCGACTTGCGCATCAAAGGCAATTTTTTTTGTGTTGTTAGTAATTAAGGAGTCATTAAGGTAGATTTTTCTAAACGCTAAAATATGGACTTTAGACGGCAGATGTTGATAGCAAAGTTGGAGAGCACCTTCAGAAACCCACATTCTATTTATTTGTGATAAATCCTACCGCATACCTTTTTCCGAAGCTTCAAAGGAAGTCCGCGAAAAAAAATCACGTGACTAGCGCGTTCGAGCGCCACGGCTGTGCTGTTCTCAATCCTGGCTTGAGTGAACGAAATCAGCTGCTGGCATGGCGAGACGACCGCATTGCTCCGGCAGGCGGATATGTCGGCGGTGGTTGCGGCGCAACTTGCGCCGTCACGCTTGCAGACTGGCTCCCGCGGGCGCCGCAACCACCGTTGACATATCGGCCTGCCGGAGCAATGCGGTCGTCTCGCCATGCCAGCAGCTGATTTCGTTCAATCAAGCCAGGATTGCGAGCAGCACAATCGTGGCGTGCGAATGGGCTAGTAACGCTATTTTTTTTTGTATTTCGCGGACTTTCACAGCTGTTTATATTTTCTCTTGAGTGATATTGCTAAGCTGCTCTTTATGATCTCGCTGAACCTGCCATATAACGTCAACCAGGTCCAACGGTGGAGGCGTCGTCCACATAGCCGTCAGCCGACTGTTAAACGATCCGAAGTTAAAAACAATCGTTACCTTGTATACTTATTTCTCATGATTTAATTCATAGAGACTAGCGAGGAGAGTTACATACGTATTTTCTTGTTGCCTGAACCTTTTTGCCTTAACCACAAGGGCCTTTAAGGAGGTCCAGCAGAGTCACTTGGGATAGGGGGTCTCAAGCTTTGGGGGCCTCAAGAAGTTTGGGGCGTCGAAGTGCGCATGCGCAGAACTCAAGCTCCGCCCTGCGTCTTGGGTTAACGTTAGCGGTGAACCGTGCGCCCCAACGCTGCTCTACGTTCAGGCAACATGGCGGCGCCCGTCGAAGCGGAGCCTCTCACTACACCACCGATTCGTTGTTGTCGCGGCGCTGTGCCCCACGTTCACGGCAAACAAAAGGCACACGAAGCTATCGCTTTGTCTGATGATGCCCTCACCACAAAGTTCTAGCGATAAACCGCCGCAGATTTTCAGATTGCTTCTGTGTTTACATTGCTGCTAGGCTTAGCGAGGATGCGTCGTTTGACGACAGTGAGCGCGCGAGGTTCAAACAGGCGTGAACCCCAACGCCGCTCTACGTACAGGCAACATGGCGGCGCCCGTCGAAGCTGGGCCTCCCGCTTCAGCACCGATTCGTTGTCGCCGCTACTCTGTGTATTAAGTTGACGGGAAACAAAATGCACACGAAGCTATCGCTTTGTCTGATGATGCCTTCACCACAAAATTTTAGCGATGAAATGCCCTATATTTTCAGATTGCTTCTGTGTTTACAAAGCTGCTAGGCTTAGCGAGTACGCATCGTTCGGTTGCCGTAGAGATGACTTGCTGGGACGTTGTAATGGACTTTCCCGCCTCAGTAAAAACACACCCTTATAATTTTTACTCTTAAATCGTATGTCTGCATTAATAACAGTTTCTGACGATCAAATGAACGCATATTTTAAAATCTTTTTTAAGAGTATCTTTTTGGTTTGCCGTAGTGGCGCTGCAGTCGATAAACGCAAGCCTGGCTCTGCTGCGTAGGGGAGACCCCTATTCAAAAACTCACTGGCTCACTCGTACGTATTTCCTTGGGGCCCCCAAGCGTTGGGGCTCCCTATTCTAAAACTCCCTACTGACTACAGGACCCCCTTCTGTATAAATTTGTCCATGTTATATTTTCTTTCTTATTACACTGAACTGATTCTGATTCTGAACGGATGAATGAATTCTCCTTGTTCTCAGCGAGGTCAACGACGGCGACGTGGTCACAGCCAGAGCGTTACCCCGAAGTGGTGAAGCGGTGGCAGCGGTCTTCTCGGTTTCCGAATAATGGTTTCCGATGGTTTCCGAATAATGGGCCAGGAACTGAAGGTATTGGCTTATGCAGATGACCTTGCGTTTTTTTGTACTGATAAGCCAAGCATTGATGAGGTTATTCGTTTAACGCAGGACTTTGGTTCGGTGTCAGGAAGTCGGATTAATCGCTCTAAGTGTTGCGGTCTTTGGTTTGGTAGCTGGGGTACGACACCTGCTGAATATGCTGGTATAACATGGACATGCAGGCTACCAAAGTACCTTGGCGTCCCTTTGAGTGCCTACAAGCATAGCGCACATTATTCGAAAGACCGCGTGCCAACTCTTCAGCGCTATGCTCAAACGTTTGTCCCCCGTGGCCTCTCAATTTTTGGCAGGGCGACCGCCTGTAATCTGTTTCTCGCCACTAAAATATATTAGGTACTGCAAATTATTCATTGCGCAAGACTTCCTATCCAGCGTTTTCACAGGGTTTTCGCTACTTTTGTGTGGGATTCGTCTTTTGAATCCATGAGGCGTGATACCCTTTTTCGGCCTGTAAGCGCATGGTGGCTTGGTCTAGTTGACCCGTATGTCCGACAGATAGTGTCACGTTTCATGTTTTTCCGTGACACTACACACCCAATAGTACGTTCATTCCTGCAAACAAATTCAGTTCATGTTTTACCCAACCTCACTGTGTCTTCCAATGTTTGTGACCGTCCGTGTTTGTGGGGCATAATGCAAGAGGTGTATTTGGCTGTCCGTTTCCTACTTGTTCGTTTTTCTCCTTAGTTCCTTTTTTCAGTGTCGAGGAAAAAGTTGTATAAGGATTTGATTAGTATGCTCTTCCCTCCGCCCATGTACCGCTCTCTGTATTTTGGTTTACCTGGGCATGACGTACTCAAAAGAGTACGTAAGATGCCAGTCTCGCCGTGTACAAAGACCTTTTTCTTTAAGTTACACAGCGGTACGTTGCCCGTTAGAACATGGTTAGAGAAAAAGGGCATTTTTGTGTCTACCGTTCAGAAGCAATTGAGCATTGTTTCATCAGTTGCAAAGATGCAGTACTCTTCTGGGATATCCTGAAAAGCACATTTAAAAAAAGAATTCATCTGACTCCACATTCTGTTCGCTATCTCACTGCGCTGCCATTTGTTGATGAACCCCTGGACATGTTCTTTCTGATTGGACTGCACAGCCTCTGGAAAACCCGCATGATGGACAGACACTGTGAACCTGTTGTGCCTACAAAGGATCACTTCAGTCGAATGGTTGTTCATCTAAGAGGCCTGTATGCCCTGACTGAGTACGAACCGGAGTGGCACTCACTATTAGTGATGTGCTCTGCATTGCCCCTTTTCTAGTGCATGGTCTTTTCAATATGTATTGTTTAACACTGTTTTCATAATGGCTTGTATATAGTTCATGTACATAGAACATTACATCCCTGTAATAAATACCATGTTGAAGAAAAAAAAAAGCAGTCTTCTCGGGTCGGCTCGTTGGTCTAGGGTTATGATTCTCGCTTCGGGTGCGAGAGGTCCCGCGTTCAAATCCGGGACGAGCCCGGTAACTTTTTTTGACATAAGATGCCAAAAACAAAATAAGAAAACGTGGACGCTCCACTGCCAGCCATCCGAAGACATAACGTCACTGCTACGACACATGCGATGTAAGTAGAAGAAAAGTTCTGTGAACCTTTTACGCGTTTGCGAACTTGCACGAAATACTTGCACTGCTGTCCTAACAGGCGTACATATCGTTCCAGAAGTTACATTATGGCAACTTTAACCATTATGTGCTCTTTATACAGCGGAATAATCAGGTTCACTCACAAAAAATAATTCCTTGTCATACGAGGGAACACTATTAGCCATCAGCATGTCTCACACGTTTCACTTCTGACGGCAAAAAATAAGTACATAAGCTGAAGACGTCAAGCAGCAACGTTGAAAGGGTTGCGGTAGGAGATAGTTAACAACGCTATTGCAGCCGTCAAGGTCATTGTTATCCGCATGTAATGCAACACACTCTGGCTGGCTTTCGGCCTGGCTCGTTGGTCTAGGGGTATGATTCTCGCTTAGGGTGCGAGAGGTCCCGGGTTCAAATCCCGGACGAGCCCGTGCCTTCTTTTTTTCTTCTCTACTCTTTTTTTGCTCCTTCTCTCTGGAAGAGGACAGGTGACCAAATACGTGAAACTAATTTTAGCATTATCTTGATTAGAGCAGAAAGTTCGGCGTGTTGGTTCAAATGCATGGTAGGTAATAGCGCAAGAAAAGACGAAAGGAAAAGATCATAAAGGTAAGTCTTTTCTTGCGCTATTAGCTATCAAGCATAATCCTTCCTACGTTTGTTTTGCCGCCAGATAAAATGCTGATGTCGTCCCCCCCCCCCGTTCCCCCCAACCCCCTACTTTCTTTAGTGCTGTTACGGTTCATCCTAATGACGCAGACGTGCAATGGGGAAAGTATGAAAAACCAAGCGGCCTCGAAGGAAACCGGTGGGACCTGGCTAGGGCGGGTACGCAACAGTGTTTCAGGGAAGTCCGCCACCAATTTTTACAATCGCCTTCGGGAGTTAACAACTCGGTTTTTGCGTCATGTTAGTAACCTAGCTGGTGGACACCACAAAACCAGTGAATCATCGTATCTGGTAAAGATACAGGTGGTAACTTTAGTACACAGACAAAAGAAGAAAAAAACGCAGGGTGATGTCGTGTGGTTTTCGTGTGCCACGTTTCGAAGTTAGCGTCTGCATTTTTTGAAGAACATAGATTATGAAGGTGAACTTTCTTCCCTGTTAACTAATTAGCTGGTTAACTTTTTAATTATTAGAGTCAGACAGCTAGTCGCATTTATAAACTTGTAGCTGGCTGCTGGCAATATCAATATCAGTTTTTAGAATTTCGAAATCGCGTTTGGCGTCACTCACCTGCCTGTAGGTAATCGCGCGCATGCGGAGAGCGCTCAGCGACGTCCATCAAATTGCGTCACTCTATGGCGCAGGTTCCACGTGACCTTTTCTCTCCCGCCCGCGCTGCGGTTACTCTGGTACTAACTGTGGTCGCTGTGTAAGGCGAGGAGTCGATGTGAAGGCTACGTGGAAACTGCGCTGTGGAGTAACGCGATTTTAGACTCATTCATATTCCCGTTAGGTCTTGGGTGGGTATGTCTCAATATGACTTGCGACACGACAGAATTCAACGAAATTATGTTTACACTTTATACAACAAAAATGTGCCTCACACAGATCCCGCAAGTTGACCAAACTTTCAGTGTTTGACTTCCAGATGCAGAATTTTTCAGCACTGATTTGGTTGACACTGGTTATAGATGTGAGCTCGTACAACATCTGGTGCATTGCAGGTCATACTGACCGCCCCAGTATCTGCACTCTCTTCTACCGATTCATCTCTTTCACCCCTTCAATCATAGCACTGGCGAGGTGTCCACCTAGATTGAGTTTGGTTCTGTGCTTTCCTTTCCTCTATGCCCTCATTCTGGTGACAGTGGCCGAGGAGAAGTAAAACAAGCAAATTTCTTCTACCGGCGCCTACGGTCTGAAGAGAAATCAAACTGTAGGGCGGAAAGGCGACGTAGCCAATGCTGCTAAAACATCCTGATCAGCTCTGGTTTTCGACCCTCGGTTGGCATACGAGTTCCGCGAATTTTTCTCTTTCCAGCCAACTCGAAAATCCGCTGTCGCCATTAAAAGTACTAATGGCTAAAAAGCATGTGTTTGTATGTGGTAGAGCCTTTTCTCTCTTCAGAAAATTATGAAAATTGTTTTTTTAAAAACGAAAAAGCGCCATTTGACCTCTACTCTGTTGAATGGATGAAGTGAAGCTAGGTGTTGAGCACGATTAGTTTAGTCTTCGGACACTGTTTTTCACAGCAGTGATAGGCGCATACTTGGTCCGGATGCGAATACTCATTTGACGGTTAAGATAGTAGTGTGCATGGTAAGCTAAATGTCTCCCTGTTCTTTTAGTTTCTGCCACTTAATTCCAAAATTGGACTGTGAAAACTGGCCTGATCTTTCGCTTACGCTAACGAAAAGCAGTCTGGCGTAGTCCTGACTTGCGCTTCGTGACGACTATGCGGATGCGGACAGGCGAGGAATTGGCTCGACTTGCACAATCGCTGCAGAGCGGAGCAATAAACGCGCTCTTCATTCATCACTTTTCAAAGAATCTTCCATCCCGGGGTCTGCAACTGACACAGTGGCCAATTTTCGCAGAACGGGCTGATTATATCGAGGGAAAGCTGGCTTTGAAAGCTACTCGCTATACATTCAGCTCTCACCAAAAATGTTACGCACACCGCTAATGTTCGAACGGGCTTTTTGAAATTCCCGTTCAAATTATATCTAGTGCTCGCAGTTCTGACCTTTCACGGCCAATACTGGGCATGAATTCTTCCATCACCAGCTGAATTCCACTGCAGTGGGACATTCGCGCACGCGGAAGTAGTTCTTGTGTCAAGGTGAGCTAGTTTCCAGGATATATTCAACATGCCTCGTTCTGATATGGCCCCTCAAGAATCTAGCGGCGTTAAGGCGTCCAGACTTGAAGGCCAATCATCTTCCGTCCACAGTGCCTTATTCTTTTCTCCAGTAAAGTTCGTCCCTAACCAGCTTCTGTTCTGGTACACGACATGCACAGCTATTCCGCCGTACTATAAACCACGTCCCGTGTAGCACATTGTTGGATGTATGGCGTCAAATCGCTTATGTAAGTTCTGTGCAATTGCGTGAGTAAATTGCTGCCCGTAAATTGAAGCCGCACAGTTTTCTACGTGAACTACTTACACACCACGCATTCACTCAATAGCGAAACTGGTGACGCTCACAGAGCCATCCATGATTCACGTCAGAGCAATGCAAGGCATTCTGGGCGTTTGTGCTGCCGCAAAACTGGGCATCATGAGTACAGAAAACCTCGCAGAATAAATTTGGACCTTCACGACTGCTTATAAGTGCTCATGTGTGGAACTAGAGACCCTTGGTATATTCGACTTCATTAATGTCACCATATAGGGCAGAAAAAAAATATTTCTTCCATTAACATCCGCCTGAGCGAAGAATAGACAATGTCAAAAGGCTAGATCTTTCGGGAAATCCTGGCTTCGGGATGTGCTTGCTTGCAGACTGAAACGATTGTCAAGACTTCATTCGGGGTAGCTGCCTTCGGTGCGATTGGGCGGCGGTCTGATCATGCGGGCGCACTCATTCTATAACTTCTGTCGAATGTGGCGTGCCCCCGGAATCAGGAACGCTGCAATCGCAGCGTTCTGCGGTCTTTGTGCGAGGCGAGAGTAGGCATTCATTTTGGTCCAAGCAACGACTACGTTCAGCTTTTCAGTGCTTGGGCGTAGCCGCCGCTACCACTTGCCACCTATCTCAGCGCAACGCTCGTAGTCCATTTTGGTTGGCTTCTGCGTAGTGATGCAGAACTATCGATAGTACTATCTATACTATCGATAGTTGAGTCACTATCGAATTATCGATAGTAGAAAAGACTATCGATAGTAGATAGTAGAAAAGACTATCGATAGTGGTATTATCGATAGTACGATCGATAGTACTATCGATAGTAGTATGGATAGTTCTATCGATGTTACTATCGATAGTTATATTGATAGTACTATCGATAGCCGGGTTGATACTACTTGTTATATATAGTACTATCGATACTATAAAATCAACCATGCGTACCCACTGCATCCTAAACTTGGTTTCCCGAGCGGGTGGTATGGAGGTAATGGTATGAGTAACTGATAGGACTCGCCCGTTTTCACAGCCTTCGCGTCACCGAGCTCTGAAGACGTTCCCTATGTAAAGTTGCTGGATAAAATGTTAGCGTGCGAATGGCCTAGTTGCGAAGCATGTGCGCGAAAACCATTTCTGCAGTGGTTGCGTCAGCAAACCAGCACAACTTGTGATGTATGTTCTTTCATCGCCGCAGTTCTACTTATTTTTCCGAATTGTCCCACTGCACGTAAAGAACCCCAGCTGGTCGAAATCTACCCGGAGACCACCAATCAGGTATCTAAATGTTTTGGTTATATCGCTGGCCAACAAATGCATAATATCAATATTGTTAGTATTAATACTCTTACCATCAACGGTTTCACTATCTATAGTCTTGCTATCGATAGCGGTACTATCGGTATTAGTTCTATCGACAGCAACACTATCGATAGTAATACTATGGATAGTCGACTATCGATAATGCTATCGATAGTTGATAATATCGATAATACTATCGATAGTCTATCGATAGTAGCATTATTGATAGTTTTTACACTATCGATAGTTTAAAAATAAACTTTCGGTACTATCGATAGTCAATTTTCCGATAGTTTTGCATCACTACCTTCGACCCATCGCCCTCAGTCAGGCATTTCACAGTAACTTTGAATGTTACCCAGAGTGGAGCAGCCGCTAATAAAAGGTAACGTTGATAGCTTTAAATAAAAGAAAATTGTCGGGCTCGTCCGGGATTTGAACCCGAGACCTCTCGCACCCTAAGCGAGAATCACACCCCTAGACCAACGAGCCCCGCTTACTGGTCTCTCTCTTGGACCCGTCGCCCTCAGTTGGCCTTCCGCAGTAACATTGAATGTTACCCTTAGTGGTCCAGACGGTAATAAAAGGTAACGTTGATGGCTTTAAAAAGAAAATACGGGCTCGTCCGGGATTTGAACCCTGGACTTCTCGCACCCTAATGGAGAATCACGCCCCTAGACCAATGAACCTCGCTTTTTTTCTTTATTGTCGGTAAACAATACATGCACAGGACTAAGAATCGCTAGCCAAGCTTTGGCTGAGGCGACGGATTAAAACATTTTCAGGTCGATCAGTTTGTCCATAACTCCCACCCAGTCCGGTGGCTGAAGTTGACTGCGGAGAACATCTCTCAGAAACATTTCTCACTTTGAGTTGAGCCAGTGCCAGTTTAACCTGATTCGACGCCCTTCGTAGCGAACACTTGCCGAGGCGCCCACTAACCCCTCCCGCCCTTAAAAAATCGTTCTCATTTCTCTGTGCCCACTTTTGGAGGTTGAGTTTTTTTCTGCTCAGTTTCAGAAGCAAGCCTAATTGCAAAACGAAATTGGCTTTGACTGAGAGCGCATTACTGCGAGGTCACTGTCCCGACAAAAGTAACACTGACCACTGGAGCATACTTCGTACCTTTGTGCGGCGAGTACCACTGATATTGAAGCAGAAGGGCGGTTTCATATCCCTCGTAAGCGACGTTTCTAAGAATATAGCTTCTGCCTAGAAAGTCATCAGCTGCGTCAAGCGAACAGCACTAGGAAATAATTTACTCCTAACGGAATGTGAATAAGTGGGTTGATGTTGTGTCCAGTTTCAGCTGGAGTGTCGTAAGTCTGACTGCGAGAGGTCCTGTAACACCTTCTTGCCATGCTTTATGTCCCTATATAACCACTGTTTTCCTCTCAAGCCTAGCAAAGAACACAGAAAGCTACTTCAACCGCGCATAACTATCGGGCATGGTGTTGTGAAGGTAAAGGATGCGCAATCAAAGGACGAACCACGAAGAAAGACACAGGGACACACACAAGCGCACTAACAACTGTTTATTTCTTCTTTGAAACGCTTACTTATACACCTGACCACGTGGTTCTTTCTTCGTGGTTCGTCCTTTGATTGCGCATCCTTTACCTTCACAACATCATGTACCAACTAGGCCCTACCCAAGTTTTGTTGAAGTTTTGTTTTATCGGGCATGGGTAGCATCGAGGATACATATATCTTAGACACTACATTTCTGTAGAATTTGTGCATAGGTAGTAAGTATCACTTGCAAAAATTGTAAGTATCGGAGTATAGGTGCCGAATATACCTTTTTAGCATATCGTGCCGAAGGTTTTGAGGTGTCGTTATACTTTGGGCCGTCGGCACCCACTCAGGTGGTAGTGCAGTGAAAAGAGCGAAAAGTTATTTATTTATTTATTTATTTATTTATTACCTCAAAGGCCCCGGTTGTGGAGCATTACATGAGGGATGGGCGGATTACATGCAGATTATATAAAGATTACAGAGTACATAAAGATCAGGATACATAAAGATTACAGTATACATTACAGATTACAGTAAGTTATGAATAGACGTTGACGATGCCATTGGCCCTGTAAGTATTCTTTCTTTCTATGTTCGTAGGTTGTCAAGTAGACAACATATGTGTTTCTCCTCTGCACTAATGTTGACAGAAAGAAGAAGGAGACAGGCTCATTGCTATAGTAGAAATAATACTCATTCACCCCTATTTCAAGCTGCCCGCAGAAACTGAAGACTTTCGCCTTCATGCTCAGGAGCTTGCAGAACATTTCTTGTTTACTTTGTCAGCACGATAAAGGTGACGCACTCTTCCACAGTGGGGGTGAATGGGGTTATCATCATCATTATCATCGGCTGACGCATTCCGTTCATTTGGAGAACCAACGCTACAAGCCGTAATTGTCAAGAGGCGCCTGTGAAACAAGTTCATCAAATATACTTCTAGGATCCTCGAGCCGGCATGGCTTTGATTCACTCATGAAACACAACACGGCAAAGTGCTCCTGTGATAATGTGGAGACTTTCCTTTTCATTTGTTTTGCTTAAATCACGGCCGCATCACGGGGTTCTTTCGGACCAGCGGTTTGAGGTTATGCTGTTACTCTACTGCGGTTAACCCTTTCGCTGTCACGGACGTACCGGTACGTTTTCGCGCTTCCCCCCCACAGTGTCACTGACGTACCAGTACGTTCTCTATCGTGCGTTCAAAATTTCGCGCTTGAGCGCAAAGCTGACGCTCTTGGACTATCCGCGCCATCTGTTGAATCTTTCTACAAGTTTGTATTTTCACCCCCTTACTGTTTTGGTACGTGTAGTGAAGAGTACGGAGCGTCTGCCATCCCACCCCTCTCTCTTTGCTGAGTGGCGCGGTCGCTCCGCGTTCGGCGGATCATGACGCGCGCGTGTGTGGTTATGGGTCCAAGGGTTGTTCTGCCGTCTGCCGCTGTTTTGCAGGTTTTTATTTTTCTTCTGTCGGCGTGTGAGCTACGGCGCTTCAAGTTCAAGGGCGCGCGCCGTTGCCACTCCGAGAGTCAAAGAAACCGACACATGACTCGATCGCTGCTTTCGCTTCGCTCTCTCGTCGCACCCTCGCTTGCGGCTGGCAGCAGCAAACGTAAAGCGCCTCTAACTTTGTTTTAGCCTTTTTCCATCTCCCTCTCTCATCTTTATTACACAGCGTCCCATTGCTCTCCGTTTTGCGGGCCACTAAAAGCATACCCCTGCTGCGCGCGGTTACTTTCGGATATGGCTGACCGCGCGGGACCTTCCTCTGCGCATTGGAGCGGTGGATCTTCCGATTCTGAATACGAGCCGAGCTCGGATTCGGACAGCGTCTCATCCGAGGAAGAGGAGAGTTCCGCATCGTCAGATTCTGATGTTGAAACAGCGGGACCATCATCCCGGTAGCGTGCGACACTGGGGGTGCGTCACGGGCAGAAACACCCGACAGCGAAAGGGTTAAGTAAAAAAGAAGCTGTAAATAACAGTGATCCGCAAGTAATGTTTTGTGTGATGAAATCTTTTCCCGCTTTGATTATTTATTTTATTTTGTTGGGAATTGGAAGTGGGGTTCATTTCTTTCGAAAAGAAACTTGAACACAAGCCAAAAACTACAAAAAATGTTTACTGCATTCGAATAAGTGCGAAATCACATACTTTTGCTAACGATGAGCAGGCAGTGTCGCGGAAGGGAGCTCTAGCGCTAGATCAGCTATGAACGCGGAGGAGACGATTTTGTTCAGAACCATAGGGTTAGTGACACGTATAGGAAGACGAAGCGAGGGCAGTGCCGTGGGACGGAGAGCGCGCGCTAGGCGAACAGGCAACGGAAGATTCTGCTCGAGGTTAGTACCCAACGGGTTAGTGCTGTTACGTTTCGTATTATTCTGAGCTTCGAGACAGTGGGTTTCAGATGGACATCCGCTTGTCTGCCCAAATTCCTTCGGGCTGATCCCACGGGCTCGCGGTGCTTTTACGTTTCAAATTCTTCTGTGCATCGAGACCGCGGTGTGGAGATGGCCGTCCGCTGCCTGGGAAGTTTCATAACGGCCATCTACTTGGGCCACAGCAGCAAGGTGTCGTGTGCGTCGGCGGCGACGGCGGTGCTCTGCGTGATTCACGGCGGATGCGGCAGAAGTTGTTTACAGCGAGCAACGACGCCTGTATACTCGCGCTTCTGAAGAGACTTCTCCTCTTGCCTTGTGCGGAACCCCAAGCGCGAGTGAAGCTTCGGCATTCCGTCCACACGGAGAGCTGTGCAGTTCAGGTGTCTGGCCTTGGCCCCCACTTGGATCTCCTTCCGTGCTTGTCATCACTGCTGCAAGAACGGCCGGGACAGCATTTTGCCGGATGTGGCAAGAGTGTGTCGGGGACGTCCTGGTGGGCGGTTCCCGAAAAATGTACACGTGACCTAAACTACCATGATTGGACGCTTTTAATCGAGCTAAATTAGGAGGTCCCCCCGACAGTCGTGTACTATGGGACCTCCTTCTGTACTGATTTTATTGTATTTGTATTACTATGTGCGTTTTAAATAAACTTGAAACTTGAAACTTGAAAAAAAAAATTCCCCAACCAGGGACCTAGGGACAAGGGACCCCTTAAAAGGAGCCGCAGTGCTCATTTTTTAGTACCGAAATTTCCTTCATCACCATGTAAACAAATCTCTGCTAAGTTTCTCTCTTCCTCGACCCGTCTCCGCATCGGCGTCAACCCCGATGCCCGAGTGCCTGCAGCCCGACTTCTGACTTGGTTTTTCGCTACCCGTTGAGTCCGCTACCGGAGCAGACACAACAGAACAGTGCATGCGCACTAAACGGCGGTAGGCCTGACTAGGCCTTGGCTTCCTCATATAGACAGCAGTACACGCCCCTAGGGCTCAAACAACACAGACAAACATAAATTAAATAATTATCTTGATATCTATACACGCCTGTATAGAATATTCAAAGAAAGTAGTAAAACTTATACAGGTTTTACACAGAAAACAACACTGCACAAGAAGCGAAAACTTAAATTTCATGCCGTAGAATTCTGATACAAAGACGACTGTTGCCCTTTTACCCTTTAACGAATAACATTAAACTTCAAACGTCTTGAAAACCTAGGGCTGGGGAAATACCTTTTAGAGTTTCGCACGCGCTCAGAGCTTGCACCTTTTATCCTTGGGTAAAGGCAGGAGCAGACGGCAGACACTGCAGTTGTAAACAGTTTCAAGTTTATTCGTATGTAGTGAAGTGCTGAGAGCCCGGCTCGCATGAACAACAGTACCTTTAAAAAAAAGATTTCGCCAGGCTGCTTAAGGAAGTGTTCATTTCAACCCCACCATGGCTTCATTCAAACGCTGAAGTTTCAATGAAATCGCGTTCCCCGGCAGTGCCGCTTAAAGAAATTCGTGTGGCCAGAATCATTTTTGCCCTTTCAGATACGCTGCGCTATATCAAATACAATAAAAACTCCCCAAAATACAAAAAAAAAATTCTCAGGATATCATTGTACAATCTTTATTTATAGGTGATTTCTGTCGGGTATCGAAGTATCGAGGATAGAGGATCGAGTATCTGTGCTTGAAATCTATTTTGGTTCGGAATATTGTGTCGGTATCGAAAATACACGGTGGCTCACTGCTTATGGCATTCAGCTGCTCACCCGAAAGATGCGGGTTCGATCCCGGCCACAGCGGTCGAATTTCGATGGAGGCGAAATTCTAGAGACCCGTCTGCTGTGCGATGTCAGAGCACGTTAAATAACCCTAGGTGGTCGAAATCTCCGGATTCCCTCACTACGGCGTCCCTCATAGCCTGAGTCGCTTTGGGACGTTAAACCACATGAACCAAACCAAACCTAAGCAATTTTTGAGTGCATCGGTTATCGATACCGAAAATAGTTTTCCTAACTATCGTGCCCAGGTCCGGTAATTATGAAAGAATAGGAATGAAGGCTCGAAGTGCATGGCAGTGTTTTTCAACAACAATCAAGGCAAGCCTGAATTCTCTTTTAGCCTTACGAAAGCGCCCAATACGGTTTAATTTTTTTTAATGCGATGTTTATTGCCTCAGGGCATAAAACGGCATGTAATGATAAATGAGGATGCCTAAATAACAGTGCTTCATACACCGCTTGGACACAAGGACCTCATCATCGTTCACTGCTCGATTTCATTAGATCAGCGAACCTTTACTCATTTTTTTAGGCAATGCGGTTTAATTATCTTGGGTACAGCCCGCTACTACACAACACAAATTACAGACGAAGAAACCCACGCAAGAAACCCACGATGCCATTCATTCCAGCGGCCGTGTGTAGCAGCCTCAAGCTATTGTCAACTAAGAATGACGCACGCAGTGCATTTCGGCTGACTTTTAGTCGTATAAGCTGCCGCGCCATAGGGCTTCTTTTTACCGCAGACTTAAAAGTGTTACTTTTTGGATTTTTCAAGGACAGCAGCTAAACCCATGCAACACTGCTATCTAACTGCTGCCGACTAACCGGGAAATTAAGAAACGCCGTCTTGCTTATAAAAAGCCATGCTTAAGCACCTTTAATGACTGTTGACGCATGTAAAGCTGTATTGCTAACAGTTGCAAGAAAATGACTGGCTAGCATCAATCGCAAAGCAGTAAAAGGTAACGAGGTCATGAGCGGCGTATAGAAGCAGTCGAACTGCTGCTCAAGCGCTTGGACGAATGAATGTTCTGTTCGAGCTCTTTCTTGGGCAGAGTAACCCACCAGGAAGTTGGACAGCGACCAAAAGGCCGCCTTAGCGCACGCTGACAAGTAAGCTATCCTAGCTTACCGAGGCACGATGCTGCGGAAGCTTTATGAGGAATGATGGCAGAGAATCCACACAAAGGACACACACACACGCACAAAAAAACGTGTACAGAGAAGAGAGTCGTTAAGTCTGCGTGTATTCCATTATGTTGTGTTTACGTTCGCTTACATCACACTTCGTATTACAGGAAGCTAACTATACCCCAACTATCAACCAGCTGTCCAAGAAGAAGCTCTGTCCAGATATGTGAGTGTAAGAAACAAATTATCGTCGCCTGAATTTGTCCCACCAATAAAGAGTTCTACGACAATGTTGAGCGGCAAAAAAATGGGGGATAAGAAAGCATAATAATAAATTGTACATAATGCCTATTATCACAAATATATAATGATCAGGGAACAACTAATTTGAGCAAAATAAGTTACACAGAGCCTTTTTTCTCTACTCTTGCTTTGCTCTCTACCAGCCGGCTGCGCTGCCCTCTGTATGCAAGAACGTGATGAGTGGTGCGCCACGACAACACCAATGTCATTCGACGTTTTCGAAGCGATACCTGTAATCTTCTTTCCTCCTTCACATCCGAAATCATATACCACGCAAGGCATTGAGCACATCGATGAGCCTTTGAGATCGATCGTATTTTCGTAGTTTCTGAATTTTGGGCGATTTTGAAGCGTTCCTCGAAAGAGGCAATGCGCTCGCAACAGATTCTTAAGTCGGCTCGTTGGTCTAGGGGTATGATTCTCGCTTCGGGTGCGAGAGGTCCCGGGTTCAAATCCCGGACGAGCCCGGTAACTTTTTTTTTACATGAGCTGTAAAGCAAAACCAAAATAGGCCAACGTGGTAGCTTCATTTCCAGCCATCCGGAGCTGAGAATGTCACAGCTACGTCACTGCTGTCCTAAAAACGGCACACTAGTGTTGCCACAAGTTCCACCCCGTCGACTCTAAGCATGAACCTTCTTCGAAGAATAAGGCACCTGACTCAGATTTTGACGAAAGAATTCATCCTCAAACTGAAAAACACAGAATGCCTTAATTATGCATGAACCCGTGTCAGATATCTCACTTGTTGCAGCAAAATAATAGAAATGAGTACAGAGAGTGGAGACGGCTGGAGACAAAATGCTGAGGAACCTTCTTTCAAGCATGAAAGGCTCCGTAGGCCCCGTCCACGCACTATTAGCTGGGCTGCGTAGTGATCTGCGTAGTGGTGGAGTGTAGCAGCAGACGCTGCTACTTTCCTAACCTGGCTCGTTGGTCTAGGGGTATGATTCTCGCTTAGGGTGCGAGAGGTCCCGGGTTCAAATCCCGGACGAGCCCTTTTTTCTTTTTTGTGGGAAGTACGCTAACCTGCCATTACTATTTTTATTTCAAGGTTTCTTTTACCCCGAGCCGAAACCATTACTCCCCATTCTCTACGTATTGTTGTTAAGTTTCATTATGTTTAATGTTGCGTTAACACGTTTTGGCGGGCTATTTGGTTAAAAGTATCTTGAATAAGCAGCGCGAATGAAGACGAGCACAAAAGACAAGGACCAACGCTGTGTCGTCCGTTTCCTTGTCTTTTGTGCTCGTCTTCGTTCGCGCTGTTTATTCAAGGTGCTTAACCAACTAGCCCGCCTGAACGCGTTAACGCAACTTACTTCTTGTTCTTCGGGCGTTCCTACGGGGTATCTTCTAAAAACAGCGCTGTGTCGTCCGTTTCCTTGTCTTTTGTGCTCGTCTTCGTTCGCGCTGTTTATTCAAGATGTTTAGTATGATGAGGTAGGCGCGTCATAGTAAATGTATGCAAAGCCAAACAGCCTCGCAAGAAACCACCAGGATCTTATACGGCGGGCTGCTACCAGGTGTTGAATGGAAGCCCGTAATTAATTTAAAAAGAAACGGCTTTTTGAGGAAACAGTATGGCTTTTGCAGCATAGTAATAGTGTTGGCGGTCACCACAAAATCGTTCATGCATGTAAACTAGTAAAAGCACAGCTGCTAAATTTGAGGTAGGGAAGGGAGAAAACCACTGGTTTAAGAGCTGTGTACTCTAGTTTGCTCGTGTCCGTGTATCGAAGCTTGCGCCTGCATTTTTTTCAAAATCAATGTGCACCATAGCTCCATTTTCTGCCTTGTTAGCCAATACACTATTTGCCTTTATATGTATTAGTCAAATACATGGTTATAACTATAAATTGGTGGCTGGCTGTCAGTAATAGCCAAGTTAGGGTTTAGAATTTCCAAAACGAGATTAGCATCGTGGCTGTGGCTCAACAAATTGTGCCTATTTTTCGCGCAATTGGAAAGTCGTTCACTTGCTCACAGCGTTCAGGGACGTCCATCATATCGCGACGCTTCGCTCCAAGGCACAGGTTCGACGTGACATATTCTGTCCCACCCGCGCTGTAGTTACTGTTGTGCCCGCTGTACCAGCCAAGGAGCCTTCTCTACAAAAAGAATATTATTAGTAATCAAAGGCAAAAAATGTGGTGTACGCAGATTAGAGGAGTTACCTCACATGAGCAATTTACGGAAGCAAATGTACGGCTAAAAATGAAAACATGTCATTAAGGTCATATAAATCGCAATTTATATCAGAAAAAGAATTATTTGTTGTTTAAGTCAAAATGACTAAATAATTTACCAGCCTTAACTCAGGAATTGTCGGTAGTACCTTTCTAACATTGAACTACTATCTGATTTTTTCCTGCTACGTTCGAGGAAAACTTCTTGTGCCGCCCTGCGCCGACGCATCAAGAAAAGACTAATCTAGATCAAATGACTTGTTATTTAAACTAAGATCCTACCTCGTGCCTGATGCTAGCCGTAAAATTTATAATGCATGTTTCCGTTCATGCCTGACGTGTGGTCAACGACAGTCGAGAGAGAGAACCTTAAATTCTTTTTTATCATAGTAAAATCACACAATGGGGGAAATTGAAAACGTACCATTAACTGGCAGCACTGCTCCGAATTTTCCAGATATAACAGACTTGAGATAAAAGAGCTGTTTAAAAAAAAGTATCGATGGAACTTTTTGTCAGTATACCAAGTAAAGGGCTCGCAGTTTCAGGAAAAATATCAAGTTAAGCAGTACCCATAGGAAATACCACAGAATTTATTGGTTATGACCAGAGCACGCACAAATTGTGGCCAATATTATTGTCATTAATACCACAACTCTTGAATGATTGTCCTGACGTATACAACATACTGCACTATAGAATGGCTCGAATACAATTTAAGAAGGAAGTTGAAGATATATTTCTCTATCAGCATAACGTGCGAAACTCACTCCCTAGGTGATTTTTCATTTCATGCTTCATTTCATGGAAGCATTTGCGTTGGCTGTCAAAGTTATTGTGGTGTTTTCGAAATTGGTTTCGAATTCTTATAGATGATATTTATGTTTCGCTTGTCCTTCGACATGATTGATTAGAAATATTGATGGAGGTGGAAACCTTTACTGTATTTTAATTTATGCACTGTTTTGGGTCGGCATAAGTTGTGTAGGGAAGTGTACATGTTCCCATTTGCAGGTAGCGCGGACAGGGCGGCACAGGTTAGCCAGGCCATTTCCGGGCCTTTAGCTATGCCTTCTGAAGCAGTTTTCAAGATATTGTCTTGAAGAAAGAAAGGAAGAAAGAAAGAAAGAAAGAAAGAAAGGAAGAGAGAAGGAAGGACAGAAGGAAAGGAAGGAAAAAATAAGGAAAGAAAGAAGGAAAGAAAGAAAGAAGGAAGGAAGGTTAGTGGGGTTTAACGTCCCAAACCGACTGAGGCTATGAGGGTCGTCGTAGTGGAGGCCTATGGAAATTTCGACCACCTGGGGTTCCTTAACGTGCACTGACATCGCACAGTACACGGGCCTCTAGAATTTCGCCTCCATCGAAATTCGCCCGCTGCTGCCAGGATCGAACCCGCGTCTTTAGGGTCAGCAGCCGAGCACCATAACCAGTGAGCCACCACTGCGGCGGCGAAATAAGGAAAGAGAGAGAGATAAAGAAAAAATTTCGACGATTACGTTACTTCCTAATGCGAAATTTGAGCGCAGCTCATCAGCTGTTTCAGCTTTTTGATAGATTGAAGCAAAGAATTCGAGCAAGACATGTTTGTATAATTACAGAAAACTTGTTATTTTTCACACATATTCCTTTCTCAAAAAACACTCTACTTACAGTTCTTGATTCTCATGAAGGAAGCATTGTGAACGGAGAAATAGATGAACATATGCACGACTTGCTGCACCAATTCCTGGTTCTCAAAAACGAGGTCTGCGCAAGTATTTCGCGAGGTTGTCACAGCTGTGGGAGCCGTTACGAGCGAGAGGAACGTGATGTCCTCCCGCATAAGTGGTCAGAAATTCCCGCTCGTCTTTACATCTACATGAAAGTCCCCACCAACCCTGCCACCGTGGCAGGTGGCAGCGTTTCTGGATGATGATGATGATGATGAAAACTTTATTTGGAACAAGGAAGTTTTGGACACGTCGGTCCTTGGTCCCCCGCATGGCCCCACTGCACTCAAAGGTTCATGTCCCGGAGGCTCATGACGCTGGCAGCCCGGCATGTGGCGATGGTTTGCTTGGCCGGGTCCTCGGAGCGCGGTAGTGTCTCCCAAGCCTCCCAAGTGGTAAGGTGCTCCAGGCCCCGCGGGGGAGGATCCGCCGGGCAGAAGAAAAGAATATGGTCGAGAGTGGCTTTGGGGTTGTGGCAGAGGGTACAGGACTTGGTGATATCACGAGCGTATATAAGGGGAGGGCAAAGTGCGTGTTTGGAGCCGCCTCCAAAGTGTCTGATGGTAATTGTCGAGGGAGGGATGAGGTGGGGGGTAGAGCCGACTCTCGGCTTTGCAGGCCTGCGTCATTTCACTGAATGAGTGCATGCGCTCCCTCGAGAACCCCATGTCGGAGGCCGCCGGTGCCCGGTTGAGAGAAGCTCGGGCTAAAGCGTTGGCGGCCTCGTTTCCGGGATTCCCGGAGTGGGCAGGCACCCATATCAGCTCCACATGGCAGGGCGGGTGCGCGGCGAGGGAGTCCAGTATGCGAAATGCAGGTACGTGAACTCTCCTGCGAGCAAAATTTAGTACGCCAGTTTTAGAATCTGACAGTATATATCCAGCCTCCGTGCGTGTGATGGCCAGGGCAATGGCGGTCTCTTCGGCCTCCTCGGAAGTGGCAGCGGGGGATATGTGAAGGGTGGCAATCTGTTGGAGGGAGGGGTTTGTGATGGCTACAACCACGTCTTCGCCTGTGGCACCTGCCAAGGGGCTGAGTAAGGCGGAGGAGCGAACTCTGCGGCGCCTGCAGACAGGAACTCTTCTCTGTCCTGCCATAGCAAAACACTTCGATCCGAACACAGATGGGCGCTGCCCGCACTATGGAGAGATCTGCGATATCTTGCACATGGTGTGGGCATGTAATCAGAATCCTCACCTTTCCCCTTCCCCCACCCCCACCCGAGAGGCATGGGAGACTGCCTTCCTCAACTTCTTCACACTGGAGTCCCAAAGGGCTCTAGTAAAGCGGGCGCGAGACGAGGCCTCGTCGTGTGGTGTCCCGGACTAAGGATACCGACCATGCAGCAGGGTTTTTTGACCCTCAAACTCTCTTTGATTACTAAAATTTTTCACCACCACCACCACCACCACCACCACCCAAACGGCAAACGGTTCCGCGCCATAGTGTTTGTGGAGCGCCCGAGCGCGAGCTCTGCGTCGAGGTTCGTGGTAGGTGGTGCATGCTTTTGGGGAGAGGTTTTATAAGCACAACGTTGTCAACGGCAAAGCATGCAGCGCACATCTGTCACTACCGCCACGTAGCTTAAAGCACGATTGAGGTGTCCACTGTTCCAAGAGGGCAGTTATGCGCCTTTCCTCTGGTTCAGGTATCCACCGAGATGTGGGAGACAGATATTGCGCATTTACTTTCCTCAAAAACCAATTTATAAATTTTATCCCCTGCTTTCCAAGCCCCCGCTCTATTGGTTTCGCAATTGTGGGAGAGAGAGAGAGACAGAGAGAAAACTTTATTAGAACAGGAATTCGGGGCACGCCCCAGGGTCCCCGCACGACCCCACTCCACTCAAGTGTTTATGTTCCTGAGGTCCATAACACTGGCAGCCCGGCCGGTGGCGATGGTCTGCACGGCCGGGTCCTCCGAGCGCAGCAGGGTCTCCCAGTCCTCCCAGGTCTTCAGGTTCTCTAGGTCCCGCGGGGGAGGGTCCGCCGGGCAGAGGGAAAGGATGTGGAGGGAAGAAGCGAAGGGTTCTGGGCATAGGGCGCATGCCGGAGTAGGGAAGGAGGGATGATAGGGGGCTAGGGTAAGGGGCGAGGGGAGAGTGTGTGTCTGTAATCTGCGCCAGAGTGTTGCGTATCTTGTATCTAGGGAGGGGTGGGGCGGAGGGTAGAGCTGGCGTGAGGCTCTGTATACCTGGGTCAGCTCACTGAATGAGTGCATGCGCTCCTTCGTGAATCCAGCATCCGAGGCCACCTGAGCCCGGCTTAAAGAACCTCGGGCTAAAAGATTGGCGGCCTCGTTTCCGGGATTCCCGGAGTGCGCAGGCACCCATATCAGCTCCACTTGGCGGGGCGGGGGTGCATCGGGCGAGTCCAGTATGCCAAAAGCAGGGACATGGATTCGGCCTCGAGCAAAATTTAGAATCACAGTTTTTGAATCACTGAAAATGTACCGGGCTTCCGTGCGGGTGATTGCGAGTGCAATGGCGGCTTCCTCTCTGGGAGACAGATACTGCGCAATGCCTTTGCTCAAAAAAGTACCGAAGACACTGGAAATTCTAAAGTGCGTATGGCGAAAGCCTTGTGGTCAACCCACTGCCGCTTTCCCGAACCGCTTGGCGCGGAATCACTGGGTCGCTTCGGAGCTATGCGTCTCACTCACTCGAATGCAAGGAGACGTCTGGCGAAGGAGCGGCGGTACAGCTGCCACCGCCGACGCGGGCGGCTCGTTCTACCACTACTGTGTGACGTCACGGTTGGTATGCAAAGCTGCGCCTCCCACTGGCGCGCCAGTAGGTAAGCAGGGGAGGAGGTCGAGCTTTTACATTCTCTTTTCCAAGCTCCCACTCCATTGCTTTTATAGCTTAAAGGGTGTCCACTGCTGGTTACAACGGACAACGGCGACAGCCACGTCGCAAACCGCAGAAACGGCTGCCTAAGAGCTGCGCTCTAAAAAAGAAAGGAGGAAAGAAGGAAAGAACGAAGGAAAGAGATAATCATTTAGCAAACTGCCATCGCAAATTAAGAGTTTTTACTCTCATCAGTACAGTTGGTTCCTTCAATTGCATTGTTGACAGCCCTTAGAATAACATACCGGCAAAGAAAGAAAAAAAATGGCTGAGGCTTAGCTAAGGTTAAGCCTAGTCAGATGCGAACCATATTGATGGCTAGGCTTGGTAAAGTTCCTCGCTTTGTTCTTCAGTTGTTGTAGAACGTTGTCGCGAGCCGCATATTGAGCACGCCGCTTAGCCAGACGTTCATCCCGCTCTTCATCGGTCTCTGTGGCACGCTGAAGCTTTCGCTTCTCGTTCAAATCAGCCCTGCTTCTAGGCGGCATCCCAACACCTGGCCGCCTCGTAAGTGCCCAGAGAGCTGTTGTTGTTGTTGTGACTGAGAGAAGGATGAAAAGGAAATTGCACGGGCCTGCCTACTGGCTCGATCCGAGCCACCACCGCTGCCACGTGCAGACAGAGGAGAGTTTAAAGATCAGAGGAAAGAGAAAAAGGAAAGAAAAGACGCGCGTCGCAGCAACCCAAAGGATAGGACAGCAATACACATCTCTCTGTCAGGAGGTCCTATTAGAGAGGTGGAGGAGCTCCGTATTCTGGGCCTTTTCATTCACCAGAGACTCAGACCGGACTCCACTATTGCGAAACTCAAGAGAGTAGGCGAACAGGTAGGGCGCATGATCCGCCGCGTTTCCAACAAGCGGGGTGGTCTGCGGGGCAGGGACGCGCTTCGGCTCGTCTATGCCTTCGTGACTAGCCGGATCCTCTACGCCGTGCCATATCTCCGCACTACTAAGCAAGACGAGGCGCGAATAGACGCCATCATCCGCAAGGCAACTAAGCGAGCCCTGGATCTCCCGGTGGCTACCTCTAATGCCAAACTCAAGGCATTGGGGGTGCTAAACTCCTACCAGGAGCTGCGGGAGGCCCACCTCGTGAACCAATACACGCGGCTCACGCAGACGGCTCCTGGGCGCCAGTACTATGGCGCCATATGCTCTGGGTCTCCCCGCTCCCCCGTAACATGGACACCGACATGCATGAAAACAGACGACAAGCGCGGGCTCGGGCTCTTGAGAGACAACACGGCTCCCGACCCGGTGTATATTATGTAGACGTAGCAGGGCCATCGCCCACGGGATTTTACTCGGCCGCTGTCGTTCACCAGGAAATGCACGTTGATGGACTCTCCTTTCGAGCCCCGAATTCAATGCGGGCCGAGGAAGTAGCGATAGCGCTTGCTGCCGCCCACGCCAATTCGAGAATAATCATCACGGACTCCCGAAAAGCATGTGAACATTACTTGGCAGGGGAGATCTCCCCCTTAGCTGCTTGTATTCTACGACGGACTGCCACTGATCCAACACCCAAACGAATCATTTGGGCTCCTGGCCACCAGGGCTTACGAGGTAATGAGGCCGCTGACGCGGCTGCCCGAGCGCTTACCCACCGGGCTCCTCATCCCAGCTCTTCTGGCTCGGAGACTAACCAGCCGCTGCTGCGATTCAGGGAAATATTAACAAATTATAGCGACAACCACCGCCTTTTCCCGGCCCCTGCAAAAGGGCTGAGTAAGACGGAGGAGCGAACTTTAAGGCGCCTGCAGACAGGTACTCTACTCTGTCCTGCAATAATAAAACATTACGATCCTAACACGGATGGGCGATGCCCACACTGTGGGGAGACCTGTGATATCTTCCACATGGTGTGGGCATGTACTCAAAATCCCCACCTCCCCCCCTCCCCTACCCCTTCCAGAGAGGCATGGGAGACTGCCCTCCTCAACTGCTCCTCGCTTGAGTCCCAAAGGGCTCTGGTGAAACGGGCGAGAGACGGGGCCTCGTCGTGCGGTGTCCCGGACTAGGGACGCCGACCATGTAGCGGGGCCACTCTGTGGCTCCCAAACTCTTTTTTACAATATAAAAGTTTTCACCACCACCACCAGCAACCTGAGGCAAGCTCAGCTTTATACCGCTGCTGTTGCGTCACGTGGTCAGCTGCAGCGCCTCTGATGTGGAGCCTCCACCGCCGCGGCCGACCGCGCGAGCCGGCAGCCCATCATCATCATCATCATCAGAACGTTTATTTCCACCGAAATGAGACTCCTTTTTGGACCCCCCGGCACGCAGGCCTTAGAGAGCCCTACTTAGGAGCCTCGCAAACTAAGGTCTGGTGAAGACACATTGTCTCCTCACGGCCTCAGCCGCCAGACGGATGGCTTGTTGCTGCTTAGCGGGGTCCTCGCTCCGCAGCAAGGTCTCCCAGGCTTCTCTATCTTCTATATTTTGCTCGGCGCCCGGGCTTCCAGCACATTCCCATATGACATGGTCGAGAGTGCCCCTCTCCCCGCACGTTATACACTATTGGTCATTCTCCTCTTTGGAGATTGTTATGTATACCCAGAAGGGGCTTATATGATTCCCCCCTTGCAATCTTCTCCACGCAATTGCCTCCTCTTTTGCGAGGGAACGGTCGGGCGGCGGATAGACCCTCCTGCTCAGCTTATAATGTTCCGTAATCTCGTGGTATGAAATTAGGCTATCTTTCATGTCTATGCGGGAGGGCTGCTCTGCGGCCGCCCGGTGATAGAGAGCTCGGGCAAGCTCGTGCGCAGCCTCATTTCCTGCAATAGACTCATGCGCTGGGATCCATATTATCTCTATGTTACGTTCTATCGGCCTCGCCTCGAGGACGTGTTTGTCCTCTTCCGAGATTCTTCCTTTCGCGAAGTTTCTTACTGCAGTTTTGCTGTCACTTAAAATCGTCGTGGCCTTGGTACCGACGCAAGCGAGCGCTATCGCCAACTCTTCCGCCGCATTGGCATTGGCATCTCTCGTGCGGCTCGAAGCCGCTACCGTTGGTACTCCTGCCCCGTCGACCACAGCGGATACAGCCGCCCCGTGCTGTCCGCAAGCCGCGTCTACGTATGCCACCTGGTCTGCCGGTCGCTCCTTCATCTTCCTCTCGTAGGTCTTAGCCCTATGTTCTCGCCTTTCCTTGTTATACACGGGGTGCATGTTCCGCGGCATAGGTGGGACGCATATCTTGGCCCTGATTCCTGCCGGGATGTTTACCATCTTGTGCGTGCTACTTTCTGGCCGGATTCCTACCCATTCGAGTATTGTCCTGCCCGTTTCAGATTGGCCGAGCCGTTCTAATTGGGATATTCTCACCCCCTCTGCCAGCTCAACCCATCTGTTGTGTACCCCCATTTTTTCAAGCCGCTCCGTCGACGTAGATATCGGAAGTCCCAGAGCTCGCTTGGCGCATTTCCTCAATATTCTGTATACCTTCTCTATTTCTGCCTTGTTCATGTTTAGGTACGGCGTCGCGTAGCAGATCCGACTTATTACGTACGCCTGCGACATTCTCAGGAGATTCCTTTTTTTTAGTCCTCGCCCTTTTACCGCTACCCTCCTGAATATGCCTACCACTTGGTCTGCATATGTGGCTAATTTCTTTATGGTATTGGTGTTGTTGCCTTTCTTGTTGATAAACATGCCTAGGATCCTCATTTCCTCCACCCTGGGCACCTCCAGGCCTCCCACCACCACTTTAATTTCTACGTCTCTCTTGTACCTGCTGTCGCTATTGTACACGAAGAGCTCCGACTTCTGCGGTGAGCACGCCAGGCCTCGTTCGGCCGCGTACTTCACCACTACGTCTGCTGCCCTTTGAAGACTCCACTCAATTTCCGCGTCGCTTCCGTTATTCATCCACATGTTTATGTCGTCCGCGTACATGCTGAATTTTAGATCAGGGATCTTGTTCAGCATGGCCGGGAGACCTCTCATCGCTATGTTGAATAAGAAGGGGGACAGTACGGCGCCTTGCGGGGTACCTTTGCTGCCCAGCCTTATGGCGGGGGACTCTGCGTCATGGAATTTAATCACCGCCTTCCTCCCTTGGAGAAAGTCCTTGATGTACTCGTATGTTCTCTTGCCCACGTTTACCTCCTCCAGACCTCTGAGCACCGCCTCGTGTCGGACGTTGTCGAAGGCCTTCGTGAGGTCAAGACCTATGATCACCTTGGCATCTAATCCTTTCTTGTCTACAATGTCATATTTGAGTCTGAGCATTACATCCTGCGTGCTGAGCTTAGGTCTAAAGCCCACCATCTCGTGCGGCCATAGGTTTCCATCTTCCATGTATCTCGTTAACCTCGTTTGCACTACGTGCTCCATGAGTTTCCCCACGCAAGACGTTAGCAAGATCGGTCTTAGGTTTTCCAATTTTGGTTCTTTTCCCGGCTTGGGGAAGAGAACAACCTCTGCCTGCTTCCATTCCTCTGGCAATTTACCTTCCGTCCATACCTTGTTCATGTACCGCGCAATTGCATCTATCGAGTCGTTGTCTAGATTCCTGAGCATGACATTGGATATTTTATCCGGGCCAGGGGCCGAGCGATTTTTTAGCTCAGCGATAGCTGCTCTGATCTCCGCTACCGTAATGTCCGCGTCTAGATCTTCATTTTCCGCTCCTCCATATTCTGCCTGTCGTACTTCTGTCGCGTCCCCTATGTAAATGTCCCTGAGCCTGTCCATCAGCTGTTTGTCCGTCCCCTGGAAAGCGTGTCTCGCTTTCACTTGCTTAGCGCTCGCTGCCTGTTTAGATTTTCCCGGGTCGAGGAGATGCCGCAATATATTCCACGTCTTTGCTAGGCTCATGCCCCTTTCCGTTTCGTCGCACCTGGCGTACCAATTTTGCTCGTTTAGTTTAATAGCATACGTTTCCATTTCCTTGGTGTGTCTGGCTAACGAACGCCTTAAATTTCTGTTCCATTTTTGAGACTTGAGTCTCTTCTCGAGCCTTTCCTTCTCCTTGCACATGCTCATTAGCTTGCTATCCATTATCTCCGGTGCATCTTCCCCTTCAGCTACTGCTTCCGCGTGCCTGGTATCTTCCCTCAGCTGTTTTGTCCAGTCTCCTATGTCTCCAATTTCCTTAGCTCTGTGGCTTCTGCGAATCTCCCGGAATTTGTCCCATTCCACTATTCTCGCCTGTTTGAGTTTCCGTAGCTTGATTCCTTCTCCCAGCTTCGTAGCTACGATGAAGTGGTCACTACCCAGATTTTCTCTGGTGTTTGCCCATTCTACCCTGCCTGCATTTTTACTGAAGGTGAGGTCCGGCGCGGTGTCTCTACTTACACTGCTACCTACTCTAGTGGGCGCACATGGGTTGGTATGCAAGGTAAGTCCAAGATTTTGGGACTCCTCAAGGAGATGTCTGCCCTTCGGATCTTGCCTCGCGTACCCCCATTCCTGGTGTGCCGCGTTAAAGTCCCCCACGATCACCAACGGGCTCTGGCCGGCCAGTTTGATGGCTTTTCTAAATATCGTTCCGAATTTCATTTTCTTCTGCTTCGGGTTGCTGTAGATGTTAAGCAGAAATACGCTTTTTGCTCTCTTGCGTCCTGTTATCATTTCTAGCATTACCGCTTCTATGTCCCCCGTACTCACGTCGTGCTCTAGGGTTGCTATATTCCTTTTCACCAGCGTGGTCACTCTGCATTTTTCACCCCTATCGCTATAGAAACTTTGGTATCCGGCCAGTTTTACCTGATTTCCCCCAGTTTCCTGCAGCGCTATAGCAATTGGTTTGTCTTCTACATGTTGCACGTGGTGCTGTAATAGCGCTCGCTTCCGTCGGTACCCTCGGCAATTCCATTGCCAAATGGTGGCGTTCTCTTTCTGATTTTGATTCCTGTCCATTGTTGGAAAAAACTACACTCTCCGTATTCGCCATCCTCTCAGTGAGGCCGTTTAATGCCGCTAGGATCTTGTCCATTGAACCCTTAATGTCCCCTAGAGCGTTTAACCTTGCATTCACTTCCTG
This sequence comes from Amblyomma mixtum, assembly GCF_055824585.1. Taxonomy (NCBI): domain Eukaryota; kingdom Metazoa; phylum Arthropoda; class Arachnida; order Ixodida; family Ixodidae; genus Amblyomma; species Amblyomma mixtum. The sequence continues at coordinate 88,797,146 of NC_143019.1, read as the reverse complement.
CATCTGCGTTTCTAGCCTATCAATGCTGCTTCCAAATTTACTCGTTAGCTTCCTCTCCAGCGTCACAAGGGGGCCGGTATCGGGCGCCTTTCGCTTTATCGAAGTGGGTTTAACCACCTCCGTATCCATTTTCTCGTCTGCTTCTTCTATCTCCGGTTTCGCCTCCGGCAATTTTCGCGCTGCCGCTTGCGTGGGAGGCGCCACCGACCTCGGCTTATTGTTTACTAATTCTGCTATCATTTTCCTCAGCTCCGCAATTTCCGTTCCTTGCCTCTTTAATTCTGCCTCTTGTTTCCCTATCTTCGCCTTCAATTCTGCATTTTCCTTCCTCAGCGCTACTGTTTCTGGGTTAGCCTGGGTGACCTTGCTCGCGAAGCTTACCGTTTCCTCGGGCCCCGTCTTGGGTAGTCTCGGGTCCTCCCTGGACGGGAGGCTCGGGAACTCCTTCTTGTCCGTGAGTCTCGCCCCGGACTCGGATCTCGAGGGCGTCCCGGATCTGGACCTTCCCTTGGGCCCGTCCTTGGCCTGCACTGCTCCGTCTTTCTCATCTTCTCGTCTAGTTGCGTCTTTCGTCGCCACGAACGGCTTCCTATACATCTTCCTACACTTGCTGTCGCCCAGCATGTGGGCTCCCCCGCACAGCTGGCATACGGGGATGCACGTGTGTCCCTGCTCCGGATTCTCCTTGCCGCAGCCTCGGCACTTCAGTTTTTTCGGGTCTGGGCATACACCAGCTCTGTGTCCCAGTAGGCCGCATGTCACGCACACTTCTAGCTTCTTCTTGTACAACCAGCATTTCTTGAAAGATCCTAGACACTTCACCCGCCAAGGCACCTCGCTTCCCTCGAAGAGAATCAGCAGGGAGCCGGAGTCCCCGAGTCTCCGTACGCCCAATATCGGCGGGTTCGCGTCACAGTCCAATGTTTCCCTGATTAGCTCCATACTCATGCTCATAGGAATTCCGTGTATGACTCCCTTGCCCGCGCCGTCCGGCATCGGTGCATGGTTGTTTACTTTCACCGTCTTCCCTCTGATTGTCAGTTTCTTGGCGTCTTGGTACTTCACCGCCCTGTCCTCGCTTGCTGATGCAACGAAGATGGTTTGTTGTGTCATGTTTATCGAGACCACGTCTTCCTTCATAAGCACCTTCGGATCCACCCCTGCTTCTTGCGCTAGTGCGTTCGCAACTTCAAATTCTTCCACGTTCCCCCACGTCGCCGTTATGCCGCCGCTCGGTCTGAGGAGCAGCTTTATAGCGCCTTTTGGTAGGTCTATTATTTTCTTTTCCACCGCGTTCTCCGCCAGCTTCTTCCCTAGTTTGGGCTTGAATTTTCCTAGGCTAGGTTGCTGCTGCGCATTTCTGTTGCCGCCATCTTCATCCGGTATATACCTTTTGCCTTCTCGTTTAAACCAGCCGGTTTGAAAACCTGACTTTTCTGCTTCATCTTCTGGCGCCGTCATCTCGACGCAATCCTCCTCTCGTTCCTTCTCATCAATTGCCACCTCGGCCAGCTCCGGTATCTTGCGTGCGTCGGGGAGTCCCCGACCACGTTGCGATGGTTGGTCGAACGCTAGGCTTAGCGCTCGGCTCCTAAGAGGCCGCACAGAAATGGCGATAAAATCATGAAAACGGGCCTACCATCAAAAACTTGTATCCCTTCGAAGCTCCGTTGCTCCGGCAAACGGCTCTTGAAGTCTCAGAGTCCTCCGCCTTCAATATCCTCCGTTGTCGATCAAGTTCGCGGGAGCTCATGCGGAGCACACCCGCCACACCACCAGACGCATCTTCTGGTGGTGTGGACGCACCGGCAGCCCATCTCTCCTCTGCTGTGACGTCATGTTGTCACGTGGTCAGCCGCCGCGCCTCTGATGTGGAGCCTCCACCGCCGCGGCTGACCGCGCGAGCCGGCAGCCCATCTCTCCTCTGCTGTGGCGTCATGTTGTCACGTGGTGTCACGTGGTCACGCTAAAGGTCAATGGTAGCTCCACCGCCGCGCTCGACGGGCTGTAGTGTAGCTCTAGTAATATGCTTCGCATAATATTACAAATTTTGGACCCAGCATCTTTGCCGGTGTACTGGGCATTCACCTTCTAGCAATCGCAAAAATGTGGCTCACGATAGAAAGCATCGAGACGAAATAGAATCGCTAACTTCAGCCTTTTTTTAAACTGATCAGTCCGCGCATCTTTATTCATACTGCACTAGGTACAATAAACAAAAGAAATATAAGTTGTCCCGATAAAGGCCGGTGAGCAGTCTCAGAGAAGTACAGTTCTAGGGCTAGGAGAGCGTATTCATTCATTTCGAGACAAGAAGCGACTACGTTCAGGTTTACAACGCTCGAGTATATATAGCTGCCGCAACCGCTTTTCGATTATCTAAGCGCGACGCTCGCAGTCCATTTGGGCCGCCCCTCAGCGGCTTATCAGCTGCAGCTTCGTAGGGCCTCTTTGACCGTGGTTTTATCAGTGTTACTTTTGGGACTTGCAGGGAAGGGAATCTAAACCCAAGTAGCTGTGTTATCTAACTGCTGCCGATAAAACAAAGCATTGCAAAAGGCCGTCTGGTTATACGGCCCTCGCTTAAGCGCCTTTAACGACTGCTAACGCATAAGATGCTAAGATAAGAATTGCCAGAAGTGAGAGGCTACCGAGAATTGTAAGGCAGTAAAACGTGAGAAATAAATGTGCGGCGCATAGAAGCTGCCTGCAGCGTTACCGCTTAAATGAAGGAATGCTCAGTTCGAGCTTTCTGTGGTACAGAGTAATATCCGTGCCGCACTCTGTCTACTTGATGGGAAGTTGTTACTAACAAATTTCCATGTTTTTCTGTGCGAGGAATTGTGGGAGTCGAGAGTACTCATTTATCAGGCAAATGTGCTGTGGCGAACTGAGCAAGCTGAGTGGGGTTAAGGCTATTATTATTTTGCTTGCGCATCTCGCGAATGCCGTTAAAACTTAGGGCAGTCAGCACTTACTGGCGTTTAATTTTCCCTCTTGGCACGGGTATATTGAACCATACTGCCAGCCTAAAACGGCTTGATGACCGTGGATTACACGGGAGTTGATGAAAATAAAGGAGAACAAATTTTAACAGCTTACAGCGGAGCAGGGGTTGGAATACGCGAAATTTTTTAATAAACTAAACAGCCAAAATTGAAACCAAAGAACGACCATTACCAGCACAGTTTTGATGGAGGTCGTCTTTCAAAAAGCGAGAAATGGAAGAAATTAAATGAATTAGCACCTCGCGAATCGATTGTCTCATCATAGATGACAAAGTCAAGCAGCGATCAGAACTTCCAGACTGTTTTCAGAATTTTTTTTGCCCGGATAGGTAGAAACAGCTGTAGTAGCAGACGCATCACACACATCCTAATAAATCCTAAAAGCACATTTCTCCAGCCAACCTGCGCTAGCGAAGTAAGTGCTGTTTTCTAGATCCTTAACAATAGTCGTAGCACGGACACAGATGGTTTGCAAACTAGGCCTATTAAATACGTGATTGATCTGATTGCACCTGTGTTAGCCAATATAGTTAATTTCGCACTTTCAACAGGTGTATTCCCAAAGAACATGCAGTCAGCACGTGTTATCGTAGTACGTAAGGGAGGGGACAGAAATGGAATAAATAACTACCATCCGATATCTATTTTACCCATATTTTGTGAAGGGCTGGAAAAAACTATTAATATTCGAACTCATAATTTTTCTCAGGAGCATGGACTAATAACTGAATGTCAGTTTGGTTTCAGGAAAAAGCGTTCCACAGAAAATGCTTTGCTGAACCAAAAAGACATTCTCTTAGAAAGTTTAGGATGGAAACTAATGACTTTGGGCATCTACATAGACTTCATTAAAGCCTTTGATCGTGTGAATGAGTATCTATTAATGGGAACACTACAAAAATATGGCTAGCGTGACGTATGAACGCAGTTAATCCGCCCGTGTTTGTGCTCAAGCTCGCAGTTCGTGGAAATTAATGAGCATAAATTATAAACAAGATTTATACAAAGCTGGGCACTAGAAGGCAGCGTTATAGGTCTGCCCTCTTTCAGTTTTATGTCAATAATTTAGCACTAATTTAGAATTTATCGAAATTTGTTGCTCACACTGGTTATTCTATCATATTTTTATTCTGGGAAAGATTTTACCCATATTTTAGCGCGCGCAAGCTTCGTTTGTTTTAGGTTTAAAGAGTGGGCTCAGAATAACAACCTATAACTAAATGAATCCAAAACCAAGTGGGCTCTGTTCAGTGCACCAGGTGCATCACATTTGCCCACTACCGCAAAAAGCAGTAGGTATGCTCTATGGAAATCACCATTTATTTCCCATCAAAGCTATTCACCTTCTGTATAATTGTTTTCTTCACTGGGTACTCAATTACTGTACACTAGTGTGGGGAAACACTGCTTCAGAAAAGTTAAACAAACTAATCTTGTTACAAAAAAAGGCAGTTCGGTCAATAGAAAATGTCCAATTCAATGAGCACATTAAAATTCTCTTCCATAAATAGAAAGTAATAACGGCTGCTAAGATAAACAACTATAAACTAATAAAAAGTGATATTGGAGCTACACAGGGGAAGTTAGATTCATTCCTCTGAATCGCTAATCTCTGCTAACAAAGCTAAATTCCACCTCATCGCCATCAACTACCACAGAAAATTCCTTTCACACGCCCAACCTATGGCCAAATTACACTGATTACACTCTCCGCCGCACACTTAATGATTTCACGAAGCAACACATAGACGTAATGGCACTGAACAAAAGTGACAATAAACAGTCATTTCATCAACGAATCTTAGTTGTACATAAAGTCTGCTTTTGTTTTGATTGTTTTTTACATGCTGATTGCCACTTATGTTTTTTTTCTACTGTCCCCAGTTTTAGAGTGCAACTTTAAACCGTTGCAGTCCTCTCATTGTTGACTGAGTGGTTGGAGCCTTGTAAAGTTGCTACTGTGTAGCTTTTTCCCCTGACCCCATTTTTTCACCATTTGCTTTTTTCTTCTTGGTGAAAATTAATTAGATTGGATCTATCTATTGATCGATCGTTTGATTGATTGATTGATAACAAAGGCCTTAAGGCACACAGACACGCAAGCTACCTCTGCTTACTTTTGCATGATGCTGCGGCCGCTGTATGGCACATGATGGCGGCGAATGCGCACAAAGCAGAAACAATGAATAGAGAGAGGGCACTCGTCCCGTTTGTGTGTATTCCTATCTGCTATATTTCATTTCCCTATCATCGTACTTTATTTTACAAAAAGCTAAGTATCGCTCGACTGTCTGCCAGCTGCCCACGAAGAAATTCTACCGGCGATCTGTATGCGGAAGGATGGAATAAATTATCACCGTTTGAGCATCACCAATGATCAAAGCATGATGAATTAGTCAGACAGGCGGAGCAGATCGGTGGCTTTAAAAATTAACAAGCAGAAAACCAAAGTAATATTCAGTAGCCTAGCAAGGAAACAGCAGTTCGCAATTGGCAGCGAGGTGCTGGAAGTAGTAAGAGAATATGTCTACTTAGGACAGGCAGTGACCGCTGATCCGGATCATGAGATGGAAATAACCAGAATAAAAATGGGATTTAGCGCATATGGCAGGTTTTCTCAGATCATGAATGGCAGTTTACCAATATCCCTCAAGAGAGAAGTATACAACAGTTGTATATTACCGGTATACTCACCTATGGGGTCGAAACATGGAGGCTAACAAAGAGAGTTCACTTAAGTTACAGACAATGCAGCGAGCTATGGAAAGGAAAATGATAGGTGTAACGTTAAGAAACCGGAAGCGGGCGGAGTGGGTGAGGGAACAAACGCGGGTTACTGACATCCGAGTCGAAATCAAGAAGAAGAAATTGGCTTGTAAATATTGCTTGGAAATTGGAAATGGAAAATTGGAATTCGAAATTGGCTTGAAATGTAATGCGAAGGCAAGATAATCGTTGGTCCTTAAGGGTAACGGAGTGGATTCCAGGAGAAAGCAAGCGTAGCAGTGGACGGCAGAAAGTTAGGTGGGTGGATGAGAATAAGAAGTCTGCGGGGATGCGTTGGCCGCATCTGGCAAATGACAGGGTTAATTGGAGAGACATGAGAAAGGCCTCTGCCCTGCAGTACGAGTAGTCAGGCTGGGGATAATGATGAGTAAATGCCACGAATTTGCTGTACTACGACAATATTCAATGATAGAAAGGGAGAAAATAAACCATACAAATGCTCAGTGCCATAACGCCGCTTCATCTTAGATATTGATTGTTGTAGTGAAGTATTAGATATATAAATAAAAATTGGTTCATAAACTTTTTTCCTGTTCAAAAAACTGCCAACGATTACGTTACTTCCTAATGCGAAATTTGAGCGCTGCTCATCAGCTGTTTAAGCTTTTCCATATATTGCGGCAATGAATTCGAGAGAGACATGTATGTACAATTAGAGAGAACTTTTTATTTTTCACACATATTCCTTCTTTAAGAAACACTCCACTAACAGTTCTTGAGTGCTATGAAGGAAGCTTTGTGGGCGGAAAAATTGATGGATATATGCTCGACTTGCGGCCGCAATGCCTAGGTGTCCACTGTTCCAAGAGGGCAGTTATGCACCTTTCCCTCTAGTTCAGGTGTCCACCGAGTTGTGTGAGACGGATACTGCGCATTGCGTTTCCTCAAAAACCAATTTACAAATTTTTGCCTTTGCTTTACAAGCCTTCCCTCTATTGGTTTCGCAACTGTGGGAGACAGATACTGCGCATTTCCTTTCCTCATAAAAATACCAAAGTCACTTTGGAAATTCGAAAGAGTGCTTGGCGAAAGCCTTGTCATGCACCCTGAGCGAGACAGGGAACGCAGAGTAGCAAGGGCTCGGGCCCTTCACAAACGGTATAGCGAGGACCATGAGGTGGTTTACGTGGACGCAGCGGAATATACGACAGGCTCCCGTATGGCCCTGGCGGTAGCCGACAATAATGCAAAGCTTCTAACCTCCAGCTCAATCATTACCAATTCGACCACAGAGGCAGAAGAAGCAGCCATCGCGCTTGCTCTCATTTCTACATCTGCCACAAAAATGATCTCCGATTCCAAATCTGCAATTTTAAATTATGCGAAGGGCTACATATCCAGCACCGCTGCTCGTTTACTACGTTTCTGGCAGCCCCGGCGCCTCATCACCCTCATCTGGACGCCAGCACATGCTGGCCTCCCTGGCAACGAGGAGGCTCATTCCCTAGTCCGAGGTCTCACATTCCGGGCAGGAGTCGAGCCCCCTCTACGAGCCTCGGAGCGCCTGCTCTCCTTCCGTGATATTCTCTCGTACTACCGAGACAAACGAAGGGAATACGCAACCCAACTCCATCCCTCACCATACCGCAGGCTGCACATTGGTGACAACTACAAATCCGAACTGCTCCATACCCAATACTGCTGCATGCCCGATACCCAGACCAATTCTCGTCATCATGCAAACTTTGCGGCAAACCAGGAGACTTCTTACACACCCTTCTCACATGCCCCACCTTCCCTCATCCCCCATCACCAACCGCGGCGGAGTCTTACTGGGAGTCTCTTCTGACCAGCTCGTCCGCTCAAGACCAGCGCCGGATCATCTCCAGCGCTCACAGAAGGATTGCGCTCCAGGGGCTATCCTTCGCGCTGTAAGGGTGCCTCCTCCTCACATTGAGGAGGCATCCAAGTCCCATGTAGGGGGCTTCGCCCCCGCGATTTACATCATTGGCAATAAAAGTTTCCACCACCACCTTGTCGTCAACCCACTGCCGCTTCTCCGAATCGCTAGGCTCGGAATCACTGGGCCGCTTCGGAGCCATGCGCCTCACTATCTCGACTGCAACGAGACGTCTGGCGAAGGAGCGTTGGTGCAGCTGCCACCGCCGACGCGCGCGCGCTCGTTCTACCTAGACTGTGTGACGTCACGGTTGCTATGCACAGCTGTGCCCCCAACTGGCGCTCCGGTTGCTAAGGAGGGGAGGAGGTTGCCCTTTTACTTTCTCCTTTCCAAGCTTCCGCTCCATCGCAGCTTAAAGGGTGTCCACTGCTGGTTACAACGGACAACGGCGACGCCGCGAAACGCAGAAACGGGCGCCTAAGATCCGCGCTCTAATATGCGTTTGCTCAGATTGTTTGGGAATGAAAGAAACCGGGTTGGTGGAATTTATTCTGCCACCCTTGATTGCGGCAACTTTCTGTCGCTCCTCACTCTCACCTCCTTCTTCCTTTTCTCTCTTCCGTCGCGGTTCAGGAGTCCGCCATGAGAGAGTTTTGTGCTTTGTTTCATTCTATTTCCATTTCTTCGTCACAATGTTTCTTTAATAATTCTTCACCACGTGAGCGCTGCTGCGATTTTTGTGTCAAAGGGGCAGTCGTTGTTTGCATGGCGCATAAAGAAAAGTTTGAGGCAAAAATGTCTTCTACATGCATAAAATGTTTCGCAAGAAGCCTTATTGTTCCACTGCGTCCATTTGAAGCAAATATATGCTATATCATTTGCACTTCGAGTGCATCTGCTTCTTCCTCTTCTCTATGCCCAACACCGCCATTAAAATCACATAAAAAGACCATAGACCAGTGCTTCAGGGAAGTTTCTTTGTTCAAACGAACAATTGAATGGCTTTCAGCTTAAAAAAATTCGCTGTGGCTTAGCTTGTTAAGCCCGGTAATTGCGAAAGAAATATCCGTACCTGCGCCATGGTTCAGCTGGTAGTGTAGCTGGGGGTGGTGCTTGTGGTTAGACTTGTGGCGATGCATCGGTTATACAATCTCAGCTTAAATAACCTCCATTAGAAATAATAGTGACGTACTATACTTGCTTACGAAGAGCAAAACATCAAAAGCCAATAACATGAAAATGAAATCAAGGAAATAACAATGAAATCAAGATAAATTAGACAATGCAAGCAATGTCAGCCTAAACAAATGCCCTGTGCGTCTGCTTTATATTTAACATTTTTTTAAACGTTCTGGAGCATTTTATTTTCGCACCTGTTCTCCTATTCGCCGTTCAGAACATTTTTAGGTTAGAAGAACATGCATTTTAGAAATGAACATTCATTTCAGAACGGACGCGGTCGCAAACAGACAGGCTGTTAATAAAAAAAAAAAACCGTTGATAGCCTGAAAGTTAAAAGTAAAAAACGGGCTCGTCCGGGATTTGAACCCGGGACCTCTCGCACCCTAAGCGAGAATCATACCCCTAGACCAACGAGCCTTTTTTTTTTCTTTATTGCCTGACTTCGGCAAGAACCACAGTACACAAATACACTTACAGAGCACAATGAGCAATAATTAACAACACTATCCGCCTGGGGGTGCGTGGCTTCGTCACGTTAAAACTCCTTAAGCGTCACCAAAGGCTCGACTCTTTCGAGCCACTCGGGAGCTTCAGGAGCAAGTTTCTGAACTTCAGTATACTTATGCATGCACTCCCGAAAATAGATCCGCGCTGGCCGTGCATCAGGGTCGCGATGATATCCTGCCATTCTGGAGCGCGAAATACAATGGAGGCCCATTAGCATAATGAGGTCGAATGGTGTCCCATCCTCACTCTCTACAGGCAAGTACCGAATACCATGAGCGTCGAGCGGAAATTCCTTTTTTAAAGTCCGTTGTAAGATGTCCCAAAAGTATACCCCCTCCCAACAGTGCAAAAAAACGTGGTCTATTGTTTCTGGTTGTTTACAAATTAAACAGTATGATCCCCAAGGTAGAAATAACTGCTTCCTTTCCAAGAATTCCTTTACTGGTAGTGTTCCGGTATGTAATTTAAAGAAAAAAGTTTTTGCACTTGGCGGCACCTGCATCGCCTTCACACGCTTAAGTACGTCGCGTCCCAGGCCTCCATTGTATAAGGCCCTGTACATAGGTTGTGGAAGAACTACATCGCGGAGTGGATAGCATACCTAGACCAACGAGCCCCGATGGCATGTTTTGGTCTGCTGCCCACTGTCCTGTGCCTGCCTTCCGCAACAGCCGGTAAATTGACGCAGGGCCGCCTCACCCTCTAAGTGCACCGTGGAAGCATCAATATTTGGCATTAGAACATATTTCCTGCATACTTATTTCTTTATTAATCGGTTTGTTTGTTCTCCTCGCGGTCGACGGGATTGTATTTATAACTGTGCAACAACCACGCAGGTAGTAAAATGTTGGGTATTAGTAAAGTTTACTCATGCTAGAAGATCAACATTTTGCACTAGTGCATCAGGATATCTTCGTTCCCTTAAAAACTGGCTTGTTATCACTGAAAGCACTCTGCTGATTCAATGTCTGGGCTGGCCGGCTGGTATCCAAGTTTGAAGATAAGCCTGAGCTTCTTATCTGTCGTGGTAGCTAAAAGAAAAACGGAACATCACGGGCTTCTCTGAAAACTGAGCCTTGCCTTTTTGGCCCCCAAGCGGTAATCATATCCTTAGTCCCACGACAGACAAGAAAAGGGGTCAACAAATGATTAATTGTTAAGGCGAACAATGCTAGTTGACACAAAGGTTTGCCGATGAAGATCATTGCGTGCTCAAGGCGTGTTTTATTTTTTCATTGGAGAAGTTATTATGCGGGGTAATCACGTTACGTGAAGGATGTTAAAGTCGCCGTTTTTCAGGCCTCCAAATCAATTTCGGCCACTTGGGGTTCTGCATCGTGTTCTGACATCGCAGAAGACTTGAGCGCATTAACATTTTTCCTGAATGAAACTGGGGCTGTCACAGCTAGTTTATTACTGAGTCACTGGGGCTTGAGCTGTGGTTGAAATGTAGGATAAAAGACAGCGTCGTAGGAGTATTTTGTTTTCGACACGAAACTTATTAACCTCTTAGTTATCTTGATGAAAGGTAATGTACTTTCAAAAATGTTCCAAATTTCAAGTATTGTCGGTCTGTTTCTGAACAAACCACACAATATCAGTTTCTTTACATTCTCTGCACTGAAAATTTCCAACTTGCGTTTTGTACTAAGCATTTGGAAACTGCTGTTTTCGAATACACACTAGCGTTTATATGCGTTTTTTAGCATAAGCTTGCCTGTTGTTGCGCGAAATTTATTTTCTGGATTACAAAGAATCAAACTACTTTAAAATAAGTTTGCAAATTGCAGCAAATCACACACGAGTCTTAAAATACGAAATGAAAATATGGCAGCGGTTTTTTTATGAATGAACACCAGTGAGTGCGTTCACCGTTCGTTGAGACAGAGCCGGTCTTATACGCCAGCCAAGCAGCCCGCCACGCACGCCTTTCGTTTTCTTTTTGCTTAATTTTCGAGAACGATTTTTTCTCGTCAGTTTTAGAAGGAAGTGTAATCGCAAGAAAAACAAATAAAAATTGTCTGACTGACAGCGCATTACCGCGAGCCCATTGTAGTCAATAGTAGCAGTGACAACTGATGTAACATTCGTAGCCTAGTGTGACAAGCTTTGATTAAGGTAATGTGAAAAGGTGGTTTGAACTCCGACACAAGTGGCCACTTTTCATAATATTGCTTTCTGTCTGGGAATACGCCAGCTATATCAACCGAACAACAATTTGACAGAATATACTGTGAGAGCAATGTGCATCAGTTGTTGATTTTGAGTCGAATTTTAACTGGAATATCGTAATCGAGGAGAGCTGCTGCGGTGAGTGTTATAACACGTTATTATCGGAGGTTAGGTCCCTCTATAACCCATGTGTTCTGCTGAAACATCACTAAAAGGCAGACAACTACGAAAACTGAGAATTACTGTGGAGCAATGCGAATCAAAGATTAAATAGTGTTACAGTAAGTATAAAAAGACGCACAGTAAACTTAATATAGACGTCAAATGGGCTATGTCTGTGTAATACATAAATTTCTTAATTCCGCCTAGAACTCTAGAGTGGTATGGGATTCTTCAAGGAAATAAGAAACAAAAACCAGTTACCAGAAAGGTTAGCTTTCAGAAACTTGGTGCCACTGAGAAGGCGATATCTTACGTCTTCAGGAAACCGCTGTTTACAGTAGTAGGTTCCGCTTGCAGATGCCCCTCTTCGCGTATCCTGCGGAAATTACTTAGCCAGATATTGTCGCTTAGTAGTCGTCACATCTTTAACAGACAGACACGAAGTGCAGAGCGTAATTATAATTATAATAACTAATTCTGCTTGTGGCCCCTATGAAGTTAAAGCAAAACTGCTTAAAACGGTGAGTGGTATAGTTGCAGTTTCACTGGCGCAGACCTGAAACATTTTGATTACAGTAGGGAACTTTCGAAGCAAAATGAATGCAGCAAAAGTTTGTGGCGTTCATAAAGGAGCATTACTTGACGATTTAAAACAATACTGAAACAACTATACCCTCTCTGTATTCTCAGAGAGCAGGCTATATCATTACCGAAAGCATCCCTTAGCGAAAAAGAGGATGTGCTTAAAATGCATTTCAAACATATTGAATTAATTTCATATTTATTTCGCATTTTTTGTCCCTATGCTTAAACTGCAATACGAATGCTTTCTAAATATACTACGAATAATATTTTGAACGTTCTTTAAAATACGTGAAAAGTACATTTTTGCCCGCTTAGCATATTTATAACGCATTAAAAATACACTAAAACATACATTAAATACATTATATTACATTAGAAATAGATTAAAAGTATACATTAAATACATTCAATTAGGAAGTCTTTTGGGCAGTATAATGAGGCAAACAAAGGTATTTTCGGTGAACAGAACTGACATCTTGGGCACCTCGGCGGCTTCTGTGGGGCTTGGTTGTTTGTTCCCCGTCTGCCCAGCCATCAGCCTCTTTCAAAAATGGGACACCGGCGGCTTCGGCCAGAGGTTCAAAAAGTCACCGTCGGGGCAACGCTTGATGCCTCGCCAGTGCAGTACACATCTCTTCAACGGCACGGAGGCCGTAACAATGATGTGTGGGGGATTTTATCCTCGTTCTACAACCCCCTCCTCCAGCCAGACCTCGGAACGGTGTACTGCTGTGCTGTGCTAGTGCTTTCGTCTGTGGACTCCGCCGCACCAGATCTCGGAAGCAGGATTTCAACAGCGCCGAACTGGTCATCATGACTGTTTTATGGAGCAGCGGTGCGTGTTGCACTCACGAACTCCGTTATTGTCGACTTTCGACTGTGGGGGAGCTCTTCAGAGCTGTTGGCACAATAGCGAAGAACTTGTTCAGTTTATGTGGTGCACTCCTAAAAGGGGGAGGAGTTGTTACGTTCTAGACCAGCCGAGTGGGACGCGTGCCGGCGTTCTAGGCGAGTTGAGTGGGACGCGTGCCGGCGTTCTGGGTGAGCTATATAAACGCCACGGCAGAGCGCTGCGCCGTCTGCCCGTCTGCCGAGATGGAATAAAGGCATTCCAGTCAACCTTCGGTGTCGCCGCTAACTCGTCGTTCGTCGAATCGCCCGAAACGTAACAGGATAGGCATTCTTAAGTTGTTGCCTCATTCTGTCATAAAAAAAATTGTATAGTAGCCGGTACCTTCATGCAGAGCACAAAGGAGTTCTTAAATAAATTTGCTTTGAGAAGAAAATATCGCTTCATTTGGAAAAGAAAACAGATAACCCAATTTCTTGGGGCGTACAGTGTACCTTCTGTCGGGCTCTTGCAAGCTCAGTGGCCGCAGTGGTAGAGAGGAAAAACCTGAGCGTTGGGCGATTGTACTTTTTCGCTCAAGAGACACAGGTCCCAATGAATCAGCGTTGTTTTTATGTGCTGTCAGTAACTGGATAGTATTTTGGGGAACTCGTGGCGTCAAATGCTCCCTAGAATGGCAGAAAGTGCACTCGACTGTAACATACCGTTGAATTCTCTGAAGTGCAGCTTTTCTTTCTTCTTGCCGTTACTAAATAGGCGAAGCATTTCATGCCTAGTAGTGTCTTAAGTCACATGTCCTATATAATGTCAAAACGATATCAAGTCGAAATTCACACAGTTCCGCAATACCATATTAGCAAACACACTATGTAAAGCAAGCCGCCGCTGTGGCTCAGTGCTTGTGATGCTTGACTGCGGACCCGAAAGACGCATGTTTGACCCTAATTGAGGCGGTCGCATTTCGGTGAAGGTGAAATGCAGAAGGCCCATGTACAGTGCGGTGTCTGTGCACATAAAAGAACCCCTGGTGGAGTCCGCCACTACGGCGTCCCTCATAGCCTGAGTCGCTTTGGTATGGTAAAACCCCGAGCCAAACTAAGGATTATAGAAAGCAATCTAGAGAACTTCCACCACTTAAGAAACTTTATTCCCCCGTGAACACGGGAACACTGGTGTCGCGTGGAAGCCATGCAAATACGGTTGACAGCCAGCTTCCTGCTGGCGTCCGTGACTCCATACAAGTGCCCTCATTCAGTCTCTTGTTCTCCATTTTCTTCCTCGACGGTAGTGTCGGGATGTTATCTTTCGCATAACTGCGTATGCGTTCAGTAACCTTCTCGGAGCATTCCCTGAGCAGCCAGTGGCCTGCCTCCGCATAGTACACTACGTCTGATGTCTTCAGCCACTCTCTATTGTACTGCGCAACAGGTGTAGTGAGAAATGCATCCTGTTCTCCCCACAAGATGAGCGTGGTCACGTTGATTTTACGATAAGGGAGCCTTTTCAGCTGGTCACTATCGTTGTTGAAGGCTCGGTAGTAGTTGACGGCACCTGTCAGCGCACCTGGATATATTCGAAACAGAAGACCAGGAATGCTTAATACACTTGTCATTGCTTTTGAGTCTATTCGATAAGATGGCTTAAAATGCTTTTGCTTATCATCGTCGTCATGGTCATCGCCCGACTACGCCCTCAGTAGGACAAAGTCCTTTGCCACTGATTTTCAATCAACCTTGTTTTGTACCAGCCGACGCTACCATGCCCCCTCAAGCTTCCTGTTATGATTTGTGCAATGTACTCTTCTGCTGTCTCCTACCATATTCGCCATTTCTGCTGATGTGCACTCCGTTACTGGGAGGGACTACCGTTTGTCTCCCGCTTTCATTGCATACCCTTGCCATTCCCACGGCAATTTCGTGATTATGAGCTCGGATGTAATTAACTCGAAGTTTCTTCCCTATCCTGTTCTTCTGTCTTCTTTCAACCCTAAAATTTTCCTTTCTGTTGCTTGCTGCTTTGTACGTAACTTAATTTCAAACCGTTCCGTTCCCTCTTAGCATAGCCCCCTAGGTGAATACTGGCAAAGTGCAACTATTATTACTTTCCTCTTCACGTAACTCCTCTGATGACGTTCGTGACCTACAACCATACACCAGATGCACTCCACTACACATCTGGTCTTCTAGCTACTTGATGGTGATGCTCAGCATCGGTGGTCGCTGCTAGCTCTAGACAAATGTATCTTTTACTGCTTCTAACACTATTGTTAAGAGCAGGCTTCAAGCGCCAGGGCAATAAATACGAAGCACCGGATTTACTAATGAGATTTGTGTGGGTCATGCAGTTCGTCAACCTTTACGTGCAGGTAATGCAACTTCGTTTGATAACCATTTCTGTGTGCGTTTAAAGGAATAAAGTAAAGACAGGCTCTGAACTTCAATAATCTGGGCAGGACGGCGAAGCAGCATGACGGAGACATCCTGTGTTCAGAGTGCTATATTTACTCGCACTCTCATAGCCAATGTGAAGAGTAATGGAAACACTGTGTTTTAGCCACTCATAATAGAAAACAGCGTGGAAGTCAAGTAATTCAATGAGGCCCTGTTGTCTATCCGGCAGTCAGACGGCACCCGTTTGTTTATTTATTTATTTACCCACAGCGAAAAGCGGCATTACAGTGGGGGAGGGTATGCATAAAAACAAACATAACACAAGTAGTGTCAGCCACTGAAACAAGACCAAACTGCATCAAAACAAAGAAACAAAAAGAGCGAAAAATTTCACAGAACCACGAAGCTGAAATGGTTTTTATAAGGTAGAAAAGAAAACATCATTAGACATAATACAAGCAGTGTCGGAAGACAATTTGTTTCAATCTTAAGGGAAAGATAAATTCCCCAGCATTCTATTTTCAGATCGTTGATAAACACCTATAATTGTAGAAAATGTGTGCATATGGGATAATATGTGAATATCTGGAAAGTGGCCACAAGAGAGTGAAACATTTGCGTACTCTAATGTGACGATTAACGAGAATGTTTTGTTTTATCGGCAAGAAGCATCTTTTATTTTCACTTCTGGAGGGCAGCGCTGAGATAGGACTTCAAAAGAGCATCACACAACACAAGCGATCGTGTCAGCCCATATTCTAAAAAATGTAGGCATTGATGTAGGCAGGAGCCGCTTGCTTTATCGGCTCTTTGGGTGCTTTCAGCGAAGAATATTTATAAAGAATTAGGCAACTGATGAAATTGTCCTTGCGCGCCCTTAACCACATGTGTTTTCTACGTTCTACCAGGATGCGCCAAAATCAAGGAATACTGGCAGTGTCTTGTTGAAAACATTAGCTTTTACTAAGACGTGACCATCCTTAAATGATGCTGAACATTGTTTAGCTTTTTAATAGAGAAAGCTTCCACAAATTAGTTAAGTGGTTCAGGGAATAATACAGGATAACAACATACGCACCATTTGGCGTGAACATATATTTATGTGCGTCTTCCTCTTGTGGTGTAAAACCTCTGTGCACCTTATTAAAGAACGAAAAATCGTTCATAATAAGATATTTCTCAGGAATATCGGAGTGACGGAAAGGAAGCATGTACCTGCATAAATATGAAAAAAAAAAGCAGGGTAGACATTTTCTTGACATCGTAAAAAAGAGACTTTTGCGGCTGACAAATGTGTTTGCCGAAACCACTGTTAAGCGGTCTCTGCGTGAAGACAATGTGAGGTGTTCATAAGGGTGGGCTTTGGTTTCGTGCACTCCATCGCTGTCATGCGGTGAGCTAACCTAACCAAACCGGCCCTAGCCTAACGCGTTTCGGTGTTGAAGGCAAGGGTTAATCAAGTGCACCTTAATTTATGAAACTATTCTATTTTTTAGTGTACTGGTAACAGGTTAGAGAGGTCACGAAATGCATTAGATAGTTTCAAAACACCGTCCGCTGTGGCTTAATTTACCATTACGTGCTTTTTTCTTTGAAATGGTGCACAAGACATTTGTCTTAATAGACTACTGCTTGAAATTAGTCTGCCTAAGATAAATGCGTGAAAATTGAAGTTCTTGTCATCTCTTAGCTCGGCTGACGTCAAAGTTCAGTCAGAGAATACCAGTCAGTGCGTATTCCGTCTGCTAACTGTGCTCCCGGTCGTGCCCCCTTTTTTATGGCTATGTTTTATCGACATTACTGAAGATCACGTGAAAAATAAAAAAGACAATATAATTGATACTTCGGTCTTTTATACAAGTATTCCATCCCTTCTCAGGGCCTGCAGATAATTAAGCCGCGGTAATGATGCTGTTCTTGAAGGTGACACGGAACCTAAGCTGAATTTAATGTTGTATCCAATTTTCGGCTATTGAAACCAAAGTCGATACAACATGAGCTAGAAAATGCAGTTATATATAAACATAAATTGCCACGTGTGCCATTACAAGGAAGCAGCACGACCAAAATTTTGGTGCCTGTGCACATTTAGCCAAATAATCATACGCATTTGAGAGAAAACTGAATTAAAATTATTTACTTTGATGCCTGTTTGTTTCATTGCAAATCTATTTTGAATCGGTGAAGTAGTACTGCTCAGTATAAGTCCCCTCTCGGTTTTCAAAACCTTCTTTAATTTGAAGCCCCTTTCTGCTGAAATGAGCTATGAAAGCTGCAATCAATAAAAAGTCTGCAAAGTGAAAAAAAAAGTTATGCTCGCTGCATGCACGGAGACATGTTTTTCCGGAGAAAGCTTAGAAAAATACCGATGCATTACTGAAAACTGACAGGCCTAATACAAATTACAGCAATCATAAAAATGCGCTGACATCAAAATAAAGTTGTATTGTGCGTACGCAGAAATATTCATTGCCTGCCCGAAAGCAGACGGAGAAAATGAAAACGGGAACCATCGGAAATTAGAACAAAATTAATTATGTGAAGAAAAAAGGGGTAATTGCCATTCCGATGAAGCTAGCTCCTATCCATTTGCAAGTAAATCTGGCAATCAAATAAACTACTGCTCCTTTTTGGTTATTGCCAAATTTAAGAACCTGGCTGGTGTTGTAGCAGTATGGTTCAACTTCGCAGTTTTAGAACGATTCGTATGAGCAGCATGCAAAGGTTACAAGGCCTTACCAGGACATCCTCATTTGCCTCACACTTCTCAAAAGCTGCTTTGAAAATGCCATTGGATGCATGCCGTTGATAATGACCATCTTGTAGATCATGTGCTCGTACAGCGTGGCGAAGCAGAAGGCGATCATGCCACCCCAGTCATGTCCCACCAGAACAATCTTTCTCTTCTGTTTATCATCTGGTGGAGAAAGTGACGCACATTTTATAGAGCTGTTATTGAACAGTTTGTCATTCACTTTTTGGAGAAATTCTGCAACCCTCTTTTTATGGCTTTCTGCAATAAATATAATTTATCCGCTAACTTTTTGTCTGCTCTATATTGCTGTAGGCTGTGACGTTGTTACGGTGGCAGTGACCTCGTCAAGCAAGCATGCCTTTTGTCTTTTGCCGCCCGCAACAACTTGTTTTTTTTTTCGCATAATTAAAGTGTTACTGACCAACAGAAAAATTATAACTGGCAGCTTTGCTGAATTGTACGCAGTAAACATAATATTTTTGCATTAATGCTGCACATTTATGATGTTTCTTGCATTCTGGACGGAAGCAGTGATTGGCTGCTGGGCACCTCACTTGTTTTCTTCTTACCCTAGCTTAAGCACTGCTGAAGAGCCACCCTTAGGTTTCTGACTTTTTCTTATCATTCTGTTGTTGCTGAGTATTTCTGTTTCCTTTGCAGTGATTTTAGTTCGGAAGCACCACTTCATTTGAAATCCTGAAAAAGCGCATGGGTCTCTAAGCTTCGACATTTGACTCCTGACCTTTTACCTCTGAACTTTGACCTTTACGATTAAATTACTTGGACGCGGTGCGGCTGAAGGAAGGTCACGTGGTACGAAAGGTTAAAAGAAACTGTATTGAAGATCAATTGTAGGAATTTCTATTTAAGAGTGAAGTGAATTTGAAGGGCAAGTTAAGCCAATATTTAAGCAATAGTCAAGCTAATTGGGAACTAAGTGCTTTAGCATGTCATACTCGGCTTAGCAGAGATAAAGCTCTCAGTTTTATTACTGCATTAATTTCTATTAATAGCTGAGCAAACGTCGGCCCGTTTAAATGCGACTCATGTTGACCGTTTGCATGGCACATGACGCTGGTAAACTGTTTTCATGCATGCCGCATTTACTAAGATTATATTGAACAGAAGGATGAGCTCTGCTGGAAACGGTCCAAGCATGGCACTTACTCAGAGCATCGATCATTCCTCTCACATCTTCAATCAATTTCACCATTAGGTATTCGGCTGAGTCTGCAGGCTTAGTGGTGAGCCCGTAGCCACGCAAGTCCGGTGCAACGACACTAATAAGAGTGAACAAAACAATAAAATTGTTAACAAAAAGAAACACACGCACGTGAATTTTGCACCATCGAAAGAATGAAACTCTTGTCGAATTAATTGCCAAAAACATCGTACAACTAATAAGCCGTTTCCGTTCCCACTGCTGTTGACTCGCACAACGGTGAAATGTTTTGAAAAGTTATTTTTGGATTGTGAGTGCACTGGTCGAATCGTCACCAGCGAAAATGGTGGGAAAACAGCGTGGGTTAGACCATAATGGTGACGCGATAAGGGAGGTTGTTATGCATGCATGCCGCAACTCGCTGTAGATGGAGTCCGTTCGAATGTGGTTCCTGCAGTCATAATTTCTGAGGGTATGATAAAAGTAAGGTAGGGTGCAATTAGCTTTGGCATCCTCTTATTTTCCTAATGACGAGTTTTCCCTCCCTTATTGACGTATTACAGGCGCTGAGAATACTCAGAAGATAGGCTTGTAATCAGCACTCGAAGCATTCTATACCTATATGATATAGTATTCTGAACAACAGAACAATGGCGGCTCAGACCGCGGTGGCTCAGTTGTTAAGGGCCTCGTCTACTGGGCCAGAGTACCCGGGTTCGAACCCAACCGTAGCGGCCGCGTTTCAATGGAGGCGAAACGGGTCACACGAGCAGCAGCGACGGTGGTGATCGGACGCCCCCTTATCTGCTTTGTTTTCGCCTTACAGATTTCAACGACGAACCCTGCTGCACTCGACTCAAGACAGCACTAAGTGTGACGTCACAGACTTTTACGCCACCGCGCTTCTACCGGCCGAGCTGTAAACGGGTCACACGAGCAGCAGCGACGGTGGTGATCGGACGCCCCCTTATCTGCTTTGTTTTCGCCTTACAGGTGGGTTACCCCTGACTGCCTGCTGCCATAGTGCGCTGCCTTGTTCTGACCTGAAGGCGGACATTCCAGTGTGCCTTCCGACGCTCAGCTTCCGTGAATTACTTACATCTGCAGATTTCAACGACGAACCCTGCTGCACTCGACTCAAGACAGCACTAAGTGTGACGTCATAGACTTTTACGCCACCGCGCTTCTACCGGCCGAGCTGTAAACGGGTCACACGAGCAGCAGCGACGGTGGTGATCGGACGCCCCCTTATCTGCTTTGTTTTCGCCTTACAGGTTGGTAAAAAACCTACTTTTCTACTTGCCATTTTTTCTTTCACCACCGCTGCTGCTGCCGTGTTGCTCGCTGCTGCCTTGTTGCTCGTTGCTGCCTTTGTTTTCTACCGTGCTCTCAGTTGTAGTGTTAGGAGAAAGATTTTCCGAATTTAAACCTGTATGTTGCACAAGCTATACCAAGGCTAACATGCCGGGGACATGCCCTTCCTGCGAAGAATGTCTGCCAAATGACGGACTCGCCATCAAGTGCGCCGAATGTGAGTACACCTACCATCTCGGCAATTGCTCTGGTGTATCTGCGTCAACATATAAGGGAAAAGGCGAGAAAGGTCGCAAAGCGTGGCGATGTCCAGAATGTCGCAAAACAAACGCAGGAAGCTCTGACACACCCAGTACGCAACCTGACCTTGCTAGCTGTTTAGCCGGCATATGTCAAAAACTTGATGCTCTTGCTGGCCTGCCTGACCAAGTCGATGAAGTGAAGAAGTCCATTGAACTAATGTCAAAAAAATACGATGATATACTTGAACAACAGGTAAAACATGAGAAAGAGATCTGTACCTTAAAGAAACGTGTTAGTGCACTTGAGACTAGAGTCGACGCTGATGATGTTGAGTCATTGAAAATGACTGTGAACGACCTTGAGTGGCGAAACAGAAAGCTGAACCTTGAGGTGCACGGCATACCGGTGACAAATGATGAGAATCTGATGGAAAAGGTAAATAACGTAGCAAAATCTGTGGATTTGCCAGAGCTTACATTGAATGACGTCGATGTTGTGCACAGACTTCCTTCAAAGCCAGGAAAGGTGCCCGGGATCATTGTGCGGTTTTCAAAGCTCTCAACTCGTGACATGTGGTTTCAGAAGCGTACAGCTTTAAGAGATGCTCACTCGGAGGTATCAGTCAGCGAAAACATGACGCGCCAAAGCCGTGAGCTGTTGCGCTTAGCAAAGGCATGGGCAGGTGAGAATGATTACCAGTACGCTTGGCACCGGAATGGGAAAGTGTTCGTTAGAAGGAAACAACGCGATCCTGCGATTGTCATTCATTGTCCAGCAGATTTGGACCAGTTGTAAAGCCAGTAATGTGCGGCAATATGCGGCACTCTTTTTCCAATGGCTCTTTCTACTGATCTAGTTAATCTTTCTGACCTCAATAGTTTCATTAAGCCTGATAATCCTCATTGTTGCTCTTGTATTCATGTTAATCTCAGATCTGGTCGAGATAAGCAAGAAGAACTTGACTGTTTTTTCAGAGAAGTGGAAACTCGTTTCAATGTTGTTATGTTTTCTGAAACGTGGTTTACTTGTGAAGGTGACGTCTATGTGATTCCGACGTACAAATGTTTCTATATGAACCGATCCATAAGAAGGGGAGGTGGTGTTTCAATGTTAGTTTCGAATATTATGGAATCAGAAATGGTGCCTGAATTTTGTTGTATTACGCCCCATTACGAAGTCCTGGCAGTCAAGTCTGGCACAAGGATATTTTGTGTCTGCTATCGTCCACCGGGTAGCAGTTCTGCTGAGCTCTTTTTATTTCTTGATTCATTCCTAGAATTTGTTAACATGAACCAATATCAGTTAATTTTAGGTGGCGATTTCAACATTGACATGCTGGCCAACAATAACACAACAATCGAGTTCAATACTTTACTTAACGTCCACTCCTGTGAAAATGTCATCATGTCACCTACACGGATTACGACAGAATCAGAAACACTTTTAGATCTTTTCATAACAAACTCCAAAACAGAAAGCTTGAAGTCAGGCACCATTGCTTATGCTCTGAGTGATCACATACCAATATTCATATCTGTCAATCTTGCTCCGATTTCTCAACGACAACCCGACCAAATGTCATTTTATCGAGTTATAAATCATCACACGTTATGCGAGTTCAAGGAACGCTTATCTATTGTTAACTGGGAACATGTTTTTGAGGAAAGCGACCCTGATGAAGCATACGAAGAATTTTTAGAGATTGTTACTGACATTTATAATCCTTCCTTTCCACTTAAGAAATTCTCCCAGTCAAAGAAATGTAAGAAACCATGGGTCGACAAAGACATGTTGCAGTTGATAAGAAAACGCGATAAACTTTACAGAGTGTTTTTACAAAGTAGATGTCCTGAAGCACTGAAAACATTCAAAAAATTTCGGAACTTCGTTACAAAGCAACTTCGCGTCGCTAAAAAGCAATATATTTATAACCGATTTAATTCAACTGGTAGACAATCTGAAAAAGTTTGGAAGGTTTTAAAATCTATCTTCAGTAATTCTTCCGAACTGACCACAAAAATTAATCATGAAGGCATTGAATTAAAAGGTTCTGATCTAGCAGATGCCTTTAATGACTACTTTCTTTCCTTTGCTGACACATCAAGCGGCGACGTAAATCTTTCCTATATGAGTGCCAGAAATAGTGAAACAATATTTTTAACACCGGTTACAGTAAATGAAGTAATTACAGAATTTTTAGCGCTTAATAATAGTAAAGCTACAGATGTGTCAGGTTTTCAGATACAGCCCATAAAATTTACTATCGACATTCTTGCACCTTCCCTCGCCCATATCTTCAACCTATCCTTAGTTTCCGGTGTTTTTCCGCGTCTTATGCAAAGGGCAAAAGTCACAGTAGTGTATAAAAAAGGAAACAAAAATGAAATGGGAAACTATCGCCCGATATCAATCTTACCTGTGTTTTCCAAAGGCCTCGAAAAAGTTATTCTTAAACGGCTATCCTCCTTCACTGAAAGATGTAACATTATCACTACCGCTCAATATGGGTTTCGTAAAAATAGATCGACTGAGTTAGCTCTCCTTGCTCAGAAAGAATTCATACTAAAACATTTTGAATCCAAAAACATGGTACTTGGTTTATTTTTAGATTTTTCAAAGGCGTTTGACCTTGTTAATCACTCTGTGCTGCTTAAAAAATTAGACCACTACGGTATTAGAGGCATAGCCCATATGCTGATTTCCTCATATTTGCGACATAGATCTCAGTTTGTTAGTATTGCCGGTGAATGCTCCCAGTTGAAAGCGGTAGCTTCTGGCGTTCCGCAAGGGAGCATTTTGGGTCCGTTTCTTTTTGTTCTTTATATTAATGATATTGTTCGCATCGATAGCACTGCTAAGTACATAATTTATGCAGATGACACTAGTCTGTTTTTTTCGGGTACTTCAACGGCTGATCTCGCAAATCGAGCTAATAAAACCTTAAAAGAAATAAATACTTGGACTGCTGATAATCACTTAAGAATTAACGTTAGTAAAACTGCAGCCGTCATGTTCCACCCACGTCACAAACACTTTGAACTTCCTCTAATTGAATTAAACAATACCAGAATAGAATTTGTGCAGTCTGTGAAAACTCTGGGCGTTTACTTTGCAGCAGATATGTCGTGGAATGACCATATTAATTACGTCGTTCAGAAACTTTCTAGAACAGTTGGTATCATGCGCCGCCATTGCTTTAATTTTCCTACGTCAGTCAACATGTTACTTTATCACTCTTTGTTCTCTTCCATAGCCAGCTACGGATATATGGTGTGGGCAACAACAACAGCTGAAAATATTAACAAACTCACTCTCTTACAAAAACGTATTATACGCATTGCATGTAAAGTGCCGTATTTCTTCCACACTGCGAGCCTTTTCCACCGACACAACGTTATTCCAATGAAATCCATGTATAACTATAGGCTGTGCTATAAATATAAACTCGCCATAATGAAAAATGATGACTTCTTACTTACACTTGCTAGGTTAGAGCAAAGCAGAACTGTGTATGATACCCGCGCAGCAGAGCCTTGGAATGTTAAGAAATGCCGTACAAACTATGGCAAACAAATGTTGCAGCATACCTTACCGACACTTCTGAACCAGTTGTACTACCACAAGAATCTTGATGTCTCCAATATTTCTCTGAAAGAATTGCCCCAAATATTCGTGTAGCTCTTTTTTTTCTTGCTATTACCATTTTGAGTGCACCTGTCAGTTCTGCTGTCCTTTATTTTCTCCTCCCTGTGTTTGCCTTTATAGTCTCTTTGACCTAATATAGTTCTTTTTTCTTTTACAAGCAGAATGTACTGCTTACTGAACGTACATGTGTCATTCTATGTACAGAACATACGAGTTTTTTCTTACTATTTGTTTGATGTCCTATTCCGCCGCCGTCAATGCTGCACTGTAAGAGGAAGCCAGGACCTCTCAAGCTGTCTATACAGCTTTTTCCCTGGCTGTCCTCGCAACACCTAGTTGCGGAAATAAACCTTCAAACCTTCAAACCTTCAAAAGGCGCCCGGGTGCTCTGCGATGTCAGTGACATTAAACATCCACAGGTGGTCGAAATTATTTCAGGAAACGGCACCCCTCTCTTCCTTTCTTCTTTCACTCCCTTCTTCTTCCCTTCTCTTACGGCGTGGTTCTGCCGTCCATCTATATATGTTAAACAGTTAGTGCTCCATTTCTTTTGCTCGAAAACCAACTCTCAAAACCAATTTTACTTTTCCTCGAGTATGCATTTGGTAGTTTTGTATATGCCGCACAGTCTTCGTCTTGAAAGCCCGAACTGTTCGGTGATTTTGTTTTGGCCTCAGACTTTGTGTTTTTATTGGCGGCAAAAAACCATGAAACCTGTATAGTATTCAAAGTTTTGTGACCTCGGAATACAAAATGAGCAAAGCTTAAAGTGTGTGTAAAATATGTTTACTATGATGTACTTGAAGCGGAAACTTGCTCCAGATTTTTGAGGTGGGTCTGAAAAGTACTTAATCTCCAGTTAAGCAAACAAGGGAAGGGGAATGAGGGGCTCGTTATAAATATTAGAGAAGCCAACAGCCACAGAAACCAAGGGACACAGGGGCATTTTTTGAATTAATTTATTTCTTTTGCGGTGTTGATCAATTTAGAATATTACTGCATATGTTATCGCTTAAAGCTAATTGAATAGAAAAGCAGAAGAAAAAACAACCACATGTCGCCGGTGGGATCCGAACCCACGACCTCCGAATTACGCGTCCGGTGCTCTACCGCTCAGCTACGGCGACGGCTGTCAATTCTTCTGCTTTCGGGGGTATTTATGTTTACAAATAACCTAACCTTGGGAGTGTTCACCAGCGCCACCCACGTTCTTAAGCGGCGGACGTAGCACGTCCTGAGTTACCGCTGATGTGACGTAGAACGTCATCGAACGGCGAGGGTGGAAGCTGTGTGAGAACCCTCCTATTCTGCCTATGGCGTCAAGGCTGCCAGTACCGAGGCCCTCGCTAAGCAATTATGCAAACAAGGGAAATGGGAATGAGGGGCTCGTTATAAATATTATAGAAGCCAACAGCCACAGAAACCAAGGGACACAGTTGTTGTTCACGTTCGTTGTGTAGGTTTCAGAGTTGTTTTTTGGCAGTCCCAAAGAAATACTAGTTTCAGGAAAACTACTTAAATAGCCTATGGTTTAGCATGGCTAAGCGCGGAATGCCGTTCAGGGGCACTGGTTATGTGGGCACAGAAGGCACGTACGTGCTAAAGGCATTTGACCTAAATGTTTTCACCATAAAGGCCTTCGGCCTGGCTTACTCTACGTACGTATGCGCGTAAGTGTGTCTAAAATGAGAAAATACGCCAAGCAGTGCCAGTCCACTAAGAAAAGCAAAAGTAACAAAACATTAGCAGGACGGTTAACACCGTGTAACGTGAGATTCACGGACATCTGTTAAGGTACTTCTTGGGCAGCAGCGGTAGCGGAAGCATGGTCCAACGTTCCTGTGCCTAAACGCATCCCGCAATTCATTGCAGATAGCGCCGCCGTGCAAGTATTCCGGACGAACAACGTTGTCCAACGTGATCACCGCTGTTACCACCGCTACATCGAGGACCACGTGAACAAATCGTCATCCAGTCCCGTCTACAAAAGCAACGACCCGGATCCCGATGTCTTCACTTCTTGGGCAGCAGCGGTAGCGGAAGCATGGTCCAACGTTCCTGTGCCTAAACGCATCCCGCAATTCATTGCAGATAGCGCCGCCGTGCAAGTATTCCGGACGAACAACGTTGTCCAACGTGATCACCGCTGTTGCCACCGCTACATCGAGGACCACGTGAACAAATCGTCATCCAGTCCCGTCTACAAAAGCAACGACCCGGATCCCGATGTCTTCACTTCTTGGGCAGCAACGGTAGCGGAAGCATGGTCCAACGTTCCTGTGCCTAAACGCATCCCGCAATTCATTGCAGGTTTGTGAAAAACTTCGCCTCATTTCATTTCCTATTAGTCCAAATAAGCTACTGCTGCTGCTGCTGCCCTTGGCGTCTTTTCTTGTTCGGTTTTTGGGCCGTCACTTCCTAAAAGTGCGTTATGCCTCATAAGTGCTCGTCCTGCCATGAAGTCTTTGATAAAGACGACTTGATGATGATATGTTCTGAATGTGACTTGCAGTTCCATCTTGGAAAGTGCAGTGACATATCAGAACGGTCCTTTCGACAAATGAAAGATTCAACTAGAAAAAAACAAAAATGCTCATCTTGCAAGCCTTCTGGAAGCGAACATGAAACACAAAATCCGTCTGAAAATATACAGGCAGAGCTGGCAGAAATCAACAGAAAGCTGTCCCTAATTCCGGCACTCGAAGCTAAATTGGATAAACTGATGAACTTGCAGGAAACTGTTGCAAGTATCGAGAAATCCGTCCAGCATTTGTCGGATACTTATGACGACATAAGAACCACACAAAACAGGCACGACCAGGAAATTAGCGACCTGTGTCGACGGGTAGAGGCTATGGAAAGTTCCCCAGAACTGGAAACTGTGCGCGGACTAAAACAACAAATAAACGATCTAGAGCAATACAGTCGAAGGCAAAACATCGAAATCCACGGTCTTAAGCCACAAGAAGATGAGGACCTCTTGGAAGAAGTAAATAAAATAGCTCAGCACCTTGAGATCGCAGAACTGTCTAAAGATGACATTGAAGGATTGCACAGACTGCCCTCTAAACCCGGCAGGCCAGATGTAGTAATTGTCAGATTTGTGTCGCGAGCTCTCAGATCAAAATGGTTTGAAAGAAGGAAGCAGTTGCAGACTAAGAAACCTGGAGTCATATTCTTTGACAACCTGACGGCAACCAACAAGCGTCTGCGCTGGCTCGCCAAACGTAAAGCGAAAGAAAATGGGTATCAGTACGTTTGGATTTCAGAAGGGCGAGTCTTCGTGCGCAAATGCCCTGGTGCAACTGCTGTCAGGATCTCAAACGAAGATGACCTCGAACAAATTGTCTAGCGTTCAGTTCATGCACAGTGCGGCATCCAAATCAAATCATGGCCACTTACACGACTGAATCCTTTAACAGACTGTATAACAGTGAAAACTGGTTGCGTAGGAAGCACGTTGCTGTCTTTCATATGAACGCGAGAAGCCTCCGGAACAAACATGTGGAAATCGAAACATATCTTTCTCTTATTGCATGTGCTTTTGATTTCTTGGTTTTTACAGAAACTTGGTATTCTGATAGCTCAGAGGTACTCAGTTTTTGTGATTATAGACACGTTTCTGTTTATCGCTCGGAAAGACGCGGTGGGGGCGTTTCCATTTATGTTCGGCAGCATCATCTGTTTGAATGTTTGCAAGATTTCACATGCGTGAACAATGATTTTGAAACAGTCGCAATTGTGTCCCGTAATGTACTCGTTCTTGCAGTTTACCGCCCTCCCCATGGCATCCTTGATAAATTTCTTAGTTTTGTGGAAACACTGCTGGTTCTTGCAAATGCCAAAAAATGGCATGTAGTTGTTGTCGGCGATTTCAATGTTGACCTGTTTTCAGCTGAACAACCGAAATGTCAACTTCTCGAAGTTATGCTTGCAAATAATTGTGAAAACCTAATTACCGAGGCCACTAGAGTAACTGCACACTCAAACACGTTGATTGACCTGTGTTTTACAAACATTCCAAAGGATATAACTTTGTCCGGTGTCCTTTGTTCTGATATTAGCGACCATCTATCTATATTTTCAGCCCTTCCAATAGATGAAAATTTTCAAAGTATAAAATACACTAGAAGACATATTAATCACCAGAGTGTCAGTTTTTTCACGTCTTTAGTTGCTAGCTCACAATGGGTAAATGTGTACTCTGAAAGTGATCCCTCTCAGTCATACGATGCATTCATTTCCACACTACAACACTGCTATAATGCTGCCTTCCCTTTATCAACTGTGCTTCAGTACAAAAAAGCCCGGAAACCATGGATAACTAAGGATCTTTATAAGCGCATCAAGCAGAAGGAAAATATGTTTAGTCTGTTTCTAAAAACACGTGACATTGAAACACTGCATGAATTTAAACGCTTCAGGAACAGGTTAAATTCAGATTTTAAAAAAGCCAAATTCGCGTTTTTTCAACATAAACTTGAGAACTTAGCGCGAAATAGCAGCAGAGCGTGGAAAGTTTTTCGCGAGTTGACCAATGCTCCTACAGCAGACTTACCATCTGAATTACAAATAAATGGAAAAATATATTCTCGCGAATCGTTAGCCGGTCTGTTTAATGATTATTTCATAAATGTCGGAGCTCCAATGACCATTCCCGATAACCAACCAGAGTGCAGCCCTTTATATTATATTAACGATGTCGTAAATGACAGTGTATTTCTTGCTCCTACTTCTGAAGATGAAGTTATTTCTCTGTTAAGTTCCCTTGACAACAAATCCGCAGCTGGCGAAGATGATATTAAAGCCCTACCGATTAAAGCAGTTGCTAGTGTTATCGCAAAGCCCCTAACCCATATTTACAATCAAATGTTATCCCTTGGTGTTTTTCCACAAAGATTAAAAATTGCTCGTGTTACTTTAATACACAAAGGTGGTAAATACAATGAGTTAAACAATTACAGACCAATCTCAGTCTTATCACTGTTCTCCAAAGTTGCAGAGCGTATCCTATATAAACGATTTAGTACCTTTTTATTGTCAAAGAAAGTTGTTGTCGAACAGCAGTATGAATTTCAAAAAGGAAAATCAACAGAAACTGCGCTGCTGCGCATTAAGGACAAAATCATTCGGAATATTGAAGCTAAGTTATTTACAGTTGGAATTTACTTAGATTTTCGGAAGGCATTCGATTCTATACAGCACCATATCTTGTTCAACAAGCTTGAAGCATATGGCTTTAGAGGCATCACACAAAGTCTTATACGCAGTTATCTGCATGAGAGGTCCCAGTTCACATCCATACACGGCATTGCATCGGGGAAAGGTAACATTAAATACGGCGTTGCTCAGGGCTCTATACTCGGGCCGCTGTTATTCGTTCTGTACATCAATGACATCGTTAACATTTCGTCAGCGGGAGAAGTGTTGCTGTATGCTTACGACACAAGTGTATTTTTTTCCGGAGAGAGCCTTGAGGAACTTGAGGCGACGTCAAACGCATGGCTGCATGAGCTTAGTTTATGGGTATTAACAAACAAGCTTCAAATAAATACAAAGAAAACAAAATATATGATATTTTCTTCAAAAAATAAACCCAATGTCTTCAACCTAAACCTGAACTTTAATGATGCATTGCTTGAGCGCGTAGATTGTCATTCCTTTCTAGGTGTTACATTTCAGTCGAACTTGTCATGGTCCTATCATGTAGAAAATATAAGAATGAAAGTAGCCAGATCTATTGGAATGTTATGCCGCCTTCGAAATCTCGTCCCTGCCAGGCTCAAAAAACAGCTTTATTTTTCACTTGTACACTCACACTTTAATTACTGTGCTTTAATATGGGGAACTGGAATTAAGACCGATAATGATAGATTATCTGCACTGCAGCGAAGGGCGATTAGAACATTATATAAAGAAAATGTACACCCTGTAACCTTAATGAGAACAAAAAATATCCGACCTTTTCACGAAATATACACACAGAAATTATCTGCCTACGTATTCTCTGAAGTATCAAGCAATTACAGTAGATTTGTTAGTCATTACCTAAATAGAGATACTGGCCACAATTTGCGTAGGACTTTCATTGTCATAGAAAAACCAAGGACAAATTATGCTAAACAGACAATTGATCATCAAATTATGAAACTATGTAATAATTACACAGACATTCTCGAGATCGCAAAATTATGTAGAAGTCTGAGAACTTTCAAGCGCAGAATACAACTTCTTTTCACTCCAAACAGCTTGCCAAACATGTACGAATAATGATTTCTAATTGCAAACTTATTGTGTTCTCGTTTCTATATTTGTGTACAAAGTGTTAACAATATGTGTTTTTCGTTTTGAACTTGCTCCATGTGCATTTTTGTACGGTGATGACTGCTGTATCCAATTGTATGTGTACTGTCTCCATGTATTTTGTAACCGGAATTGTATTTTGTAACCGCTGCTGTTGTGCCCAGTGGGGCCAGGACCTCGTCAGGAGACAATTAACTCCTTTTGTCCTGCCCCACGGGCAGTACCATGTATTGCCCATTCAATAAATAAATAATAAATAAATATATTTCACGATACGTTGAGGCGCAGAACACGACAGCGACTTCGTCTGTCTAGTTCTTTAGTGGTCAGTTTAGTTCTCCGCACATACTAGTTTTTCGACTTTCTAGGCGCGCGACACCACAGATGACCCTCTCTTTGGTGGCGCATTTCACAGTAGCCACCCCAAATGAGCCATGTTACATTCTTCCTCCCTTCACATACTCTTCGTCCTGCTTCCGGGGTAACTAACCTCCGGTTGCTTCCCATGGCAAGCTCGGTCTCCTTGCGCTTTACTCTCTAGGCATACCTTCCTCCTTCTGTGGTAACAATCCTCCGGCTGCGCTTTTTTATGTTCCTACCACAACTCTTTACCTTCAAGGTAACCGTCCTCTGCTTGCCGGTTCCTCTGCTCTCGCCACATCGTCCTCCTTTCAAGGTAACCACCTTCGTGTTAACTCCTGCGGTAACCACATGGTGGTTTCGCGTTCCCACGCTTTCGCCGTACCCTCTTCCTGCCATGGTTGCAGCTCCTTATTCCAGAGTAATATCCCCCGGATGGTTCCCTTGGTAACCACCCACCGACTGCTCCCTCTTACGCTCTCGCCACATCCCCCTGCACACACGGCAATCACCCTGCGAGTGGTCCTCACGGCAATGCACCCATCGGTTAAGCCTACTACTCGGACTACTACGACTGCTACTACACCAGCGACTACTTTTCGGTTTTCACGTCCTCTTCCACTACCTTTTGTGTAGTCGATGCAGCGGCCTTCTTTTTTCTGTGGTTAATGCTGCGCCTATCCTGCGTTTCTGTACCATTATTCAATTTCTTCCTGCGGGCTGCTTTATTGTCTTGAAGCCCACGCTCTACGTAGACGAAAGTTTTGATAGTAGGTATGCCTCCTAGAAAGAGGTGGACATGTTTTGTGCCAATAGCCAACATGTAATAGCGCTACTGATGCTTTTGGTAGCCCACCCAAGGGGCGTAGGTTAGAAATCCGGCGGAACCTGCCTGTTGTTCCATGCATTCCTCTACGGAAAGAAAATAGGACAGTAGGGAGAAAAATAGCGCTTCTTGAAAAACGTAATGTAAGCATCTTGAACTTCGCTTTTTTTTTTGCTTTTTTGAGGGTGTTTAGCTTCATTTTTGTGAGGAGTGTTGATCAGAGGCATTGATGTTAGTCAGTTCCAGAAATAGGTGGGGCATTTTTTACACGTTCGGCTTTTATTTTGCATGTCCAAATCTGATAACTTCATGTGCAATTTGGATTCAATCGCAATCAATCTGTGCACTTTTACTGTTATTCTGTTAGTTGCCAGTTTTTGCGTTTGATTGTGCCAAGAAATCTAGTACGCCAGCTTAGGCTAAAGAGAAAAGGTTTGTGGACAAGTTTGTTGGTATTTAATCTAGCGCTATCAAA
The DNA here is from genome assembly GCF_055824585.1 of Amblyomma mixtum. Classification (NCBI taxonomy): domain Eukaryota; kingdom Metazoa; phylum Arthropoda; class Arachnida; order Ixodida; family Ixodidae; genus Amblyomma; species Amblyomma mixtum. The sequence goes on along the minus strand of NC_143019.1, from coordinate 88,764,580 downwards.
TGCATGTCGAGAAAGCGAGGCGATCGTGCTGTGGTTTGGCAGCTGTCCTGCGTGTCACGTCATCCTTAGGCTAACGGAGTTCTGGTTTGGTTTGGTTTATGGGGTTTAACGTCCCAAAGCGACTCAGGCTATGAGAGACACCGCAGTGAAGGGCTCCGGAAATTTCGACCACCTGGGGTTCTTTAACGTGCACTGACATCGCACAGTACACGGGCCTCTAGAATTTCTCCTCCAAAGAAATTCCAGCCGCCGCAGCCGGAATCGAACCCGCGTCTTTCGGGTCAGCAGCCGAGCACCATAACCGCTGAGCCACCGCGGCGGCTAACGGAGTTCTAAAAATGCCTTCCACATTGATGAGTGTTTCACCCAGTGAAGTCGCATATTGACTCCAATTCTTCCACATTATGGTCCAATAAAAACCTTAAGCCTTACTTAATAAGTAGTGACATTAAATTTTCATAATATTTCACTCGAAATTTCCTTACGTGTAATCTATGAATTACGCTACTTTGTTAGGTGATTATGTATTATGATAAGTAAATCTTATTTGTGTTGTCTGTTTTGTGAACTTCATATAGAAAACTTTGTGTTGCAAATTGTTTTGTGCATTATTGTGTTACAATCAGCGAATACGTCCTGTTCTTTTCCGAACTTGTATAACAACTAATATTTTTTCACATATTTTTTTGCCACTTCATTTCCAACTCTGCGTAGGTGTTGAGGCCTTCGTGAGGCAAGTCAGCCTTTTGCCTCAGCTCCTTTTTTCCATGGAAAGAAAATAAATTGAATTGAATTGATTTGACTCCGAAAAATATTTCGAAAAGCGTTTCGCTGAGTGACACAGAATATTTTTTTTACTTTGCCAATGTCCACTTTCATTCAGCCTCTGAGTGCATACTGAGAAAGTTTTCTAGAATAGAATTGCAAAGCAGATGTTATTCTTATTGCCACTGGTGTGTTGTTATGATGCAGAAGCATCGCGCATTCTGAAACATTTTCATTTCGAAAGTACCATGCAAGGAGGGTACTGACCAAAATTCCTTCGCAAGGGTAGGTATCTGCCTGTTCCAGATATACCAAAAGTCCAAGAAACCATGTAACAAAAGGATCGTGGTGTTGTGCCCTTTGGCTTTGCTGCAACCTTTCTTCACATAATGAAATTGGATGCCCTAAACAAAAATAAAAAAGCAGTCATGCATAGCCTTGTACAATACTATGACCTTGTTTTTTTCTGAAATGAAGCACATATGTTTTATTTTGTCCGCATAGTAGGCACGATGCGCAAGTCAATAGCCGCGGCTCCAGTACTTTTTTTTTTGAGAGCGAAATATCGTGCGCCGAAACTTCACTTCTATAAGCTTCTGTCCTTTCGCAAGTAATGGTTTGTAGTTAAAGTAGGGCACGCCACTGAACAGTGATAAATGTCTGCTCTCGTCATAACACTCGTAACCGTCTTCCGGTGAGATCAATCTATGATTAGGTTGGACTACATCCTGAGAATCTTAAAAGCACAAATATCTTGTGTTCGATTTTTGAGAAAACTTAAAATGAAAGAGGCATATTGAATACTTGCTTAAAAACATATTGAACGCTTAAGCTCATGAGATGTAATCTTTGTAAAGCCTCCAAAAGAATAAAAGAACACAGTTACATAACAAATGTTCGTCCAATACTTGAATACGCTTGCACGGCACGGGAACCTCAAACCTCTTGTCTTACAAAAAAATTTTAATACACACAAAGGTGTGCTTTGAGGTTTGTTTCGGAGGTATCGAAGAAAACATCGCTTGCGAAACACCAACACACTGCCGATTAGCCTCAAGATTAGAACTTTTTACAGATTTTACTCTGGTCTCAGAGGAAGAAATATGAACCTGTACATTTTACCACCCCAACGACGTTTTCCCAAGGGGAAAGTTATTGAAAAGCATTGTCACAATGATGTCTTCTGTCCTTCATAGCTTCGAATTTGTCATAGATGCATATAATTCTGCTTTTGTTCTTTTTTTGGCTGGCCTGGCGCTTTACGCGATAAAGTACTTCTCAGTTTACTGTGTTGTGAATAATTATACTACAGGGCCCGTGAGTATATTACTTTCATTCCCTTGCTTTTTCCAGCTGTGCTTGCTCTGCGCAGTGTTTTGTGCACAGCTCATTTTAGCCGCATTTTTCGGCAATCTTCTCCTGCAGCAATACTCGTGCGGTGCTGGATTTAATACTATAAAAATATAAGTTGATAAATAATTGCATCGATAAATAACTTATTAAACTGAAAATAAATTCTGAGGTTGCATGTTACGGTCAAACTTAATATTGCAATAACTCAAGAGAGTAATGATGTACTTGATGACTGATTTATTTTGTTTTTGCATGACCTTAAAGTGTCACATTGCAGTGCTTAATAGTTTTATATTAGGATGCTTCCCCTCCTTATGTTATGCCCTCGGGCCTTTAAGGAAGAAATAAATGAAATGAAACGATCGTTTTGTGCGCCCAAACGTGAGCATTTATAAATGTTGCTTATATTCCAGGGCACGCTATCGGCATCTCTTCCGTGCAGCACTTGAAAACTGACCGCCGTAAGCTTACTGCTTATTTCGGTTAGGTGGGCGGTTGAGATTAAGAAGTTTGTGGGGATACGGGGGCCGCAGCTGGCAAAGGACAGGGTTAATTGGAGACATGAAAGAGGCCTTTGCCCCGCAGTGGGCGTAGTCAGGCTGAATATTATGATGAAGATGAAAACAGTGTACCTTGTGGGACGCGGCGCACCATGCCGAACACTCCTTAACTTAATATAAGTCACCGCTCTAAAAGGTGCCTACAAAATCGACATTTTCACTGCGTCTCGGACGGTCTCATGCGATACTGATGAGGTATCGCTAAACTCGGGAATATTGAAAGCGGAGTGTCCAGGTAATGAATGGCAACACAGAATGGACCGTTTTTTAATGCGTAAGAATTAAGACGGGGCCATGAACTACAAAAACTGTCTGGCGGCGATGGCTTCTGTGTGAAGCCAATTTTGCTCTCACCACCTGCTGCAAGCCGACAGTACCCTCTCCCCATTTCTTCTCCATTTGTCGGAAAGAAACGCGCTGCACGAAGAATGACTCAGCAAAAATGAAAATGACAAAGAAGAAATCGACTCGGTACAAAACAGGCCTCCGTACAAAACAGATAGCCTCCCGTAGAGCTATCTGGTAAAATGAGGCTGGCGGGATTGCTTGCAAGTACTTGGAGTACTTGCCGATAGCGGTATGAGGACTAGCTGCGATCCAACAATCTCAAACATTTCGCCTACTTGCGTAGTCGGGATCGGAAAAAATGGCTGTGTAAAAAAATGGACTCCGAATTGAAATTCAACAAGAACTGGAACAGATTGGCGAGTGAAAGAAGTTCGTCATCTCATTTTCTTCGCAACAATCTAATTGATCGCCCCTGATTTTTTGTTTTTAATTTCGAAAGCACCATTCTCAACGTGCAAGGCTGTATAAATTTTACTTGATGTGTGCTTTTGCAATTATCATTCTGCATCTTTTTTACGCGACAGTACTTAGGTTGACGTTTCACAAAAGAAATTACGGCTTCTCTGTAATGAAATTCACTGAGGAGGTGGAGAGAGGTCGCGTGACCTTGTGACGTCATCACTACCTGCCCACCATGACAGGCGGCAACCGGATTGCAAGCTCACTGCCCATTGTTGCCAAATCGAACGCGATTTCCACATGTCTACACAGTGGCTGCGCATGAGGCTTACGGTAGCTCGGCACTTGGCATTATGTAAGGGGTTCAGTGAGCCACATGAGAGTCACTTACCGATATGTTGACAAAATTATGACGTCCTAAGCTCTCGTTACAAAACTCAGATGGTTCGGGGCGTGTTTTCGGTGTAAGTATTCCTTCTCCATGCAGCGCTACTTGTATCTTCACATACGACTGCATCCAAATCCACATGCTCGTTCCTATAGCAAGTACAATCAGCTTTCCAAGTGCTGGCGGCACCATTGTGATGCAAATGAGTCTTCAAGCCTTCTGTGTATACTGTCTCTGGAAAAAAAGAAAATGTCACCTATTTTGCTGGATTGTTGGCAAATTTAAATGGAAACGTTTTTCGAAAAATAAATGGGTAGCCATTATGACGTTGTGAGTGTGCTCCTGAATCGCGCCCTGAGGAGAGAGGGGATGAATAAAACAAGAGAAGTCAGACGGAGGTGCTATATATGGGAGGCCTCTTAATTAATTTGAATTGCCTGCGCCTCTTTAACATGCGGCAACATCACAAAGCTCCTGGGAGCTTTTGCATTTTGCGCCTATCTGCAGATGGGCGCGACGTCGTGCACAACAGCGAAACTCCATGGCAGTTGATCGTTTATAGGGGTGCCTTTTTCGCCGGTAGAATAAACCGAGATAGGCGATCGCCCTACGAAGTCTGAAGTGCGGAGTAGCATCTCAATACTATAGTTAGAGCCCTATCGTACAAAAAATTCCTGCGGCATTGGAAAAAAAACTTCGTAAAACTAAAAGCATTCCTCGTTGCTCCTCCTGCGCCATCATTTAGCTGGATAAGTTTCATAGTTTTGTTTATTCCCTTTTCATACCAATCGCAGACTTAGGCGTGGTTGGCAAACCTCTTAATAGTTTTCAAGCATCGATTTTTATGAGGTGCGAATGGCTCCAGAGAAATGGCTCTTTTCGCGGTCAGTTCTTTCCAATTGTTTCATGACGTATAACGTGGCCCGATGACTGATTAGGCGTGGTTACAGCGTAATGTGTTTTCTTGGCCCTCAGGGATCCACACCGACGGCGTTTGGGTAGTGCAATATTAGTTCCTGCAAGCATAGCTGAGAGCCCTGTTCTTCAAACATGGAACGTAAAAAAGCTGCAATAGAAATCCATCATGCAAGACTGGCTGTTGTTTGCTTGGCTGATGGAAATTTTCGGCCGGTGTCCAGCGACTAGACGAAAGTTTGACAATGATAATTTTTCTTCATTAGCTGGGCACATGAACGTTCCCTACGCATCTCCCTATCTCACTTCGTCTCTTCATCGCTCCTTGATTCTCTCGTATGGCATGCTGTTCTCTTTACAGGCCCTCTAATTGCCGACTGTTTCGAGCCGGAAACTAGAGCTTCAGTGATTTGTCAACAACTTTTTTTTTATTAGTGAGGGGCCGCCGCGGTGGCTCAGCAGTTATGGCACCCGGCTGCTGACCCGAAAGATGCGGTTCGGTCCCGGCCGCGGCGGTCGAATTTCTTTGGAGGCGAAATTCGAGAGGCCCCTGTACTGTGCGATGTCAGTGCACCTCAAAGAACCCCAGGTTGTCAAAATTTCCGGAGCCATTCACTACGGCGTCTCTCATAGCCTGAGACGCTTTGGGACGTTAAACCCCTCAAGCCAACCAACCAATCTGTTTTTAATGAGGGGCTCTCGTTAATGAAACAACGAGCAAAAAGAATGGAAGTAAACACAACATTTTACATATTACTAGCAAGACGAATGAATAAGCTGTTTAAAAAATAAACATTGCGCTATGGTGTCTTTTTACTTTTTTTTCACGAGAGGGACATTAATAAGTCGAGGGCGAAAGGAAATCCATTGCAGACGGAATGGTGAAGTACTCACAGCTTACAGAATGCATCGCGCTGGTAATATTTCATTATCCATCTTTGCCCATCGCATGCCACACAATCAAGAAACAACATTGTGCCTCATACTGAAGGAACCGCAAGGAAGACAGAAACAGTGGTTATCAATGCGGGGGTATTCGATATCCTGTTTATGAGAAAAGCCGACGTCTGTCCGTCCATGTCACGAAAAAGCAGGTGGCAACCTACCCACCGTGTTCGTGGACAACCTGAACCCCATGGCAGGCAGCCATGAAATTGATTCAAATAAATCTATGGAAATTACCAACTACCTACCGTGGCAGTGCTCATCAGCTCATTGGTCAAGAGAGAAACAGCCTCCAGAAGAAGTATCTGTGGAAACATGGCCCTTGCGGCAGCTCGGAGAGTGCAATCTGGATCTCATATGCACCACTGGCGGCTGTGCTTCAAACAGCCACCTGCAAGGGCAGTGGCCCTTGTAATGTGTGATATGTATTAGACTTCGAATTCTGTTTTACTTCCACAGGCTAGGAGGTAAAGGCGTAGGCTAGTACGGGTAGCTGAGGAAAATCCTTATAAACTACGTCGGAGCTGGTCATCCAAGTCCTGCTTCCAGCTCGAGAAGGCACTAATGGTCTGTTTTATGCATATGAGATGTTACAATTTTTTCGCTCTTTCCTTACTAAATTTTCCAGCACAAAACTTCTCTCCAGTAAGGGAGAAAGAGCACAGGTGGAAATCTTGTTAGCATAATTAAGGCTGCGCAAGTTACTTTACTTTTTAAAGAAAATTCTCAAAATGGTTTGGTTTGGTTTGGTTTATGGGGTTTAACGTCCCAAAGCGACTAAGGCTATGAGAGACGCCGTAGTAGAGGGCTCCGGAAATTTCGACCACCTGGGGTTCTTTAACGTGCACTGACATCGCACAGTGCACGGACCTCTAGAATTTCTCCTCCAAAGAAATTCAACCACCACGGCCGGGATCGAACCCGCGTCTTTCGGGTCAGCAGCCGAGCACCATAACCACTGAGCCACCGCGGCGGGTTTTTATGCGTATGAGATGTTACAATTTTTTCGCTCTTTCCTTACTAAATTTTCCAGCACAAAACTTCTCTGCAGTATCGGAGAAAGAGCACTGGTGGAAATCTTGTTAGCATAACCCTGCTGAAAAAATTTGTATGATGCAATAAACTCATACAGTTTATCATACAAATATCATAGACTTATCATACAAATCATTGAAAATTATCAGACAAATGTCATACATTTCTGTAAAATCATACAATCAACATAGAGATGTCATAGAATATCATACAAATTGTATGATATATATCATTCAAATTATCGGATATTCTTTGATGAAGCCTCTATGAGGTTATTGCATCATATAACTTTTTTTTCAGCATAGAAGGCTGCGCAAGTTTGTTTACTTTTTAAAGAAAATTCTCAAATTAAATTTCTGAAGATACCGCACTATGCCTAAGGTACAGTGCCTCCTTGATCGCGAATAGGTAAATGGTATTTTAGGTGGAGATACGCTTAAATTTGAGCGAAGAGATCGCTTACATTTGAAGCGTACGATGTCTCATGCATGGGTTTTTGGTATCTCATGCTTGAGCGCTATTAATGCTGGGCGATTTTAAAGAAGACGAGCGCAGTTAATTCCAGCGAGACGAGGGCACATTCTTGAACAGAACAATATAATTGAGCAATAAAATCGATAAAATAAATATACAGGAATAAACAAAGCTGCAATGTAGCACCGAAAGGCTGCACACTGTTTCCTGGTTACCCACGACATCAGCCGTAGAAAACGCAAATTGGCATCGACCTTACTTGTTTCAACGCTTTCTCAAGCAGCCTAATTTGCCTGACCAGTGAGAACGATACTAATAACGAGAATGCATCGACAAAATCCGTAGAAAGGGGATTCGATTGCACTGCCGTATTTCGGCACAGATCAATCGTACCTTTTAGGAGAAATGTAAATTACACGTTCAACTTCGCCATGAGATCACACCCTACGCAGCGCGGAAGTTCATGCAGTATCAAGTCACCAAGCAGACAAGGCCGTTCTGTGCAGATATTAAACGAGCGCCAGCTCACCGTTGATGGCGGTAGTGCTTCATGCAACGATATAAAGAGAAGTTCGATTACGCCGTCCGTAAAACAGCCGTACAGAAATCTAGATGAGCAGCGATAGCTTTCCTGTTTCATGTTGCCGCCGACAAGTAAATTACTTGGAAGACGCCGAGAAATGCTGCGTAGCTCTACCTTTCTGAGCCGTATTTGCGTGTGTGTTTTCTTTCCTTGGTGCACGACTTTCCCTGCCGCGCCATTCCTCCATGAGCATATTTGTCAGTTGGCTGCTAGATGCAGGAACAAACGGCTTAACTTATATTAGCGTCTGGCTTTGCCATTATCTTATGCGCGCACCAATATGTTGGCGCTTATAGGTGAGGAAAAAGGCAGGGCATACTACCGTTGCAAAAGTATCGAAAGAACTACTAAGAATGAACTTTAATGCTGCCATTACCTTAAACGAGAAATATAGCAAGAATACTTACAGACTGGTAGTTATTTCACCTGCGACACGGCGAAGCACTTTCACGTGTCGATCGATTTGTTGACTGTCGTACCGAAACACTTTTTTTTCTCCTGACCGACCACTTGAAGGAGAGGAATGGCCGCTGAGGGAAGCCTGGAAGAATAAGTAAACGCTTCTGAGACTATATGACAGCACGATAAACAAAAGCGGCAATAATGAACGATGGTGTACTCTTGTTCACTTGTGTTTCTAAAATACTCGAAGTATTATGAATCACTCCGCCTGGAAGATAAAACAGTGAACAAACGAACGGTCTCAAAGAGGCCTACTTGTAATCCCATGTCAAGAAAAGAGACAAAACTTTCCAGCCGACGATGGAAGCAGCGCAGCATTGTGCTGTCATTTGGGAAGTTTGCCATTATTTTCACCTCATATCGTTGAAGCAGTCGAACCTTCCTGGATCTCCCGCCCTTTGCGCCTCACAATGGGTAAAGTTCTTGCCATATCCATAAACAATTGAAAGAGGATAATTCATATGACTCGTTGGCGCTCGAGAGAACACTTTTTGAGACTAAACAATGGCTGAGCAGAAGGTCAAGCGACCAAACGGCTCGTAGAAAAGCGCGTGATAGCTGCACTAAAGAGATATAAACAAAAAAGCACCATAAAATAAACGAACACTTGTGTTGTTCTCCGACGCCAGAGGCAGAAAACGCATTCCTGGCATATTTGAAAACGTGCTTGCTGCAATAAATCGCGAAGCATTGGCGTCACCCGATAAATAGCTCTATTTTTCCGTTTCCCGAGAGAGATTGCTGCGATACGTTGTCGCATTCAATTACGACCTGTATGCGGTATACTTTAAACATGAATACACCTATATGGGAGTACAAAATGGTGTGAGCAGTCCTCTATCGCGCACCCTTTCATAGTAGGGAGTGCGCTAGAAGGCGGATTACTCCCTTTCTGCTCATTCCTGTTTAGCGTGTACGTAGTCTCTTCCCGTCGTCCGATATTGAACCACAATCAGTTACAGAAAGCGAGAAGCGCGATTGTACTTGGGTAAATTGAGCAAATCAACAAGAAAAATTAAGCTAGGTTAAGCTCCGCTGAACTCACCAGAACGAGAGTTGTCATAGGTAGTGTAACTGTGGTACAGCTAGGATCTTTGTAGTATAGCTAGGCTGCTTGGCTTTTATGCAACTTGGTAATTTGGTAATGATACATGTAGGTTGCTGGGGTGACCCGACCGGTGATGCGCTCGGCGCAACAGCAGGAAGGTGACTAACTGCTTACTTGACAAGCGAGGTTCCTGTCTCACATGGCACACACACGCAATATTTCGACTTTCCTCCGTAGGTCAAGCACATAGCCGAATCCCTCAGTTCGGTTTCGGTGATCGTAAGTGTATCGACTTCTTGCCACAAAATTGATGTTACGCTATTACTGAAGTGCCGCATATAGCGCGCGCCGTCGACAAATTTAGGGTGCCTTTAAGTACAGTAGTTCGTGGTTGTGGTGCGCAGCGTAAGTGGCGTTTCTTCTAGGGGGCGCAGTTTATATGCGTCCGAGAGCATATAAGCATGCACCTAATTAGGCAGAGCATTTTTATGGTGTAGGAAAGGGCAAAATGTTCCTGATTACTACGCTGTCAGCTAGCTCTGCAACACTTCGTTTTTGCGGCCTACCGGCCCAGTTTAAGAAGAAAGAAAAAATATTTTTGTGGGGAACGTGGCCTCCCGCGGCCAAGTCTCGTTGTTTTCAGGTATAGTGTACACGTACGCTAATAATTACACAATATTGTTACGAAGACGACGAAGCTGGCAGTGGCGCGGGACAGAGCGCTCGCGCTAGGCCAGCAGCCATTAAAATCATCTCTTGTACATGGTTCACCACGTCTCATTCTTCGTCTGGCCGCCACGAAACATTTCGTGAGAGGTGCTGGGGTCCATTCATCGCCATCCTGGTCCCGGAGCTTCGGTGTCCTTCTTAAACTTCTTAATCCCATCCGCCCACCTAACTTTCCGCCGCCCCCTGCTACGCTCTCCTTCTCTTGGAATCCACTCCGTCACCCTTAAGGACCAGCGGTTATCTTTCCTTAGCATTACATGCAGTGCCCAAGCCCATTCTACTTCTTTATTTCACCTAGGATGTCATTAACGAACGTTTGCTCCCTCATCCACTCTGCCCTCTTCCGGTCTTTTAATGTTACACCTATCATTTTGATTTCCATAGGTCTCTGCATTGTCCTTAGCTTAGTCTCAACCTTTGAAGGGCGACCACGCTCAACAGCGACAACCAACAAATATTTCCAGCCTCTTAGAGCTAAATAGCTTCTCAAGCTCGACTACTCCAGTAATGTACAGGTGCGTTGGCTGCAGCCGGTAATTCATACACACCTGAGCTATAGCCCACCGTACAAGGTCAAAAGCATACATTTAAGCAAGGCATGCGATTTTTTTTGCGGTTCTGATGGTTAGCTGTATATTGCGACTTTGATAAATTTGCAAATATAATTTTCCGTGTTGCTGAAAGCTGCCCATTGTATTCGCTGACATAACTGTCGTAAGGAATCAGTGCCCTTAAAACATATCTACACATCTTCGTCTTTTAAACGATTCCCACAGGGAACTTGTTTAGGGGCGTAACGCTTGGGTACAAACATTAAGCCTTAATGTGCTGTTACGTGTATAAACGTGGTTGTTGATGCGGATCGCTGGCGTTTCCTTAGGCTGGTGGGCAAACAGTCCTTTAGCGCTTAACTATATTCCTCAGCCCATTGTGTAACTGGTGTACAGTTAACTGTACCACAGGCAGGAGGCGCAGCACGTGCGCCTCCTGCATACTCATTACCCGGAACGGGGAAGAACAAATACCACTGGGGTATCTGTTACAGCCGGCGTCTTCGCGTCGGCGGACGCGGTTGTTGCAACGCGCGTCCATTCTTTCAGTCTTTCTTCTCACATCTTTTCTCCTCAGTCTGCACGTGGCAGTGATTGCGGTTCAGCTCGTGCCAGTGGCCAGGCCCGTGCACTTTCCTTCTCATGCTGTCTTCAGGCGCAACAACAACAACCCATTGCCCGGGAGTACAGAAGCTGAAGGCCGCTTTATTAGGCTACGCATATGAAACATAGGCCCTAGCACTAAGCGAGAGCCAATTTTTCTCAAATGAAGCCAAATATACATCCATGTAAGAAAAACTTGAAAGCGAACGACTTGAATATTACCACCCGTAAGGAGTGTCAGAATTTTATTTGACACAGCTTGTAATAATAGCATTCAATTATTTCTACAGAGAAGGAACCCGAAAAGAAACATTGTTCGTCTGTGCGGTAGATAACGGTCCCCAAAAAACGAGAACAAAAAGCGAACGAACGACCGAAGAATGCAGCAATACCAAAGTTTTCACGAAAAAAAAAATACCACCCCTTGATTCCGAAAATCTCCACCTCGACGCCATGCCACTCCCATGTATTTTAATGTGCATTTCATCGAAACTGAATTCGTTTCAAGTCACTCAGAAGAAGACATTCAAAAATACCTTATGTATTCTGAAATCAAGGCTATATTACCGAATTTTCAGTAAAAAGCTGTAACCTCACAAACTGCTGCTCACCATCACATGCACCAAGTCAGGGGTCGTGAGCGCAGGGATTTCCTGAGCATCCTAAACCCGTCTAGTAGGGGTGCTTGCAAATATGAGCGGTAGCTTTAGAGACTGGCGAGTGCCGAAAGAGCAGCAAATCGCGCACGACAGAGCGTGCTTAGGCGAGATGAAAATTAGGCGAGCTAGCACTCCGGTTTTCGATTCAGTTCAGGTCTGAGGCTCGCTTTTCAAGATCAAGAAGACTCCAGACAAACATCTTCAAAATCAGTCAGTGGGTGGTCTTAATGGTAGCGTGCTATAGCTGAAAGGACCACCTAAACTACGCATTAAGGGTACGATGGAATAGAGTTATTGGGTTAATGCCAATATAGGTGAATTTGGCCCTTCTTTACATTCATAGATTGGCGGCAGTCCTCATACTACTCCAGGTACAGTGGCACAGCGGTTAAACGTTGCGCCAGGGAATTACGATGAGAGGTACTGCCACCGGTGAGTGTTGAGAGAGCCATGTTGCTTTCCCGAGTTACCTCTCCAGATCAATCAATAATTGAATTGTCACCTGCCACGATGGGCTGTTTTCTCACAGTATTGTGACGAAGACGACGAAGCTGGCAGTGGCGCGGGACGGTGCGCTCGCGCTAGGCCAGCGGCCATTAAAATCTTCTCTTATCCATCGTTCACCACGCCTCATTCTTCGGCTGGCCGCCACGTTACATTTGGCGTGAGGTGCTGGGGTTCCTTCATCGCTATCCTGGGCGTCGGTTCTGGCAGCCTTGACGCCATAGGAAGCATAAGAGGGTTCTCACGCAGCTTCCACCCTCTCCGTTCGATGATGTTCTACGTCACACCTGCGGTAACTCAGGACGTTCTACGTCCGCCGCTTATGAACGTGGGCGGCGCTGATGAACACTCTCAAGGTTAGGTTACTTGTAAACATAAATACCCCCGAAAGCAGAAGGTTTGACAGCCGTCGCCGTAGCTCAGAGGTACAGCACCGGACGCGTAATTCGGAGGTCGTGGGTTCGGATCCCACCGGCGGCACGTGGTTGTTTTTTCTTCCGCTTTTCTAATCAATTAGCTTTAAGCGATAACATATTCGTAATATTCTAAAATTCATCAACACCACAAAATAAATAAATAAAAAAAATTCCCCTGTGCCCCTTGGTTTCTGTGGCTGTTGGCTTCTGTCATATTTATAACGAGCCCCTCATTTCCCTTCCCTTGTTTGCTTAATTGCTTAGCGAGGGCCTCGGTTCTGGCAGCCTTGATGCCATAGGAAGCATAAGAGGGTTCTCACGCAGCTTCCACCCTCTCCGTTCGATGACGTTCTACGTCACACCTGCGGTAACTCAGGACGTTCTACGTCCGCCGCTTATGAACGTGGGCGGCGCTGATGAACACTCTCAAGGTTAGGTTACTTGTAAACATTAATACCCCCGAAAGCAGAAGGTTTGACAGCCGTCGCCGTAGATCAGAGGTAGAGCACCGGACGCGTAATTCGGAGGTCGTGGGTTCGGATCCCACCGGCGGCACGTGGTTGTTTTTTCTTCTGCTTTTCTAATCAATTAGCTTTAAGCGATAACATATTCAGTAATATTCTAAAATTCATCAACAAAACAAAATAAATAAATAAAATAAAAAACAATTCCCCTGTGCCCCTTGGTTTCTGTGGCTGTTGGCTTCTGTCATATTTATAACGAGCCCCCATGGCTAGTCTGTATGTCGGCAGTCGGTCACACAGACACTCGGTTTGTCACACCTCTGGCCCCACGTTGGGCGCCAAGAATATGGGGGTTATTCTTGTGATAACGCTCAAAGGGCTAGAAGCAGTTGTCGCTCTCTAGCACCAGCGTGCCAGCCCTAGCAGTCAGAGCTGTGACCCCCAACCCGCGGTGCGGTGAGTCGCAACCACGGCGGGTCCGGGCCAGAGGGGACAAACACGAGTATGCTACTCGGAGGAGCGTTTATTGCTCCCGAGCAATACAGTGCAGCAGCAACAATACAACCGCCGTAACGAGGGAGAGTGTTCCGCTCGCGTACGGGGGTGAAAAGCACAAAGGAAAGAACGCACGCAAAATGTGGGGGAAGAAGGTTCCGCTCACCTCGCGTGGCTCCTCGCTCACGGCCCGCGGCGGTCAAGTCACACATGGTGGCCGGGCGATAAGGGCAGCGGTCTCCGTGGCAGATCTCTGATCCGTGCGTGTGCACGGCTCCCGCCAGAAGACAAGCGAGCCTCGGAAGAAACGCGTCTCCTCCCTGGCTGTGGAGAGGAGGTCTCTCCGTTGTAAGAGGGGAAAGAGGGAAAGTCTCCGCGGCGGCGTCGCGGCGGGGAGCGAAAGGAAGCGGAGGTGGCGAGAGTGCCCTCCCTCGCAAAACCTCCCGAACGGCGCGCGCATAGCATCGCTTGATAATTACGCGGGGCCGTTACAATGAGGCAGGGGATTCAGGTGTATCCGCAAATCCCCCCTCCTTAAAATTGCCCTACGGCCGAGAAGTGACCGCGTTCACACAAATGGGTGTACCGAGTGGGGCCGGCGAAACGCCGTTTAACTTTAAAACCAATAAAGAAAAGATTCAGCTCCCAGCCAGCAGTGCCGTCGTCGAAGGCCTTGGACGCCAGGGCAGGAAGGCAGTGTAGACGACCGTCATGGACGACCGTGGAGCCCAGGGTTGAAGGGGGTCGATGACCGCAGGTCCCGTGAGTCGGCCAGGGCAGCTTTGCCGGGACGCGCGGGCGGCAGGCAGGCTCAGGGCAATTACGCACCGTGTCGTCCGGTTGCACAGCTTACGGCAGGCCTCCACTCAGCTGGTTGAACCGCTCGCTTTCGGCTCGCCCTTTTTTCCTCTCGGTGGGGGTGGCAATGGCACGCCGACCCATTTTCCCTCTGCCGCGGAGGACTTGCGAGGCGGGCCCAGCGGGGCACCAAGCTTCTCTCGTGGGCGAAGCCGCTGCCGCGGGGACACGGGGAACTCGAAGGCGGCTTCTCTGCTGCAGTTTTCGCCATGGTAGACATAGGGCCTCTTTTCTCCGAATTGTCGCTCGCTCGTCCCGCGGCCGACCGGAAGCTGTTTTTCGGCATGGTTGCTCGATGGTGACAGCCGGCTCTTGGTTTTGGAATGCGGCCGCCCTCCAAACGGCCTGGCTCTCGGTGTTCGAAGCAACGGTCGTTGCGGCGTCCGCTGGCTCTCCTCCGGGCACGCTGTGATGGCTGGCCTGCGGCTGCAAAGCTGTCTTTCCCCCTTTTTTTTCTAGCTACTTTAACGATTTACACACACACCTTTTTTTTTTAGCTAGTCTATCCCCGCTCGGTCATTTCCGAAGATAAAGCGTGTGCTTGCTTCGGAAGGCACGGTGCGAAATATGGAAGGGGTGTTCCCTCCATATTAAGCAGGAGAAATTACTCCCTGTGCGTTGGTCAGAGTTGGTTCTGCCGTGGGCGCAAGTTGTAACGAGGCGCCGGGCTCTGTTGTCGAGCCTTGCGTCTCGGTGCGGCTGCCTGCTGGCGGGGGAGGGTGTTCTCCACAGGCCACTCGTTCCCTCTGTCAAAGTAGGGTTTGAGATCACAGACATGCACTGGCCCGCCGGTCGGTCTTAGCGTCAAGTCCGCCAGCCTGTAGACGAGAGAGGAAAGTTTCTCCCGAACTATATATGGTCCCGTCCATTTCGGCGCCAGAGAAGCAGAAAACCGCTTACTGGCATCGCTCAGAACGTGACTGCGCCTCAACACCAGGTCACCCGGTTTGTAGTGAACTTCCCGGTGAGAGCGGTCATACTGCGCTTTCTGCTGGGCCCGAGCAGTGCTCAGATTCCGGCGTGCTTTGTCCAAAGCCTCCGTCATCCTCGCGCGCAGCCCGGTCGCATAGTCGGCGCGTGCCGACCAAGCAATCGGGTTGTCGCTGCGAACCTGTAGAGTAAGTTCTAACGGGTTTGGCAGCTCCCTGCCAAGGTTGAGAGCGGCAGGTGTGTACACAGTCGAGCGGTTCACGGTCGGCCTGAGAGCAAACCCAATCTCGGGGAGACAGGTGTCCCAGTCGATGTGCGTCTCCACAAATGCAACGAGCATGTGCTTGATGTTGCGGTTCACGCGTTCCGTGGGATTCGCCTGGGCGTGGTACGTGGTTGTTCTCCTGTGCTTAACGCCAAGGGCCACACAGGAGTCCACGAAAAGTTTGGCAGTGAAGTACGATGCATTGTCCGTTATCAACTGCCCGGGGTAGCCGAATCATGTGAACACCTCGATCAGCTTCTCCATGATTATGCGTGCCGTCACCTTTCGAAGTGGGAACAGTTCCACCCATTTGCTGAAATGGTCTGTGACAACGAGCAGATATTGGTTTCCACTCGGAGTCCTGGGGTAAGGTCCCATGACGTCACAAGCCGCAATTTGCCAAGGAACCTGGCTATTGATCGGCTACATGAGCCCAGGTGGGCCTCCACCACGTGGCTTGACCCTTTGGCACACGTCGCACGAGCGGGTGTAGCGTATCGCATCCCGCTTCATGCCAGGCCAGGTAGCGAGGCGGCACAACTTGAAGTAAGTCTTAGGGCCACTCGCATGCCCAGCGATGCACGTGTCATGAAAGTAGCGTAAAAGTGCTCCTCTCAACGTGCGTGGAATCACCACCTTGAAGGACTCGTGTGTATCCTTCTCGGAGGGGATATATCTCAGCAGGATGCCATCGGAGTCGAGCAGATAGGAATCCATCGCGCTCACAGCATTACCAGCTGTGTTCGAGCGCCCCGCACGGACAACAATACCAGTTGCCTCCATGTGCGCCGCGGCCGCGCCGCCCGGCTCCCTGAGCCCGTCGAACACTTTTCGACAAAATGGATCCTCCCGCTGTGCCTCCAACAGCTCCTTTCTGCTGAAAACGCTCACCACTGAACTGATGCCTTCAAAGTGGTTTACGCTTTCGCCCTGGGAAGGCGGGGTGTCCCTTCCCTCGGGGCGTTGTGTGAGCTGCGCGGCAGTCGCGCTGCTCTGGCTGTCGGGCGCGGCGGAGTGGGCAGTGTTGTTACTTCCCATGCCGTCAACGGGCGCGCGCGAGAGTGCGTCCGCCACCACGTTGTTCTTGCCCCTCCTGTAGCGCACGGTAAAGTCGTAACGCTGGAGGAGTAGCGCCCATCGCGCTAGGCGTCCGGACGGCTCGCCTAGGCGTCTCAGCCAAGTGAGTGCCGTGACCAGGATGTTGCTGCTGAGAAGTCGTATTGGACAACCACAGCAGGGACTGGATGTGAATCCCGCTCGCCGCCATGGCTAGTCTGTATGTCGGCAGTCGGTCACACAGACCCTCGGTTTGTCACACCTCTGGCCCCACGTTGGGCGCCAAGAATATGGGGGTTATTCTTGTGATAACGCTCAAAGGGCTAGAAGCAGTTGTCGCTCTCTAGCACCAGCGTGGCAGCCCTAGCAGTCAGAGCTGTGACCCCCAACCCGCGGTGCGGTGAGTCGCAACCACGGCGGGTTCGGGCCAGAGGGGACAAACACGAGTATGCTACTCGGAGGAGCGTTTATTGCTCCCGAGCAATACAGTGCAGCAGCAACAATACAACCGCCGTAACGAGGGAGAGTGTTCCGCTCGCGTACGGGGGTGAAAAGCACAAAGGAAAGAACGCACGCAAAATGTGGGCGAAGAAGGTTCCGCTCACCTCGCGTGGCTCCTCGCTCACGGCCCGCGGCGGTCAAGTCACACACGGTGGCCGGGCGATAAGGGCAGCGGTCTCCGTGGCAGATCTCTGATCCGTGCGTGTGCACGGCTCCCGCCAGAAGACAAGCGAGCCTCGGAAGAAACGCGTCTCCTCCCTGGCTGTGGAGAGGAGGTCTCTCCGTTGTAAGAGGGGAAAGAGGGAAAGTCACCGCGGCGGCGTCGCGGCGGGGAGCGAAAGGAAGCGGGGGTGGCGAGAGTGCCCTCCCTTGCAAAACCTCCCGAACGGCGCGCGCATAGCATCGCGTGATAATTACGCGCGGCCGTTACAATGAGGCAGGGGATTCATGTGTATCCCCACAATATATAAGATGCGAAATTGCGTGTGTGAATATGGACTATTGTCGAGTATCTACGAAATCCTGCCTGATCATTTGGTTGATCCTGGCTTGACGTTGTACTGGCTCTATTAGCGACTTACCTTAGTGAACGCCTTATAGGTAATGCACAGTAAGCTGAATGGTCTAATTTTTCAACTCCTTGACGTCTCCTTTCTTGTAGATTAAGATAATATTAGCGTTAGATTAAGCTTCTGGTAGCCTCTAGGGCATAAGGCATCGCTTGAACAGAGTGGCTAGTTTTTCTAGCACAATGTACCCTCAGTAATTAAAGAGGTGTGCTGTTATCTGATCCCCAAGAACTGGTTTCCCCCTTTCCATTGCTCGTAAGCATTTCTTTACCTTCTCTTTTATTACTGGCCGGTTGTTCCATTGCTGGGAGTTTCATTAAAGGGTCGGCTAAATTTGTGTAGGACTCTTCGAATATTTTAACTAGTTTATCAGTATTGCAAAAAACACTTCCCTCTGTCTCTTAAGGCATGCATTTAATTTGAGATATAAGTTTCCTGTTCAACAATTTTAAGCTACCTCAGTTCCTTACAGTGTGCTCGAACCTCTCCACAATACACTTTCTTATGTGTGATTGATGATAATGGCAACTGTGCGGTTCTATTTTGTCGGCGGGGTTTTTTAATCAGATCGCTCGTCTCCTGAGAGAGATTGCCGGTATTCTGTCCAACCATTCTACCGCCTACATCTACTGCGCAGTCCGTAATGATAGCTGTGAGATTAGCGTTCATTGCTTTAACATTACGGTCCTAGTCCGCATTTGAAGCTGAATACCTGTTTCGCAGCGAGATCCGGAATTTCTCTGCTTCCCCTCTTACCGCTAACTCGTTAATGGGCTTCCGCTTCGTTAGTTTTTTCCGTTCCCTCTTTAGGTCTAGGCTAAATCGAGTCCTTGCCATCCTGTGGTGGCTACAACGCACATTTCACAGGACCCCTGCACAAACATAAACTGGCAATCGCAGCAGCGGCAGCAAGTGATGCTGTAATGTGAATAAACAAGACTTTAAAGCCACAGCGTTAAGACCCTCATGCCTAAGAAAATTCGGCGTCGTCTTCAGCTTCTTCGGGCGTTAGCGAAAAATCCGTGAAAAATGCCGCCTGTGAATTGTTCACGGTACGTGACCTTGTGACGTGATCACAACGTGCCCACCGAATTGTAAGGAAACTGCCCACTGTGGCATGTAGCCGTTAAATTCAGGAATGGTCTATGTAGGTTTCTCGGGAAGAGGGCTTCTAGTGACCTACGAATGTGAATTACAGAAGGATAAATTTCGCATTATGGGCGTTATTGCATTAAAGCTATCGAGCCAAACAAGTAAGGCGGAGCTTAATTGCCCCCTCCTGATTTTTGTGATTGCTTTTGAGAATATTAAAAATCTCTATGTGAGGTTTTACAGCAATAAAAAAAACCAGCCTTGAGCATTTGTACTTTGTTATTGTTCCCAAAATACGTGACTTAAAGCCGCAGTTGGCACACCTCTTTCTCGAATTCGTTATTCTAGCTTAACCACTTCGCACAGTGCCAGAAGTTATAACTCAATAACTATATCGGGCTACTGATGCATTACTCAATTTAAGACATAACGCCTTCTTACAAAATACAAGATGCAGAGTTGTTTCATTTTCCTTCTTTTCATCTCCCGCGAATAGCATGGCATCCTGTTAGGACGTTCGCCGTCACTAGGAGTGTGCTCAACACACGGAGGAAGTTAAATGACCTAGTGATCATACTTGGCAAAGGAAGGAAAGGTGGCAATGGAAAAGCATTAATATTATAGGCAGCCACCTGAAGTCACGCACCAGTGGGTTAAACAAACATCAAAGCGCACTGACAGAAGTTATAAAAATGTATTGTATTGTCTGTACTTTTAGTTGTACACAGGGAGATTTGTTGACGTGATTATTGTGGTCAAACTGTCTAAAAAAGCACGTTGTAATCTTGTATTTGTACATAGCGACACTGATACGTACAGCTGATTGCATTAAGTACATTTTTGTTGCTGGTACAACACATGTAAAAAGAAAGCGATATCCCACTTTTCTCCGCGGCGACAAAAAAAAAATTGCTGATGACAAAGCACTCAGTCATAATCAAGAAATTAAAAGTTAGTTATGAGGAAAGTATACACCCTCTGGCAGCGTCACTTTTGCTGGATGCCTCAACCGCTGCATGAAGGAAGGAATGAATGATAGAACGAAAGAGTGGAGAGAAAGGCCCGCCGTAGTGGAGGGCCTCAGAATAATTTCGATCACATGGGAATCGTCAACGTGCATTATCGCCTCGCACAAAGAGGAGCGTTCCATTCTTTCTTCATTGAAACGCAGCTGCTGCGGCCGGGATTCAGTATCACGTCCTTGGGCTCACCGGGAACAAGCGGAACCAGTTCAGAACCCCTGAGGCTGCACTGGTGCTATTTGGCAGCGACCATCTTTGTAGGTGGTTAGTTTTGTTCGATGTGCGCGGTTCTTATCAATACAAAGTGTTTCCCATACTGAATTGAATAGTGGACTTACCAATATGATCGAGCTAAAGCACAATTAACTGATCAGCATTGCTGACTAACGATAATTTATACGTTACTTTAAACCTAGCAACGTTTGCTGATGACTGTCTGCATTGAACTCGTAGCGAAAATAAGGCTATGACCTTTCGTTTTTCTGACACAGAGGTAATTCTCCAAAGGCCTATGGCACCAAATATTTGTTTCCGCCAAGCTTTAGTTCGCGCAGAACCTAAACTGAGCTCATTAGGCGCGACGGAACTTCCGTAAAAACACAACACTAACTCGTGACGTCACGTTTTGCAGGGTCTACAACGCTCCTATGGAGCTGCCTGCCTTCCAGCAAGAAAAATATAACCATCGCCAGAGATATCATTGCAATTTGAGGCAACGATTTTATATAGGATAATTAAAATTGGTTTTTAAAGATTTCTTAAAGGTACGAAATGCGATGTATGACAAATCCACCTGTGCATTTAAGTCATGCCGTCAGGGGGATAAAAAGGGAGACTATAATGGCCACCGTCAAGCACCGAAATAACCAAAATAAACGAAAATTTTAATGACTGCAGCAAGCGGGCATCTTTACATTGGAAACTATGAGGCATTCGTATTCCTACACAAATAAATTTCGTAGAATTCTCTTTACACGCCTGTGTTCCAAGGTATTCGCCTACAAATTTCCAGCTCGATTAGCGTGATTGGGCATGCCACGCGATGATGTTCGGCGGCAAACTACTCTCGGCTTGACGAAGCCTTGTCACTTTTTGTTATCAAATTGGAAGAAATTTCCAACGAAACAGCTAGGTTCCAGTAGGGAGGAGTTTCGCGTAGACTGCGAGTGCGAAATTACGTCAAATGAGTGGAAACTTTCGGGGCGAATATTAAATACGCACTAACTAGAAGTATTCCGACCAAATGAAGCACTCGTTAATAATACGCATTCGAAGCATTTCCGAGGTCATACTGTAGGTACGTTACATCACCGTGATAATTTATTTCGGCAGATTTACACTGTGGTCATTGTCAAAGCAGATGTTAGAAGAAACGCAGGAAGATAAGGCTAGAAAGTCACAGTGGATTTCATAAATACGACTAACTAAACAGGAAAACAATCGATGAGGTTTATAAATGCAAGCAGAGCTGAGGAATGCAATGAGGTAAACATAATAATATGAACTTCGAGTGATTAAATTGCTAATTTGCGGTAAGAATTTTCGCCTCTATACCAGTTGACGTTAAAAAGTGTTAAGTACGAAACAAGAATTCGGCCGTTTTCTTGGGCAATCCAACCTGTCCTCTCTACCAGAAGCGGCACCTATCCTGAGGGTTCATGAAGTCGCCAGCTCGGCAGGAGAATGCCTGGGCAAACTCGGGCATGTGCATCAGCGGAACTATGCAGCGTGAGCGTCCGTGCCAGTATCGTCCTTCGAATCCTCTGCGGTTTCCTTTGTCAGCGGAGCACCACTTCAGACAGTGTGCCACGAAGAAGGCCTGCTCTGCGCTGAGTCTGACGTCTGGCAGCACCGTCTCACGCTCGATGTCCGGAAGCCTCCGGTACGCGTCGTACGCCAGGCGGATCCCGGTAAAATCAGCGAAGCCTTCTGAGTCCGTAGTTTCAGATAACGCCCTGGCCCGTGACTCCGCTTCCACCTGAAACAGAGAATGATATCGTGTAAGAGATATCGGCGAGCACAGCCGAGCGCTCGGCTCTTTCGTACGCTTTCTTTCAATGAAAGGGACACTAGAAGCTTGTTTGACCACAGCCTCATTAAAGCATGCCATTGAAGAGATGCTGAACGAGAAGAAGTGAACCGATATGCACACGGCTTACGCTTATTGCACAGGTGGGGTCGGGGAGCTTTTGATCGCCATTTTCCCAGCAATGTAAGCTGCACGAGTAAGGCTCCTCCCAATGTTGTGGAACTAGCCCCAGCCTGCGCCAGAGGCCGCTACCCTTACTTTAGACACCTCATGTGATGCCACTCCTGTCTATCTGCCATCCCAGCTTACTCTGGGAACTTCCTGACCTTGACGGCCTCTCTGTTATCTAACCGAACATCAGTTAGGTATTCATCGCATTACATTTACTGCCCACGTCCATTTGCTCTTGTTTTTAAACTAAGGCATTTGTAACGAAATACTTTCCTAACTCAACCTCTTCTATGCGCCTCCCATAATCCTACCTGCTTCAATTTTCATCCCCGACCTCAAGTATCTTCCGTCAGTTTAATTTCAAGCGTTTTCGTGAACCTCATAGTTTATCTTTGTCGTTCGGTCGCTGTATACTGCGGTCCAGGCTTGGACTTTGCAGAGAGTAGCGGAAAATGTGGTACGGCATGGACGGGCTGAGGCAGAGTAGGATGGATCGCACAGAGTATTCTCGCCGCGAGGCCAAGCCGCACGCAAGGCTCCGTGGCTACACGGCCGAAACAAGCAGTATTTAGAACCTCATTCGAATATTACACAGCGATATACGAAGGAAAGTATTTACTTGAGGGATGGTGATACCATGATATATTAGTGGTAGGGCTTCCGGAAGACCTTCACCCCGCACTGCTTACCATTTGGCTCTTTTCTTTCGTGTAATAATAGTAAGAGATATATCCCGTCTATAAAGCGATCTCCCTGCAGGCTAGTTGGTTATTTCGAGGAACGTTAAGAATACACAAATATTTTGACTTGATTTGTTTGGGTTTAACGCTCCAAGGAGACACAGGCTATAAGGAACGCCGTAGGGAAGGGCTCCAGAAATTTCGACTACCTGGGATTCTTTCACGTGCACTGACATCTCACAGTACACGGTTCTCTAGAATTTCGCCTCCATCGAAATTAAGCCGCCGCGGCCGGGATCGAACCCGCGTCTTTCGGGCCAGCCGCCGAGCCCCGTAACCACTGAGCCACCGCGGCGGGTGAATGCACAGTTACTACGAGGACAATAACGTACTATCAGCAAGAAATGAAACGCGAACAAGACAACTGAGCCAAATACAGCAAAATAAAAAGCTCTTAGCCACGGGAAGCTCGATACAAGCTCAGGTTATTTGAATGTCGAAAGCGCACACAGTCTTTTTGAGAAATGTTAATCAATCTCGCTTGTAGTTCCTCTTTAGGAGCTAATATGATGGTGTTTTTGTGTTGCCACCTCAGTTTTCTTGTTCGCATTTCATTCGTTGCTGATAGTGCAAAACGAACGCAATGCCTCGAGCGCAGATTTCTCTAACAGCTATCTCAACTAAATGAAAAAAAAAGACGGACTGTGTATGATTCTCTTTGCACATAAGGCCTTCAAATATCATAAGCAGTTAACTGAATTGAACTGAACTGAGGCCCTTAAAAATTCAGAGCTTTCGGAATCATTCAGGAAAAAATATGAAGCTTTGAATACAAGGCAGAACATATAGCTAATAATCAAGCATGCTGTTAATACTGTTCCTCGGAGAAAGCGATTTCCGCTGAACCTGGCGAAAGCTATGATGCAACCACACTGCTCACGATGAAGGTAGCCGCCATCAGTATATAAAAGGCTCGCTAAAAGCAAAGAGGCTAAGAAACTACTCGAAATTCGAAAGTCGCCTAGAAAAGTACTAGCATACAATTGCACGCGGAAGAAAAAAAACTGATGTTCCATTTTGCCGAGCACGTTTTAATAGTAACAAACTATAATCGCTCCGGGCATTATTGTTGTTCAGCTGAGGTTTTAAATGTTTCAAATAAGTGTTACTTTCGACGCAAAGGAAGCGTCTCTAAGCATGGTTATTATTCTGAGCGGTGTTCAATAATTACGCCTGACGACAAGCTCGGCGAAAAATATTAAGACACTTTATCTGTCAAAAATAGAACACAATGCGCCATAATATTTTCGCTCTTTACAGAGAGGTTTTCGAACATCGCTATAGCTACGGTATTAAAAGGGGTTCGAGGGGCACTTGCTGAAAGCAAGTTTGTAATTCGTCTTGAGAAAAAATTTGTCAACATCAATGAAAATATGCATTACTCAATCCTTGGTTGTATCTTTAAAGCACAGAAAAATTCGCAAAAACTGGTTCATTTATGAGTCTGTGACCTTCCTTCATTCTTCCTGCTACAAGTCTATACCGACAAGTCTATACTAGGTGAAATGCAGTCGCAGCAGTGTGCATGTTAGGATTACAAGTTAATCTCATGCAGAAGCGAAATAAAGGAAGCTTGTTTAGAGAAAGCAATCAACTTATAAGCACGCTCTGCTTTCCTGCATAACTGTTAAATATTGTTCGTGCCTGTGTTATTTGATGGTTTCGGCTGTTTATCTGGTGTGATTACGTTTCCTGTATAAATGTGGTTTTCCCGTAGTAAACTTTAGTTGAAGTCCCGCGTCTTGTCCTGTGCTTTCCTTTCTTGTCCTGCGTCGTTTTAGCGCGGTTGCAATATGCACTCCATTGTTAAATATTCACAGGCAGTTGTGCATAGGAGCTGAGTCGACGGGAGACTCGCATGATTCGTTGAGATCAACCGCTCAGATGCAAGCTGCTAAATACGGCCTCGAGAAAGATGCCAACTGAGCGCTAAATGTACAGGGTGCGTGCAAACGTTACCAGCCCGCATTAGATTTCTCAGAGCTGCGAATAGGCACTAAGACGTAGAGCCGAGTGAAAAGCACTGCTCTGTAATATTTTCAACTTGTTAGAAAAATGGCTACCTTGAGAGCAGATATGACGCGAAAAACTAATTTAAGTAGCGCTTTCCTTTTGGATTCTGTTCCATTGTTTAAGACTAGACACTATTATGGTCACACTTTCCTGCACTATGTCGTATAGTATATACCGCATCAATGTAAGTATAATGTTTTCTCTTCCTTCTCCGTGCCGGTTGAATATTGATATAATAACTCAATAAAAGGTTTTATTCTGCTGTTTGGTATGAAAGATATCGTTATTGTCAGCCCGGAGGCTGACAATAATGATATCCTTCATTAGGCGAAATACAATGGCATATTTAAGAATGTTTACTCTTGTTAGTTCGTTCTTCAGTTTAGCGCCGTCGTCGGCGCCCGAAGCGCCACCTTCCGCCAAATAAGTCTCGGTTTGCAGGTGGCAAGGTTGAGAAAGGTCGCCCCTTCCACTTTTCGGAGAGCTCAGAGAAAGTGGGAGAGGACTGGTATGCGAGAGGTGGTAGAAGGGAGGAAGCGAAATTTCATATCTACTTTTAGGTAAAAGGAGGGACAGAGAGGCGGGAAAGAGGGTAGGAGGTTGCGTGTGGCCTTGAGCCTTGGGCGTCCGCCTCGCGTACGGAAGGTGGTTGGTTTGCAACGCACAGCCCGACAAGGATGGGTACGAGCATCATCTGGCCCGGCGCCTGGTTCCACTCTGATGTCACACCACAGCAAACACTCAAAAATTCGCTCTACGCAATCGCAACCTTCCTCTGAGTTTTGGCTACTTGCGAAATTCCCCTGGCAATATATGTGCTTATCATATTTCATGAGAAAAAATAGGAGCCCTAGCGATGGAGGGAAGGCGTTGAAAGTTTTCGCTGGAGCTTCGCTGGAATGGACCAGCTACAATGAGAGGACAATGTCTTACCGGTCAGTCCTCGACATAGAAAACCTTTTAGAAAAAAGTCCGAATATTGTCTTTTCCCAGATTTCTGCAGATATCGAAGCTTATTTTCTACCACTTTTCATCTTCGCTTTGCGTACTGGGGTCACGGCAGCATAATAATATCATCGCCTTTAAATGCCCCCTTGGGGTATCAACGTGCGGTACATGATTCTCTTGGCTCCATTATTTCATTACCACGATAGAATGAGAGTTGGGAGAGAAGCTAATACACTGTGCCATAATATGGACGCTCTGCTGCCATCTGTCTGCGACGTGGCCTATTTCACTCTGATTTCTTATGTGAATGGAGCCTTGGCTTCGTAAGATGAAAGTCACATCGTAAGGTGGGCACTTTCACGAGTCTTGTGCAAAGAGCACAATTAAACTACCGGTGGGGTGCATGGGAGAGGAGACCATATTTGCGAAGTGTTCCGAGCGTGCGCGGGCGAAAAAAAAATTCTCAGCTGCTAGTAGCTCCAATCCGAAGGGGCTGCGCCTTACAGACCTCACTCTATCATGTGAGGAGATCTAAGAGCCGAAGAAACTGCACAGGGAAGCCAAGGTGACCAGCAGGATGTTTTAGTTCATCAGCCGTCATTTTTAAATATTAGTTTTTTTTTGCTTTGGTAAAGAAGACAATTGCGATTGTAGCAAGAGGACGTGGGGAACAAGACGATGAATCACATGCACGCTGGTCTGATCGTGGTTCTATTGCTAGCCATCCTACAGCCGCTGCATCCTGTCCGTTATAGTACCTCCACTAAACAATACCGATGGGCAATGGTGCGCTCATGTATAAGAATTTACGTCTGATTTACATCGAATTAATTGCAGCAGTGCACAAATGGCATCACTACTGCTGGCCCCTGTCTCCATGGCCACTGAGCACTGCAGTGGTTTCGAGGCGAGCTCATCGCAAATTAATGGAACCTGTCACTAAAGTCACAGGGATCATGCTAGGCCACTTTTTTGCTCTATACTACAGAGTTTCCTTCCCAAGACGGGATGCAAGCCTACAAAGCTCCTCGTTAAGCATGCCATTGCATCGTTTCGATCCGTCATTAGGAACTTGTGAGACACATTTATGAAGGCAACTGGAAGAAAGGGCGCGTTCGTGCCGCGACAGGCATGACATTAATTCGAACTGGCTACGAAGCAGGGACACCGTCCAATACAGAATGATGAAATGTTATGAAAACCAAATAATCATAAAGAAATACGTCCGCAGTTAATCCAGGTGCGGCGCGTTTGAAAAAAAAAACCGCTAATTCTGTTGATCTTCCTCCGCCTAATGGTGGGGTGGGATTCTTCAAGAAGATCTTGCACGCGTCGAAGAATGGTGTAGTACCTGGCTCATGTCCCTAAATAGCAGTAAAACGTCACTTACTTCTTTCCATCGCCGGCGCAACCACCGTGAAAATACTTATACAATTCTCAAGAATCCTATTTCGTCCGTTGACTCATACAAGTATCTTGGTATCCATTTAAGTAAATATTTAACCTGGTCGCATCATATTCACCACGTCACCAATTCAGCTCATCAAGTTCAAGGGTATTTGCGCCGTAACCTATCCTTAGCTCCCCCTCCCATTAAGCTTCTTGCTTACATAACTTTCATACGTCCTAAACTTGATCACGCATGTGCTGCATATGATCCCCACTATACTAACCTAATCACCACGCTCGAAGCAGTCGAAAACCGCGCCGCCAGATTCATTTGCTCAGACTACTCTCATTATACTAGCGTTAGAGCACTAAAATCTCAGCTTAATCTCCCAACACTGGCCTGTCGGCGTAAAATCACCCGTCTTTCGCTGTATCATAAATTTTATCACTCTTCCGATCTTGAAACTGCCCCGATAACACGCGCTCATCGCTTTTCTCGTAATAGTCACCCTAACGCCGTCTACCCTGAACGGGCCCGCACCGAAACATATAAAAAGTCATTTTTTCTTCGAACAGCCAACGACTGGAATGACCTTCCATCCGAAGTGGCGACCATCATCAATCCTGTTCCATTTAAAACCGCCATTGAAGACCATCTGTGTTAACTCTTTCGTTTGCCCACCCCTCATGTAATGTCCCCTGTGGACCCTTGAGGAAACAATAAATAAATAAATAAAATGTGACTCCGTCACTTCTTATGCCGAAGAATCCTTTGCGAGTCTAGTTGTGAGCAGAATGAACGAAGCCTGTTTACTTATACGGCGTAGAACATTTTACGAAATCTCTTACCTTTGCATAAGAAGCGCGCATGCAAAGGACCTTCGCTGCGTATAGCTTCATGGTAGGCGTGCTTCCGAGGTCGACCTTTCGGAACTGGGAGTCATATAAGATGGCATCCACGTCGTATGCATGCATGAATTCGTGGCCGATAATCTGCAAGCAGCGTTTGCAGAATGTGTTGCCGCAGCTAGTGCAAGAATACGCTACACGCAGCAATTCTGGACAAAAGCATTTTTCAACGAGGAACCGCTTCTGAACACAATTTTTTCACATAATGTAAGATTTCGCTATAACAACCAATATTTGCGCAGGTCACACAACGGCAGTCTCGAATGTTCCTTATCTATTAACGAATTTGCTATTCTCAAAAGCGTTCCCCATTGGCAGTCTGAAGTTTTCGATGCGATCGTTGGAAACACTTTAAAATAAAGATTTCGCTACATATCACAAGCATGGACAATTACCTTCAATATTAACCTCAATATAGTATCCTAGAATTTCCCAATTTTCAATTTTTTTCTCTGAGAAAGTTGCACTTACACGAAATTTATCCAAGTTTCAGTAAAAACCGATACTAATCGCGTTTGTGTTTAGCGCCGGAAACATAGAGCTGTGTCCGTCAGTCTTGAATGCGCAATTACCAGCCGTAGCCGATGGAGTATACCACCACTCCTTTCCACAATTTTGAGCACTGCAGCAACACCAGTTAACATAAACATAGAAAATGTGCATAAAAGTAATAAGAAAGGCATTCATCAAGCAAAATTTAAGGTATAGACCGCTGCCGCATTACACAAAACGGGAATATATATAATGTAAATGTTTTGTTACCAACGTTATTATTTAAATATATCTGAAACGCAGTTGAACGATTTGTTGTGCAACATATACGTAGTTTAGTTTTAACGTAAAATTACCGTTATCTCAGAAGGCGAAGTTGTTTCAGCAATCACATGAAATGACGTTGTTATAAAGGTTGGTGCCACCGGGGATTTACTGGCTAGGCGGCTGCGATATCAGTGATAGCTGGCAGGTCACGCTTCATGAAGTGTTCCGCAGTTTTCTGTTGAAGGATCTGAAGTTTATTTTTTTTAACTAGCACAATCGCACATGCTGCTAATATTATAGGACTGAGCTTTCTATGTGTGTAACTGTTGCGAAACATGTTCTATGGAATGATGAATGTTCTGATTAGACAAAAGGCTCTCAGCTGCGTTCATGGCACAGTGAGCAGCTTCGTAAATATTAAGGTCTCGTTGGTGAAATTGCTAGAGTATCATAATTTTGTTCTGGGTGCAGGAATGCTCTAGCAGATCAACACGTAAAATTGCAATTACGCCCAAAAAAACCACGGGAACATTTCTAATTTTAAGTAACCTGTAATAGTGGTGATTACTGGAACTCGTTGTAAAAAACTGCGCGTAGATACGGCATAGATGTGATATTTTCAGCCCAGCATAAGCTGTCCGCACCATCTGTTGCCGTTTAGCGAAAACACATCAGCTGCATCAAACATCCCATGGAGACTGTAGTTTACACCATTCTGACAATCTTACTAAAGCGCGTTCCTGTACTGGGATGATACAAACCGTCTCGTTGTCTTTTGAACTGCACAATGTGGACTGGACTGCTAGATGACTTAACTGCGAGAGGTTGTAATCAAATTTAGGTGAAAACGAAGTCGCTTTATATTGTTTTCATCTTTTCCCCATGATTGTAATTGAATTTTATAGCTTGCAAATAGTGAGGCGTTGTTGTGACACATGGTGAATAATCAATAAATAATAAAAGAATTCGACGAAGCGCATTCGCCCGACACATTCGTCACACGCCCTACCATGAATCATAAGATGAAATCACCTGTCTTCAAGGACATCGACTAACCTGCCAAATAGAGGTTAATTTATTATCATGTTCTAATAACAAAGAGGTTTCTTTCACTGAACAAAGATTTATTTCTCTTAATATACAGCATTCATAACCTACAAAAGGGTAATAAATAAAATACCGGCACCTATCTCAGTGGCTGCGTTCAAAACCAAACAGACCTTACTGAAGTGCTTTTTTTAGACTAATGTCTAAGGCTTGACCACACCGCCGTCCACTTGATGTAAGCTATCAAGAAATTCATACCTGAGTGTCATCTTCAAAGAATGAAGTTTGCATCTAAAGGCGAGAAGAAAATTCCCAGTTTTGAGATGCGAATTTCAGCAATGATTACCTTTTTTGTCGCCGAATGGATATCTAGAGAGCCACAGAAATCAAATTAGGCGAATTCTACTATAAAAAGAAACGTAGAGGGAGCGGTTGTGTGTCCTCTAAGTAGTAGCTGATGTTTTGTTGTTGCTCACGCTATCATTTCATTACTGTGCGCTGGGGCGGGAATAAGCCAAAGTGTATGGCGACTCTGAGATTGTTGCTTTTATAAAGGAACCTGAACCTGTAGACAGCGCTCACCATCGTCTCTTGGTCTTTATATCCCGTTGTAGAATCTCAAGTATGAACGGGCTTGCAAGTTCTTTTAGGTCCCAGGGCTTAACTCATAACACTGCTTGGTTCTACAGGTAAGGCCATGGGCATCGCCACGTCATTTGGGGTGGCGCGCCTTTAATGCAAAGCGTACCTGTCCGAAAGCTCCGTAATTAACACAGGCCGGGGCGTCGTGGAAGAAGAACGTCGGTTGTAGTATGCCGGCCAAGAAGGTTACAATATTCAGGCCCGAGGAGTAAAGAGCGTTCGCCCTCGCCGCTTGGAAGTTCCCGGTGACGTTCCCGCTGAATATACGCAGCGTCAGCAGACGGCGGTAGTCGAGGTAAGCAGCGGTGAAATTTTCACCGACGTCGGGATATGTACCTGCACCGACAGCATCCAAATGAATAAAAAAGTTATTTTGGGGAGCGAGCTCTCTTCGGAGAGCATGAAAAGCGCATTGACAGCAAACATGAAGGTGTAAGGTCTATTAAGAATGCTCTAAACATCATCAAAGAGGAAATGATAGAAATATTGAGCGCTGAAAAAGAAAGAGCAAAAAATTTACTTTGTGGCTTTAGAATATGGCAAAATTTTTTACTATACCTGAACCGAAGAGCAGTAGGCAGAAAAAAAAGCATGAAAGTTTTTGGCTGTAGAAAGCTGGAACGTGCACGGTGGCCAACAAACGGCGTCTATACGTCGTGTTCTGCACTTTTGAATAATCAAAATTACGCTTAGCTTCATGCAGAAAATTATAATGTGTGTATAGTTACATTGCCTAGCTGTTGTAAACATAATTGCAAGCACTCAAAAATAAATTTCAAATACTGAAATTACAGCCGCGTCGTCTGCTGAGTCTGCTAATCGGCTCCTGACAAAGCTAGAGAAGGGGCGGATTGTGAGTGTAACGTGTCTTATCTTTGAAGCATACATGAAATTTGGAACTTGATTACCGAAGTCGAGGCTATGTAAGGCAGCCCGCTTCCGGCAGTTCTCTGTGATTTTCATAAGCAGGAAATGAGGCGAAATAAAGCGGGAAAGGTGACTGGAAATAATTTCTATATCTAGAAGTTCTTTCTGATGACGAAAACTACTTAGAGAGAGGGTCTTTCCACAGGCTTCCGCAAATTGTACGCGCGAGGTGGGATATCGGCGCTGAACAAAAGCTCTGTTGGGATATTTATAAATGTTCACCAATTACAGCGAAGCAATGCCTCGAGAGTGCTTCGGCGCTGTTCCAGAGTAAAGAGACGCCAGATGGTTGCCATCAACAGCGGAGGCGCACTGACTTAGAGAACACCTGTGAGGCCGTCAAAACCTTATCCAGGTTTAGAGCAAGTTTGAAACCCAATGTTGCACAAAAGTCCAGCTCCGACCATCATCCACACGGACGCTTTCGGTGAGAGAAAAAGCCGTAGGTAAAGCATTCTCGATAATGTTCATGTTTAGTACGCATGCTGCATACGACTCTCCTTGAATCACGCGACACATTTAATTAGTTAGTCTCGTTTAATAGAATGCTCTGTGCATCACATATCCGGTTGAGGACTAAAAAATTACCCTCCTGGCACAATGAATGCACACGGCACACTGACTACCACAAGCGGCAGTAACGAAACCAGTCGCCTGAAGAATTAATCCCAGCTCACCAAAGTAGTCCTCAATTAGGTCGTGGTGGTCGAGTCCTTCTGGGTAGCCCACAATAGTCCGCATTGTTTTGGCTTTTTCAGTCATCTGGCACCACACTCCATGGTCTATCCAGTCGGACGCGTTCAGCTTCTCGAAGAGGGCTCGCTTGACATTCGACACCATTTGTTTGGCATATGCCAGTGCAGTGGGAGGAACGACTAAAGACCGCAGGAGCAGAACGAGGCATTGGCGTGGGGTATGCGGCAGGATGAAAAAAAGGATACATAATCAGGAGTGGGCTAGGTTCAGAATTGCGCGACACTTTTGAAGGATTAGAAGCGTCCTTAATGCTAATGTTTAAGAAATGTACCATATTGACAGGAATGATGAACACAAATTTTGAAAACGTTCACTGCCCACTGGGGTGGTCCCCAGGGGCTGAATGCAGACCGTCAAGTAGGCTTATTCTGGCATTGTTGCAAGGTACGAAGGGGCAGCGACTGTACTTTGGTCGTCTCAAACTTAACAGAAGCTCTAATGAGCGACTGTGAGGTAGATTTCTCGAGTCAAACTTTGTTGTTTATTTTGTCATTGTGACGCTCGTGATTTCGATCCCCAATTTTATTACTGACTGGTCCTTCCTGAAGCGTCTCCTAAGTGCAAAATGCCAAGTGGTCGACCGAATCGGCAAAGCAGTTCCTGTTTTTGAGGGCAAGAGAAACATAGATAAGCTTTGCGTTATGCTGACTTCTTAGTTAAAAGGGCGTCGTTTTACAGTCACAGATCTTGATAACAAACGTTTCTTTCTATTATCTCTTCGCGAAGAATGCAACAAGCGATATTTTATTTGTAACATTGGTGCCTTTTTGCATGGAAACGCCTGTATTTGCTTGTTAAACCATAACAGGGATGTTGCGTGCAATTCGAATTCTGAGAAACAAGGACAAACGGCTGACAATATCAGCTGAATAAACTAGAAATCAGCAGCCGTAAGTAGTAGAGGCTACCGTCAATCTAGTTAAAAAACTTTGGCACACCTGTCGTTAGTTGTCGCGATATACAAAGAGCGGACGGCGAAGCAGCTTGCATCACGGCCTCCCAAGAAAAGATCCTTAGTTGCTCCCCACACTGCGCGTGCACTGGCTGTCATAACTTGTCATTTTCGGCATATTTCTGGTGAGAATGAATAACTCGAGGACAGATCTTCGGGCAAGCGTGCAGATGATAATCTAGTTACGATAATTACCGTAAATAAACAAAAACACAATTGCGCCAAAATATCAAGAAATATCCAATTCTTCTATTTGTGTAATCCAATAACTATGTAACATCGATGTTTTATTGCTGCTGCCATCCCGAAATTCATTTTACATAGTTCAAGAGGTCCCGCTACAATGTTTCACTGTGAGGCCTTTTTGAGTAATTACCTCATACATATCTACCAATGTTATGTGTTTAGTAAACTTGAAATAGAGAGAGCTAAACCTTTCAGGGTAATGCACCTGAAGAAAGAACAACGCACGACAGTGAGAGATGCGCATTATATTAACCGAGGGAATGAAATTTTGATACTACAAAACGCTAGCTACACTGCCAGGCAAGAGACATTTGTCAAGTATTTATATGCCATAACAAGATCAACATATTACTCACATTTGCGAAAGTAGCGAAGCGAGACGGCCAGTGCCATGAGGTTAGTGACAGTGTCATAGCAGAAATTCTGCATGACATCTTTTCGGCTGCTCTGCGTCCCGGCCGCCTTTGCGATCATCAAGCGCCCATTGGATAGCGCAAGGAGGCGGTGCAGCAGACTCCAAGCCATGAGGAGCCGAGTGTCTTCAAGTTTCAGGTGCTCACGATTCATTAGGAAAACAACGAGTGCCGGTGCGTTGTCAGTGAGTTTTATCTTGTCGATGGATTTGAAAACGCTGTCCGTGTACTGCGTGACCAACCGCTCCCAGTGGGCTGCAGGGGACGCACGGGAAAAACATAACCTTACGTTCTGCTGGAAAAGCACATCATGAGAAATTAGAGCTCAACTAGATATGAAGGGAATGTTAAACGCTAAACAGAAGCATGTAATAAGCACCACTGGAGTTTCACAAACGTCATTATTTTCGCAGTCGCAGCACTTAGCTCACAGCTTATCAGTGCTGCTAAGTTAACTCACTGTGGGGACGACGCCAGCCCCACGGAAAGTGTCGTAGGAGTACTCGCTTTTGGCCGAAGAATATTGATTACTACTTACACAATGGCCTACACTTTGAACTTAACTGAATATACATTTAGGAAAGAGAGAGATTACGCGCGTCGTTTAAAGCTGAGCTATAGCTAATTCCCTGTGTTGAAATGTCGTTAAGGCCTAAGTAACTCATTTCATCTTGTTAGCGCTCTTTCACTATATTTAGCTCAAAGATTTGGCATTTAAGGTCATTCTGGGGACATAAAGTGACGGGCATTCAATAGCCATGAGATTTGTTAACAATGCAGCGTCGTCCTATACTACAGCTCGATGCAACGCATGAACGAAGCGGCAGGTGCAGCTCAAAGGATGCACTCGGCCAATGGCGTCCACCGATTTTCATGATGTCGTGTTTTAATCTAATTAGGCCGATTCCCCCCCACCCCCGCGACGTTACACTAGCAGGTCCAAGGGGATTAACCAACACGTCATGAGAGTCGGTCAGCGCCACTGGCCAGATGGCCCGCTTTGATAGGCACCAGCACTTTGGTTCTTGAGTTGTATCCGAATATAACGTACAGTCTTTGTCAAAAGTAACCAGGCTGCGTGGTTTGCTTCCAGCTCGTACATTGGAGCCCTTACAGCACCCTGAAGCTGAAATGGGCATTAAAGGTAAGGACTGGGCGTGTTCTTACTTTCCAACCACTTTTTACCTTTAGGAAAATCACAAGGGCTCCACTACAGAAGCCAGAAGCAAACCATGCAGCCTGGTTACTTTTGACAAAGACTGTACTATACTACACGTGATGAACAACTCTTAAGAATCTCGTCTCATGGACGGCAGAGTATTAGGGGAGATAGCGGCTAAAGTTGTGGAAAGAAGTGTTTTTTTTTTAGTTTAAACAAGCTATGATCCCGAAGAACATCAACAAATGGCGCGTTAAATGATCACAGGAAGATATTTTGATA
Organism: Amblyomma mixtum; assembly: GCF_055824585.1. Lineage (NCBI taxonomy): Eukaryota > Metazoa > Arthropoda > Arachnida > Ixodida > Ixodidae > Amblyomma > Amblyomma mixtum. The sequence continues at coordinate 88,729,209 of NC_143019.1, read as the reverse complement.
CGGTGCAAACCACACCGATTTACTGTACAAATTTGGCGCAACTTGAAGGATGATGTTCTTGCTTGGCACTGCTTTTTATTTGAGAATGGAGAGCTGTGAAAACATGTTACCTTCTTATAGATTACAGAAAACTTACTGGAAGAAAGGCTCTGCTCCTGAAAATTATAATTGGGTGCACTGGCATTGTTTATTAGTGCTGGACCGCGATCAGTTGTTAATACAATGCTACCGGTGTTTAGAAGTTTTTGAAAGCTAGCAGCTCCTTCATTCTCACGGAATTGACTGAGAAGACAGTGATCGCTCGTTTATCTGTGAATCCGCAAAAGTACCTGTTTTGAGCAAGCCTATATACAATAGAGTTTCTGTCTTGTAATACGGCGCTTAACCCCACTGAAAACACCCTTATAGCAAGGGCCGGCTTTGGGGTTCTGCCAAAAGCTATAGCAAAAACAAGCCTAAGGAATATATTACGAACAGCTATATAAGAAAATTCAATAAAAAACGCTAAAGGCTACGCACAAGTCGATTTTGTTTTGTTACCGCTATACTAAACTTGAAACGCCTGTTCCTGAAATGAAATTTTTTCTTGTGTAAATGGACACTCCTGATGCACACGCTGAAGTAAAATAGTTGCATATGTTTCTTCGGCATTTTGTTGAGAAATGCTTTTATTTTAAAGTAATTTCCCTCTCTAGGTGGTGCAACGTCATGGTTGTCGTACGAGCCCTTGAGTCCTCGCTTTAATTGTTGCTGACGAACACCTCCTATCTCAGGTTCCTCGTTCCGTCTAGATTATCACGTGGGTAATAAAAAAATGGCTGAGGCTTAACTTGGTTAAGCCTGGAGAATGCGAAGCATCATCGTGTCGCGTAATTTGGCGGCGCACAATCATAGCTACGGCGCGAGGTGGGCCCCCGTTTCTCCACTGTCGTGACGTCATCGTGTCACGTGGTGTGACGTCATGTATCACGTGATTTGGAGGCGCACAACCACAGCGACGGCGCGAGGTGGGCCCCCGTTTCTCCACTGTCGTGTCGTCATCGTGTCACGTGGTGTGACGCCATTTTCTCCACTGTCGTAACGTCATCGTGTCATGTGGTGTGACGTCATGTATCACGTGATTTAGAGGCGCACAACCACAGCGACGGCGCACGGTGGGCCCCCGTTTCTCTACTGCCGTGACGTCATCGTGTCACGTGGTGTGACGTCATGTATAACGTGATTTGGAGGCGCATAACCACGGTGAAGGGCTGAAGTGGTAGCTAAAGTAGTATGCTTCGCATAATAAAATAAATTGGTCGCCGCGGTGGCTCAGTGGTTATGGTGCCTGGCTGCTGACCCGAAAGATGCGGGTTCGATCCCGGCCGCGGCGGTTGAATTTCTTTGGAGGACAAATTCTAGAGGCCCGTGTACTGTGCGATGTCAGTGCGCGTTAAAGGGGTAGAGACACCAAATTTTTGTGTTGTATCTCTGGGTTGTAAATAATGCGTAGCGATTCAGTGAGCATGGAACACCATTTCAGAAGCATGAACTCGCATTATATAATTAATAATCGTATTATTTGTACCCAGCAGTTTCGGTTTCGGTTCGTAGTTGCCAGGTTTTGCCAGGCTCTTTCATGACGTCAAAAACCAGACAATGCGTTGTCACGTGGGTCCGGAAAGCCGTGACGTCGTGTAGTCATGTCGTCTGCTTGACACGCACGTGGTGCGCGTAAACACGGAGAGCCGGGCGGAGGGCAAGTCGAACAGCTCCGAGTCGGAAAGAAGAGTTTTATTTCGGCGAAGACACCGATTATGAGGAATCGCGGGATGACGCAGACGAGGAAGAAGACGCCGCGGTTCGAACCCCGACAACCACTTCATTTTTGATCCGCTGGCCAGCGATTCCGATGAGGAGGCAGGCGTCAGGCCCGACGCAGCTCATTGTGCCAGCGAACACCGAGCGTGTAGGCAACGTCAAATGGTAAAGGCGCGTTCACACTACGCCGACGATCGGCCGATTTCAGTCTGGCGATGGTCGGCGGCAAAGATTTTCGTGCCGTCGGCGCGTCTGTCACACTGCGTAGACGCCGACCGAGCACCGGTCGTCGCCTGACGAGCGCATCGCCGTCGCGTCACCGAGATAGCAGCCGTCGGCCGACCCGTGTGTCACACTCTGCCGACAACAGCGCCGACCTCACGCCGACGTTGTCCCATCCCAACAGCTCGACGCTGCTTCTTCGTGCGCGCTGATCGTCTGCTAGCTCCGTTGATGAAGGCGTCGTTGAAATCGAACTTATCTTCTATTATGGGACGAGTTCGCACTAAAGCGATGTGAAGAGTAGGCCTTTTATTATAGCACAGTCGACTTCCAAAGCGCCGTCAACTGCGGAAGCGAGACCACCTAGGCCTAGCGACGACTAGGGCAGCCTGGGACCAGCGCGCAGTTCAGGCGCGTTCACACTAGGCCGACGGAACCCCGAGGTCGACGCGACAGCGACGCCGACGGTCGCGTCGGCCAACCTGGTCGTTCCCCGACTAGCCAGTCACACTGCACCGACGACGACGACGACGCCCCAACGACCGAGCGTCGTCCTAGTGTGACAACGCCGCCGACAAAAACGAGACCCGTTGGCCGACGTGCCTTGGGCATATCGGTGGCCGAGCGAAAACATTCGTCGACCAAAAACAAGTAGCGAGCTCAGAGCGCGAAGTGCAATCATTATTTAGACAAATAATGCACGCGCAGCAACATTCATCAAGCCATATGGCCACTTGGCCGACGCGCCGCACTGATCATCGCTTGCGAACTGCCGCCCCACTGCAAGCAGGGACACGGAGCGGTGAGCATCGCTGCGCCGCTCTACCCAAGCTCCGCCCGCAACCGGTGTCGCACTTCGCCGCCGTACAGCAGTCCCTCAGAAAGACTGCTCGAGCAGCGACAAAGCATGCCTGCTTATGTTTCGAGCTTTCGGCAACGGCATTGCTCGCGGGCGCTCCGGGCGACGAGCTCTTCTGCTGCCTGGTTGCCGTGGTCGTCGCTAGCCCTATAGCCTCTTCCGCATCGAAGTCGCAGCGGCCGGCGCTTCGGAAGTCGCCTGCGCTATAATAAAAGGCCTACTCTACACATCGCTTTACTGTCAACAGCATCATCTCACAATAAAATAATAGTATGGTAAATCTCCACGACGTCTTCAGCAGCGAAGCGAGCGGGCGCCAGGCGAGCCGGACCGCAACGTCGGGCCAGCGGCTAGAGCACTGCACGGGCCTAAATCTGAGGTCCAAGCCCGGCCCGGGCCCGAGACCTGAAGCCCGAGCCCGGCCCAGGCCCGCGGCTTCAAGCCCGGGCCCGGCCCAGGCCCGCTAAATTATCGCTCTAGCGAGCCCGGCCCGGCCCGTGAATCCCGGAGTGAAGCCCAGCCCGGGCCCGGCCCGGCCCGTTTCACAGTATCACTTGAGGTATACTGCTCACTCTGAGCAAGTAGACTGCTACAAGACGGATAAGAAACTGGCCGACAAAGGTTCTGAAACCACAGTTTGGCTTACAGAAGGTTGGTTCTTTTTAACCCAGAACGAAGTGATTAAGAGTTGTGCTCGCCAGGCCCATCTTTTGGACAGTGATCTCGTATAGGTGCGCAAAGATAAACTCGGAAGTTCCGAGAGCCAAATAAAAGGGGCTGCATGCGCGCGTAATGGACTACTTTTCATTCCCACATGACTTTAATCAGTTATATTTTGGCGCCCACGAAGTATAAACATTAAAGCTGCCTAGCAAGCAGTGGGATGACATTTTTTTTTAGTGAACGCGATCTCACAGGTTCAACTCATAGCCGAACTGGTCGCCTTTCAGCAGAAACGAAAAGCTAAAAGGCTTGGGTATTTCACGGTATGTGTTTGAAGACTATAAGCATCCTAAACTAACATGCTCTTCCCGACTGCATTTCTAATAGTGTGCTGGGGCGCTATGCCGGAAGGCCCGAGTTTGGCGCTCGCCCGAGTTTCATCCGAGTTTGCGATGACGGCAGTCAGTGAACGAAGATAGCGCGGAACGTGCGCAGGCAGCGGACAATAAAATGTAGAGATAAAGCCACGTAAAGGCGATACAAGCGCACCCTGCGCGCCTGTTTCACACTTCAAACATAACACACTGCGCAATACCAGGCCGCAGCGCTACCTGAAGTTATCAGCGCCATATCAGCAATCGTGAAATCGTGACTTTTCTGCTATCTATCTGCACACTCGCCGCTAGCTGTTTGACACGCCTTTTCGGGCGCGCCAAAGGCGTGTCTTCTCTTTCAGGCTCTATCTGTCTCTCCATTTCCGAAGACGAACAGTGCGCACTAGTTGCACTCTTGTACCAACCCTTTCTCTTCTCTCGAATACGTTAAAAGGCAACAGATAATATTATGAACATTTTGTTCATTTCCAAATGTATTTTAAAATCTGAATCCAATAAAACGTTGTTGAAAAGCATAGCTTTAGGAAATTAACAAAGATTTGACACTTTCTGCCGCTAGTGGCGATAGTGAGGCCATTGCTTGCCGCGTGGCTTGCATACGAACTAGAGCGGCAGCCCATCGTGCCGAAAACGAGAGCTCCTGCGCTGACACGCCGCCAGTAGCGCTGCCTTCGACTGGAAAGACTGGGCAACTACTACACGCTGAATCTGTCTTATTTTTCGGCCATTGCGATAATATATTTTATTGTGTCGTATATCAAAATATAACAGTCATGCGTCTTCTGGCTTGCATAATACACAAAGGCAAGAAAGGGAACTGCACTGCACCCCCGCGTTACTGTTGCTCTCTGCAGTGACCACGGGTGGAGTTCTCCGCTGCTGCTACGGCCGCTGCCGCACCCCTCTATGGCCAACCATTGCTTTTAGTACGCTCTTGGCGAATCTCAGCGGTAGAAATTGGCCGTGCGAGCGTCTGTAATGCGGTGTGAGAAAAAAATTGCTGTTTGGCTGTATTCAATGATTCATTACGTATGCCTGTTGTGTGTGACGCCTCTTTAGTGCACTGCGGATGCGAAGAGCGTGCTACCCAGCGACACAACTCATCCTATGTCATCAGACGCTGACTAAAAGCTGTGAAGGTGGTGGCGCGCGTATCTGCGTAGTATTGTTTACGTCGCGCACTTCAAGGTTTTGCGGACTGGTTTTGTCACTAACGTCGGTCGCCGTTGTATACCGCAGTGACATCGCAATAATATCGTTCGGGCAGATGAGGGATCCTGTTGGTAATAATGGAATCGGAGTTATAACAGAGAAAGGTGTTACGGTTGTGAAGTACGCAGTGCTTGAGTGCTGGAAATTACAAACTCTTTATCGCACTGGGTCTGTAGCAGCGACCATTTGTCGATCCCGGATGTGTTTGACACATTGATGCTGAGCTTTATCACCGATGAAAGGACGGCCAAGCAAACACCTGTGATGCGATGTTGTTGGAGTAGGACGTGCTCCAAGCACCGTTTCGTCGTCGTGCTCCGTGTTTGACGCCTTGCAAGCAGGTGTGACGCGCCGTCAGCGTTGTGCTGTGTCTTACGTGGTTTCAACAGGCTATAGTGTTGTGCAATCTTGGTATGCGAGCGCAGAAATCGGCGGCTGTCGCCACGTTGCGTGTCCTTCGCAGAGGTGCTTAGATTAATCAGCGATGACGTCCGTTTTGCCTGTCATATTTCGATGGTCAACATCGTCGATGTCTGTCAGCAATCAGCACAGCCGCGCAGCATACCTGAGCCGGCAGGGATTTTGGGAGTGGCCCACCCATAGCGCGTACGCCTTTAATTTATGTACGGCACGCCGGGGGCGTGACCGATGGCTTTGATTGACAGGTGAACTCGGAGCTAAACTCGTGAACGGTGAAGTGCCCCGAATTCATCTCGGGACTGTCATGGCAGCAGCAGCAGCAGCCTGGGTCATCGCTTCCTCTGACGGCAAATGTCAGTACGGCCGGCTGGACCCCTTTACTGACATGGCCGACGACGAATTCCAGCGACATTTTCGCCTCTCTAAAACATCGGTACGATGGTTGTGTAAAGAGTTAGGCGACGACCCACGCCTGCGGAGAGTGCGTACCGGGCCTCATTCGCTTTCGGTCGAAGAGCAAGTCCTCTGCGCCCTCCGGCTCTTCGCGACCGGGAGCTTCCAGGGGAGCGTCGGCGCAGACCGCTTTATTAGACGCCACCAAAGCACTGTGAGCCGCTGTGTGAGGGACGTCTCCGACGCGCTTATCGACGCGGCTCTGCAGAAGCGGTGGCTCGCTTTCCCCACGACTGCGGCCGAGCGTGCGTATGTTAAGGAGCGTTTCCTTCTGCGCGGCGGCATCACAGACGTGGTGGGATGCGTCGATGGGACCTACATTGGCGTAAAGGCCCCTTTAAAGTCCAGCCCTGACATGGTGAAGGCCAACTATTTCACGAGGAAGGCACATTATGCATTGAACACAATGGTTGTAAGAATGCTCTGTTTTTGCTTTCATGCATGTCATGGTTAATGGAATGTTCTCCCATTTATTAGTGATAGTGGTCCGTGTGCTGTGCAGTGTGAGTGGATGTTAAGGAACCCCATATGGTCGAAGTTATTGGCAGCCCTTCACCATGGCATGCCTCATCGCTTGAGTTACTTTGGGGGCATTAACCTCAAAAACCGCTTTCGTTCATCAGTAACTGAGCAGTTTTACACACATTGTAGATAATTTTTTGTTTTAACTCATGTTTGTGCATGTAATAAGTGCATAGATTTTTCCAGCTATTTCATGCATGCATTTTAATGGGTTTATAAACGGTAGCATTTGTGTCACTTGGCAGATTGCATTCTTATGCAATATTTATAGTCGCAATAAATGTTTCACTTTGGCTGAAGTGGAAAAGCTCCTGCCGGAAGCACTGGCGTCTGTAAGCCAGGAAAACTGGCAAAACTGTTGTGTTCATGTGGAGCAAGTTGAGGCCCAAGCATGGCAACGCGATATGATTGTTGACGCTGAAATTGAACCGGTTGTTTTCAGCATTTCTGACTCGTGGAACTCCTCCTTTGATGAGTCGAGCACTGATTCCAGTGATGAAGATCTGATTGGCATCGAGGAACTTCGAATTGATGTGTAATACACATGCTACCGAGGAAAGAGAGAGGACTCATCGGCTTGCTGTGATCACCTTTGTGCGTGTGTGGGCGGAAATGTGAAATATTTGTGCATGTGGGTGTGTGTACGTTGATCAGTCTACTGAGGAAATTGTAACATTTCCATCAAAAATTTTAACATTTCCATCAAATCATTGCATCATTGCAATTCATTGCATCAAATTGTATCGGGCAGTAACTTGTAGTGTAGGTGGTGAGGTGGTCTTGTTAATAGTGTCTGTATAGAAGTTGAATTTGTAAGGGAGTGCAAATAGTACTTTTTCCAATTAGAGTGCATATACTGATACACGTCGTCAATGTGTGCAGTTTTTGGAAGATTAATTGCAGAAAAATACAGTGGAGCTTAATCAAGCGTTGTGTCAATTATTCAAAAAGTATCTGAAAATTTGCGAGAAAATTGGATTCATTTAAAATAATTTTGAACAGATACTGTTTGATTCGTTCGACTAACTGAACAAAAATTTATTCAATTATGCTGTCCAAAAAGTTGGAACATTCACAAACCCCTAGGCATTGTCCTCATTTTGCGTGTGAGGGTTGGGAATGGTATGTATGGGTGTCTAATCTTCATGTCCTTAAAAGGAATTCCTGGTTTCGTGTTGTCTTGCATTACTGTCAATCTCTGGTCGTTTTGACATGTTATGCAATGCCAATGTTGAGGTAGCCAGTATTGCATGCTTTGTCCTTAATTTTTCGGAGGTGTGAATGATTTCAAGCTGGCTCTTGCTCAGTTGAGTGTGAATTTGTTTTGAGTCATGTCTTTGTTAGTACATTGGTCAGGTTTTCGTTTTATCAAACAGTGTTGTTCGATGGCTCCACATTTCTTTTTTCAATTTTGGAGCACTTGACTGATTGTGTGTTGGTGTACATCCCCTGCACGTGTCCTTTAATTTGTATGCACTGTGATCCATGCCACTGGCTGTTTCCAGAATAATCCATTTCTCCCAAACACTGCGGGGTCAGCATTATTTATTGTCCTGCCTTATTTATTGTTTGCTCTTTCGAAATATTTTTTCCTAGCGTTGTACAACTTTTTCTGCATTCTTACTTTACGCCCCCACAGCTTGGAACTCTTTTTACCTGGCTGCATGAAAATCCTGCCTGAGCAGCTTCTGCTCTTCTAGGAGAGCAGGGAAATCGAGCCAAGCTGACTCTTGAGGCATTACTATTTTCTGTCACTGTGTGAATCAACACTAGGTTCAAAATTTAACACTTAACATGGGAAAACAGGCCATATCGAGGTGGTGTGTGTAAAAATAATTCGACCAGTCAGTTTAAATATACTGCTATTTTGCCGCATATAATAGCCAAGTTATAGAGCTCTCTTCAATGACAAAGGAAAACGCGCTTTGCTTAAGAACGAAAGATATCTTAACAAAAACAAAAGAATGGCAGTTATGCACAAAAATGTGACACATATAAAGAGAAAATAGGCGATTCAGAAGTCTAGAACATGTTTTCTGCGCTCCTGCATGATAAACCAGCGTTCTAAATTAACAGACATCTTGTTTCTGAACTTTGCGATCAGTAAAAAATAATTGTTCTCGCCAAGTCCTTTGGGCTACTCTACAGCACAGAGCCAAAGTCGGTCCCAGACTCTTTTGGCGAAGACTGGATCAGCTGCTAACCGGTTGCACAGAACAATTCATAACAAGCCAGGTACTTTAAGAGAGGCCCGCAAAAAAGTGGGCTCCTCGGCAACTGCGAAATCGAAAGTTGCAGACGGCCACTTGTTAATCGGCCCACTGCAGAGCACTCACCACTGTGTTAATTAATTAAAACCCGACGAATGAATGTCATCTTTCGCACAAACCTCTCGCTTGCATCTAAAAAGTATAGTCACAATGCAGCAGAATCGGGAAGAAAACCGCCATTGTTGACAAAAAGCCGGTGCGAGCTCATTGACAACGAATTTCGGACAGCTCAAATTAAGCGGTATGCATCAAATGAACAGATGCATGCAGTTCATTTCAGAACAGGGCATAATATTGAAGCGATTCTGAACCAAACGAATTTTCTCATTCAAGTCACGCGAAATTCAACTTGCGATGAAAAAAAAAATCTACGACAAAAAAACAGCGCTCGTGCTGTTCGTTTCTCGTATCTTGTGTCCTCGTCTTTTGCTGCGCTACAGTATATTGAGACAAAAAAAAGTTTCACCATGCGGGATTTGAACCCACGCACTCCCATTCATTGCCTGTCGACTCTCCGGAGCGACGCGTTAGACCACACGGCCACAGAACAGCGCAGAGTGGTACACCTCTCTTTATTTTTTTTTTGCGGACTTCCGTAGCCTTCACAGCGTTGCACATGTACCTCGTCGTCATGGGCAGTCAGCTGATGACGGGACCGTAGCGTTGCTAGCGTTCCCTCGCGGTACAAAGCAGAATTTAATAATGCATGAATGACTCTAAAGCGCTTTAAATCCAAATCTTGCGCACTGTAAAATGCTTATAAAGGTGTACTTAGTGCATTATAAAATTCAACAAACCTCGTTTGTCTAATTGCACACACAGTGCACTTGGTGGAGCGACACACAAATGAAAAGTGCACCGGCGGTTGGCTCACGTGACCCGTTCTTCGTTGACCGCCCAAGAAGCCCATGAGGTGGCACCGGTGTGATGATAAAGCACGGAATGTATCCAGATAACCCAATGAAGTTGGAGGCGTGACGAGGGTGGGATTTTGTCTTGCTACCATTAGTTCACTCATCTGAGGGCGTTGCCAGAGCTCGGGAAGATTCCGAGTTTCAGCAAACTCGGGCCTTCCAGCATAGCGCCCCTGGTATGTTTTGGGATGACGATCAATGGCCAATTAAGACCGGTTGAATTTTACTCTTACTGGTGGAGCAGAAGATAACGCGAACCACGTGATAACTTACAGATCAACACTTGTCATGACAGCCAGGCTGAAGAAGCGAGGAGGGATAGATGTGGTTATGAAATGAGCTTTACAAACTTTCGCGAGCTTTTGTGGCTATTTCATTTACGAGACGTTCCAGTGAGCCGATCAAAAAGAAAACCCAACGCGCTTTAGTTTGGAAATTTTTCGACATGAGAAAAATATAGCTATAAAATAAAAGCTATGTTCCAAGGGGAGTCAGGCTGTGAGAGACACCGAAGCAGAGGGCTCCAGATCATTTCGACCACCCGGGTTTCTTCAACGAGCACTGATACTGCAAAGTACATGGCTGTCATGCTTGCCGCCGAAACAGAAATGCGGCCCGCCGAGGCTAGGAGCAAACCTTGGTTCCCCGGCTCAGTAATCAAGCGCCTTGACCACTAAGCCACCATGGCATGGAAATAAGGAAATATATAAGTCAATGAATAAAGCTCAGTTTTTTTCTCCGCGCATACTATAACCCACAGCTCATCCGTGTCGCTGCTACAATGCCGCAGTTGTGTACTTCACTCTGCAATAGTGAATGAATAGTCGGACACCAGCCGCTTCTGTACGGACCCAAGCCTGACTCGGGTACGCAGCTTTAAGCCCGAGCCCGGCCCGGGCCCGCAACTTCAGGCCCGGGCCCGGCCCAGGCCCGGCAAAACAGATCATGTCCCGGCCCGGCCCGGTCCGCGGGCCGGGCCGGACTCGGGCTTTTGGGCCGGCCCGAGCCCGTGCAGTGCACTACCAGCGGCAGCTGCGAGGCGGTTGTGGCAAAAAGTTTGCTCATATCACAGTCGTTACCTTTGCCAGCAGCTCAGTATTCGTCAGCGATCCTCAAAAATGACACATTTTTCACATTTCTTATCCCAGGGTTTATTATTTACGTCAAGAACACACTTTAGCTCCTTTTTATGACGCCGGCAGACGGGATCCAGGCTGGCCGCCGGCCGGCATGCTCGGCGTACTTCACGTTAGCACAAGAAAATACATAACATCCATGATACTAGAGAATGCTTCCTACATTAGAGCACGGGCAATATGCCTCTGCAAAAGTGGATCTTTCGGCAACGACATCGCCTGCGGCAACGCCGGGCGTAAAGCACCATCGCACTCGCGAGCGTGCAGAAAAAAAAAGACTCGTGAGCACTCGTAACCAAGGTTGCTAGGCCGCGAAACCGCAATACTGGTCCCGTACGTCAGAAAACTGTGCAATGACGTAGGAAATACTTGCTTGTTTTTTTTTCTCTGTTCCTACGTCACATTGATGCACTAGCAATGGCTCAGACTTCAAGAGTGAGCATTTTCACAAACTTTAAAATGAAATTAAAATATGTTCTAGACCTCCCTTAAATTTAATACTTCGCTCTTATGGTACTCACATACAAAGGAAACGTATGGCAGTGTTTAGTACAACCTTGGAATTTGATGTCGCTACCCCTTTAAAGAACCCCAGGTGGTCGAAATTTCCGGAGCCCTCCACTACGGCGTCTCTCATAGCCTTAGTTGCTTTGGGACGTTAAACTCCATAAACAAACAAACAAACAAACAAACAAACAAACAAACAAACAAACAAACAAACAAACAAATAAATAAAATAAATTGGTAAATTGGTTTTTGAGGAAAGGAAATGGAGCAGTATCTGTCTCACATATCTCGGCGGACACCTGAACCGCGCCGTAAGAGAAGGAAGAAAGGTAGGAGTGAAAGAAGAGAGAGAGAAAGAGGTGCCGCAGTGGAGGTCTCCGGAATATTTTCGACCACCTGGGGATCTTTAACGTGCGCTGACATCGCACAGCACACGGGTGCCTCTTGCGTTTGGCCTCCATCGAAACGCGGCCGCCGCGGTCGGGTTCGAACCCGGGTACTCCGGCTCGGTAGACGTGCGCCTTCCGAGCCGGAGTACCCGCCTGTATAGAGGAAGCGTCTGAACCCATTCGAAATATTAGTAAAAGAGGATGTATATAGGATGGCAACGAACCTTCTGAAGCGTAACCTTTCGTGAGGCGTCCAAGCTTGCCAACAGTTGTATATTGCACTCTGAACGGCGTTTTCCGGAGGTGTTCAATGAATTGCATCACTGAAGAGAGAAAAGGCGCACCGTGTGCAAAGACCGTCATGTTTTCATCAAAAACGCCACCGTACCAGCGCTGCAGGAGCTTTTGTCATATGTAGACCTGGTAGCAGCGAGAATTGGCAACGGACCAGACTCTACAACTTTATACCTGCTTAAATTCTTAAGTGATTAACAAACAAGGACGCAGGAAGACAAGAGACGGCGGGCGCTTGCGCGCAACTGGAACTTCCTTTTTGTTTCTACTTTTACGATCCACCACTCAAAGTGACCAGCAGTTAAATGTACAATTCTTGCTTCGCTACTGATAGCTACCACCCCCGCAGAGGAAAGAATTTCTTTTCTTGCTAATGGATGACAAGTCTGCTGACTGTTCTTAACTCAGTTGGCAAGTATTATTGCAACAATCTTGTGTTTGGTTACTGTTCATAGGGCGAACGCATTGATTGAAACTAACTGTTTCAGTATGTTTCTCCAGATTGCATTGTACGACAGCTGTACCTACCGGCAAGCTCAGCATTAACGATGCGCTCAGCAAGCGCGGTGGAGTCCATGCTAGAGTTGTAAAGCTGCAGATAGCGTACGTAGAGTTGAACCAACTCGGATCGGTTGTAGTTGCCGTGCTGTTCCTTCATCCACACCTCGTCTTCGCTGTGGATTCGCATCTGCGACAGTGCGGAGCCCCCAATAGACATGCCCGTGTTGAGATTTGCCTCCATTCACACATGAATGGTTGTCCATAGAGCGAAATTCGTGATGTGCAGTCAGTTGCAGGATTCATAAATTCAAAATCTGTTTGCAGCCTCGAATGCGTAAGTGCATCGCGAACCTTTCTGCCGCATCTGTTTTTGGCAAGCATAAGCAGCGGTTGTAAAATGAATAAATAACATGCTTTTTTCTCTGTTGTTTACAGCTCCGCGACTCCTACTGGACTGGTGCTGTCGGCTCATGAGAGCCATTCTGGGAGCCAATTACATAACTTCTTAGAAAGCGCATCTCAAGTATAAATTTAGGCATACTGTGTATTAAAGTAATATGCGACCTCGCTACCACATCCTAGTTTAACGAGTTAGATTGAGTAAAAACATTCCCTGCCAACTTTCACCTCGGTTCCCGGTCCAATTTCTTTGCTTTTTTCCGCAGTGTTTAACGTTAGGAGCGGTGCTTTACTGTCCTTAGAACGGGAAACGCGTCAGAATATTCAGATTCAGCGTGAGCATAGATTTGGCGCTCACTGAGGGCATTAGACATATAAGAAGTGACATTTGCAGCAAAGCTAAGGCCCTCAACAAACTGGCAAAAGTGAGAGAACTGTTTGCACAAAACTACTCAAAATTATAATCAACTTCAGGGCAGTCCTAACGCTACTAATGATATACAGCCTTTTAAAGCCCCGTGCATGAACGGAAAGACATCTCGGTACGTAGGTGAAACACAGCCATGCTCAAAGTGCATAGGGCGCTAACTGTTCGAAGATATACACATTTGCATTGAGAAAATAAACAAAATACACATGATTGCTATAGGTAAGATATGTAAGGTGCTTTTGGACAAAGCACAAAGTACTTTAGATCGCATTATATTGTTACGAAGAAGACGAAGCTGGCAGTGGCGCGGGACGGAGCGCTCGCGCTAGGCCAGCGGCCATTAAATCATCTCTTATCCATCGTTGATCACACCTCATTCTTGGGTGGCCTCCACGTTACAATATTATAAACAGAGCAAAAAATAACTACAACACAGTCGTAATCGATAACGTATAAGTGGCATATACTGTTACCCACGCTAGCCCGAGCACGTTATTACCCAGTCGCTATGTGGGTAACCTGCGTCAATTAAAAAAAAAACAGCTTAAAATGACGGCCTGAGATCAAAGGATCATAAAATCAAGTGAGCAGCGCACTGTCAGCAGTTTGTTGCCAGTTGCCAGCATTTGCCAGTTTGTTTCTTGTTTTGTTTTCTACATGTGCTTTCTGTATTTATGTATTGCACCTTGGTGCTTGCTCATTCTTATTTTGCGTTGTGTGTCATTGCTCCCCCGTATGTAATACCCTCGATTGAGGGCCTTTAGGGGTTTATTGAATAAATAAATTAAAATAAATAAATACAGCAACAATGGCACGTTTTCAATGAAAGACAGTTTGCACGAAGCGCTACGAACCGGAACTATCCAATTGTTATTGAGCTCGGCCTTCAGCGTTCCAAATTAATGGAGTACTAGGAACACCTTCCGAAATAGTGGCCGGCTGTCCCACATTTCAATCCTCTGTTTGCTGTCGCACTCATTTCGGTCAGTGTGCAGTGTAGACAGTTCTGCACTAGTGGATATACTTCTTCCACTACGAAATATAAAACAATAAATACTGCATCCGAGCAGGAATCGAGCTGCAAACTGCAATACGCAAGCTATACAAGCTAGGACATTACTACCGTTTTATTTTTATCCTAATGACAATGACATAATAAAGATTCTTGGCTACCTCTAGAACAACTGAATTTGTTTTTAAATACACTTATGGGCAGTACTTTGGGCGGGGCGGGTTATTTGTGGGCATATGCGAAATGCAGCGGCCAAACAAGCAACAAATTCACAGATTCTTGCCTTGGAAGAGATTGCACAGCTTAAAATAATGGTAATAAAATCCAGTAGCAAGGTGTACGCTTGACAAAGTCTTCATTCGTAAGCAAATTCATAACCACATACTTTATGATTTACCTTTGGTCTTCTTGGACCGAGACCAGTGGACTTACGTTGCATAATTGATGATATTAAAAGACCAATATGGCCGCTCTTACGCTCGCGTTGAGCGTTTACACCATAATAGCCCTGCGGTATGAAGTATTTAGGGGAGCGCTTTGGGGCAATCGTAGTGTTTTCGAAGGATTTAGTAGAAGTGTTCGCATTGAGCCGAAGTGTCACTCGTTTTTGTGAAGCACTTCTTGTTGGAAGCGGGCTGTTTCGTAACAGATGTGCGAAAATGGGAAGGGCACCTCTGGTTGGCATACGTTAGTTTCAAATACCGGCGAGCCTCCCCTTTTTTGCGGTTAAACCGAAACATACCATTGCAGCCTATTCTCAAACATATAAACAGAAGTGGATGCCTTAGCTCGATTGCATTTAGTGAGAGGCTTTGCTGAGATACATCAATTCCTAGATTTCTGGAACCATTCCATTAATGGAGTTTCATGTGATATATCTGGAAAATAGTTGGCTCCAGACAAAATCATTCTAAAAAACACGACACTCAAATTCTCATTTTCACTTGCTCCTTTTTAGTGCGATAGCACTGCTAGTGGTAGTTTCTTGCGTGCGCGCACATACACACACACACACACACACACACACACACACACACACACACACACACACACACACACACACACACACACACACACACACACACACACACACACACGCACACACACACACACACCACACACACGCACGGACGCGCACGCACGCGCACACACACACGTACACACACCTAAACACACACACACACACACATACACACGCACGTACACACACACACACACGCCTAAACACACACACACACGCACGCACGCACACGCACGCACACACACGCACGCACACACACACACACCTAAACACACACGCACGCACGCACGCACACGCACGCACACACGCACACACACAAGCACGCACACACACACACAAACACACACACACACATGCAAGCCCACACGCACTCGCACACACACACGCACGCACACGCACACACGCACACACGCACACACGCACACAAGCACACACGCGCACGCGCGCGCGCGCACACACACACACACACACACATACAAGCACGCACACACACAAACACACACACACATGCAAGCCCACACGCACACGCACACACACACGCACGCACACACGCACACACGCACACACACACACAAGCACACACGCACACACACACGCACACACACCATAAGTGGCGGTCGCTAGGGAAGAGCAGCCTTGGTCTCGCAAGCCCCACTGATGAAAGCACGTGCCATCGTAGGGTAGAGGCGGATCACTTAACCGCTTTACCACTAAGCGAACAGTAGTATGAGGACTCCAAGGGATCAATTAATGTAAAGTAGAGCATGACTGATGACATAATTAGGGCAGGGGGGATAATGACGTTATCGCTATTCGAACAACTTCATTCTTTCAATAGTAGATCCGAACACAGAAATGGAATTCAATATCGAGGTGCTAGCGCCCTAATTCGCATTTGACATAATTATGCAAATCCACCGCCATTTTTTTTCTTAGTATAGCAGCATGGCAAGACACCTCGTACCTCTAAACGATGTCGGGAGTAAGGGATACTCCTGTACAAGCCGAACCTCACGAAGGTAGGGAAGCCGTATACGAAACTCAGCTGAGCGATGCGGTCTGGGATGTCGAAACTGGGTCCGTCAGTCATGTTGGAGAGGTCGAGGCCGAGACGGGAGAGCAAGGGCTTTAACAACTTTACCTGCGAATGAAATGACATGAAAAGCACCCATACAGGAAAAAGTTAAAAGGGTTTCAAATTGGGCTAGTTGGTAGTGAACATGGTCATACATAATTGCGCTTTTGAAAAAGACTTGGGACAACACAGGGACGACACAAACTTTCGTGCGCAAACTGTCAACTGAAGTTTTATTGCGATGAGCACATATATATATAAGCTTCACAGATCATAACAGAAGTCAGCAAGAAACGCAGTTAAGCAGCAGTTTTGCAATCATGTCAACAAGCATCAAAAACAATTTTAATAATAATAATAATAATAATAATCTTTATTTCCATCGGTATGATGGAGGAGGTTGTGGGTAAAAGCTGCTCGTAAACGGCAGCTTGACAAAGGCCCACAGCCCCCCTGTACAGGGCAACAGCAGCAAGGCATGGAACAACATAAATATACACATCTAAACTCTTCGCGATTTAGCAGAGCCAAAATAAAATACAGTAGAAAGAAAAAAGAAGAAAAACAACAACAATGCAATAAATTCAGAGGGCACAAAGAGGTACAATAAACAAAAGATTAAATATACATATCATAGGAACACAGGTACAATTTTTAGGAGTGTATGCAGTGAAGCTGTCGTAATTCGCGTTTAGATATATTAAACAGGTCAGTCCCGGATTTTTTATAGTTATTTAATAGTGTTGGAAGGGTGAAGGATAATTTTTCCATTGCATAGTTGGTTCTAGGAGTTGGTACAATCCACTCCTCTTTATGACGTGTAGGGTAACAAACAGTTCTTTTTTCCAGTAAAGACAACTCATGCAAAGATTCAAGATGACTTTTTAATTCGCGCTGGAATGCAAGTGTTAGCTTATAATTGTATAGATTGAATACTGGTATTATGTTTGCTTTTTGGAAAAGACCTTGCGAGTGACTGTTGTATGATTGATTGAAAAGTATTCTGATAAGTTTTTTTTGAAGTATGAAGATCTTTTGCAAATTTGTATACGTGGTTGTGCCCCAGATTAAAAAACAGTAATTAAGATGAGAGTAAAACAGGGAATTATAAAGCAAAATCTTTACTTGATACGGAAGAAAAGCTCTGTAACGGGAAATAATGCCAACTGCTCGAGATAACTTGGTTAAAACAGCATCAATGTGACCATCCCATAGCATACTCTGAGAAAATGTAACACCCAGAATTTTGATATTATTTGTGATTTCTATTGGTGCTCCACTATAAATTAAGCTTACATGAAAATTTAACTGCCTAGATTTAGGTCTAAATATTACAGCTTTCGTCTTATTAACATTTATGCTTAAATGGTTCGCTATTGACCACGTTTTAAGCTTGGTAAGGAGAGAGTTCGCGTCCCTGTGTAAGATGTGGCAATCTGGAGCGGAAAGAAATATGCTAGCGTCGTCGGCATATAAAACATACTTAGGCTCAGTAGAGAGGTTAGTGAGATCATTGATGTAAATGTTAAAAAGAAGCGGACCAAGAATGCTGCCCTGAGGAACACCTTTGATTATGGATTTTAATTCAGAACGATACTGTTCAATTTGGACGAACTGCTGCCGGACTGAGATATGATTTAATAAGTTCGAGAAAATGTCCTCGGATTCCATAGATTTCCAGTTTCTTCAGCAAAGTTAAGTGATGAATACAATCGAATGCTTTAGAAAAGTCGACATAAACACCAAGTATAAAGTTCTTTTTTTCAAATTCAGACAAAATAAACTCTTTCTGTTCCAGCAAAGCTAATTCGGTCGATTTATTCTTCCTAAATCCATATTGAGCATCTGAAATTAGTTTGTGTACATCAAAGAACGAGCAGAGCTGATTATGGATAAGCTTCTCCAAGCCTTTCGAAAATATGGGTAAGACGGATATGGGTCGGTAATTATTCATATCATTGGGATCACCCTTTTTAAAGAGCATAGTTACTTTGGCGATTTGCATTCGTTTTGGAAAACATGCACTTGTCAAGCAAAGGTTAAAAATATGAGTTAAATATGGACATAAGACATCCAACACATATTTCACCGGACGTGTCTGAACTCCTTCAGCATCGCAGCTTGAACTATTATTTAGAGAAGAAAAAACTGATGTAACTTGATCTTCTGTTACAGGGCTTAGGAAAGCAGAGGAATTATTTCTAACTGGCATAAAATTGTAAATATCTTCAAGTATACCATGATCAGAATAATGAAGTAAATGCTCATTGAAAGATTCTGCTAGGGCGCAACCAGACACTTCACAGTCATTTATTGACAACTTCTCGATCCTAGGTGACAGTTTCGTGCGTTTGAAAATAGTGTTAAACTTTTTCCATACGAGGTCACTTTTCTTTAGGCAACTCTGGAATTCAGAGTGAATGTAACTAGATCTGCTTATTTTAACCTCCTTGTTTAACTTATTTCGGTACGTCTTAAATTTCTTTAAGGTATCAGGATCTTTTGTTTTGATAAACTGGTGGTAAAGCCTATTTTTTTCGTTGATCTTTCGGCGCAGGGTGGGAGTTATCCAAGGCTTTCGGATTTTTTTACCTAGCTTAAAAGTTTTTATTGGAAAATGTCGCTTGTAAATTTCCAGGAATTGGTTCATAAACCTCTCGTACCCTTCATCGGCATTCTTTATCTCCATTACCCATGTAAAATCTGACTTCAGTACTTCAGTTTTGATTTTGTCCAGCTGATTGGATTATAATCGTTAATACTGATCCAAGAGTTGCATTTCCTGTTTGGAAAGCAAGCATTTCCTGTTTGGAATCTGGAAAAGGGACTTGTGTAAGTGACCCTTCGGTTTTGCTTTCAAAACAGAAAATGCAACTCTTGTATCATTATTAACGATTATAATCCAATCAGCTGGGACAAAATCTTTTTTGATGCTTGTTGACATGATTGCAACACTGCTGCTTAACTGCGTTTTTTGGTGATTTCTGTTATGACATGTGAAGCTTATATATTTGTGCTCATGGCAATAAAGCGTCAGTTGACAGTTTGCGCACCAGAGTTTGTGTCGTCCCTGTGTTGTCCCAAGTCTTTTTCAAAAACGCAATTATGTGTGACCAATGAAAACGTTGTGACAATAACATTCCCGCGCACATTAATTGTTATGGGTTTGGTAAAGCTTGAGCATACGAACGCGGAACATTTTCTCATTGACGCCCGCGAGAAAAAGCCGCCGTGCTTACGCTTACAGAAAATTGCTGGGATACCTGTACATTTCGTGCACAATGATCCTTTGGGCACGGAAAGCGCTAGGCAGGCCCCCGATCTTTAAAACCTTGACCGATACCAAACCTTGTTGTAAACCTGAAAAACAGTGACCGGAACATGCGCTCCTCGTTGTTTCTTCGTACCAGTGTTGTCCTTTGTTGCACTGCATCTATTACAAGTGCTGAAGCAACTTGACGAGCGACGTGTTCAGAAATGACAGGACATGTGCTTCCCGTCGTTCCTTGCTCTCTGTGCTCTCCTTTTTTGAGCTTCAGCTATTACAAGCTATGCACCATTTTGTTCTGTAGTATGTTCGGGAATGACAGGACATGTGCTTCCCGGCACTCCTTATTCTGTATACTGCCTTTTGTTGCGTCACATGCATTACAAGCTATGCACCACTTTGTCCAGCAATGTGTTTAGAAATGAGAGTGCAACTCTCGGTCCTTCTTTTGTGTGCTCTCTTTTCTTTTGCTCCATTTATTACAAGTGATGGACCAACTTGCTGCGCAACATGTTCAGGAACATGCGCTTTCAGTCGTTCTTTGATCTGGGTGTTCTGTTTTACAGCGCTTCGTCTAGTACAGGGGTTCTCAAACTGGGTTCCGCGGAACACAGGGGTTCCGCGGGCTGTCTTCTTGTGTTCCGCGAGAACCCTCACCGTCCCTCACCCGGCAGCTGATATGAGACTGGCTCTGAGTGCTACTGAGCCGCGCTTTGAATTGCTCTTAAAAGGGAAGCAGTACCACCCGTCACATTAGTATTTGTATTAATCTGTGCAATAAACATTTAACTTTTGCAACTCTCTCTTTGCAAAAATGCACTCGACAACTTTGCTGGTAAGTGAAAGCGGGGGGGGGGGGGGGGGGGGTAGAGGGGGGGGGGGAGGAGGGGGTTGCCTGGAACTTATTGAAGGCTTTTGGGGTTCCTCCAAGCAAAAAAGTTTGAGAACCCCTGGTCTAGTACAAGGTGTGCGCCAACTTCCCCAGTAATGTGTTTTTTCCAACTATACGGCTTTTTATAACGATTTCAACGAATGTGCATAAAGATCTCTTGCCACACTGTCTCCTGATAATTTGCCAACAGGGAACCAGTCACGATGCCCGCTAAATGACACGAAGATCCCTCTTATGCCGCTTACTGCCGAAAACTCGGCTCCAAACATATCTGTCGGAATTGTGTACAGTTCTTTTCTTCGGCCTCAGGAATTTGTAGAAGAAGTAATGGCTTAGTGAAACTCCATTTTCACGTACTGCTTATATATAAATCAAAATTAGGTAAAAGCTCATTGTCTCGATGGCTTATATGTAAAGCTCCGGCTATCTACCATTTGTGTTGAATAATATAAAAAATGACAGTGATGACGAAATACCTGCACTCCATACGCAATCTGAAAATTGTGCTTCGCTTCGCCCTTTCACACGAGCGCGATTCTCATGTACACTGGTGGCAGCGGCAGGGAACCGGCTAAGGCCTTTGCCAATGTAGGGAGGCCAGAGTAAACGGGTTTTAGCCAAGCACCACAACCGTCGTTTTCTCTCATACTACCGCTGTATGTTTGCAACGCTTGCGCATGAATACATTTTTTTACGTATGAAGAAGCGAGTCCTTGAATAAACAGCGCGAACGAAGACGAGCACAAAATACAAGAAAATGGACGACACAGCGCTGACTAACATCTGAGGGTTTATTGCTGATCACACAAGTATAAATACATAGATGTCGGCAGAGAGGGAAAGGTATACAAAGTGCAAAACAAACAAAAAAAACCATAAATGTGACAACAGCAACAGAAGCGCGCTTCTGTTGCTGTTGTCACATTTATGGTTTTTTGTTTGTTTTGCACTTTGTATACCTTTCCCTCTCTGCCGACATCTATGTATTTATACTTGTGTGATCAGCAATAAACCCTCAGATGTTAGTCAGCGCTGTGTCGTCCATTTTCTTGTATTTTGTGCTCGTCTTCGTTCGCGCTGTTTATTCAAGATGCTTAACCAACTAGCCCGCCAAAACGTGTTAAAGCGAGTTCTGTTATTAAGAAAGAATAATCTTTCGTTCCGAATCATTAGCCGTCCGAGCATAAGCACGCGTTGAGAATCGCGCGATGTTTTTTTTTTTTCTATACAGTATTGGCTTAGGACGCCATTTCGCTGAACAGAGAAGGTTCGTTGGGAGGGACTGCGGATCTAGACAGGGAACCTTACCTCGGTGTTGTTTGGGCTGGATCCGAGGCGAACGCATGCCCGGTACAGCCCGGCTGCCTTCTCCGTGGCAGTCTGACCACTTGGAGGAACGGGGATACCCGATAGCATAACTTTTATAGCTCGACGTGTATTGTAGTGCAGCTGAAAAGAAGTAGACGGCACCAGCACAAAGTATGCTCGATGTCAAGACTTTGTTATGATAGCAAATATGCCAGTGGCATATTTCAATGTATCCAACGTCTATGCTATAGGTAATGAGGGGACAGAGTTTGTATCTTTGCCACGTAGATGACCGATTATGGCATCTCTTGCACTCTAAATCAGTGTACACTAAGCAAAACCGTTGTACTAACCTTAGTAAGCTTTGCTTCTTTAGGGGTGCCCTAAAAGCTCTAATGTGGGACAGGGTTGCAAACTTATTGGCCTGATTTATTTCAGCAAAGACAGTATGAGTAGGGCACAAATATTAGCACGGCTGTATACGAAGCATTACAGCGTCCAGGCGTTCTACGCTTTTAAAAAAGGACGTGGTGTTCTAACAAAATGTATCACACTGAGGACTATAGAGGGCAGCATGAACTAGGCTGCAGTATGTTTCGCTGTCCAAAGGTATTTGGCGATTACTAATTGTCAAATATTTAAATATTGGGTTCAGGAACAAACTGTCAATTCAAAAGTTATAGATCGCCGTGAAAAACAGCTGGCTTGAATGTCTCGACCGAGGTGCCATTTTTGCAGCTTTATTGACAGTTCTTAAAATAAATTTACCATATAAAGCTGCTGATGCATATCTCTCGCCCAGTGCAGGCACAATGTCCTGTCGGGGGGAGTGCTCTAGAGAACAGCGGATTTTGTTCTTTGAGAAGCTTCATCGGACGCTGAAAACCACAACGTTGTCCCATTGAAGCTCTTAGGGCCGGTAGAAAATCTACTGTACGTAAATAGTACCATGGAGAAAACATTTCGGGTCGCTGTTCTTTATATCGTGCTACAATGTTAGTATTGACAATTTATTTTTTACACCGGAGCTTAAAAATTCGACATTCAAAAGAACTCGCTTCATTTCACTCGCATAGGTCATTCCGCATTTGTTATAGTCGTGGGTACGTTTAGCTAGGCCAAGTGGAGTATTGTCCCATTAAGGACAAGGAACGGAATGTAACTTTAGTAAGCTTTTTCCTCATGTTTACTTTATGTTGTCTTTATTGGAAGTTCTTAACATTTTTCTGTAACTTTTTTTCTGTTTTGTTCTATTTTCCTGTACTGAATTTTACTGTTAATGTACTGACTCCCCCCCCCCCCCCCCTTACAATAATGCCTCTCAAGGCGCTGTAGGTACCTTGAATAAATAAATAAATAAGAAAGGGTGAAGTTATTATCGTGCAGCCAAGGGTAGCCCGACGACTGCAAAGCAAAACTATGCAGCTTTAACAGAAACTTCGCCGCTCAAAAAAAATTCGCCCTTGTCCAAGGATCGAACCTGGCACCGCGTCTCTTCCGGCTAAGTCGCTGAACCAAGCATGATAACCAGGACGGCTAGCAGATCGTTAGGCTCGGCAAGTGCCGTTAATATACAATCAGCTCTCATTATATTCGTCCAATAGGAACGAACTGAGTTGCACGCGTCGTGCATCTTTGAGATGATGCTACGCAACAATCACTCACCTGATTCAACCCGTCGGAACCCCCACTGAATGTACTGCAGACAAAGTTGTAGAAGTCGTTGCAAGGGTCATAGCTCCAATTGAGCGCCGCGTTGATCAACTCTGCGGCGATCCGAGCGCCAGGGGGAACAGATGCAGTTGAAGAACTCGAAGGGGTGGTCGTCATATTGCGTGGAGTGGTCTGAGGTCCCAGGGACGACGGCAACGTAGATACTGGTATAAAAACAAGCGAAGCCGTGATTTATACACGACGGCCATGTAGATCCTGTCTTTAGTGTGGACACTACAGATGCCGATATAGGAATAAGTCGTAGTTGAGATGTATGCAGGGCTTTTTCATCATTTCCAAAAAGCGCAGGTGTCTCGCTAACTGCTACAGTGACTCGACGATTCTGTGTTTGTGTGTTGAGTCTTCATTTCCATGTGTGTACCCTATTTTCTTAGTGCCCAGTATTTCGGTGTGGATACTTGATGAGACATCTACTGTTTTCATATGAACTGAAAGTGTATATATGTAAAGCGCCCCTGACAGTAATGACATGCGATGTAGATTTCTGTTCAAATATAAAACTCTTTTCTGTACGTCCGGTGAGAGCTGCATTTCGATACCCTTCATACACAACAGCCGGGAACCATTTATGAACGTAATTTTTTCGTATAACGTAAGGTCTCACTATAACATTCAATACAACCACAGATCACCGGACGAAAGTCTTTGTTTTCCTGTTAACGTTTCTCCTATCGTCATAAGCGTTCCATATTCGTTTTTTATGGCAGCTTCAACGTCGCAATACAATCATGAAAACATTTTCCGAGAATATTCGACATGCAATCTTAGGATGCCACCGTAATTTTGGTTACAGTATTAGTTGCAAGCATGGAACTGCCAGTTCTGTCTAAAAGGTGAAACCACTGGAGATTTTTCAGCAAATGTTAAAACAACTTGGCTCTTGGTATTCCTTGCAGAGGGAGCGATGGTTTGCACCTTGCTAGCTGACTCGTTTTGCTATTTCTGGATATTTCTGGATGCAGCTATGGTGATGCGCTACGCCTCCTGTACAACCAAGAGTCAATAAAGAAGGCATTCAAGCAACATATATTGCGGCTGTCATAAACAAGTCAAAAGGGACTTGGTAACGCATCCCTTGCTTTACCAAGTCTGTCACTAAGAACATGAAATGTGTTTGAGCAAAAGCTGATAAATTTTTAACTATAAAAACAGGCGCACTAAACGAAGTCATTTCAACTATGTGCATGTCCTGGAAAAAATGATTATATTTGGAATTGCTATATGATTTGAAAGTGTGCGTTGAAAATTTCCTTCTACTGTGCCACAAACGGCACGGAATAGTTCGAACCGAGGAAATTTGCACAGTTTGAAGCTTTGAATATTCTGTTCGTTTCGAATATAGACACACCTACAGTCATGAAGATCGCTTAGACAGGAGAAGTAAGCTTTTAGTCATAGGTGGCCACAATAGGCAATATACAGAAGGACGTTCTGGTGTCGGTGACTGACAACAAGCAACAACGGATTACATTCATATATAAAGGAAGAGGATAAAAAATAAAAATAGTGTAGCGTACCTAATTAACGGGAGAAACTTGAATGCTGAGAAATGAAAATGAATTTAAGGCAGGAAACATCATACAAACACAAAGAACAAATGCAATCAAACCACACACACTGAAAGAAATTCAGAGCCCATCCGACTGATGGAATGCAAAGAGAAAGTTCAAATAAACGCACCTCAACAGACACAACCAAATAGCTTTAAAAACTACATAAAAGCATTGATAAACCAAAAAAGCCAGCAATATTGAGGATTCGTAATAATAAAGGTAAAAAGGAATCAATATGATTGATGTCCTATTAGAAAAAAATTCTATTCACCCTAACCCAAAAGGGGAAAGCTGAACTATAAATCGTTTGTTTGCCACAGTTGGTAGTTGCCACGGGTAAAATTAAAATTTCGTGGAATGCAAAGCTAGTGGCAATAGCGTTTGCCAGGCCAGTTTTGGAATTACACACACTGGAGCTTTATTATATTCAATAACTTGAATGTAAATATGCCTAGCTTATATTTTATAGTCGCCTAGCAGACAAAATGTTTTTAGTGTGTATTAACCGGATAGGCTAGTCTTGTAAGGACTTGATGTGGCTTTTCTGATAGCTTGGCTTTATACTCTTTGAAGTGAACCAAGGTAAGTAATGTACGTATTGCCAAAAGATATTTCGCAGTAGTTAATGTGTGAATATATGAGAGCGCAATTAAGCCAGATAACTTTTGGGCTATAAAAATATGACTGCCTTTAAGTAGCAGACAAGTGCCGTAGGCGGTTTTCTTTTTGATATTCGCGCGCAGTAATGAATGTTGAGGTTAAGGTCCAATTCAACTTCTAAAAACGAGTAATGAGTGATAGCAATGATTTCGTGAGAGTCAAGATTCAGCGACGCAACTAAAGATGATTTCTGGGTTAAATTGAAGACAATGGGGTTAGTTTCAGAAGGAATAAGGAAAAGAAATTAATATTACACGCTTTTTGTACCTTTGCATAAAATATTTATCCCGCAATATTTTTATCATGGTTACTAATGAAAAATGTGAAAATGTTGCGCAGTAAGGCAAATAATTATTGTAAACCAAAAATAATGAAGGCCCGAAAATACAACCTTGCGGGACCCCAAGTTTGGTAACTTTGGCTTGGGAGAAAACATTTGAAATTTTAATTACGTTATGCCTATCTTGCAGATAGCGCCATCATAACATAAGGAGTGGGCCATTTATGCCTATAACTATTACATATGGTTGCTTATGTTCAGTTTGTTTTCGTAATTAAAACTCTCAAGCCGAAACATAGTCAACCAAGGCACGAAATTGTAGCTATTGCGGCACCACAGCTAGTGATGGGTCACAGTTTTGGCATATTATTCGAGCTTCTACGCCCAGCAGTATTACAGGCACAATAACTGCATATCAGAAAATAAAGCAGGACGCATATAAGCCTGTATAATCACTTTTATTCATGTTCTCCCAGCGCATTACAGAAAGTTATTGTTTATATGAAGACGCAATAAAAAAATTTGCATCTTGCTTAAATATAAGTAGTTTCAAGCAATTCTGGCACCAATTGTTGAGCTAATCACTGCATATTGTTAACACCTGCAGAAGTGTAGGTATATCAATGAAGCCCTGCTAAATGTTGCATAGACATTGCCTCTGCTCAGTAGTCTCAGTTGTTCTTACCAGTAGCGCAAAGAGAGTAGAGAACGGTGAACGAGTAGACAATGATTGCTGCTGCATCCCAATTGCGGTGCCTAATTTTGATATCATTTTTGTTATTGGAAACTCTAGCTCTGACGATGGAAGATATATCTTCTACGGGACATCCCTGTCATGTCACAGCAAAAGGGACATGCTACCCGTTCAGAATACGCTGTAATGGCTAGTACTTACTCTTTATCCTAGGAGTTGTGCGTCGTGGTGTAAGCCCGGTGGTAGAAGCAGCCTCATCCTTACCAGTTGTATTGCGGTGGTCGAAATCGGTGGCGACAGCTTCCCCGCTGGTGTCCTCTGCATTACACCCAGCCGCAATGAAAACTATATATGCTGTGGAGCTGCTTAACCTAACTTAAAAGCATGATTATGAATTGGAAAGCATCAAAAAGTTTTCTCTACACTTTCCACCAACAGCTAATTCAGCCTAAGTTTTCATTGAAAGAAAATGGACGTTCATTCCTTTTAATGAGCCGTCGAATCACCTACGCACACTTCCGACGACCTGAAAGAGCTGAGCGGGAGTGCCAGGTCCCAACCTGTGTAATAGACCAGCGCTCTCCTGTGTTACTACATCTCTTAAGAAATTGCGCGTAATTCGCTGAACCCGTTAACTCCAAAGTGTGAGACCTGCATTTTAAAAACATCAAGCAAGATATATGCTTTATAAATTGTATTCAATGAGTACTTGTTCATTTAAGGCGTGTACTGCTGTCAGTAAGCTTGAACAAAGCTGACAGCTAGTTGCATGATTGATTTTAACTACATCTCTGAACTAACACGGCTTCTGCTCTCCTGCATTTCTAGAGTCACATTCCACTTTCGTATATTATTTTTCAAAGTCTCACCATGATACGAAAACGCGGGCTTGAAGCTAATGACATATTGGCTGCTATAGAACGCAGCTACCAGAATTAAACACGTTTTCACGGTAACACATTTTCACGGTAAGCCGCAAAAGCATTATTGTGCTGTCGTGACATGCGCATGCTACATGACTAAGGTCGCGGTGAATTCTGCATTTCTGCGCAGCTAAATTTCGAAACACGGAGTATTTGGTAATGACTTGTTTCACTTTTTTTAATTCTGGTTATCTGCTAGTTTTTGCAGCTTCTTGGAGACGTAAAGTTAACCATGGTTATGACCATGAAAAACGGCTTCTGAGGTTGATGATGAATAATTTCCCTTAGAAAAAAAAAACACAACTGCGGCGTCACGGACTGTACTGTCACAGGCCACTGTGGCATTTTTTGTCGGCGCCGGCCGACCAGAATCGACTCCGAGCAGTGAGTGATAGCGAAGACGCATGTTTCACGCGTGTAAAGAAAACAACTTGAAGCATGGTCCTTCTGCTCAGTGGTGTACTTTTAGCAGCTCCTGTTGCTTTCGCCGCGGCTCATTTTACTACCGAGCAAAAGGGGAACATAAACCAAAACGCCCCAAAGTACAACCTCGCTTCACTATATTTTTTAGCAGCATATTCACCTCATTTCTGTTTTGGTGTAAACGGGCCCGTGAACTATAGGTCGCCAGCGCCCATGGAATAACTTTCAGATTTATTGCCTGAACTCCATTTTGAGGAAATGCCTCCATAGGTCCTGCACGCCTAATGAGAGTGGTGAATATGATAGCAATTTGCACGTGGTTCAACTAATACCAGCAGTATGCAGGAGATATCGAGTGTTTTTCCTCACTGCAGGCTTTCATAATTCATTCTACGAATGCGATGTCATACGTGCACCCCATCAGAAGTCCTCAGGTCAAAGCATTCACGTGCAGCGAAATGATTATCCCTAGAAGGCTCTGTGTAGAGGATCATTAAAAACACAAGTCGAGCAGGAAGCTTCTCCACGTAAAGAAAAAACTTTCTGCTAGCGTTTCAAGGTCCTTCTGTCTTTAATACTGCCGTAATGACTCTGTTATGTGGTTGAAACGAAAAGCTTTTGGCTTGAAGACTTTTCCCCAAGACTCTACGTTGTCAAAAGTGCCGTGGTCTCACCAGTCCCATGAACACTCGTTAGGACTGATGCTTGGGGAGTTGGTATGCCATGTTCAAGAAGAACAGCGCGAAAAGACAAGGACCACAGGAAGATACACAAAGACAAGCGCTGACTTTCAACTAAAGATTTATTGCTCGGAACGTGCCTGATGTATTTATTTCTACGTTCCGAGCAATAAATCTTTAGTTGAAAGTCAGCGCTTGTCTTTGTGTATCTTCCTGTGGTCCTTGTCTTTTCGCGCTGTTCTTCTTAAACCATTAACACTCACTCTGGCACCTGTACCATACCAACATACCGGAACAAAAACTCATTAAAAATTTTCCGTTACGAACGATCATTTGCGCAGAGGGACCGCCTCGGACATTTTCTCGAGTGTTTTCATTTAATGTGGAAGGCAAGAAGCATAACGAAGTAATAACGTTATCGTTAACCAGAGATGCGTATCGAATTCTGCGGGGACGGTGACAACTGTGTGTTCAATGTTGATGTGATTATTGTCTTAAAACATTTGCCCTCCTCAACAATACCGAATAACGTGCTCCGCTCTTTGAAGCAAACCATTCTTGCGTGTAATGAGGTGACTACCGGGTCATCTTGCTCTACATAACGCCACACTGCGAACATTTTTGAACACTCAGGTTGCTCGGCTCAAAAGTTCAGCGTTGTACGCTGTTGTTATTATTGCAACTCCAATCGCGCACTTTTTGACGCGACAGTTCATTCTATTACATGTGCGTAATTAAACGTGATATGAATTCTACCGCATGGTATTCTCCATTGCACAGTTGAAGGGTACGTATATGATTTACGTTTTTTCTGGGATCTTCCCTATAGTAAAAAAGCGATGTAAAGCATTCCGAACAATGTGGGTGACCACCATAAGATCTGACAAATGACGGCCGCAGGGGAGTGGAGATGGCATTTTTGCATTCATGCGTTTAATTCTAAATTAATTCCCACCGTTGCCGGCATTTGTCACGTAGACGAAGGTGGCTGTTCCAGAAGCAGCCAGGAAGAGTAGACAGAAGACGCTGGCCGTGATCTTTGCCCTCCTTTCACCGCTGCTGTTGGCTTCCTGTTCAACGTTTTCAAATCCAAGCGTGTATTTTGAACCACGGCGTGGAAGGGTGCTTTCAGACCGACCTGCAAGACAATGTGCATGGCTTCGATGGTAACGCCTCTACTGCGGCCACCTATATTCCTCATGGCTCTCCAAGCGGTGCACTTGCAAGCTTATTTCAATGGTTTTATCTACGACACTGCAGTCTATACTGTCAGACCCACTAAGTGACTTTTCCACGGAAA
Organism: Amblyomma mixtum; assembly: GCF_055824585.1. Taxonomy (NCBI): domain Eukaryota; kingdom Metazoa; phylum Arthropoda; class Arachnida; order Ixodida; family Ixodidae; genus Amblyomma; species Amblyomma mixtum. The sequence continues at coordinate 88,699,000 of NC_143019.1, read as the reverse complement.
AGAATTTATCATGTGAGGTGAGTCTGTGTGTGACTAAGCCTGCGCAAACTGAGAAGTGCTATGGCCAGCATACGACAAACTGCGCGTGGTTAGGAAAGCTATGTTGTCTGAACAACTGTGTCTAATAAGTGAACTTAGGAGGAATCGCGGCCGCCAGCCGAACGCACCCAGCTCGCTAGAGAGGAAGTTAAACCAGCATCTAGTAAAAGTGAAGCGCCATGGTTCAGAAGAAAATGACGCATTTGAACTGCCTTCGGTTGGCACGAGGTCTCAGTGTTTCGGCGGATAACGATTTTATTGTGATAGCGCGTAGTAGTAGTAGCAAATCCATTTATTTCAGAAGAGGAGACTTAGGGCACAGGGGGGGGGGGGGGGTATATTTGGAGCTTCAATGGTCGGTCTGCCCTATTCCAGGATTCCGTTGGCCTCCGCCGCAGCTTTGGCCCTCGTCACCAGCATAAGCTGCGCGATCGGGTTGGACTCAGTCAGGAGGGCCTCCCACTGCTCTACACTACGCAGGATCACGCGTACAGCTAAGCGAACTAACATTAAAGCACTTAGGGGCCTTGCGCTGATGTTTCCTGTAAAATGATTGGATCAAGCACACTTTAAAATCTTTAAAAAAAAACACCATAAATGTGTCAGCCCTGATGCAGCGAGTAAGTGAATTCTCAAAGCTAGCCTTCATTGCTTTACGTTGTTTGAGGTCGATGTGAGGTGAGGTGAGGGGCACTGTTCTTGAGGAGTTGAACCTTGCCTAAACTATAAAGCTGCTTAAAAATATTCCTAGTACTATGAAAAACCTGAGCTCATAATACACTCTAAACCAACAGCGTCCCCACAGTCTTGCATCTGAAACAGTGCCCGCAGTCCTTGTGTGTGGCTACGTTAAGAGGGCACATCACCAACACAACTTTAGATGCGGCCAATAAGTAAGGAATACATATTATAAGTTGGACCGACATTCTTCACTGAAATGGCTGCCAGACGATACGCACTCTTAACAGCGCATTCCAGCTTATATAAACTGAGTACTAAAAACCTATGGCAGTGACGTTATATAGTGTGGCGACCTTTCGACAGAAGCCTCGTAGCAAGGCGCCTTCCGCGGCACTCTCCATTTCCACGGCGCCCCCTGTGGTTGGCACGGATGGCAGGTATGACGAGTTTTCGCGTGAGCATAAGCATGAAGGAAGGAAAGCTTAGGAGAGGTCTTCTCTATCTGAGCTGCATGACAAAAAGTGTGCCGAAAGTCACGAATTTTCTTCAAGAAGTACTGGGAGTCTTTGGCTGATGGCGCAGCTATTAGTAAAGTTAGGCGCAGTAGCTTCGTCTGCAATATTGTCTACTGAGCATGCGCAACGACGCTGAGACGGTGCACAATTAGCGAGGAGAAGCCCTGATGTCCGGCTTCAAAAAATGTGACGTAACGTAACGGCCTCTCCTGAATTTTCCCTCTCCTCTATAATGCCGGGAGGGGGACAACAATATCTGCGCACGCGCTCATGCGTCATCCCGCTCTCGTCACTAAAGGGGAAGTTCCGCACACGATGGGATCCCACAGAATTATCTAAAACTTTAGCGGCTTAAATTGAAGTACTGCACTGTAAGGCTTGGCTAAGTAATGCTAAACCGAAATGTTAATCCGGGAATGCTTAGCTCGTGCCACCTCAATTGAGCTACAGCTTACGCTTCCGTCCACATCGTGATATGAATGACATCCGTAAAGGAATTTTCTGCTTTAGATCAATGACAATAGAATGGGTAAGAAAGCAAGCACGCGTTGTTGCGACCTGACTGCAGCAGAGCTTTCTCCAAGTGTTCACTTTAACTGCCCTATCGTGCGAGGCTGCAGCAAATGTAGTCCGTTTGGAGGAAAAGCTGCTCTTACAGATTTGAGTGCACATATATCACTGCCACTGAATATTTGGAAGCACGTCGTGTTCATTATGATTGGCAACCAGCCATGTGACACCAACATGTGATCTGCCTCTCAAAAAGAGGGGAGGACAAAATCAGTGCTAAGGTGCACGCCAGTCGGGGTTTTGTCCTTTGCTTCCTCTTTGCTTGAAGTGTGGTACTTAAGAGTAGCAATATTCTTAATTTTGTGCAGCGTACATATGAGTATTCCAGTTTATTCTGCAATGAAAAGTCGCAGTTGCAAGGTGCACAATTGTCGTGCACTCGCTGCTTCGAATCGAAGCGCTGAGCTGCATATTTGCGGGAAAGAATCGAGGCTTCTTTCATCCCAACAGTTCGAAAACTATTCGCATTTGTTATAATACGTATACGTAAGAGCTCGCGTACGTTGCTTGCTTTTAGGTTGATCAAAAGTGCAGCTAGTGTTTGGCAAAGGCAGCGGTCACTGAAGCAGACCACACTGACAAGTAAGCCTGTGCTGTACACTGGAATCCTTGTGTGGGCAACACGGGAGCCCTTGAGTTGACATCAGGTAATGAAGATTAGTCACTAAACTACAGCCACATTTCGCTCCTAGCATCCCTTGTAAACTCATGTAACACGTCAACTGCTCTCGGTTCATGTATCAGCTAGACTGCACAATTTTTTTAAAATTTCAGCATGGACATCTAAAAGACCTGTCATGCAAGACATTGCTTGCAACGTTCATTCACTGTCTTCATTCGAACCTTCGGGCCAACTTAAAAAATGACGGCATCTTTTTAGACTTCGCTTAAGCATTACACAAGGTATCGCGTACGCGTTTGCTCCTAAATATTTCCCCACTTAACTTGCATCCAGAAAATATTACATAGCTATACTAACTCCTCAAATATCGTTAACAGTAGATTGAAACTGACTACTACTCTAACCGTCTACCGGTATCATCGGGTGTCCTACAAGGATCTGTCCTTGGTTTCTTCCTATTTCTAATTTATATTAATGATGTCACAAAATGCACCATGTCATGTCCGTCTGTTCACCAATCAGAGCGTCCCGTATGCTCGAGTTACTAACACCGCTGATCAAGAATTCCTACAGAAGAACCTTAACTGCATTCTACATAGTGCAACCAATGCTTGATATCCCTTAACCTCCTTAAATCGAAGCTCATGTCTTTTTATGGCCGTCGCAACCCGCATTCATTTGCTATACGTTGTCTAGTTTTCCTTTCCTTGTCTACCGCTCTATAGGGGCACCGACCCTGTGAGAAGAAGGAAGATGGACCTCTTCTTTCTCGTCTACTACTAGCACCTTTCTAGAGCAACAAAAGTCTTTCCTACCTACCTACCGCTCTACTTACCTAGCCACCACTATCAGAAATGATCTATCTTGGCACAAGCATATCATCTGCGAATGAAACTTAGGCTTCCTAAACGTCATCTCCGCGACACTTTTAAAATGTAAGGCGACATGCTTATAAATGATTTATCAGGTGAAAACTTTACAATGCATCCGCCGTTTGGAATCCCCTGCAAGCATACCTCATTGATTCATTAGAAGCCGCAAGAAACAGAGCCTCCTATTTCATTCACAGCTGACACACATCCGATATTAGTGGCCACCTCTGAAGCTAGAGCCTGAATTACCCAGCCTTTTCGCTTGTCGTCGCATATCTATCCTGTGTTTATATAAGAAATTTTATTATTCCCAGCCTAGAAAGGGGTCATACATCTGCACACCTCCATCACGCACGTCTCACCACGTGCGCCATCCGCTGAAAGTTAGACGAAAACGCTCGCGTAAAGCTACATTTTAGAAGTCATGTATCCTCCAAACAACGTCACTGAAATGGCCTTCCCCATGAAATCGCATCCATCACCTAGCCATACCTTCTCAGATAAATCCACGTCCCATTTGTCCCCTTGAAAAGAAATGAAGTATCTTATGTTAACCCAAACCCTTAGGCAACACCCCCTTAAAGACGGTCCTAAAGAAATAGAAGTAATAAGAAATGAGATTAAAACGTTTGCATCCTGTGAACAACACCGACCCGACAAAGCCCCACTAGACCATTGTGATCTGGTCGCGAACAACTTTTCCAGAAAGCTCACAACCATCAAAACTTCAATTCTAGCCAAGAGACTTAAATTCAACATGAAAATGAACACACCACCCAACCAAAAATCTTATCTTCGCTTCAAGCCGCCATCCGGAAGCTGTGACCAGGTGTACGAGAAGAAATCAGGCTAAAAAAATACGCGGACTGAACTCGATGGAAACACACCGAAAAGAATAGAACTTACTACCGTATGAAAGCCGAGCACTTAAAGACCTCCAGAGAAGAACCACAAGGGCAACGAAACAGTCGTTCTGATGAAACGGGTCTAGCAGTCAATAATATGAGAAATTAAGAACGATCCCAGGATAAGTACCCAATCAAAGCTACACTGAACATTGAAGTCTTCCGAAAAACCGAAACTTCTGGAACAATATACGTTAAATTATTAAGCGCCAACGGATCGGCTCCAGCATTATACGGTGCGATCAATGTCCACAAACCTGGGATCTCTCTGCGCCTGATTGCTGACTTCCGGTTCTGCCTCCCTTCGACCGTTGTAGAAATACCTTCACAAACTCAAATATCAATCATGAAGAAAACATCTACCCATATTCGTCATTCCAGGCATTTCGTTCAAGTGGCAGCTCAAGCGACCCTTGACGCCGACAGATGTCTTGTCTCTCCTGACTTAGTGTCTATCTTCACAAAAGTACCTGCAAAGCTTGCAATGACTGCTACTCGAGACGCCCTATAATGCCACGGCCCACTCTGCGCCACAACCCCACTCAGTGTAGAGGAACTGTGCCGCCTCCTTGAACTATGCTATCAAACCCATATTCCTGGAGGCGAATTCTACAGACAAATGAAGGGAACACCAATGGGAGTCTCTATCTCTTCGCCATGGCAAATCTAGTCATGGAACAAATCGAGGAACGAGCCCTCAGCTCAGTCATTTCGCAACTAAAGACTTTCCTCGGGTATGTCGTCGACTGCTTCGCATTCATTTAGAGATCCCAAATCCAAAATTTCCTGTCTCATTTAAACTCCGTAGAAGCGGATACTCAGTTCACGCTAAAGGTCGAGAAAGGAAACTTTCTCCCGTTTTCGGATGCTCTCGTAAGTCCGAAAGCCAGGCTCTCTTCAGTTCTCCGTCTACCGTAAACCAACGCAGTAAGGTCAATACCTGCTCTTCACTTCAAACCACTGGACAGTCCCTAAGGCATCAGTCGTGTAGTCATAACGAAGAGTGGAAACATATTGGAGCACAGAACTCGACATAGCATAGGACAACGCACGAAGAAACTCACCATGAACGGTTACCCGCAAAATTTTATTTGAAAACCACCCACATCGAAAAACACAACCACATGCGCCCGGAAATCAAACTGTAACAATTAAGCCCACCACAGAAATACGTCACTCTGCCTTATGTCCAAGATGTCAGCGAAACCATCGCCTGTATCATGCGAAAAGGGGGCCTTCAAGTAGGGCATAAGCCTACAAGCCCAGTAGTGCTTTGTCCACCTGTTCACAAAGATCGACCACCCAGAGAAAGTGTAGAGAGGAGATAAAAACCCAAAGGAAAGAATTCGAAAACACTAAAACGACGTACGCAACTTCGCAAGAGAGCCCAATCCGGTAGCCGAACATACAGGAGACGCAAGCCATATATCCAAACTCGACGAAATAACCATCCTACGCACCGAAAGAAATTACCAAAAAGGGTTCTTGCTCCAATCTTGGCGCATTCAAACGACCCCAAAGAACGTCAACCGCAAAAAGGGAAACTAGTCCCCGTGTACGCGCTGGGACTTCGCTCTGTAGCTCACAGAAGAAAAGGCTCCATCGACCATCAGCACACAGCACAGCCCGGCAACATGACCCAAAGTCTCAACCCCGGTGTGAACGTTCGCCCCCTACTCCCGCTCTCTTCACATCACCGCTTTCGTCCTTTCGGCCTCGTGATGCCCCACCGCCGTACTTACGTACAAACGCTAGCCACAGCCGCCAGTCATCCCAGACGAAGGGGGCGAGCCTGCCTCGCAACGCTTGAGTCACATCAAACAATTTTTGGTTGCAGACGCATCAGAGCTAATTACATTGGGTTAACCGCTGCCGGTAACTTCACAACCAAAAGATGAGACAAGCTGTGGGATAGAGAACCTATGACAACGATAACGGGCTGGAAAACACGGCATGAACCGCGACACCTCTTGCTTTTCCTCCTGATGCTAGGTGCACGTCCTGTTACGGAACCTGGCAAAGCATAACGCTCAGGTCAATGTTGGCCCGTTGCAGTTCATACCGACCGCGATAGTAGCTTCATGCGCACGCATGTCGACTGGAGCATGTTATACAATGATGCTAAGGTCGTTACGCTAACTGTTAGTGCTTACTGACTTTACACCGGTGAGTCGAAGTCCACGCTCACCTTCTTCAGCCAACTCGTCTGGTGGCGCATCGCCAAAAAGGAACATGGTGTACTCTTACTGTGACGCGTCGTCTGAAAAGAAAACAACCATCAAACAGCTGAAATACCTAGTTCCATTTAACCTTCCGCAGTTTCCCTCAAGGAAACCTTCGGACAGCTTGCATAGAGTTGGGAAGAAAATTAGGTTGTCTGGTAGCAAAAACCACCACCAACACCACATGGGGTCCTCAACCACTCCTGTCGAGTAAATAGCGGTCTTTGTCGAGCTCGTGATTTTGGCGGCACTGGTCAACTATCAGTCTCCATGGCACTAACTCTCACTGTTCGCCTTGAGAGCCTCAGCGAGGTGCTTTCCGCTTGTGTACACTATGATCGGCGGCTGCGATACGCATAGCAGGTGGCCAGTATTTTTTTCAAAGATGATGAATTTTTAAAATCAGGGAACACCGTGAAATTTCGCGCCCACGACCTTGTAGCTGCGAGGCATATTTACAGTACTTAATTCTGCTGTACATGCATGCGATGCCAAGCATTTTCTGTACGAACCCTAGCCCGGCTAGGAAACCGCGTAAACGGAAAAAATGGGCACTTTACCTGCCTGACCTGGAGCGACCATAAAAGTGCTCCACAAAAGGAATGATCGTGAAGGAACAACGATCTTGAGGTGCGGGTTCAAAGGCGCGTAATCTCCGGAATGCATACACAGGAGGAGAGCGGCGTACTCTTGTCGTTATGGAAGAGGCCTGGTCGGGTTGAAAAGGGCTGGCTGTACGCAACACCGCTGGCGAGCTTCTTCTTCTTCTTCACCTCTTCTTGTCTACTTCCTCTTCGCCATTGAGGGTGTTTGGTAGCAAAAACTATCACGAACACTAGATGGGGTCCCTGAGTACTCTTGGCGAGTAAAGAGCGGTCTTTGTTGAGGTCATGATGTTGGCGGCAGTGGTAAACTATTAGTCCCGACGACACAAACAGCTTGGCCTTAGTTTGAGCAGCCCGATCATATTGTCATTTGGCGCCACCATTCTTGGATACAGCCGCAAGTCTATTTTACCGCCATTTAAAATTTTTTACTGGAATCTAATCGGTCACCTTGCTAACATGTTTTTACTGATGATTATCATTTTTCTCCCATTACTATTATTACTTTTTATTTTTTTAACTCCCTCTGCTACAAATCCGACAGAGTCCATCTCCTGAGTGCTTTATGCATTTCCCGTTTCTTTTTGGTCTTTCTGCTTTTTGTTCTTTTCTCTTCACCAGCAGTCTTTTATTTCTATTTGTTAGTTAATTAATTTATTTATTTTCCCCCCAAAAAATTCATCACAAATACTCTCTTCTTGGCCGATCACCCTGTGTGGGTTTGCGCCATTCTACGAGCTGAACAACAACAACCACAACAATGAGGGGAAATTATTGAAACTAATATTAACCATATACTTTTAGCGGGAAAGCTCTAATGCGAAGGTTCAGAGAATAGCAAAGTTCTCTTGCCGACAGTATATCGGAGAAGCCTCGAGCCCACCGTCTCTTCTTTTCCCTTAGTAAACATGGCACATACCCACGCAGGGGAATTGCAGCACTGCCCGCTCATTGTCGTCTTCAATGTGGCACAAATCCATGCTGTTGTCCTGTCTTCGATCTCCTAGTTAAGAGGTCCCGTGTCGTTGCCGTCGTCCAATCTGTCAGCCTATGCGCTACTGTGACACCTTTTTTTCCTTCTAAACGCTCTGTTTCCAGCAATTCACCACCTGTCTCTTGGCCACTGCCCCCTAGTGGGTATGAGCTATCGTTATTTGATGCCAATCAACCAACCAAATCTGTGCTTTCGCACTGATTGGAACGTTGTAAACATTCTCTTTCTTTTGTTATTTTTACCACTCATTGTAAGGAGTTTATTTTTGAATTCTGAATTTCTGGTGAGTTTCATTTGTTGTGTCTTGCGTTTTGTTTTTGTGCTTTACAGAGGAATACGACGATAGTATAAATGGATTTGTTATCTGATTCGAAAAGCAGTTTCTGGTGCCGATGTCGACAAAAACGTGTGCCGATTTCTGCATGTAGTAAATAAGTAATAAGAAATTTTATGAAGCTGTGGATTCACTAGTGAACGTTACATGAATCGCTATGATGCATATAAGCACACTTAGATATTGCTCAAGCGCTCACAGGCTGACGAAACCCTATGGGAAGTCCCATGGGTAGTGCACTACCTGCCGTATATCGGCTAATAAACGCACAGAAATGCTCACTTGTCGAAGACTTCTTGTCTCACTTGTCGCTTGCTACTGCTGCGCTCGTTAACATCAGCAACTTAAATATAAGTGCCACAAAATCCAGAGCCAAAGTTCCTTTTTGTTTTAAAATAAATAGCATGTAATAATTTAAGATAACTTCTTTGCCAAAAAAAAAACTACTGGAGGTGCTTCTTTTCCTTCCTGCAGAATTTTATGCAACCTGTGCAGCTTTTGTTTTTATGACATGTATAACAGCCCATTGCATGTCTTTATCTTTATTATCCAAGCCTTATCCCTAATATCTTCAAGCCTGCTCTCACGGCATCTTGAAGGTTGCATCTCGAATTTATAAATTCTATCCGACGGACAGCTGGAAGTTACAAGTAAGCAATTATTTTCCTGTGTAGCCAAGTGGAGGAAAAAAAGGAATCTACTCCATAATTAGATTTAGACGAGACCAAACATAATGAGGAAAACATCGCAGGGAGGGAACCCCGCACCTCCACCAGGTGTCACGCGTGGTTCAGTACGGTTGGGTACGTCAAAGTAGGCGACTGCAGTGGACGTCGGTACCAGCCCCAAAGCTGAGCGTTCGCTTGCTCCACACTTCGGCTTCTTTCTTTTCTCAAGGCGAGCTCGCGCGCATTTCGTGCGGTCGTGTTTAATTTATAAAGAATCTCAGCCCACACCTCTCTGCGCCCACTGCTATAAAAAAAGCCGCTACTATAGAGTACCTTCTTTCGCAACCTCACTCGCTCAACTGGCGAGGCGTGCCACCTATGTGTTGAGTATCATGACCTGAAGCCTACGGTCCACTTTGTGCGATCGAGAGCCGAGCCGTCTGGTACCATTTCGTATGTCGGCGCACTTTCTCCTAATTTTCTCAGCAGTCCGGTGCAGCAGCCGCCAGCATTCAATGCGGCGCTTCACCACCTCTCTGCTCTGCTGAAGTTCTTTATCACAGCACTTAGCTTCCGCATTTCCCCTGATTCGCAAATATAGGTCTACTCTAATGAGTGGTATAGATGGATGCCGCCATTGATAGCGCTAGATCACACTTTCTACCTCTTTTAACATCCCATAGTGGATGCTTGGGTAAAGGCTGATCCTGATATTCTTCAGAGTCGCAACGGGCTTTGCGCTTTCTTTCGCCATCTTCCTCGGGCGCTCCTGCAGCTTCCTGATACTACCACAGTCCTTTAGCACCTTTTACTGGTCATGACGTTTTCGTGTAACTATAAGGTTAGGCTTTTCACATTTCCGGTGCACTCCACTGCCAGCAATATGACGCACTGATACCGTGAAAGGTTAGGCGTATTTTCAACAGTTGACAGTATCTCGTGCGAATGGAATACTTCCAAAGGCTGTGGTGAAGCTCGATGACGATTTGTGGCGTACCGCTCAGGAGCCTCGGCTCCAAAAGAGTGGACGAGAATGTGCTGCTGTTAGCCGTTAGCCTCGTCATTTGACGGCTGGCAACGGCGCGTGGTGCTGAAATGTTACGCGTTACGGGAGGCAGCAGAAAGCTTTTGTTTGGGCTTTCCCAGCGTCATTCTCTTTATGAAATATTTTGATATATTTTAACTAAGTTTATATCACCAATGTCCTTCAAGCTGCTGTCTCGTAGCAGCTCGAGAGACGGTACCTGCCTCACCACCAAACACCTAAAGCCCCCATGCCGTTCCGATTATATATTTGAAGATCTCGCGGCGTATATGTACATCTAGACCTCGGCTGTTGAAGAGGCGATAACTGAAAAGCGAACTCTGCTGAGAGCCGTCAACTAATCGCAAACGCAGCGAGAAATTGCTGGAATCCAAAAAACTTAAAGACTCCAAAACAGCTCACAAAAACTGCAAGTACCAGGGCAGCAGTACCTGCGTGCTTATGCATCTGCTTGTCCATTTCATGATCACAATTACTCCCTTTGGCATGCAGTGTTGATGGGCTTGAGGTGCGCTCTTTGCTGTTCGCTGGGTACAGAGATAGATATAAGAGGGGCATGAGAAATGGGGGGTGCTATGCGGCGTGCATCCGCACTGCGGAAGGTGGAAATTAGTAATGAAAAATTTAAAGCCACGCTGAAGCCGCGTAAAACGCTGCTTGTCCTCAAGGAGAATGACGAGCATAGGCGTATTGTTGTTAATATTTGCACTACTCACTAATGCGCAATGCTGTAAAAAATTATTTTTATTTCTGCATTCGTTCCCTGTATTTTAAAACCCACACACACACACACACACCCGCACACACACACACACGCACCTGGACGCGCAAACGCACGCACGCACGCACGCACGCACAGACACACACGCACGCACATACACACACACACACACACACACACACACACACACACACACACACACACACACACACACACACACACACACACACACACACACACACACACACACACACTGAGAATACTTGTGTGTTTGGAGAAAAAGGAACTGCGAGCGCTTACCCAAAATACCGGAGGAGCTATCAGCTCTAGCTGATTGACGACAGCATGAAAGCAGAGCTTATGCTACATATAGCGGCACGGTTGTATTTTTTTTGGTATGACGGGCTTAGAGTGAGTTCCTTGGTACCTGAGAAATTTGCGGGCTCGGAGTGTAGCATCGTGTGGCGAGTGCGTCCGTCCATTGTTCTACCTAGTGCAGGTTTACTAGACTCAGGCTTCCCAGACTGGTCAAGCGTCTCATGCACAACGCTCCCTCTTGGCTGCATACGCCGCCACCTTACTGATGTGGCGCTCAGTTTCTGGCCGTTTATTGCACAGGCGGCTGCTACTGCGCAAGCAAGCGCACACAGCTGCTATTCACGTGTGGCCACACAGGATTGTGCGAGCTGAGTTGAGCGAGTGCCGTCCTTTGGAACCCCCATGAACCTAGGAGCATCAGCGTACATGATGGCGCATTTCCCGCAAGCCCCAACGCATACGCGTCGCCTCCGGTGTTGTTCGTGCTGCTTTTCCTGCACTCCTTCGTCATCCCTCTCCGGCTCGCCATGATGACTTGCCTGTGCATGACGGTTATGTCCACGGAGGGTGAGGTCTTCACATAACGCGGGGGATGAAGGTAAAATAGATTCCGTTGTATTATTTGCAGTTGTATTTTTGTCTGGCAATGAACTTTTCTGAGCAGTAATTTTCTCCTAATCCAGTTGATTAGATATGAAATCCATTAGGTCCGTACCGATGCCTTACCTGACAAACAAGTTATGATGGAATAATACACAGTTTGCACCGGCAACAACAAAGCAGGGTAAGGCTGATGGAATCTGTTTCACAGACCTGAAAACGCCCGTCTCCCTAAAAATGGTGACTGACGAGTCGTAAGCAGAATCGAAAGACAATAGGTTTGAGTCTTAAACAAGAGGACGCGAAATCATGAAGTCAAGCATGAAAAATCTGTTGACGATAGTGAAGTGATTACAACTCAAAGCCCGAACTATTTTTGAACAAGTTTGCATTAGGTTAAAAAATTTGCCTATGCAAGGACGCACAACGTGTTTAAGATTTTATTTCTCCGTGAACATGGGAACACTTGCGTTGCGTGGAAGCCACGGGAATAAGATTGACAACCAGCTTCCTCCCGGCTTCATGGACTCATTGCATGTGTACCCTTTTTGATTCATCTTCGAAAGCGGTTTGAAGGCACGCCCAGTCTTCGCAAAACGGCTGATGCGTTCATTGACCTGTGTGGAACACTCCCTGAGCAGCCAGTGACCTGCACCCTTATAGTAAACTATGCTTGAATTCTTCAACCACGCTTTGTTGTACTTGGCCACCGGTGTAGTAAGGAATGCATCCTGTTCTCCCCACAAGATGAGCGTTGTCACGTTGATTTTGCGGTAGTGTATCTTGTTCAGCTGGTCACTATCATTGTTGAAAGCTCGGTAGTAGTTGATCGCACCTGTCAGTGCACCTAGAGATAAAAAAAAGAACCACAGCACACACATTTTAAACACTGCTCCCAGCTGTTCAGTTACTTCACAAACTAGTTTTAAATAATTAATTGCGCACCCCCCAATGACCCACAGACAGAAATAGGCTTAGGGTGCATCGGTTTCAGATTTAATTTTATCTAAACTATCACATATTGCTGCAGCCAAATTATTAATGATTAGGCACTAGCAAGCGGTTAATGAAACTAGATTTTCTTTCTGTTCAAACCTTGTCTACAATATACAAACGTTATACATTGTGTCCAGGCGAACTTTAGCCAAGAGTTAAAAACTAAGAAATTTGAGGTGGAGCAGGGAAACCACTTACAACTACCAGCTGGCTTGCGCATCTAGGCAATTTTTTTGTTTTGCAAATAATTAATCAGCAATTAAGATAATTTTCCTAAATGGGTAAATATTGACTTTAGACAGCAAATGTGAATAGCAAAGTTTGAGAGCACCTTCAGAAACCGCAATTCCATTTATTCGCGATAAAGAAAGCCTCACGTGTATCTTTTATGCGAAGCATACTAAAATAGCCCAACCCAGCTCCTCGAGCGCGGCGGTGTCGTTACCATTGACCTTTCGTGACCTCAATGTCATACCACGTGATGCGTGACGTCACAGCAGATGAAAAACGGGGCCCAACTCGCGCCGTCGCGCGAGGCGTCGTGACCAAGGATGACCACGTGGTGCGTGACGTCACAGCAGATGAGAAACGGGGGCCCAGCTCGCGCCGTCGCGCGAGGCGTCGCGATCAATGTGTTTCCTGCTTCTGCCGCTAGGTGCGCTGTAGTGAACACGTGATGCTGGAGCGGCGGTATACAAGGGGGTGCGCCTGCCTCTGCTAGGCGTACACGGGATAGAGATGCCTCCTGGAGACAGGGCTGCTCGTTGGAATGAGAAGCAAAAGTTGCGGCGTGCTACAGAGACTGATGAAGAGCGTGAAGAACGTCTAACCAAGCGGCGTGCTCGATATGCAACTCGGCGACAATATGCTTCGCATCTGACTAGGCTTAACCTAAGCTAAGCCTCAGCCATTTTTTTCCCAGCTCGAAAGAAAGCCGGCGAAATACAAAATAATCACGTGACTACCGCATTTGCGCGCCACGATTGTGCTGCTCTCAATCCTGGCTGCTTGCGTGAACGAAATCAGTTTCTGGTATGGCGCGACGACCACATTGCTCCGGCAAGCTGATATGTCGACGGTGGTTGCGACGCCAGCGCGAGCCAATCTGCAAGCATGACGATGCAACCACCGTCGACATTTCTGCCTGCCGGAGCAGTGTGGTCGTCGCGCCATACCAACAGCTGATTGTATTCACTCATGCCAGGATTGAGAGCAGCACAATAGCGGGGCGCGCATGTGCTAGTCGAGTGACTTTTTTTTTTTTACATTTCGCGGGCTTTCTTTGGAGCTTGGAAAAAAGATACACGTGAGGCTTCCTTTACCGCAAATAAATGGAATGGGGGTTTCTGAAGGCGCTCTCTATTCTTGGTATTCATATTTGCTGGCTAAATCAATATCTGCGCATTTAGGAATATTATATTAATTGCTAATTAATTAATTGCAAAACACAAAAATGCCTATGAAGCGCACACCGGTTGGTAGGTGTGTAAGTGGTTTCCCTGGCCTACATCAAATATTTAATCTTTTATCCCTTGAATAAAGTCGACACCCTCTATAAGCGGTCAATTTCAATGAACTGCGCACTGCGTGTCAGTTGCAGAAAACACGTTTAATTACTGCCTAATCTCGCCCTGACTAAAAAAGTCTGTGAAGGCTGCTATGCCATGTTTTGTGCTTACGTATACTTACATGAGTAATGATTGAGCGATTTTCTTCAGTGTAAATTGGCTACATAAGAGGTGGTGACAGCGAGCTATTGAAATGATTAAATGAGAGAGTGGGAAGCAGCCGCTACTTTTACACATTCTTCGCGACATATGCTCTACTTGCAGCGTGATAACCTGAACTATCCCTTCCACATTCTCCCAATATTGATTAAAGAAAAAAAAATTTGGATTACTAGGTAGCTGGTGTTTTGTTAATTTTGATTTATTTATAGGAAGCCTACTTTGATGGAAGGAAGACGCAAATAATTAGGAGCTAAAGCCAGGAAGGAACCATAATATCATGTTAACAAAATAGCGAAGCATCGGAAACGTAGCGATGTAATGACACAGCGCAGCACTCGTGATTCTTAAATGTTTACCTGCGATACACCTGCGCCCTGTATATTAGACATAAAGTGCTCTAGTTCCCTGCAATACGGTCGAAAATGGTCCCGAAACCTCGATGGTGTCGACGGCCAAACTAGCACCGAAGCCAAGTTCCTAAGCAGTAAAATTTTCCATCGCTTAGGTACCGATCTTAAAACCAAATTATTCCCCAGTGCCCCGAGCGCAATCCAAGTTAATGGTGGAGAAAGGTGAACAGGTTTTTAGCCACACAGACTAAGACGACTGATCATCGCCGGAAATATTATTGATCTGTGTTGAAGACTGACTGATTCGCAGCATAGGTGGCGCTACTTGGTTGTACATTTCGAAATGCTCGGAGGAGTAATGCTATGGTACCTATAATTTCTAGGAGCCATAGAAATGCTGCAACCAAAAAGAGGAGCAGAATGAGTCAAGAGATATGGATCACCTTACGGACAAAACACACCGCGGTTATTTAACGCCGGAGAAAGAATGGCCTAGGCGTCGTAGCTTAACATAAAGATAAAAAAAAACCGGCTAGTGGCATAGCATCGCTTAGCACGAAGTATTTTGCCACTGCCACATACCTAAAAGTATGCATGAGTTCTCCACAGACCCAGGGAGCGAGTTATGCGGCTTTCTTTCCACAAAATCAAAGGAGCCTACAACGTCGTCAACGCCAACGCCAATGAGCTCAATGAACGCCGGCGGCCTATTGACCCAGTGTTGCGTTTCTGCGACAGCGTTGTAAACCCCAACGCATGCAACGCACGTAATTCTGTCACTACCGCCACGTAGCTCAAAGTGGGATTGAGGTGTTCACTGACCCAAGGAGCTAGTTATGCGCGGTTCCCTTTTCTGTCGTGACTATCTCCGAGGCTTCACTTGCAGCTGCAGAATTTGTGGGCTAAGATAATTTTTTTGCGCATGGATAGAAGTTCGCGTATAAGACGACGTGCAGTGCACAGCGCGAGAGTGTGACAATTAAACACGAGGGATGATAGGCTGCGGCGATAGCATTGCTCATTTTTATCATTCTAATAAGCACCATGTTAAAAAAAAAAGGTGATATCCTAGTGCTCTCGTGTAGTGGCCAGCGAAGCTGATCTGTCCGCATCGCCGCGTGTTCGAAACCCAGCCGCAGACATATCTATTTTTATTCCGCCGGCGTCAGGAGTAAAAGCGCGAGGCTTCAGAGACCCATCGGCTTTTTGAGTGTTGCTAGTGAAGTAGTGCTTTCGAACTAGCAGGTGACCAAGGCGGCTGAACGCGTCTCTGAGGCAACAGAAAGCGGGCGAACGCATCGGCGCATCAGGCAGCGAAAGCATCGTGACGTATTGCGCGCTGCAGTGCACGAAACTGAAAATATTATGAGTGTAGAGACACATAAACTACCGAAAACGGTGGCTTACACCGAAGGTGGTTTTCCGCTGGAAATTCAAAAACGGTGGAAGGACGGTGGCAGGTGTGGAAGCTAACAGAGATGGTCGAGATCTGCAAAGGGAAAGGCTGGAACCTTCTATGAGACGTCCACTAATCAGCTATGCTGTTGCTGCAGTAGATTTCATTCTTGCACGGACTCCTCAAGGCCGCAGAGACTGGGAAATTTTTTTGGCGGCTCACTGTGACCACTGAAAGCTGGGGCCGTTTTCTATGAACTGTACATTTTCCGTTGTTCATTTCGTATCGATTCGCTCCTCTGTCGGTGGTCACTCAGATTTACCCGCGGCTTTCAAGCGTCTGTGGCAAATGACTGGGCACTGAATGGTTGGCGATGGGACTTTACCATTGGCTGCATAACGCAGCCAATGGGAGCTGATGGTTAGGTAAGGTCGCATGCTGTTCACAGAGAGCTGCGGGGCACGTCACTATTGGCTGCTTATCGCATCCAATTTCAGCCGGTGGTAAAGTCCGGTTGCCAGGCCGGGTCGCTTGCCACAGGCACTTGAAAGCCGCGGGAATATGCTAGTGCCCACTAACAGAGGACCGAATGAACACGTCATGGACAACGGAAATCGACATCTTTTAAAATACGGCCCCTGAGAGTCATTTATATCAGCAGTTGGAGCCTTCATTACAATGCATTTTGCAGCAAAGGGTAAATGCAAAAAATAAAGTAAAAGAAAAATATTACTTGCGCCTTCTGAAGCTCGCGGGTTAAGCATGATATGATGCAGGAAAACCAAGCCGCATTTATAGGGCACACTAAGGAAACGTAACTGCTGCAATCAAATCATTTGCCTTAGATGGTATGAATGTGGACTTTTAATGGAAACTACAACAGTTCATGTAGTATTTAAAGCCTCTGCATGGGTTGTCGGAGAAAGTACTTGATTCACTGAGGCCATTCAGTGAATCTGCGAAAATAGAATTTTACATACCATCTTGCGAGAACATGTATTTGTGTGCGTTTTCCTCCTGTGGGGTAAAACCTTTGTGGACCTTGTCAAAGAATGCGAAATCGTTCGTGATCAGATAATTCTCAGGAACAGCCGGGTGGCGGAAGGGAAGCATATACCTGCATATATAAAAATATGATCAATATTGAGCTGAGCTTTTGCAAGTATAGCCCCTTGGGCAACTCTTAGGTCGCGCAAGAGGCTATAGGTTATAGACTATATAGCCTAAGAGGCAACAGGTAAAAAAGTTCATTATTAAAATTTAGCTAACCGCCTTACTACTTACAACGATTCAACAGTGTTCTGGGGTCCGCTAACAATGGCATTGCTATGCTGAAAAAGCCATATTTTTACTTGAAAAAAACCTATTTTTGAGAAGGACTTGTCTTCCTTGACACACCTGGTGCATGATAACTACTAGAAGCAGTTTTACCCCACCCAACATGCTTACATGCTAGATTTCCCACGCGCCACGCACCAAAGCCCGCAATGCCCCGTTGTGGCGACTGGGCAACCCTGATCTACAGGGTGTGGGCATGACATGCCAATCTACAGCTAACACAAATTTAACAACATATGCAAGAGCAGTAGAAGGTGAGCTGCCCAGCTTGGACTTTGAACGTCAGCGATACTACGGGCTAAGCGGTCGGTGGAGACCACTGGGGTCCTAAACTAAAGCTCCAGCCACCTCGCTTGTTTTATTTTTTTTTGCTGAAACAAATATGTCAACTACGAGCGCTTAACCTATGAACTTATTTAAAATTCTTTGTATGAGGGTCAATCTTAGGGTAAGTAAAAAGTCTATCAGTGCGCACGCTTAACTTTATAGAGTTCAGCTTTGTCGCAGGTGCTTTGAAGTTTGGAGAACGAAGCGGAAGTTTAAACGCAAGAAAGGCCCACATCTGATTCCTGACTTGTAATAATCCTTCTTGAACACGCGATCTCCTGGATACTTGACGCAATGCCGTCCTTTTGTTGGAGGCTGAAACACAACCAGGCATTCTCACCGCATGAAGAATACTAAAGTCGGCGATTTAGGATCAACTAACTCCTTGACTAAATACTATAGTTGTATTCTCGGCAAACAAGACACGGGAGATAATAACGAACACAAATTAATACTAATCCAGATATTCATTTCATTGTGCACTCGGAGACTAAGTGTACAGCCAGCCAAATCTTTAGCTGGCGTGCATGACGGCCGCCTTTTCCGTGCTCCTGTACCTTATAACGAAGCAAATTTTCGAAAATATTAAATTTAAGAAGAGGTTCACTAAGCCTATGCTTAATATTGAGCTTTCCGCAAGTTCCCAGAGCGCGGGAGCACTTAAAAAGCGGCCGTCGCGCACGCCAGCTTAAGATTTGGCCGGTTGTACACTGATACAAATAGCACTTATGCACGGAAAAAGAGATTGTTCAGAAGACAATGCTGTATTGCAAAAGTGTTTACCACATAGACATCTTGTAAGCAAAATCAGCGTGCGCGGGCACCCCAGCGAGCACCACGTGGCGTGCCTTCTGGCGGTCAGCAGCTGGTGAGAAGGCCAACGAAGCACAATCCAGAAATTTATCCTCACAATAAAATGCGTTCCTGGACTACATATCACAAATTTCGATACCGGCGGAACGGCGTCCGGATCTGTACTAAAAATATTTTATTTACTTGAAGGCTCATGTTTTGGTTGTGAATGACTTCGATTATTAATGAAGCGTCAAGGGAGAAGCCCAGTAGCGCTGATGAAAAGACGTCCTGGGAGATCTGCAGTGATGCACTATGAATTCTAAGCGAATTTTCATCCGCGGTAAAATTTTTGTGTCCTCTCTGGGGTGTTCTACTTAATGGGACGCCAGGTTATGTCCCACCTTAATAAGATAACGACCAACCAGCGGACGTCTATAGCATACCGTGTTACCTTTCCAGGAGCACCGGGAGGCCGCTAACCGCCAGTCCGCCCGCGCTGATTGGTCGCGATGCGGCAGGCGCGCTCGCAGCTGTCGCGTACCTGGCGCAATCTGGCGCATCCAAGGCGATTTGCAAATGCGCATTGACGGCACGCGGGCTCCCGGTACTCCGGTAATGGTAACATGGTACATGGTATGCTATAGGCGTCCAATATTTTTTAGGCGTATAGTGCACATACCGTCGTGTAGGGAGAGCAGGGATTATACATCCTATCGAGGTAACCCTGTCAGATTTTAAAATTTTAGAGGAGTGTTAGACGAAGTTAGCCTTCAAGCTACGCTGAGAACAAATGGAAGTTGTTGTGTATCGAGAGGCTACGGCATTCTAACGTGACAGAGAGCGCACTCACCGAAAACGTAGTAAATGCGTAAAAACGAAATACACGTGTCATCGTTGCTGGCTGACGCCGGAGGTAAAGGGCGGGCGACTACACTCGCTGTTCGGGTTGGATTCCAGACGCTTCGCTAAGCCGCCATTAAGTTCGAAATGGCGGCAAGCAGACCACGTTGTGAGGTTGAATCGGATTGGAGACAATTTTTGAATACACTATATTTAAGCTATAAATCGGTTTCTTGGTGCAAGACAAACGTTAACATGCGATAAATGAGCGAGATCAATTTTTTTGCTGAAAACAGTAACTTGGAGGAATTCTTCGCAGTGTCAAATGCAGGAACTTGTGCAGTGCCTTTGGGCTACAGTAGCCCCCAGTGGTTCATTTTGTTAACGGAGATTTGTTTGCTTCAAGTGTTCTGTCTTATTGAGCAAACCTCTTTGTGATTGTTGAAATCTGGGGTGGCGCAAGTACAGTATTTCGTATTCGATTATTCTATCTTACATTATTAGCTGTTTTAAACACTACCATGAACCTTCAATAATGCAAGAGTGCCAAAAGGTTTAAAAAGTTAGCACTTTTTTCTGAACAGTGTAAATAAACCGAATAATGAAGTGCTAAAACACAAGAGTACTAGTTGAATGGAACCCTATACCGCATTGTATAAGACAAAGGCTTTGACCTATACCCAAGAATACATTATGCGTGAGAAAACGTGCATAGCCTGCTCAGAAGTAGAAGAAAATCAAGGCAAAAATAAAAAAGAAACGAATAAATAACATGGAAGAGGGCGCAGAGAAGAGGAACACACAAAAAAAGGGTAACCTTAGCAGCCGCTTCACTTGTCGGTAAAAACTTTGGACTCGTACCCAAAAATTCTCTATCCTCCAAGAGTACCCTGGCTGTATCATGAGAGTCAGTAATCGAGTAACGAACTCGTCTCAACACCTTGTGTCAATAATGAAGTTCCCTACATGTTCACAGAAGCAAATTGTAACGAGCGCATGGCCTTACCAGGACATCCTCATTTGCCGTACACTTCGCAGGAGCTGTTTTGAAAAGGCTTTCGGGTGCATGCCATTGATGATGACCATTTTGTCGATCAACCTCTCGTGGAAGGTGGCGAAGCAGAAGGCGATCATGCCACCCCAGTCGTGTCCCACCAGAACAACATTTCTCTTTTTTCTAGCATCTGCGGCAAGAAGCAAGGCCGAAGACACGGTTGTTCACAGGAGCAATAGGGCATATTTCATCCAGCTTTCAGAATATATTTCATTATCTTGTGTTGAGACTATGGGGCAGTAAATAACCTTGCGCTTTATTTTTCGTGCTCTGCAGAGAAATGGCGATGTTCTTCTACTAATACTGCATACCTACCACAGTTCGCGTAGTGATAAAGCTGGAGGGAATGCTTTGTAGTTCATAATATTTTGCTGAGGAGGCTGTACCCCCAGTTTCTTTTCATGTATTTTGGGAGAACTGCCCTAGCTTTCTCCCTTTTTTATCAACGCGATCGGGCTTGCGGCTGCTGTATTCTTTAGTATGTAGCGTTTTCTAACCGCACTTTTCTTGGTGACCTTCTGTTAGATTATACATCGGTATCTTTGTGATTAAAAGAAATGTTTCATTTTTGCGCATGTTGGACATAGTACGAAGAAAGTTGTGGCGAAGTTAACATTGAAGAATGGGATATTGGGGAGCGGCGGTGCATTCCTGCCGCATAATAGAATTCTAGCTGCAAATTATTATCTTAAAATAAAAATTACGGGATAAGACATCGGATGCTATAATTCAGCAAGTGCAGCTAGAATCACCCACAATGATTTCTTTAATACTTGTCTAATGACTAAGGTTACTCCATTTCGAATCTTCTATTTCCGGCATTCTGGGATAAAAGTTGTGAATATTGGAATATCCTGAATTACTATCATGAAAATATCGAAGACAATGGTCTATTCTTCCAGCGCGTAGCAAAATGTTGCTTTTAAAGCTTTTACATCATTCGCATCGAGCAGTCAAGACCGATATAGAAAAATAATGAGAGCAAAAATGAAAGGCTACTCATGGAAGATTTGCGAATATATTGATTGCCATACTAAAATCCTGCAAGATATGATAAAAAAGTGCGTTTCTAAACTGTTTGCGTTGACAAACCCTTTGGCGAGAAATGTTGGATAGGCACATACGACAGAACTGTGCTGGAGGAACACGCACACACCCACCCACACAAATTTGCATACATACATACATAGATACAAACATACACGCGCACACGCACAAACACACAACACACACTTTTATACATGCATGCATGCATGCATACACACATACATGCATACATGCATACATGCATACATACATACATACATACATACATACATACATACATACATACATACATACATACATACATACATACATACATACATACATACATACATACATACATACATACATACATACATACATACATACATACATACATACATACATACATACATACATACATACATACATACATACATACATACATACATACATACATACATACATACATACATACATACATACATGCATGCATGCATACACTCTTACACTCGTGCTAATTTAACAGTAAAAACTCTACGTTACTTGAAACATGATCTCTTAAGCGAACCACGCAGACAAGACGTCCTTTGTTCTTTCTATCAAAAGGCGAGTCGGTAGATTGCTTCTGACGAGGCAATGTAAGCGAACGTGCGGGTACTGAACTGACGGAGTTTTTAATATTTCATAGTGCCGCAATATTTTACTTCGCAAAATAGGCCGGCTTCTGCTTTATGTCACTCGTGATTTATTTCTCCAAAGCATTAAAGCGCAGTAGAATGTACTAGGGCGACCTTCACTCTCTTTAAAAGTCTCTGTTGCTTCTTCGTTCAGGAAGGCAGCCATATATATTGCCGACGGCGGTCTTAAGGAATTCAGATCCTTTATTCTTAAGCATTTTATTTTATGAATCATGTGGACATAACAATATCAGTCGTCTACCGATGCCTCTTATTCGCACTGTATTAATGGCCAGCACGTGTCTGTAAGAAAAAGTCACGAACATATTCTCACATCCTACGAGCAGAGTGGCCATGAGCTGTAGATAAGTATCATCCGCAAGGAATAGTCGCAGTAATTCCATTTGATTGTATTTCCTGCGTCCTCAGTTTTCTATGTATCGGGACTCTACCAACTACGAAGTAAGTGAATAGCTGATCAGCTTGTTTCGAAGGCGTTGGCGGAGTTCTTAAATTTATCTATTTATGAACGTTCTGTGAGGATTCCTGCATTTTTATGTTGCTAGGCTCGTTAGAAGCAGAGTCTCTATTAAACCGCTATTTAAAGGTTGTGAAAATATAGACCAAAAATAAATGTATATCTACATCTATAAGGCTGGCTTTACATTCGACGCACAGCTCCAACATTGTAGACCTTGGTGCTATGCTGGCTGATATATCTTCGATTCACTTAGCCTGAAAAGAAAGCTGTTACTGCATGACAGGTTGTACAAGAATTTAGCTTACTTAGAGTTCTGATCAATCCTCTGACATCTCGAATCAAGTTTACCATGAGGTATTCGGCTGAGTCCACAGGTCTTGTAGTGTGTCCGTAGCCACGCAAGTCTGGCGCCACGACACTGTAAGCATGATGAACAAAGACGCAAAACTGTCAAGGAGGAAAGAAAGAAGCTGCAAAAATTTTAAATAATCAAAACCAATTCAGTACTCGTCAAACTGGTCGCTGACTACTACGGAAAAGCATTATGAGCGGGCAAGAATCCATACATGAGGGGCTCACTTTGGTACACCGAGCTGAAAAATACGCAGAATAAAACCTCACGCACAAGTTAGAATGGGCGTAGTTTTAAAGCACTTTACGCGACAAGGGTTCGATTCTCATTAACATCATGTGGCAGTCTTTTCTTTTCTGTAAAGTTATGGTTTATGTGAATTATTGTATGATGAACACTATCTACCGCACTATAGTCTCCTTGTTGTCATTGGCTGCTGGCTTCATTCATGTGAAATATATCTAAAAGAGAACTTTTTCTTCTTTTTTCTTCTCTTTATCTGTCTAGCGAATAGCATCAGGAAGGTCTTAGTTCTGGCCCTTACAAGAAATTTTTGAGACAGTCTATAGACTGTCCGTAGAGATCAGTCTGTAAAGTCCATAGACTATAGACCATTCCTAGAGAACAATCTATAGGCAATACAATTGCTATAGACAGTCTACATATAATCCATAGATTTACGACAGTACACTTTTAGTAGACTTTTGTCCATATATAGTCTATAGACTATAAATAGAGAAAAAGATATATCTATAGGAAGGCAGTAAAGTCTATAAGAAGTGTACAGACTGTCTATAGACCATTTTTATTAGGAATAGCGCTGATGTCATGCATAGCATAAGGTGGCTTTCAGAGAGCTGGAGCCCTCGCCATTCTATGACATTCCTTGCGACAGCCGCGGTACGGCAGGGCGTTCTACGTTGGCACTATAGTCATCTGTGGTGCTGGTGAACTCTCAAGATTATTCTGCGTGTAATACAAATTGACAAGAAAATGGAAGGTCAGAGAACCACAACCGCCGTTGAGAGCTTCCATTCTCGTCAAATTAAAGTGTAAACAGGGTGAAGCTGAGTCAGAACGTATTCAAAAACTTCCGAAATTATTCATCCGAACGGAAGCCAACAGGAAAAAGTCGCTTCGTGCTATACTTCAATAAAAAAAGATTGGAACTAGACCCAGTTGTAACAGAGGAGTTCTGTTTTCTGATGCCTTAGACCACATTAACACCGGGGCGTTTGTTTCTTAGATGGTATTTATTACACGCGACCATGTAGAAGAAAAAGCAGTACACATCACATTTCCTTCATGTAATCTTTCATATAACTGCACTTCAAGTTTATAAGCCTTGCGATCGTTTCCTTCCTAAGATGGGGTATTTTTATGGTGTGTAAATAATTGAAGTGATTCATTCATTCAAATTTCCATTTTACAAAACTATATCAAATATTCTATTTTCGCTTGCGTCATTCTTTCCAGTGGTTGGCTTTATTCAGGAATCTACGTTTTTTTTTCGTTTCCTGATTGCAACTCAATTCCTAACAATAAAGACCGTGATCCATGGAGCGCTTTAAGCATGAAATGCTTTTAGCTCCCGTTGTCGGCAGTGTGCTGACGTCACGCCGAGACCGAGAGCCAACATCCGGGCACTGAATTCCACTCATCCAGGCACTAAAACGAGGTCATCCGGGCACTGAAACGAGATCATCCGGGCACTGAAACGAGAGCATCCGGGCACTGTACGGGATTTAACGAGACTCTACGAGAGAGGGCCGGGGGGGGCCGCTTCCGCGCCGTCCCCAAGGATGGCGCTGCGGTCCCACACTCGCGCATGTAAAAGACCGGCCGCTGGGCCTTCAGCTCATGCCGTTTGCCCCTTTGGCAGGGAGATGTATACACGATCGCGGAGTATTAGAACGCGCTGCTTATAGACCAGATTTTTTTACGCTCGCACGCAGGCTGCGGGCGCGCTCCTACTCTCGACACCAGTCGCCATCTGTCGGCGCGCGCGGCTCGAGGGACTGCGGGTCGCGCCGGCGCCGCGCGTAGAACGCATGTTTACGTGTTCGCTTCTGCCGTTGTTGTGCTCCATCAGCTAAGGTACGAGGGTGTGTGCTGTGCGTCACTACTCACATTTTCCCTCTTCCAGACAGTACTGCGGTTATCTTGTGCGCAGTTACTCGTTAACGTGACATCCGAGGGTAGTCGACCAGGTAGTGTACGGACTGGAAACCGGCACTTCTAAGCAGATTTCAGCGCTGTCGTGTCGTTTGTTGTCGCCTTTTACGTGCGATATCATCTATGATAATTTTATGCATCAGAATGTAGATCTATTGATTTGACTCAGTGGAGTAGTAACTGAATAGGCGAGCTGCAGACTGAAGGTTGTCCCGACGGAGCGCGTGTTTTCGATCACCAGTACGTGTTCGGCATCCTTGCGCTGAGCTTGCTCTTGTTCCCATTAAACACATTTCATGCACAGGATTGTAAGCACGACCGCTACCGATTTCAGCTGCTTTTTCCGCATGCATCTCAGAGGTATCTGGGGGGTAAAGGTTTATCTATAGTATCTTTCTGCTGTTGGTATCTGCCTTAGTTTGGTTTGGTTTATTAAGGTTTTACGTCCCAAAGCGACTCAGGCTATGAGGGACGCCGTAGTGAAGGACTCCGGAAATTTCGACCACCTGGGGTTCTTTAACGTGCACTGACATCGCACAGTACACGGGCCTCTAGAATTTCGCCTCCATCGAAATTCGGCCGCCGCGGCCGGGATCGAACCCGCGTCTTTTGGGCCGGAGCCGAGAGCCGTAACCACTGAGCCACCGCAGCGGTGCGGTATCTACCTTAATCATAGAAAAATATGCGCGATTTCATTACATTTCCACACTTAGCCAAACGGCTACGCAACGCTCTCACACGCGGCGAGAGCTCCTGAATAAAATAACGCGACTTCGGACCTCAGAATTAGTGAAAGCTGGATTGGCAGCTCATATCTATTCAAGCTTCGATAAATTAAGCGAAAGTACGTTTTTATGCACCAGGTTGCATAAACCATGACAAAATTTGTTTTCTGTTGGCGCTGCGACTCAGTTGAGCTCACAGCGGCAATTTGTTGATAAACTGGCGCGGCGACAAGAAAGCCCTGTTTGTGGAAGGGGGGGGGGGGCTTTATGGCCGGCAGGCAGGAAGGATTAAGAGTGCATGGGAATTGGAACTGCATGCTAGCCGCACACCTAATGCTTGATATTGAACAAAAAGTTTCTTTGCAGTGGAGCACCATGACGGAATTCGATATAAGCACGAGCGCGTTGGCATAATTAGCCTGAATGTCAAACTAAATGTCATTAAAAAGCGTCAATGTTATCGCTGTGATAACGTAAATACTTCCTGCAACACAGCCACGCAGAGGAAGTATGCTCGACAATGTTTTTTTAGCGCCCGAAGCGCGGCTATATGCACGCGCGGCCGCGGAACTGCCGCAGCCCCGCAGTCCCCAAAGAAACGCCCGCACCGCGGCGCGCCAGTCGGTGCAAAATGGCCGCGCCCGGGAAAGGCTCAAAATTCTGGTCTATACATTCTTCTCAGGCCTGCGTATCGTCGTGTCCGCGTAGGCTTCTGCATCGTCCTGCATTTCAATGCCGCCACCGTCACAGCCGCTTAAGCCGAGCAATGGAGCCTGATGAAGGGGAGGGAGGAAGCGTCTTGCGGAAAGCGATCGCTTTGCGAGTGATACGCCATAGCAGAAGGCTGCTCGCCGCTGCCGACAACGCCATGATTATGCGGCCGCTCCCGAAAGCGACCAGGGCGCCACGGTTCGCGGCTGCCTACCTAAGCCCGCACTATTGCAGGCGATCGCTTCGACGCAACAAGAAGAGTGTGGTTTGGTGTGGTCAACACTAGACCCATTTCAAGATTTTGACTAGTACCATCTACAACCAATGTGTTATGCCCGTAAACGTTTCATGCTTTATCTACTCTCGATTACGGGAGAGGCAGATTTTTTACGGCGGCAGATTGGCGATTTCCAACCAACGGCCCGCACTCAACTGCCGGCATCAGGAAAAACGCCCGCCGCCGCCGATCCGGACCCGCCAGATATCTGACGCGCGGCGGCCGGTGAGACCGGAAGCGGCGGCTGAAGGGGCAAATAGGAGCTCAGAAAGTCCGCTATTCCGGTTTAACTGCTTGCGCGTGCCGCCGCCATCAAGGTCGCCATGGTCGAGAATCCAGTGAGTTTGGCACGGAAATCTTATTACCGTGAAAATGAACGCTTCGTCAAGCATGTGTTATCGCTTTTCAGGGTGAAAACTCCACTTCTCATGTAAAAACGTTGAAGGTCATGTTACGGCGTACACATGACCTTGTCGCAATTTATAATTTATGCAGATAAAAGTTGTGGTGTAGGTTGGAATCGAATCCGGGCCTCTGGCATGCGAGACGGGGACACTTCGACTTCACCACGACTGTGCTTTTTTGTTTATTTATTGCATGGAAATCAGACACGCTAAGCTACCAAATAATTTACGTGCACACATACTATTCCGCCATCCAGACATGTGTTCTTATGTCTCCGTATGCTGTAATCCACCAGCCCATCAAAACTGCGGGAGACAAACACGTGCGTCACGAATCGGAAACTATTCAGGCGGCCTGTCCTGCGCCGCGCAAATCCCCCGCACCAAGGCGCGCTGTTCACCGAACAGAGACTCATATGAACGGGGCGGTTCTTTGGTTTTGGTTTTATGGGGTTTAACGTCCCAAAGCGACTAAGGCTATGAGAGACGCCGTAGTGGAGGGCTCCGGAAATTTCGACCACCTGGTGTTCTTTAACGTGCACTGACATCGCACAGTACACGGGCCTCTGGAATTTCTCCTCCAAAGAAATTCTAGCCGCCGCGGCCGGGATCGAACCCGCGTCTTTTGGGTCAGCAGCCGAGCACCATAGCCACTGAGCCACCGCGGCGGCTAGAACGGGGCGGTTCTGCGTGTCGATCCATCATGCGGCTCGTCCGCAGGTTGAAAAGTAAAATCAGCATTAAATGATCGCATGGATCCCGTAGTCTTTCAGGACAGGCAAGAACCTTATACTGTAAGGCGAGATGTGAATGTCTTTTTTGATTTTCCGTTGTAGTATGTCCCAAAAAAAACCTGCATCACGGCACCAATGAAGCAATGATCGATCGCCTCTGGTTGGCCGCATAGGCCACAATTCCCCGACCATGGCACAAAAGTCCCCTTGGAGTGAAGCCAGACCATGACTGGCAGAGTCGAAGTGTGAAGTTTTAAAAAAAGATTTTGCAGCAGGCTCATATACATTCTATGTACTCGCTTCCATATACTCGAATCCATAAAACCAAGGTAAGGCCGTCGATACACGGGCACAGGGAATAGAGACTCTATTAGTACTTTGGTCCTATGCATCCTTGACATGTCAAGTAAATATTGCAACGAAAAGCTAACAGTCAGGAAATTAAAGATATCAGCAACCTCCTTCAAGAAACCCCACAAAACCCGCTCTCGGCAATGGCCAGTCCAAGTAAGCATATAAGGCACGCGACAAATCAGTCGCCTTCTAAGCACCGCTAGCAGGAATTGGCGGCCTGCAGCTTTGAAGAAGAAAAACCGTGAAACCAGCTGGTGAACAAACAAGCGAACAAGGCCAACTCCTCCAGACTCGAGAGAAAGAAACAAAATGTCGCAACGCATAGGCTCCCGCTTAGAGCGCCGAACAGAGGTCGCGAATAGCGTGTGCAACGTTTTCGCCTTCTTCCTCGCACAGTGCATCACTTGCAATGCATAGAGGAGCTTTGCAACAAACAGAATGTTGCCGACTTACGCCCGAGCAAAATTGAGAGCTCCCGACCCATCCACGCGGGCCCATTATTTCGGACCTGAAGAAGGGGAACCCCAATATACTGTAGGGAATTAGAGTCCTAGCTAGTGTCATCAGAACGATTAGGTTTCGTACCCCAGTAACCCAACCACAATTCTTAAGATCTTTCTAATTTAGAGCCGCGCCAGAGACTTCACGAAACTACGTTGCTAAATGCAAAGCTTCACGCACACTCTTTTTATCTGAAGAGAAAAAGGCGATGTCATCAGGATAGGCTAAAATTCTAATTTCCGACATATCAAGTGAAAATCTTCGATCAGCTTGGGATCTGATGATACTAAGGAACGAGGGTTGAATATATAAAGCAAATAACTGAAGTGAGCTTTCTGAAGTGAGAATAGGCAACCCTGCCGGACAAACGAGATTAGTGGATTTAGTTTAAGTTGATGTTTTACGATAAACCTTCTATAGATGTTTGTAGCACAGTCTAATGCCCTTAAGCAATGCATCCCAAACGTTTGCATGTTCCAAGACTGCAAACAAGAACTCATGACGCACCTTATCAATGACCTCCACCAGATAAATCTATATTAGCGCAATCTCTCTGGCCTCTCCTGTTAGCAAGTCCAACACAGAATGTACAGAATGTATATGAGTTTAGATACCGTGGACTCGAATGCCACATGCGTGATGTAAACTAATTAAGTCCAGCACCACAAGCTCCAAGCGGGAAGAAAGGATATTTTCAAATATTGCATAGTCTACACTACACAATGAAATTGAACGGTACCCTTCCATAGCTCTCAACCAGCTTTGATCTGTGCTTTTCGGAAGGAGTATGGTATGACCAGCATAAAAAGTGACAGGCAAAAAGCCAACATCGCAAGCAATCCTGAAGACTTCCAGTAAGACACTCGTTTTGTAGAATTTGCTACTCAATTCCCCCAGGCCAGGGGGCTTCTACCCCTGCTGAGCGGAAATAGCCAATTTGACTTCGTGTAAGCAAAGAGGACCCCCGATTACACCTCGCTGCTCTTCGCCAAATCGAGGAAACGCATCATAGAAGTGATTGAAGTCTGATAAAAAAGGACATAACATAGCGGTGGGTTACCATTGTAAAGAACAGCACAAGAGACATGAAGTTGCTTAAAGCGCTGTAAAATAAATCCGAACACAATAAGATACATTCCATGAGATACAAAGAAAATGTTGTTGGTTGCCGCATAGCCACATAGCTGGAGTACAATGTTCAAATACGAATAACTGTACACTAACAAATGTGCAATATCTGGAATGAGGAAACACTTGAATTAAAAAATTCAGGGGGCACTTTGGCTCTCTAAAGTGCTGCAAGGCGAAAGCGTTTCCTGGCGCACTGTTTGTTGCTATTTGCTTTTTTATTTTTTCACACTTTATTGTTTTTAACTTTTGATCATTTCCTTATTTTTATTGTTTTTATGCTTATCTCCATATATTTTTATTTCGTTTTTATTTTTGTTTATTTTCTTATTTTTTATTTTTCCTTTTCTTGACTTTATTCCTTTTATTGTATTTATGAAACCCACGCATTCACTAGATGCGCCTTTATTCATGCTCGAACCTTGAGCCTTCGTGGCGCAGTGGTAGCGTCTCCGCTTCAAATGCCAGAGGAGCTGGTTCGATTCCCACCCCCGGCGCAGTTTCTTTTTAAGCAGTGACGCCGAAACGCGGGCATATCTGCCGACACAGCTGTCGACACGGCTGCCGACGCGTCTGCTAACGGCAGTATGAGGGATTAAAAAGGCTTTCGCCTTAACACAACAGGCAAGCAGAAACACTTGAAGGCGTCCAACTATTAAGCCGGGGGACCCGCGTCCGATCGCGGCCGTGGCAGCCTTATTTCAGTGCAGGGTAAAACGCAAAGCCCCCTGTGCCCGTTGAAGAAGCCCAGGTGGCATAAATTATTCGGAGTCCTCTACTACGGCACCCCGTGCCACATTGCCTGTGTCGTTTAATGACTTTAAACCCTACAAACCAAGCCAAGCTAGCCATGAGGCATTACATGCATTCAACTTCTTGACCAACTTCTTAACTTCATCTTAACTAAATTTAACTTCTTAACCAACGACTCGCCGCAGTTAGCGAATACACTTCCTCGCAATTCCCATCGTAGTGCTGTCGGGCGCTGTCAGCATGCAGTGAGTTAGGTGCGCTTCAAAGCAAAGAATGCAGAGTGCGCGCCTGCACTGTAGCAGACAACACGAGCACTGCGTCCAGGCCTCTGCACACATGCACCACTCCGCTTCGATGCGCGGCCGGGACGGATGCGCCGGCGCTCAGCAGAGCGCGGCCACGCTCGGCACGGCCCTGTACAGCTGTCTTCTTCGCGCGGCGCTGCCGCTAAATGTTGCACATCAACGCTTGAACTTAAGTTTCTCTTCGGGTGGAACATTGCTGTAATGGTTCCTATTGACACAGAAGCGGATGTCGCGGAATGTCAACCAGAGCATCGCTCACCGTGTGACGAGAACGGCCTGCTTTTTCGATGAACCGAAGCGCCCAGAACTGGTTACGGCCTGTGGCCAGAGAAACTCGTTTGCAACGGACTGGCTACAGTAGAGTTAACGACAAGGAGTGGCAGTGAAAAAATCGTTGCGGAGCATAGACGGCGGGAAGCCGGCAAATTAGTTGTCAGCAAGTGCGCCGCACTTTGACTGCAGTGATTTATCTCGAGGTCCGAGCACCGTGTGAAAATTTTCATGTCTATTGTCACATGGTACCCTTTTCCTGAAGTCTGTCTACTGCTACTTAACGCATCAGATGTCTTTCTTCACAGCAGTTTTCAACCAGAATGAACAGTGGAAGAAACATACTGACCAAAATTCTTTGCCAAGGGTTGGTATCTGCCTGTTCCAGATGTACCAAAAATCCAAGAAACCGTGCAGCAGAAGGAGCATGGTGTCATGCTTATCGCCTCCTTCGCAGCCTATTGTCACGTAATGAACTTGAATGGTCTGGAACAAAAATAAAAAATGATACTGACACGTAGCCTTGTGCCTGGACACGAGTGGCTGCCATTTTGTTTTTACTTAGTTTATACAGCATGAGACGTGTGTGATCAAATAACCAACATTACAATTTTTCTTCTTGTGTGTCTAATATGCTACTCATGGTTTTCAATTCTGCATACCTTCTTTGAAAGAAAAGCGAAAAAGTGGCTGGTGGTTTAGTACGGCTAAGCAGGAAATAAATGAGGTACGAAAGCGGATATTTTTGCAGGTAGGCGCTATCGCCATGTACCTGAACGTCCACTTAACCAGAGTCCAATACCGTCGCTAGATGTGCCGTCGACCTAGTAATGCAAGACAACAAGCCAATCAGGTTAAACACATGCTTTCAGACGTCTACTCGGTATAACTACGTTAAAACCCTACTATTGCTTCGTGATAGTATAGAAGGAAAGTTTCTAATTATAGTCCACTGCCTTTGTACTCTATAAAATTTCACTTTTTATCTTCAAAAGAAGTTTTACGCCTGTGCGCTGAATTTGTATTACGTATATGCAGACATGGCAGCCAATTACAGCGTTAGAGGAATATATGCCAATACAGGCCACATCTCATCATTTACAGCCCACATGAAATTATTGATCACTCGAAAATTCGAAGCTCGATAATGACATTCAGTAACTATTCACATTCAGAGGCAGCAAATAAATTTGATAATATCGACCTTTTCGGACACACTTCGCCCATAAGGTGATACGTGCAGCAATATCTTATGGCGATAATTAGGTGCAAAACGGTGAGTCAGAAATGGCTGAGTGAGAACAAAAAGGGCCGTGAAATGGTATTCATTAACGAAAAGAATAGCATCAAGTAATGGCAACTAATAGCATGAAATCAGCACAAGACCAATGATTCACATAAAACAACATAAGCCAACAGACCTCTGGCACAGTAACACCGGAGAAAGTGAAACTTGGATATGAAAGCACACGTTGAATTCATGAAAAGGAATAGCGAAACCCATTGTACTTTTTTCACTTCATGATATTCACGCCAGCCCACTCGTGCACACTATGTTCTGCGTGTTCAAGGAACCTTACTTCTTGATGTTCGGCAAACTAATTGAAGTAAAACTACATGTAAAATTACTCTTTTCAATTCGCCATGGTTTATGTAGACTGTGGGTCTGAGAAACGTTTCGAAACAACAACGCTGGAGAATTTTGTGATTTGCATTTTGAATTAGCAGCAAAAGATACTTAATGCATTGGAATTTAACCCCTGTTTCCGAGCTTTATTTAATGAATGCGAGCCAATGAAGCCTACCATGTCATCGATAGCCTTATAAGTTTATTAACCACTCCTTTTTTTCGCCTAAAAAGTACGGTGATTAAGGCAATGAAACTAATTTAAGCTTCCCATGCTGAAGCTGTCATGCCTTATTTGAGTTTCCACCCAGTCCAGTGCTCTGTGAAGGGTTTTACTCTACGCTCTCTGCACACTGATTTCAATCAGCATATAACTGTAGAAGAGTCCTTTATGGCTGTGCAAGGTACCCGGCACCGTAGGTCCACGGGCTGGAGCACCTTGTTTTCCACCGCGTTTTGCGGGCAGCATCCCGAGGATCTTAGAACCCTTACGGGCAGTTGCACGTCCATCGTTCTTGACTCCCGCGTACGTGCAACGTTCTCAGCACGACACTACTCCTCGGGTAGATATATGGGCCAAGCGCACAGCGATTGATGGTGCGCGTCGAAGTTGGTGGCATTATCCTGAGCGCATCAGCTATTACGGCGCGGGGCTCCATTTTACGGCGTCGTTTTTGGACCCCGTGCTCCACCTAATAACAATGAGCTCAGCTCGAAGCAGCAGAAGACATGGGTTATGTGCACAATGTGGTCATGTGATCACGGACGCTTGTTGTTGACTGCAGCCGTTCACCGTATGAGCGTAGGAACGTCGTTATAAAATCTAGCACCGTAGTACGGCAGAGATCATCAGGGATGTGGTTCGTACACTCCTCCGTATTGAAATGACGCGCCGAATCCCTCCTGTTGTAGTGAATGAAAGTAGGTGCGTAGCCTTATGCATTCTTTATTACCGTGACAAAATCGAAACATATGGTACCTAACCTCGCGTTTAACCTTTTCATTAAAAAGCAGACGATGAGGTGCAATTTTAATCAATCGCAGGCGATGAGTCCGAAAACCTAATGTCTGTGGCATTCATCGCAGTTCACTTGTTGGCAACGTCCTTATTTAAAAGCCGAATGACGGCTTTTAAACAGCCTGGCCTTTGGTGTGGAGATAAGTTATTAGTTTTCTTGAGTTGCTGGAAACAAATAATGATATGAGACAGTTCCACTTCAAGGTCTGGGCACTATGGGCTGAAGGGCAGGTAACTTACTTTCAGAACGAGAAAGTTGTTTTTATTTTCCATTATATAGCCAGTGACTGTGCACCAGTAATATTTTCATAAGGATGCTGGGAATAAAGTTTTAGTGATAATTTTGAACTACTTACTGTGTTTTTTGTCTTCCGGGTAACCTGGAGGAGAAAAGAAAACTATAATTCTAGCAAGTTTACTGAGCTGACCCCTTCATTCATGCGTTCATTCTTCCATTCAATCGTTACATGCACCAAGATGAACAGGAAGAAAAAGAACATACTTTCTAGATGTTTCGAGGCGTTCTTATTCTTTAAATACTTGGCACGGGAAGCGCGGAGACGCTTTCAATGCAGCCTTGCATTACAAAATGAACAAAATTTGGTAATTCTTATTGTCTTCGAAATTTGTTCGTTCCGAAGAAGGTATACGCAGACTCAGAGTTTGCCGGCAATACTCAGGATTGTGTGGTTGACTTTAAGGAAATACCGCTGCCGCTGTGCTGCGATTGATGCTCATGTTGGTGCGATAAATATTAGGCGCGACTTACTCATCAATTTTTCTCCTAAAACTGCAATGAGTGGTTGGGGACCTCGCCTTTGTCAAACTGTTCCAAATGCTCCCGGAAGATTGTTAGAACAAAATGGCCGCATAGTAGTTGAAGTGGGTGCCTTATACGTTTTCCAAGTCACTGGCCGCAGACGTGCCCGAAAAATTGCTGAGAAAGCTCTGCAAAAATTATCGCCCAACCGGAACACCGGTCGGACCATTGCGGCAGCAGTGGTTCTCTAAGTCTATGAAGACACCGATTTAATCACTTTGATTGTCGGCTAACTCGACGACCGTGTATACCTTCTCTCGGCGGATACCACATTAGGCAAAATATGCGAGGTCGGTATAAGCACTCGCAGGATAAAGTGGAAGCAACAATTGATTAACCCATGTCCGTCTTCTGTCGGTTACCAGGTCGTATACCTCGTAAAAATGGAAAGGTGCATAAAGGAGCGCCTGCGGCTAATCCGCCTGCGATGTGTAAAAAGCGGCCTTGCCTTTGGGCCTCCGACCAGGCGAAGATTTTAATAAGGTAGCACGAAAAACGAACGCGAGAATTATAGAAGTCTCACGTAATTGGAAACTGTGGCGACGTATGCGATGGCTACCTGCCTGAAAAAGAAATAACCGCGTCTCGCATCGAGCAAATTTTCTTGGTCTTGGCCTAGTTCTAACTAGCCCTATTATTTTAGTCATTTTCGACCGCATTTTTACGTCTACGAAGTTTCCCTGCCTTTCCGTTTATTGACAAATTGTTATAGATCACACCTGCAACTCATCTTGTAGATTTTAAACCGCCGCATGTTCTTTGAATTTCATCGGGTTGATGGGGCCTTTTTGGTCGTAAATGACGACCACTTATGTGATAGGTTTCCATATGGCTGGACAGTGCACGTGCACCTTCAGAATAAATATTGGCGTGTAGTTGGAAACACGAAGGTTATAGCCATGTTTGTGCGAGGCATGATACTGCCATTTCGATCCACCGACGCGATTTTCTGGATACCCACAAGTCAACGGTACACACTATATACAGGTTGTTTCATTTCTGTTTAAATCAGCTTCAATTGTCTGAGAAAGCAGTTTCAAACATCAAGATATTTACAAAAAAAAAAATCCGAATTTTCCTGGGCGGACTCAGGAGCCCCAAACAAAACACTCTTAGTTTGACACCAACAGCACACACTGATCTTTGTCTATGAATATTGAACAATATTTTACGTTTGCGCCTCTTGCACAAGGTCGTCATGTGTCCCGCTACGCCACACAAAAGGCAAGAATTGAGGCAAAAATAAGTTTAAGTCTACGCGTGGCAATATAAACCTGCTTTAGCTTTTCAAGCACCCTTCTCGGGGCTGAAATCTGAAATCTCTAATTTTATTTGCTTTTCCTGTTAACAATTCCACCTTCCCGTTATACATAAAGCGCTGTATAGACATGCGTCTTTTTTACCAATGAAATGCGATAATAAGTGACCTTTCACTAAAGAAAGCTTAAAGAGAGGGGGCTCTTTGAAAGACAAAATAATAGAGAGCACTTTTCTCTGAGGAGCAATTTTTTCGTCCAGGATAGGCTATTCGGAAGAGATGTTGGGAAGGATATGCCCATTCATGTAAGTAGTCAGCTTTTTTTCAAACGGCGTAAACTAGGGGCAATTTGAGGAAAATGATTCTCACCTACCGTTAAATTGACATATCGATGGCTTCCAAAGGTCTGGTTCTTGAACTCAGGGGGTTCTCCGCGATGTTCGGGCTTGAGTATTTCTTCCCCATGCAACGCCACTTGTATTTTAACGTAAGCCTGCATCCATATCCACATACTGGTTCCGATGGCAAGAACGATCACTTTGCCAAGAGCTGGTGGCAGCATCGTGGTGAAAACTTATATGTGGAAGTTGTGGAAATGGTGCCTAAAGACAAAAAAAGGCATCGTAACATTTTCAGCCGCCAGGAGTTCTTACCAATAATAAATAAATTTGATCTCAGGACGCGGTAAATATGACGTTCCAGATGGCTTCAAAACACCGTAATCGTAGCGCTGCATTACGCAACGCACTTATCACGTTGGAAAAGGTAACTAAAAGCCATGCCATCTACATTTGCTCTAGCGCTCTTATCCTTATGTTTGGCGGCTTTAGTGGTGGCTTTCAGCTCATGGAACACTAGAATTAGATGTTAGCGTGCTTGAGAGGTCTGTTGAAGCTTTCCTGCAGTTCTGCTTCTTTTAAGAGGCCATTTGCAGGAGATAAAAAGATTTTTTTATCTTTCACGCCTGTGCGCACCTTACCTCTCCTGTGCCCGCCGTAGACGTTTCTCGAATGTTTAGGAAAATAAAACTCACTGCCGACGGTGAGCGCGTAATCTCGAGCGTGCTTTGTGATGCCCGCTCCACTTAACTAGCGCGCCAGTGGAGCCGGCTTCAAAGAAGGAGCTTGAATTCTCTAGAAGCCTTTCTGCACGTGTGAACAATGACGGTGCACGCATGGTGAGAGTGCAGGGTGAGAGTGCAATTGTACGGCTGATAGTATGTGTATGTGCGCGCCTGCTTTGGCGCGAAGAAATGAAGACGTGGAGTGCGCCCCTGTATGAAACACTTTGACCGCTGTCTGTCTGCCCGTGCCGCCGTTTAAGCTTCGGAGAAGCTCGTTCGCACGAATCCCGGCTCGACACCACTAGCCCAGCCACGGACCGGTAAGACAGCATGTGCCAGTCTTCGGGACGGCCCCGTCGGACTATCGCAGTGCTCGGTAAACAAATTGTTTTTTGTTTCACTGTATTGTGCTTGTGTAGTTTAGGTGGAATATCCCTTTTGTATTGCAGTCTCTCTCGAATGATACTTTACATGTGTTGCATTGCTGTCTAAATCACTTTGCATGCGCTCGTACGGTGGTTATAAATTACTGTGTATCGTACCTTTGCTGTTTGAAATTCGTTTTGTATGTGAGCCTTTGGCTCCGACCCATTCTCTGGGTTCCGACCGACGCACGCTGGGCACCAAATGACCACCCCCCTTGTCACTTGGTAGCTAGTTTCAGGCCGACTTTGTCACGCTGAGTCGAGGGCACCTCCTCTGAGACCGAGACCGCTACCCGCACACTCTCTATGGGTGTCTGGTAATGCACGCGACAAGTGCGGAGAAGGTGACAGCAATGCCTCTAAATAGAAAAAAAAGATTGCAATATCTTCGAAATTTTAGCCCGCCCGCACTGCTTTCTCATCGTTTTCCATTACTTACAAAGACAATCTCTATGGTTCGCGTCCATGGAAAGCCCTTTGATTCCATATCTACAGCACAAGAATGTCACAGATGGCTTCATTCTTTCATTTAACGGGTTGTAGCTTTACTTCTCTTTTTTGAGCTGCGGAAAACATCCGTTCTATCCTCGTGCTTGCGTGTGCAATTGATATCGTAGCAGTTTGGACATGCTTGTATGACATGTCACCAAATTCATGTCACGCCAACATGTTCATTTTCAACTTTTTTAGAGGCGCATTGCAAACTTATGTGTTTCTAGCGCCTTACACATGTCTTCCCCGGAAATCATGGCTGTGAGCTTTACTAAACAAAATTTCCCGCTGACTGTTTCTGGTTACAACACTCATATCCCGGTCATTGTCTCCACAGACATCCTAAACGTAAAACGTCAACATAACCTGACGCCTTCCAGACTTCTGCTATAAAGCGGGTCGCGGTTATTCCGTACGCTTAAGGCTTGCCACATCGAATAATAAAGATTGGGTCAAGGGCGAATGTTGAAGCTGTTTTTGCGGACCCAGACAAGCTAGAGAAACTGCAGTATGACAAGCTTGGGTGCAAAGACAACCACAGGAAAAAGTTCGTCAATCACAGGGAAAAGTTCGTCAGTTGTATGGAATCAGTCGCCTATAACTGTGTAATTTACTGATCTCTTGTCGAAAGAAGTATGTAGGTCAGAGTGGAAGGTGGACTGTGCAGAAATGTGAGGCACAGGTGCAGGGGGTTCCTTGATGTGCGCTGTAGGAAATGTGAATCAAGTGCAGACCCTAGTGCAGTACTCTGTTCTGGCCCAAGGGAAGGCCCGAGTGCGGAATATACTTATTTTCCAATCTATCACGGTTGCAAGATGAACACAAAAACCGCTGCCTGCTGACACACGAAATCAACTAGGCATACATGATTGACCACTTAGGGGCTGTCTGTGTATCCAAGCCGTCTATCCGGCTGTGTTCAAAGGAACTGAAATACTGCGCTGTCACTGATTAATTTGCTGGCGGCGCATTTGTGATGTCAGGCCATGACTTGCCTCTATATCCCGCTCTGTGGTCCTTAATAAATTGCCGCAAGTTAGCGCTCGTGTGTTACCTGTCCTTCGGCACCCTCCTCGCATGGTTGTGAGCACAAACTTTTATGGCAGACTATATCATCTCTCGGTATTCGGCCCTCCAGCACACAATGAATGCCCCATCTCGCGTTCGTCATATCGGGTCGACCTGTCGCCAACTAAATTCTGCTTTCACGAGAAACGAAGCAGGTTTACTGATAGCTTCTTTTTAATTTTACAATAGAGAATTCTCTGATTCCAAATGTAGAAACTATCCGGGTTCTTGGCATTCTTCTTCGTAAACCAGGGAAAAGGTAGCCGCGGCCAACATCAGCGTCGCCCGGACACCAGCTTACGGGTCTGCGGTCGTTCAAGCGGTATATCAATGTAGCCTTGCAGCGTACAAGCTCACACGACCCGTCAATTTCTTCTGCGATCATAAAGCCATAGATAGCATACCAGGCGTAATTACAGCGCCTCATCGCCCGACCATGCGACTTCCTTGAGGCTAATAATCATGGGGCTGTGCGTGACGTAGCATACCTCCTCCATCTCACACCAAAACCCGTCCGAGTACGTACATATTAATACCCACACTGAACTCCTTCATCAGCGTGAGGATGATCCAAAGCTTCCACCGAGGGCAGAGTATAGGCTGACTGCACCTCTCGCTCTGAACAGACATCATGCATCGTTTACTGAAGGTGATGGGCCGCACCCGAGCATAGAGGAACAAATAAAATTATTAAATTTTGTATTGTTCTTTTTAAGTACAAAATCCGCAAAGTTTTAGTAATGCCTAAGCAATCTTTGCCTCGTGCGTGGCGTGGAGAAAAAGTGTCCACTTCCGGTGGACAAATACCCGAGCTTAGCCGAGTTACTCGGTCGTAACTCCGGTAAGCTCGGGTAAGTTCGGAGGAGCGCGGAGCAAGGTACAGCCAATGGGACAAGGCTTAGGTAAGCTCAGGAGTAACTCGAGTCAACTCGGATAAGTTCGGAGGATCTTCGGGCCACCTGCGCGAGAAGTTGCTCGCGGAGAGAAACGTTAGTCGCATAACCCCTACGGGTGGCTGTGACAGGAACAGCCACCTGCCAGTGCAGGGGCATCGCTTAACCGCTGAACCACTGCGCTGGTAGTGGCACGAGGACTGGCCGCCGTCTATGAATATTAAGCTGAGGATGGCCAGTTATATGTACTATATGGGCATTAACCCATATATATTAACGTTCGTGGCGAACGCGAACGAAGGTATGAAAACGCATAGAATGCCACAGACATAATCAACCATAAATGCAACAACCGAAACTGCAGTAGTAAGCCATGCTTTCGTATTCATAGCACGCAAGGAGGCTTAAGTGCCCGCGGTAGTTTTCACACGACAAATCGGTAAGTATACAGCTGCACTAAGGTTATATCGTTCGAAAAACACTGCTATGTACTTACCAGAACAACACAAGTGAAATTTCGCAACAATATAATTTTGCGATCCGAGCTCAAAGCGTCAACCAATGGCAGAAGGAAACGCCGTCTGTCTAGCTGCTTTGCAGGGACATAAACACAAAGAAATCACCATTGTGCTTTCTGAAACTGCGAGGTAACTGCTTAGAAATCGCCCGTGATCATTTTATAGTACGACATGGCGGACATGCCCAGTGTTTTGCCAAGAAATAAGCCTCTCTGATGGCCCTCTCGAGTGTCTTACAATCACATTGCACGAATAGTTGCGAATTTCACTAGAGAGCACCTTCGTCATAAGGTAGCTTGGTTTCCTCGACGGCTGCCACACCCATGTTTTTTTTTCTTAAGGGGAAAGGGGGGGGGGCATGTCTGAGCACCAAATGTCTTTATTTGTCGAAAGAATTAGATGAACTTTTTTCCCGAATGTCGAACAAGAGTGTGCTATATAAAATACGTTGAGGTTGGCATAATGGATATTACAAATGCTCGAACCCCCACGCACTTACCAGCACGTCCACAGCGGGGATGATGCCGTTCGAAACAGAATACCTGGAGATATATCGAGGAGAAATAGCTGCAACCGTGTATGGCGCACTTCGGGTATATTGAAGAGAAAAACGGGTTTATTCAACCCCCACCGGTTAGCCATGCCCGTGCCGAAGTCAGGTTGCATGCTTCACCGCGCTAAGAAAATAGTTGGTGATGAGCGCATTTATCGGGGGTTTCATAGGCGCACGACAGATGGCCCAAAGCTACGTTTTTCTGTAGAGATTGAGGCCTACCGACAACACTTATGCATAAAAGGGCGCATGTAAATCGCGTTCGGTCTCAGATAAACCTTTTCTTTTCATCTTGTTGCCAAGGGGGCTCCTGGTACGTGCATGCGATGCGCGAGGAGCTCGTTAAATCGAAATGAGGAATTAATTCATTGAATTGTGAAAAAAAAACAAATTCAAGGCTTTCAAGGACGCAGAGATCCATTACACTGAGTACAGCCTGCAAAAATGCTCTGAAAACTAGGCACACCAAATTTGGCTTCATAACTTAAAATTGTTTTTTTATACACCTGGTGGAAAGCCTGCAGGGTCTACAAAATGCGGTAGAAGACTGGTTAAGTATTCACGAGATCCCTTATTGTATGATAAGTGTAAAGACCATTTTAGTTTTTCTTTTGTACCCGACAGACATTTTCAGTGCACATTTTTTGTGGTCTAGCTGCCCTAGACAAAACGAACCAGTGTGTCGATGTATTGGCATCTTCAGGCCTGGGGTGCAGTCTGATCTCGGTGATCAAAGCCAAGAACGCACTGCCTTCTCAGGAGGGCACTCCGCAACCATGGTGTTGTACGAGCTGATGAATTCATTCCAAAAACAGAAAATTTCTCGCCACATTTCAGTACTTACGTTATACTGGATATTATTAAAATAATGAATTATAATTGGAAACTGAACCTGGCAACGTTTAACGCAAGAACCTTATCAAGTGAGGCTAGCTTAGCAGTGCTGCTGGAGGAATTAGCCGGTATTAAATGGGATGTCACAGGGCTTAGTGAAATTAGGAGGACAGATGAGGCGTATACAGTACTAAAGGGCGGGCATGTACTGTGCTATCGTGGATTAGCAGATAGGCGAGAACTAGGTGTGGGATTTCTCATAAAACAGGATATAGCTGGCAACATCGAGGAGTTTTACAGTATTAACGAGAGAGTGGCAGCTATCGTAATTAGGCTTAATAAGAGGTACAAGCTGAAGGTGGTGCAGGCCTACGCGCCTACATCAAGCCATGATGACCAGATAGTTGAAAGCTTCTATGAGGATGTGGAATCGGCAATGACCAAAGTAAAATCACAGTACACTGTACTAATGGGCGACTTTAATGCAAAGGTAGGTAAAAAGCAGGCTGGAGACAAGGCGGTAGGTGAATATGGCATAGGTTCTAGGAACAGTAGGGGAGAGTTATTAGTAGAGTTCGCAGATAGAAATAATTTACGGATTATGAATACCTTCTTCCGCAAACGAGCAAACAGGAAGTGGACGTGGAAGAGCCCCAATGGTGAGACTAAAAATGAAATAGACTTCATACTGTGTGCACACCCTGGCATCGTAGATGATGCGGATGTCCTCGGTAAGGTCCGTTGCAGCGACCACAGAATGGTAAGGTCTCGTATTAGCTTAGATTTGAAGAGGGAACGGAGGATATGGAAGGTGGGAGGAGGGTGAAGCGAAAGGCTATTAACGAGTTAGCATTAGAAGGGAAGGTAGAGGAATTCAGATTGTCGCTGCAGAACAGATTTTCTGCTTTAACTGAAGAAGACGACCGTAGTGTTGAAACAATGAATGATAATCTCACAGCTATCGTTACAGAGTGCGCCGCAGAAGTAGGTGGTAGGATGGTTCGACAGGATACCAACAAGCTATCTCAGGAGACT
The DNA here is from genome assembly GCF_055824585.1 of Amblyomma mixtum. Classification (NCBI taxonomy): domain Eukaryota; kingdom Metazoa; phylum Arthropoda; class Arachnida; order Ixodida; family Ixodidae; genus Amblyomma; species Amblyomma mixtum. The sequence continues at coordinate 88,655,986 of NC_143019.1, read as the reverse complement.
AAAGATCTGATTAAGAAACGTCAAAGCATGAGGACGTCTAACTCCACTGACAGGATAGAACTAGCAGAGCTATCTAAGTTAATAAATAAGCGCAAGGTAGCCGACATAAGAAAGTTTAACATGGAGAAAATCGAGCATGCTCTAAGGAACGGAGGTAGCCTAAAATCAGTGAGGAGAAAACTGGGCATAGGTAAAAACCAGATGTATGCGCTAAAAGACAAACAGGGCAATGTCATCAGCAATATGGATAAGATAGTTGAATTAGCCGAAGAGTTCTACACAAATCTATACAGTAGCGAATGTAATCATCAAGTTACTGAGGGAGGCAGTCGAGCACAGCAATGGGACATCCCGCCAGTAACGAAGGAGGAAGTAAAGAAAGCCTTAGGAGGAATGCAGAGAGGGAAAGCAGCTGGTGGGGATAAGGTAACAGCAGATTTGTTGAAGGACGGAGGAGAGATTGTGCTACAAAAACTAGCCACCCTGTATACGCAATGCCTTGTGACCTCGAGAGTACCAGAAGCTTGGAAGAACGCTGACATTATCTTAATTTATAAGAAAGGAGACGTCAAGGACTTGAAGAATTACAGACCGATCAGCTTATTGTCCGTTGCCTACGAGGTATTTACTAAGGTAATCGCTAATAGAGTCAGGACAACCTTGGACTTTAGTCAACCAAATGATCAGGCAGGCTTTCGTAAAGGATACTCCACAATAGACCACATTCACACTATCAATCAGGTGATAGAGAAATGCGCAGAATATAACCAACCCCTATATATAGCCTTCATTGATTACGAGAAAGCATTTGACTCAGTGGAAACCTCAGCTGTCATGCAGACATTGCGGAATCAGGGTGTGGAAGAGTGCTATGTGAAAATATTGGAAGATATTTATAACGATTCCACAGCTACTATAGTTCTCCATAAAGTCAGCAATAAAATTACAATACGGAAAGGCGTCAGGCAGGGAGACACGATCTTGTCAATGCTCTTCACTGCCTGCTTACAGGAGGTATTCCGGGGACTGGAATGGGAAAAGTTGGGGATAAGAGTTAATGGAGAATACCTGAGTAATTTGCGATTCGCTGATGACATTGCCTTGCTAAGCCACTCAGGAAAAGAACTGCAAATCATGATCAATCAGCTAGACAGGCAGAGTAGAACGGTGGGGCTAAGAATTAACAAGCAGAAAACCAAAGTAATGTTCAATAGCCTTGCAAGGGAACAGCAGTTCGCAACTGGTAGCGAGGTGCTGGAAGTAGTAAGAGAATATGTCTACTTAGGGCAGGTAGTGGCCGGAGACCCGGATCATGAGAGGGAAATAACTAGAAGAATAAGAATGGGGTGGAGCGCGTATGGCAGGTTCTCTCAGATCATGAATGGTAGCTTACCAATATCCCTGAAGAGAAAAGTATATAACAGCTGTATCCTACCGGTACTCACCTATGGGGCAGAAACGTGGAGGCTAGCAAAGAGGGTTCAGCTTAAGTTAAGAACAACGCAGCGAGCTATGGAAAGGAAAATGATAGATGTAACGTTAAGAGATCGGAAGAGGGCAGAGTGGGTGAGGGAATAAACGCGGGTTAATGACATCCTAGTTGAAATCAAGAGGAAGAAGTGGGCTTGGGCAGGGCATATAATGCGAAGGCAAGATAACCGCTGGTCCTTAAGGGTAACGGAGTGGATTCCAAGAGAAAGCAAACGTAGCAGGGGACGGCAGAAAGTTAGGTGGGCGGATGAGATTAAGAAGTTTGCGGGGATACAGTGGCGGCAACTAGCAAAGGACAGGGTTAATTGGAGAGACATGGGAGAGGCCTTTGCCCTGCAGTGGGTGTAGTCAGGTTGATGATGATGATGATGAGTGAATTATAATTATTTCTCAAAATAATGTGTCACTATAAATTACACCGATCAACATGTGAGGTTGAATACAGTGACATATCTACCACATATGAACTTAGGCAAGATGAAAAACAAATGCCCAGATCACGTAGGAACTATCGAGATCACCAGTTTTGTACACAAATACCAATCCTACTGGATCAATATCCTGCCATTTCTGAAATACTATTGGCCAATCAGTCACAAAACAAAATAAAGAAAACATTTAAACAGACGTATTTTTATGGTGGTATAGGGGAAACTTTGTTAAGCCATATATGTATCCTGTTTCATTCTGTGCACAGACGAATAATACCTTGAAATTGGGATATGCACTTAGATATATGTTCTCCGTTATTTTTGATCTGATTCATTTATTTGGTTTGTGATGCGCATAAGCGCGCATTTTCCTTTATTTTTCACCTTTATTTATTCGCTTTTGTGTTCTGCTCCAAACATGACATGCATACATGTTTAGTATGTATTGTACCTACAGTTTCGCGGTAACGACTCTGATGTATTGTATTACAAGTATGAATGAATTGTATTACAAGCCTTCTCATCGAATTTATTAAGCAGTTAACACTGCTGTAGAGGGTGAGATGGCCTCGTCAGGCGGTAAACTGCCTTTCTTTGCGAAAACGTCAATATCGACTTTTTTGCGCATATCCCAGAGTATTGGTACGGAACCACTGACTTCAATGCGGAGCTAACTTGTCCTTTTTCGTAAGTACGTCCCTACTTTTAACCGACTGGCGTGAAGATTTTCAAACTCAATTTGATCGCTAATAAATGCAATTTTTGGTGCTGTACCGAAGTCAACACCGAAAAAAAGAGGCGAACAAGGATTTTTTAGTGAGAACAATAATCGGATGGTGTGTGGCTCAGTGTCTTATAAGTAAGCCGACGTTCATTAGAACTTCGGTCGCCGCTAATAGATAAAACGATGTCCCACGTCAAACTAACAAAAACGACTACTAAACTATACTTTCTAAGATTCATCTAACATAAATTAGCGATAGAGGAAGGGTACTGACCTAATGATGTGACGACGCACTTGCACAAGTGCTCGCAGTTGCCCTTCGAAGCACTCTGATTTCTTCTTTCCGACTGACTGTAGATGGAGAGTCAACACAGTGAGAGGAAAAAGCAGAGAATAATACTATAGAGAATATGCAGTACCGTAAAAAATAGACAATAAAAGGATGGTGCAATGCTTTTCTCTCGAGCTAGTGAGACGACCAACAGACTAAGAATCTTTTCGAGGTAAGTGTGAGCATACTGAACAGGTGTGAAATTGCTGCGACGCGTAGATGTGGTTCGACAAAAAGAAAGTGTTAGCCATCGACAAAAACAGAGCAGCATTGTTCTGCCATTTGAGAAGGCTACCCTTTATTCTTATACAGCTGAAATATCACATCTTTTCTTTTTTATTACTTCGCCTCTCACAAAGGATCGAAATTCATGGCACATCTATGCACAATAGGGTTATGTTCGTACGTTGGCTTTAAAGAATACTCTTTGGCACTACAGAGTCCGTGAGCATGCTCAAGAAATGGCTCTTGAACAGAACGCCTTGCCCGCTGCGACATCGTTGAGACTTCGACTGAAGTTTGTCACAGCTATTTTTTTTTTCAGTATTTCTTATGGAGAAGAGAGAAAATCACTTGAAGAGAAAAAGGGAGTTCACATTGATACTAAGTACTAAGGAAGACGCTGCTCAGGACTAGTATAAGGTAGGGGAGAATGTCATTTATATTGCAAAGCTGTGAGGCCCTAACAAACAATACTGGGAGTGCTATGTGTTCATTGGATATGTGGCCAATTTTCAAATGTGAGTCATGGTTATGCCTCCGTTCAAGATCTTGCAGTGTCTAGATTTTTACAGCGAAATATTTCATTCTGAAAAAAATTATCAGTGGCTGAGCTCGGCTGTGCCAGGATATACGTAGCAAAAGCTAAGGCGGCATATTCACGGCGTTTAGCCAGTCGTTCGGCGCGCTGATCCTCTCTTTCCTGGGCGATTCGTTTCCTCTTCACCTCGTTGCCATGTCGATTCCAGGCCTCATTCTGCTTAGCAGATTTGCCGCCGTTCATACTGCCGCCTCAACTGTGGCTGCGGCATGTTATCAGGCATGTTATCAGGCATGCCACACAGCTGGCGAAGCGAGCGGAGGCGACCACAACGGCGAGCAAGTGGTGTGACGTCATACCAAACGGCGGCGGCGGCTCCGCGGCAAGGCGCGCGGTGTGACGTCATGCCAGATGGCGCCGCAATCGCTCGGTGTCCGCCAGCTGCGGCGGTTGCTAGACAACGGCTCAAGGTCTGTCTCTGCGCCTCCTCGGAGCACCGCCACAGCGAAATCACAAGTTCGTGGCCAATGTAGCTTTCGCTACAAAAAATTGGCGCGAAGAACAGTGCATTCAAAGTAACGGTGCATGATGTTCTGTTCTAGATAATAAGGATAATAAGTTCGAGTGTTAATATATTTTACAAAGTGTTGTACATTGTGAATACCTTTGTAACCCACTGCCTGTATAGGCCTGTCAAAGGCTTACAGTATTGCTAAATAAATAAATAAATAAAAAAGAGGGTCGTCCACTCTTAGAGTGAACACGAGAGCTCGTGGCTGCACTCCGCTGAGCGCCAGTATGTCCGACACGGCCGCGCAACCAATTAAAGTGACAGACGACACGAATTAGCATTTATAGGTCCCTCTGCTACTTGGCTAATTTGCTTCGATGTATGCATAACCTTGGAGAAGCAGCTGCTTTGCCGCCACCGCTTATACACCGCTTTCGTACGGAGCATGTGCTTTCATGCTGTTGATGACGCCGGCCGTCCACAAACTGATGGGCAGCAAAAAAGCTTTTTAGAGTACTACAAAGGAAAATAAGACCCTTTAGAGCTCACGTCTTTGGTATGAGATGATGTAACCAAATTGGGCACTATCGCATTTTGCACCCACTGAGCCCTAAGTCCTGTTTTGACATCAAGTACTTTCACCAGGAGCTTTGAATTTTTAAATTTTTACTGCACTGCTATGACGCCCTAAAGATTCCAAAAACATTGCGATTAATATGTGTTATAAACATTTACACTTTTATCTCTTTTTTCGGAACCGCATTTGACACTACAAAAAAATTAGCAGTGCCGAAGGGCGCCTTTATGTGATACGGTGCAATTAGAACGTTAGGTATGCAATTATAACTACATCTTTAGGATTTCCTTTGCTCTACTTTTGTGAAGTGATTAGGTGAGACGAAAAAAATTTCATGACAATACTTTCGTCGTACAAAACTCATCCTCCTTTCTAACCTGTGGATAAGGGTACGTTTCACCATTGCTAATTTCAATACTGGTTGATGAACCACTCTAAAGGTTGTGCCAAATGTGTAAAAAAATTAAATATTTGAATAATGTGTGCATGTTTAGGTGACATTTTTAATTTTTTTAACACTACTGCTTATTCAACCTCTCATTTGCGTACCATTGGTTATACTATTGGTGCAGCACATTTTGTTATTACTACTTCCACGCTACTACCAAATTCTCTCCCAGCCTGAAGAACAGATGAACACCATTATATCTACATGCATAAAAAATACAAGTAGGCATAAACTTTCATGAAAAATACAATATATGGCTGTTTGAATAATAATAATGGTAATAATAAGAGTGAGTGGACGTAACCAATGCCACCTGAGGCCTGGGCTTTCGATCGCCTTGAACTTCACTGCAGACTTCAACACATGTCACCCAACCGAAAAATGGGACACCTTGTAAGTTTCGTGAGTGTGGTTGTGAACGCAGATACTTTTTGTAGCTGCTCATGTTTGAAACGAGGCCTCAGCTCGAAATAGTAACCCCTTTCTTCCTTAGTTCGGTTATGATCGTGATTAGCTAATTACTTCAGCCTTCACAAGGAAGCGAATTTGGCAGTATGTTAGAGCTCTCTCGTGTGGATACGCTGTCCGGTGAGTACCGAATTGCCTGGGAGAGATCAATGAACTCTTTCTTTTTGGTTTCATCCTCGCTGATTTTGGTACTGCATTTTGCCTACGCGTAAATAGTTATTCCAGAAACAAGTACGGTTAAATTATTTTTGCATAGAAAGAGTCTAGGTTCGTGGCTAAAATGATTATAGGCATTCGTCGCACAGATCGCTCTCTATTTTAAAAAATGAAGGCACCTCTTAAACCTGTCTTCGTCATTGCTGTGCCTAGAGTATACCTCGCACATCTTTTGTATTAGAGATTAGTGGAGAAAACCTGTTCCTAATCCACCTTCAGTGATTTTCCTAGACTTAAAATGGGTTGGTTCCGGAGTTAAAAGCAGCACAGATGCCTATAGTATACCGCCTTTCAAAGCTATCTCCGCTCCATACATGAACCTGGTTGTGGCTTCTAAAACCAGAGAAAATCTGGCTATTCAGATGACATTAAGAAAGCATGAACCTTGCTTGTTTGAAGCCGCAGTGATTCCAAGAGAAATTCGATATATTGATCAAAATGATTTGGTCAATATATATTCGATGTCCAACTGAGCTGGTGCAGAAAACAGCGCTCTGACTAACCCGTTTTGAGAGCACAATCCACGAGCTCGCACTCTAGCGTCTTAATAATATTGTGCTCAGTGATGTGTGTGCTGGGCTGCATTGTGATGTAATTTTTGAACAAATTTTTTTACAGATCTACAGAGAAGTGTTTACTAAACCTACCTGAAGTACCTTCTTCTAAATGTTTAGTTCCTGGTAAATCGAAATAAGGCCTAGACTTTTCTTTGCCTTGGTTTAGCTTGAGAGGAAGCAGCCCATTTGCGATTTTCGGGTATTTGTCGGATCGAATCTGCAAACTCTAGGTGTGGTCTTCAATGCACCGTCAGCAAAGTCATGAAGCTATCATGGATCAGTCCTGGATTATGAAGACAAGGAATGTGCGCTGTTATCATTGGGCGCATATTTCGCATCCATAAGGAAAACTGCCAAGGATGAATAATCTGACAGAAGAAGAAAAAGAAGCACCTGCTATACCCTCTTAGTTTGGAGAAAGAAGGACCTTAAATCACTACATGATTTTTAGTAGAATACAAAGAACTTTGGCAGTGAACTTTTTGGTAGTTCAAACTAGATTGCCGATGGAAACGACCAAAGACACGATAAGCGCGACGTCTTCGATATGTGAGCAGTCCTGTGCGTCTATTATTCAGACATAGCGCAGGAAGGGAGGCTTCGTCAGGCTATGAGAGCCCGAGCAATCTCTGAGCGTTCTCATATGTATCACACCGTTTGATTAAGTGCTGGGTATTGAAGCCGGCTTAATGAATTCTCCTATTTTTATTTACATGACCAAAAAGGAAAATGTTAATGCTGCAGCGGCTCCGGCAACTGTTTATCGCACCAGAGAACAAATTCACTGAACTAACAGTGTAATGCTCAACAAAACACAATTACAAAACGCAATACACAAAGGAATGCGCATAAAAACAAAAAAAACATTAAAAATTGACAATGTGCAATGAGCTGTAAAAATGAAAGTAAATTCCTCACATTAGTTTTCATCGTTTCTCCGCATTGTGCCTCGATATAACGACAAACAACATGCAGTCACTGAAGAAGAGGAAGAGGAAGAAGAAGAAACTGTGGAGAAGAAGAAGAAGAAGAGTCTCTCCACTTGCGGAGGTGTGCATAGCCAGCTCTCTTCAACCCGACGAGGCCTCTTCTATAACAATAGCGAGCTGTTCTCCGTCTGTGTATGCAATCCGGAGATCACGCACCTTTGCACCCGCAGCTCAACATATTGGTGCCTTCACGGTAAATCCTTTCGTGGAGCCCATTTTGGTTCGCTTCGGGTCACGTAAGTAAAGCGCCTATCTTTTGCTGTTCTATGGTTTTCTAGTCGTGCTAGGGCTCCTTGGGAAAGCACTTGGTGCTGCTTTCATGCACAGAAGAATTAAACTTGGTCTCTGTAATTGTGCCTCGTAGCCACAAGGTGGTAGGCCCGCACTGACAGCATTTTGCCTCATTTAAAAAATTCAAGGTCTATAGAAAATAAGCCCTGGCAGCTGGTTACGCGTATCGGAGCGGTCGGTCACGGTGCACACATCGGAATGCATGTCGTAGAGGCTAGCGAGGCGAACAGTGCAAGTTAGTGGCGTCGATTGAAACAGTTGACCACTGCCACCAAAACCATGAGCTTGAATAAGGAAGTAAAAACTTCTTGGCACCCACCTATGCGCAGGCATACGGCTGCAAGAGGAAAGCTGTATAGCTTTTTCGGAAACTTCGTAGTTAAGAAAAAATTCGTCTGGGTCCGGTGTTATACCCCGGGACCACCACTTCAGATGAGCAGTCGCTCTACCAACTGAGCTAACCGGGTCGGCTAGCATATGGTAGGGCGAGAGCGAATTAATGAATAATTCGTAGCGAGAACAATGCAGGCCAAATATTAAGAGGAATCTCCTACAGTGCCATTTGAGGATTACTCACTTAATAGACCTTTACTCCACCTTGGGGGTGTCCCCTAAACATTTGACCATGATGAGCTCTACTACAACCACTGTTATGTCGTCGAGTACGTGAAGGAATGAATTTTCTGCACACGTGTACAACTGTTATAATATGGACTTTGTGTAGTGTTGATGCAATAAGGAAGTAATTACGCATTGGCATCTACCCAAGTGCAGCCATATGGCGACAGAGGAACGCCATGCAGCTTCCACAGAATCGTCGTAGTTAAAGAAAAAAAAAATGGCCCTGGTCCGGGGTTAGAACCCTGGATCACCGCTTTAGCATGTTTTTCTTTTTCGGTGGAAGCTGCGCAGCTCTCCTTTGTGGCGTATGGCTGCTCTTGAGTGGATGTTAATGAGTAATTACTCCCTCACTAAAAATCTAATCTACCTTAGGGGATTCCCCTACACATTTTACCAACAGTGGCGGTTTTACTACGAGACATCGTTATTTTCTTCCCAACTGTATCCAAGCTATGGCAAGGTTTCCCTGAGGGAAATTGGGGAAGGCTGAACGGAACTAAGTTTCTCAGGCGTTTGATGGTTTTGGCTTTCAGGCGACGCGTTGCAGCACGAGTACACCATGTTCCTCGCTGCCCGTTCGCCACCGATCGAGTTGACTGCTCGAGGTGAGCAGAGACTTTCATTCACTGGTGTGATTGCAATATGCACTAACACAGCTATCGTTAAGCCGTAAGGATAACTGCATGACGAACCGCAGCTGTGGCCTGGTTTTGTTAGCATCCCCCTCGCATGCGGGAAGTGCGGACATCGGTCTCCAGTGCCGCCGGGTTCCCACCGGTGTTACAATGGGTACATGATTTCCCCTGCCTGGTGCTCGGCTTCTTTAGCGTGAAATGCCAGGTAAATGGGTCTATGACCTCACCTCGAGTAGAAGCAGAAACCTTATGCCATGGTGCTCTCGGGCCACAGATGCCTTGCGCCATAAACGTTCATCATCTCCACTGCATGACGGGTGCTGTCGGCATACGTGTGGATGTTGCTACTGGTACCCTCGGTATGATCTACAGCGGGCTGCAGCTGGCCTGAACGCTTTGCCAGGTTGTATAACAGGACGTGTACGTAGCGTGAGGAGGAGAAACACACGATGTCGAGTCTTATGCCATGCACTGCAGTCGGTTATCCTCTCACTGATTCTACAGAACTCTTGGTGGTTCATGTTTCGGTTGTGGAGAGACGACCCGCGGTTACCCACTGTTCACATGATGTCGATGAACGTCATTTATTTTATTTCCATTTCTTTAAGAGCTTCTTTTTGGGGTCATTGCATAAGGGGAGTGGTTCACTTAAGAAAGTACAACTTTTTCAGAATGATCAGCTACTGCGACCTCTGCTTTTTCCACGCAGTAGCTGCACTTTGCGGCAAGCTAAAGGCAAGCAATATGCAGGAACGCTTTCATATACTACGGAACGGGAGCAGTTTGAAAAAAATTGGGTGAAAGAAGATTCGCCTGGTTCAAGGCACCCGTAAATAATTCAGAAGCGTTCCGATTCCGAACGGCAAGCGCACGATAATTGTGCACACTGCATCTGCGATTTTCTATTAGAGAATAAGCGAAAGTACCCATACAAGAATGCTCACCAAAGAGAGTACTCAGAAAAGAGGGAACAAAATACAAAACTCGCAGACTGGCCCGAATCTCAGGACTGATAAAATCTTCCCGTTTTTCTTGGCAGGCACGTCAGATGTTGGCGTCACATGGCTAGCTGGAAATAGCACTGAAAGCGACGTGCTTCCATACATTCAATAGTAGTGATATTTCTATGCACATACCTGTAAGAGCAGTTTTTAGTGCACGAGGATGCCTTCCAGTTTACTAGTGTAAGTTGAGGGGTATCGGACGATAAACATGAACACCTTGTGCAGCCGGCACGTTCTTATTATTTGGATTCTTTATATATTTCTAAGGCGCGGGGTACAGTCGCCGCCATCGTAACAGACACTTGCTGCAGCGTGGTTGCAAAATTTAAGTGCACACTTGCAGAGAGCACTGCTGGCAGGCCCTAAAAATGCGCGCTTGCTTTTCTACCTATAGAATTACGATTGATAAATATACGCTAAAGCATAAAATTCTTTTACGGGACTCATTCATACCACGATGTGGGCGGAGGCCAGCGTAGCGCTACCTCAAATTAGGTGGCGGAACCTAAATGTTCTCGGATTTGCATTTCAATTTAGTATTAACCTACGAAGCCTCAAGACGCGGTACTTGCATTGCAGCTCCAAAAGTTTTAGATTATACTTTGGCACCCCATCATGTATCGAAGTTGCCCCATTTCTGCCATCCCTGCCAGCCATAGGGGTCGCCGAGACATCGGAGAGTACCGTGGATGACGCCTTCCTATGTGGGTACTGTTGGGAAGTTACTCCACTGTAACGCTGCGACCACAAGTTTTCAACACTCACCTTACATAAGCTGGAGTACTCTGCTGAGAATGTGTAACGTGAGGCAGCGTTTCCAGTTAAAAACATCGGCTTCGCTTGTAATATGCATTCTTTAATAATTGAGCTCTGTTATAGCTGTCCTACCGAAAGATGTGTTAGGGATGTGCGCTGTTAGCCTGGCCACACACAACTAATTCGGAGACTATGCGGATGTAGGTCTCTGGAAAGGCTGTCGCTTTGCTGTGCCCTATTAGGCGAAGTTTCTCGTAATCGTAGTAATATTTGCGCCTAGGTTTGTTGTTTAGGCATGGCTGCAATGTCCGGAAGAGTGCTCCTGGTTGCATGTTGATCTGAAACAGCGCAAGCAATAAGGGGCTGTGCCAAGAAATAAGGATGGCTCACCACTTCAGGGCTGAAACATTCTTGATCTTTTTTTCCTTACAAATTAGTGCGTTTTCTAATCATATCAATTGAAAGTTAGAGTAAAGCTCCCTAAATGCTTTAATGCCTTGTTCGCATTGTAGTTTACGCTATAACAATAAAGTCGTTATCACTGAAAAACTGAGAGTTCGAACCAAGCAATAGAATTTGGAATCCATCATTTTCCCCAGAAGTATATATATTTATTTCAGCAGTTCCCGGTTTAACCACCGCTTTAGCAAGCTGAGCGTGTCTGGCTAATGACAGCTATTCTTCGGAACTCAAATGTGAAGCCCATTTATTATAAAATATCCATTACAGTCTGTAGCTTTGCTATCCCGGCCAGCCCCCTTGATCGTGTGCTAGGCAATCGTGTGCTTTTCAATTTGCACAGGCTTAGTCGCATACAGAGACGCTTCAGATTATAAAACGTTTTCTATGGAAAAGTCATTTATTGTGTCCGACTGTACAAACTTGAGTGTCGTACAAAAAAACCATTGAAATTTGCTTACAAGCGCGGCGCTTGGAGCGCCAACGGACTCCCAGATCACCCGCCCACGCTCAACTAGCGCAAGCGGGTGATCTCGGAGGCCATGGAAAGCCATAAGCAGTTCAGGTTGCCGAAGTAGCAGCGCTACCATCGCTGCCACGCACAATTCCTCGCAGGTCGATCTGAGGGTGCCCTTCTACTCCGTGAAGCAACACACGCGCATGGAATTGAAAACGCTCAAATCGAACCGAGCAAGGGCGTCGATAGGACAGACATTGCCGGCGTCTTCTGTCTAGTCTTCCTGGCAGCTTTCGCAGTAACCACCTTCGTCTACGTGACAAGTGTGGGCAATGGTAAGCATTAATTTGTATACAATCGATGAATACGAAAACGGTACCTTACGCTCCGTACCTCCCCCCCCCCTTCCACCCCCATTTATCACATGTGAAGGTGGTCGGCACAATTATTGAAAAGAATTTAAAGCGCTTTTGTCGTTTAGGGAGAATATCGAAACAAATCGAGAAATCATTTTAAACATTCTAGCTCGAAAATTTGAAAACTCGGAAAATTGTAAGGCGCTCTTATGGCAATACTGATGACAATGGTGCATTCTTGTGATGTGCAGCGAAATCTTTCTTTTAAAGTGCTTCCGTCGCTTGCATCAAACATTTAGGAATTCCATAGAAAACCAATAAGGAACGCTTTTGACGATAGCAAAAACATTAATAAAATAAAACAACTCTGCCGTCTAGTAATCTGCTGTTCTATTGATTGTTATAGTGAAATCTTAAATTATTTGAAAAAAATTGTGATCATAAACGGTTTCCCGCTCAAAAATGCTTTAGTCCAGAATTGTTGGGCATGTCTTTCGTATCTTGTTTGGTAATAACCTAAGTAGTGGCGAAAGAAGCAGGAGCTGCTACAGCACACTGCCAAGCACAGGGGCCATGCTTCAATCTTGTTTTATTCTACTCGTTCCGAATGCGTCTTCGCGATCACTCACTCTGCGGAATCGTTTGTGGTCAGCCGGCGCAAGAAGCCGCAAGAACTGGGCGATGACCGGAAGTAAGGAAAATGAAACAGCCCATTGCCAAATACGGCCGTCATTTTAAAATTAACAAAGTACAAGAACCCATAGCCTGTTCAGTTACGCTTAAATAGCATACTCGTGCCACAATAAGGCATTAAATGTTTTTGTGGCGTTTCGGAGATTACTATGAAAGTGTGCCAATTCTATCTGCAGCGTTCTGTTGCTGGCAAAGCGTTGGTTGCCTCTAGCCTGCTTTTTCGTTTTATGTCTGCGTTTAAAAAATGTAAGAAATATACACAAAACATATACACGAAATATATACAAGAGCAGCTGTCGTGTTTATTCGGTGATGTAGTTATAATCAATGATGCAACAAGCTCTCAGGTTTGGCGAAACATACTGACCGCGCTACATGCCCGAATTGAACAAAACTACTCAGCGAATACGTTTTCCAATGCACATCGTTTGCCTGATACAGCTGAAATGCAGGTCTCGCAGTTTGCAGTATGCAGGCTAAGCGAATTACACGCACTTTCTGAAGAGGTGTAATAACACACAAGAGTTTCTGTATATTACGTAGGTAGGGACGTAGATCGCCCCTTCAACTCTTTCTTTTCGTCCTGTGGGTGCGTAGGTGGTTCGGATGCCCAATAAATAGGATGAATGCGGCATTTATTTTCAATAAAAATTGAGATGAAATTAGCCGTTGGCGCAAAGTATGCAGCAAGCTATTTTTTGTGCTTTCCAGTACATCATGATGATTCTGAATTAGGTTTAGCAGCCCCAAAGCACCATATAGCTTTCATTGCGACTGGGCCTAATGCAGAGGACGTCAGCAGTGAACTTCCTGAGGCCGGTGCCGATCGCAGCAATACGCGTGGTGGGTCTGAGGTTACCTCTAACACCGGGACCATCTCAATACTCACAACTCCCAAGACAAAGCGTAAGTACTAGTCATTCTAGTGTCTTTAGTATGCGGGTATTATAAGAGTACACTGTTGCCATAATATGGATGTGAGTAGATGGTTCGGATGCCCATTACAAGGAATGAACGCGTCAATTATTTTCAATTTAAATTTAGATCGAATTAGCTTTTGGTGGAAGGTATGCAGCAAACTTTTTTTATGCTTTCCAGTACAGCATGATGATTCTAAATTTAGGTTTAGCAGCCCCAAAGCACCAAATAGCTTTCATTGCGACTGGACCTAATGCAGAGGACGACAGCAGTGAACTTCCTGGCACCGGTGTCGACCACAGCGATAAGCATGGTGGGGATGAGGTTTCCTCTATCACCAGGACCATTTCACTAAGCACAACTTCCGAAACAAGACGTAAGTACTAGCCATTCCAGCTACTCTTGTACGGGGGTACTATTGCAGTACACTGTTGCTACAAAATGAACGTCGTACAATATATCGCGTCGGCAGCCACATATCGCAAAAATGAAAACGAAATAAAAAATAAGCATGCAAGCAAGAAGCATTACTGAGCACTGATATGAACTACTCTGTATTTCGCAATGCTTGATGCATGTGTGCAACTCTTATCCAGGGATTAGCAATTAGCGAAGGCTGTATCTCAACAATGGGTGCTGGAATCTTTTGAAACTATTTATTTCAGCAAGATGAATTATTTCCTGAATGTGGCTTAAAATAAATTGCTGATAAATTTCTGCAATGGGCTGGCTCAGCTTGAAAAAATAGGGAATATGTGTACTGATTAATTCCTTGCATTATTTTGTCTTATGCAGTAATCGTGTCCGTAATGTTGACGGGAGGTGAGCCTCTAGAGGCCCGTGTACTGTGCGATGTCAGTGCACGTTAAAGAACCCCAGGTGGTCGAAATTTCTGGAGCCCTCCACTACGGCGTCTCTCATAGCCTCAGTCGCTTTGGGACAATAAACCTCAACAAACCAAACCAAACCATCGAGCATGACGACACGGCTTAGTGTATTGGTACGTAAGTATCGGTACTGAAGAGAATACGCGCAACATAGAACCACGCTAGTTTTCTTGTTCAGGACTATTCAGCCCCGTTAGCGCTACACTACAAGATAATGAACGCGCGGTTTCAAATCGCGTAATATTTCAACTTTATAGAATTGCGGACGCCCGCAGCAGGTTAAAATGCCGTCTTTTGGTATGCACTTTTTTAGAGCGCAAACTTTAAAATCTCTCCAGGTGCTTTCAAAGAATACTTCGCGTTCTTAGTGGTAGACCCTGTAGAAGCAACTGACACTGTTTATTTTCTTTTGTACGCATCCGCAATATATAGCTTCGATTTCATCTCTTATTAACCGTTCATTATACATGATTCATAGCGCTTTAGCATGGTGAGCCTCATAAAGCTCACTGAGAGGGTGTCTAGTGCTGGCACGTGGCCAAGTGAATGAGCGCTGTAGGTGTAAACCATCGCTGCTTCTACTAGGAGTACAAAGAGGCAAGTTTTTTTTCAGTTATTAAAGCACCCAGATTGGATGCGCCTCTGGTAAAGGACCGACGGAGGCATGCTTCCAACTTGTCGGGTACCTCAGATTGCGGTGGCTTTCTCAGATCGAGTCCAAAAAAAAAAGAAATGCCGCTCTTGCCTTATACATAACAAACAGTGCTGTAGTTCAACAGAAACCTACAAAGCATGCCATGAGTTCTGGGAGCTTGTTTCTTGTATACAGTTCCGACTCTCGTGACAGTAATATTTTGTCGACCATTTATGCTGAAATACTGCGTACAACAGGAAGCCATACACTCACAGGAACATACCAGCAACACACAAACACATAATCACAGAATTGCCGTTTTAAGACAGCAGTCAGCTAGACATCTGCGCCTTTTGCACAAGAGGAAAAAATTGTGCGTGTCACCTAGCCAATGGCTTGTTTGTATATCAGCATCTGCAGCGTCCACACCGAGCCCAGTATCTACGTTGCCGTCGTCCCTGGAACCTAAGACCACTAAGACCACCCCTAAGACCACCCCTAAGACCACCCCTTCGAGTTCTTCGACCACAACTACTCCGAGTGGCGCTCAGCTCGCCGCACAGTTGATCAACGCGGCGCTCAATTGGAGCTATGACCCTTGCAACGACTTCTACAACTTTGTCTGCAGCAGATTCCGCGGGGGTTACACCGCGTTGATAAAGGTGAGTGATTAGGTATGTGATGCATGCAATTTAGTCACTTCTTTAGCAGCAATACAGTCGGAGCTGAATGCAGCCTATCGACACTTGCCGAGCCTAACTTAACTTAGCCCATGTGCTTACGTTTCTAAATACTTTGCTTACCTCCGCCAGTCCTTATCTCTGGGTGGCTTTACTCCACTGTGTTTGCCAGGTTAAACACGACCAAACCGCTGTGGAACAATAGCGATTCGTGCCTCAACTTTCTTCGTAACTGCGCGCGGACGAACAGAGATGGCGACATCGTCATTTGACATAGCTGAAAAAAGCGCGAAAGGAAACATTTGGATTCAAGAAAGTTTATTTCATACGCGCATATAAGAGGAACAGAAACGGCATAAAAACGCAAAGTGCAGTTTATGTTCCTATTTATACGCGTGCCTTTCTCAAATGAACTTCAGTTCCGAATTAGCGCCTACCCTTATAAATGTTTTCTTAGACCGTGTGTAGCCTTCAGTGCTTTTCAACTATGCATTTCCAACTTGCCAAACTTTCCGCTATTCTAAATCATCATCGGAAAAGATTAAAGTACGCGAATCGTAAACCCATAAATGAATGAGCAGTCACAGCATCCAAGGTTTGGCTTTAAGGGAGACCTACTTCTCAGCGCGTTAGCAATGTACACAGAAGAAAAAAAAATATTATTGAGTGCCTAGCGATTCTGTTGACCTGTCCTGCCTGTAGAGGTGACGGATTTTCGAACCAATCGACGACGCATTTCAGGCAAAAAAAAAGTTTGACGTTTTAACTTTAACGCAAAAAGCCCAGCGTTTTTGGAACGGTTTTGCCATTCCATTTGCTAGCCATCTTGGTTATCATTGTTCGTACAGCGATATCTCTTAACTGCCCCGGGTTTGATTCCTGGAGAAGGACGATCTTTTTACCAAATGCGAAAATTTTGCTATGGCTCTGTAGCTTACCTACGCAGCTGTATGGCTGCGCTTGGCGAATTATAATACGTAACTGCACCCTATAATCAAATGAGCAAAAATTTACTACATTTTCTTTCCGCTACCTGCACTCAATGGGGCAATATACCGCGTGTCGTAGCAATAATTTTGATTATAACAAATACGATATCACCTAGGCGAATGAAGCGAATTATGTTTTTTTAGAGTAGCATGGCGTAGAGAGCATTAAACTATTCGTTCAGAAAACTTGAATATTAAAGACCTGGTTATCTAACTTTTCAAACACTGGTGTTGGGAGGAAATTGTATGGATTTTTAGCTCGATATGAAGAGCACCGAGACGAGATGTTTGCACTAACGTACTATGTGTGTAAAGTAAATTTTATGCCGACCTAGAGCAAAGCTTGCATAAAACAAAAACTTCGTCGTGGAACGGCGCTACTTAAAAACAAAATGAAAGAACAAAATCAGCTTTTGTGCAGAGCGCTTTTCCCGACGGGACTTTGTGTCTGCACTGGGCGAGAGTACCTAGAAACTACCACGGGGTAACTTTACTTTACGGCCGGTAAGTAAGGCTGCTTAAACGGCACCTTGCTGCAAAGATTTCAGCCAACTGTTTTTTATGAGAAGGTACAACTTCTCACTTCACAGCTTATTCCTGATGACGATAATTAAAAAGTCGTTTAATTGGTATTCAGGAACTTTGGGCAACGAAAAAATACGGCGTCCTAGGTTAACTTCGTTAGAGGAATGTCTGTTTGAAAAGGATGCTCGCTTAAAGCAGTAACGCCTGGTACAGAGCGCTGCGGATATTTTTGCCTTCGACCTACCGTCATTGCCAAAATATATCAGGCAAAGGAGTTTGCTTGCCAGCCGTATAATGGAGCCTCTACGGCACCCCTAAATAATAAAAGCGTCAGAAAGGTGAGGACAACGGTTTTCCTTGCTTTAAGAACATTTAAAGCTAAATAGGTATCATAAGTGCTCCTTTAGGCGACTAACAATGTTCATTTACCGATTCCTTTCGCCAATGACGGTACATATATTGAAAATAGGTCAACGCTATTTATGCTAATATATTCAAACCTCAAAATCGCGCTTCCATTCTACCGGTGCCGTCTACTTCTACTCAGCTCCACTACAGCACCCGCCGAGCTATCATGGGCATGCTTTCGACTATTCCCGTTCCTCCAAGTCGTCAGACTGCCACGGAGAAGGCAGCCGGGCTGTACCGGGCCTGCCTTCACCTAGGATCCAACCCGAACAATTCCGAGGTAAGTCTGCCTGGCCAGGTGCGGAATGACTCCTACGCTCCTTGTGCGCTCAATAAAATCACTCGGAGCCAGTCAACGTTTTGAAAAGAATTATGGCGTGAGAAAAATGGCGGCCAATGCTGAACACGTGCTTACGCTTGGACGGATAAAGTCTCGAAGGGAAATATCTGTCTTTCTTAGCGGCAAAACTAGCTTCTTCATGCGCGAAATGAGTTTTAAAGCGTAAACATTGGAAGCGCTTAGTAGTAGTATGAGAAAATATCACGGCGGCTAAAACCTGCTCTCCCCTGCATTCTCTCTGCATTGGCAGTCGCCTTAGCCGGTGGCTCTCACTGCCGGCAGTGCAGGTGAGGGCCGTACTGGTGTGCGAGGGCTAAGAGAAATCCTATTGTCAGCTCATCTGAGGGTTGCGAATAGTTTACCATCGCTGGATATTATTCACCATAAATGACATACCGCTGCAGCTTCAGGTATAAGCGGTCTCGCAATACGGCTGCGCCCAGTTTTGATTTACAAATAACCGGTACGTGAAAATTGCAGGTGTCGGTAAGACATTCTAACTTATATAAATTTCTGGGGTCGAACTTGGAAATTTTCTACATTTGCGACATATATATTCAGAAGCTGAGATTGTCATCCGTGAGTGGTATGAAAGGTTCTTCGTATCATTTAGTGTGCGTCATGGCAGGCTCGCTATTGCCGAAATATTTAGAGACAGGATGGCCAAGAGCTGTTTATGTACAGTCATTGTAATGGTCACAGATAGGTCTGTTGTTGTAGAAAAACATGTTTCTGGTGAAGTTGGTGCGCATCTTTTAATAGATGAAGTGCAACAAAGGACCCCGCCCGGAAGGTGGAATGAGAGGATATGTGCTTCCTGTTGTTATTTCTTCTTTGTGCGGTCTTTTGTTGCGCTTGATTAGTGATAAGTTTAATTTTGATGAAGGTTTCAAACCAGAACGGCAGTCGCAACGCTTTTTGTGTCCGAGCGATAATTATGGGTGCAAAGAACAGGTACCCAGCTTTGTTACTGTGTTTTTACGTGAGGTGCCAGCCGCCATGGGTAAGCATGGGAGATTTAGAGCGCGGGCGGGAATGGGAAGGTATTTCGGGTTCCTGTGATCAAGATTTCCCTAATTCATATCGCTGCATGTGCGCCGACATGTTATGGTCAAAACTTTTCATAGCATGGGTGAATTTCATGTCACTTTCTTCGCAGGCCCATTTGTTAAAGCCGCTGCTTTCCCGTCTGGACCTCGATCCCTCCAATATGACTGACGACCCCAGTTTCGATATCCTAGACCGCATCGCTCAGCTGAGTTTCGTATACGGCTTCCCTACCTTCATTAACTTCGACTTGTACAAGAGTATCCCTTACTCCGGGAAACGTTTAGAGGTAAGAATTGTTTTGTGATACACAGTAGTACGAAAAAATGCGGTCGATTTGCGTAGTTAGGTCCAAGGCGAACTAGGCGCTCTAGCACTTTGGTTTTAATTTCAGTTCCGGCGCTGGGATGAGTTGTTCGGGTAACAATAATGGGTTACTGCCCATATCTACGCAATTTGTCCATCCGTTAATTTACAGGCATATATCTCTAGGAGTCCTCCCGCGACTGTTGGCACTGCGGTGCAGCGGTTAAGCGAGGCGGCACTGCCCTGCGACGGCGGGTGCTGCAGTCGTTGCGGCTTCTGCGACCCAGACGCCTTTTCCGGAGCAGCCTCGCGCGACCAATATTATTAGTTTAACGGCACCTTATATATATAGCACAATAAGGTAAACGTACTTGGTTGCTAGTTTAAAATAAGATGCGAAATTGAGAAACGCTTCGTTTATTGGCAGTCGACGTTTCGGACAGAGCCTGTCCTTTTTCAAGACTGAAGTTACATGGTTCTTGCTTCTCTTCTTAAAGGGTCTTCATCTGTACAGGTGTTCGACACCTGAGCCAAAACAAGCCGACGCTGCAGAAGGAAGAACGGCTCAGGGAAGAGAAAAAAAGAAAGTATTAACAAAAAATACACATACGGGACAGGGAGTGGGGAGGGTAAATGTCGTCGCCCGCCACCCACGTATGCGGTCGCGGGGAAAAAGAAAAAAGGAAAAAAGGGGAGAAAAAAAAAGAAGAGCGGGAGGGGAGATCTGAGAGGGGAGATTCGGTCAGAGATCTGATGCCATCGGAATGAGGAATATTAGTGTAGAGTAAGATTACATCTAATGTTACCAGAAAGGCACCTTCCGGAAGTTTAACACAAACCATTTCCTTCGCGAAATAGCGGGCCTTAAACTTCCGGAAGGTGCCTTTCTGGTAACATTAGATGTAATCTCACTCTACACTAATATTCCTCATTCCGATGGCATCAGATCTCTGAGCGAAGCGTACAGACAAGATAGAAAAGAGGAGTCTCCTGCCACACATGTTCTAGAAATACTTGCGAAAATCGTACTCGAATACAACAACTTTGAATTCAACGATCAACACTACTTACAAATTAATGGCACAGCCATGGGTACAAGGATGGCCCCCGCCTACGCCAACATCTTCATGCATAGTATTGAATCTAAATTCTTGCAAGATTCTCTCATCAAGCCCATCCTATACAAACGCTATTTGGATGACATTTTTCTAATTTCGACTGACACAGAGCAAGAACTCCTACATTTTATTGAACAATTCAACCTTGTCCACCCCAACATATCGTTAACTCACGCGAACTCCCACACCTCAATTAACTTCCTAGATGTCGAGATTTCGGTAACGGAAGGCTCACTTAACACGAGCGTATATAGAAAACCGATGGACCGTCAACAATACTTACACTTTCAAAGTTGTCATCCTCGCCACTCCAAAACAAGTATCCCATACTCTCAGGCACACCGATTTAAAAGAATCTGTTCACAAGATCAAGACTTCGAGAGAAATTCCAATCGCATGCGAGAAGTCCTCACCAAGCAAAGATATCCCCCCGCCATTGTCGACGATGCAATTGAAAGGGCATCTAAACTCAACCGAGATGAAATACTAGATGGACGTCGACGCAGCGAAGAAACAAATCACCGGGCAAACTTGGTACTCACCTACACAGGTAATCCCCCCAACGTAAACAAAATCCTTAAAAAACATTTCAACATTCTCGAACAAAGCGAGCGCCTAGCAAAAAATTTTCACTACTCCCCCTCACGTAGTCTACAGACGACCGAAAAACATTCAAGACATTCTCGTACACTCAAAAACACATAACCACCTTGGGTTGGGTTGCCGACCCAGCGCCAAAAGTAGATGCCACGTCTGCAAACATATGCAAACAACCAGCTGTGCGATAAGCACAGCCTCAGGTTTTAAATGGAAAATCAATGGCGACTTTAATTGTGACTCCTCCAACGTTATCTACCTCCTAGAATGTGGTGTGTGCAGTATCCAGTACATTGGGCAGACGGTTAACCCTCTACGATTTCGCTTTAATAACCACCGCGCTCATGCCCTATCTCTACCTAACCTCCCCTTGTCAAAACACATTAATGACAAAAAACACCCATTTGAAGCACTTAAATTAACAGTCTTACAGGGTGGGTTCAACAACACCCGGGAACGGGAGCAACGCGAGTCGTACTTTATTTATAAGTTTGGAACAATTGCCCAAGGCATTAATGAGAACCTGGGCGCTTTGTCTTCAATACGCCCCCTCAAATCCAGTACTGACCTTGGAGTGCCGGCCTGACAGGCCTCGCAAGCTTTCTCCCATACGCTTACACCGATGGCCTCATCGCCCACAGCGTTCTTACCTTCCCCCGTTCGACCATCTTGACGAGAGCGGCGCCGTCAAAGAACCTAAGCACCCCCGCCATTCATAGTGGCCCCACGCGACGATTCTTCCCCAAAGTCGCCTCCGTTTCCGGCCTTTTCTTTTCCTTTTTTTTTGTTGCCTATGTGGGTGTGTGCAGGTACACTCCACGTGTGTCTCGTTAAATTCCACTCTGCCCACCTTGACTCATCCTGCCAAAGAAGTTGCACATGGCGGAAGTCTTTCTTTTTTCTTTTTTCCCCCCCGCCCTTTTGCTCCATTGTATCTTGTTTCCTCGTTTAAGTGGGCAGCATTTGAGTGCATCTCAAATCTATGCTGTGCGTCGGCCACTGTTTGTCTCTATACACTTTGCTAGCTGTCCGCTGTGTTAGGACTCAGTTCTCTGTCCATATTCCCCTCCCGCTCTTCTTTTTTTTTCTCCCCTTTTTTCCTTTTTTCTTTTTCCCCGCGACCGCATACGTGGGTGGCGGGCGACGACACTTACCCTCCCCACTCCCTGTCCCGTATGTGTATTTTTTGTTAATACTTTCTTTTTTTCTCTTCCCTGAGCCGTTCTTCCTTCTGCAGCGTCGGCTTGTTTTGGCTCAGGTGTCGAACACCTGTACAGATGAAGACCCTTTAAGAAGAGAAGCAAGAACCATGTAACTTCAGTCTTGAAAAAGGACAGGCTCTGTCCGAAACGTCGACTCCCAATAAACGAAGCGTTTCTCAATTTCGCATCTTATATATATATATATATATATATATATATATATATATATATATATATATATATATATATATATATATATATATATATATATATATATATATATATATATTGTCACGGCTAGAGAGTCGGGACGGCCAGGACACGTTTTACTGTGCAGCGTCAGACAGCAGCGCACTCCCGAGGGGACCACACAGAAGAGACGACGAAGAAGAAACACTGCCCACCACCATGGCTAAGGCTAGCCAGAATAGCGGGGAAGGCAGTTCGGCCAGGAGACGGCGCCACGAGAGTGCCCAGGAATGTGGCATTGCTCCCCCTCTGGAAAGCGCCGCCCTCGGCGCGGCAGGTCGTGTGGACCGACGGCGGCTCCCCCGGGCACGGGATTTTGGCACACGAACACTTGCTGTTCATGGGGTGCCCGTGCAGAGGGGCAGTAGTCCTGGTGCATGGAGCAGTTGTCGTCGACGGGCGCGGAATCCACTGTCTCGGCCGTCTTGATCTCTTGTGCGAGGAGGGAGACACAGCTCTCAGTAGTCTGGACATTTGCTACTTCCAGTGCAGCAGCACGCGGTCGTTGAGCGTTCCCGAAACCGAGGCGTGGGTACTCTGTCCGACGGAGTATTCAAGCGGCAGCGTGTTCTGGTTGGACAGCAGGGCGAGTGTGGGATTCCATAAGGTGGTTCTGGCCGACCACCATCTCGACGGGCGCGCACGCTGAACACCTTAGTCTTCGGCGCCCGCACGTAGAGACGAGTGAGCTGCTATCGGGCGTGGTACGGCTTCATTCGTGCGACATGCACAACTTCGGACGTTGGTCGTCGAGAGGAACGAACAGTTCCTTGAGGGAGAACTTCATAGTTTACCTCGCCGAGTTGGCGTATTACTTTATAGAGGCCAAAGTACCGCCGAAGCAGCTTTTCAGAGCGCCCTCGTTGGCGCATTGGGCTCCACACCCAAACGTTTTCTCCGGGCTGGTAAGTGACATCCCTGTGGCGATGGTTGTAACGGTGAGCGTCTCTTGCTTGTTGATGCCGGATATGTTGCCGAGCAAGTTGGCGGGCGGCCTCAGCTTCGTGAACAAAGCGGTCGGCCCCCAGGACAGCGGAGTTTACACTACCAGGAAGAAGCATTGCGTCGAGCATAGTCGTGGCTTCGCGACCATGGACTAAGCGAAACAGTGTGAAGTGAGTCGTCTCTTGCAGGGCAGTGTTATATGCGAATGTAACGTAAGGGAGTACTGCATCCCAGTTGCGGTGGTCGTCGTCGACATACATGGAAATCATGTCGGCGATCGTCTTATTTAGGCGCTCAGTGAGTCCATTAGTTTGCGGATGATAAGCCGTTGTTCGTCGGTGGCTGGTGCCGCTGAGTCGCATAACTTCCTCTGTCAGCGCCGAGGTAAAGGCCGTCCCTCTGCCAGTTATAACGACCGTGGGTGCGCCATGACGAAGCACGATGTTGTGCATGAAGAAGGCGGCAATTTCCGCAGCTGTTCCACGGGGAAGAGCTTTCGTCTCACAGTATCGACTGAGGTAGTCGGTGGCGACCACAATGTACCGGTTACCCAGAGAAGACTCCGGAAAGGGGCCGAGTAAATCCATGACGACTTGGTAGAAAGGAACGTGTGGTGGATCAATAGGCTGCAGTAGTCCGGCTGGCTTAGTCGGTGGTGTCTTGCGACGTTGGCACTCGCGGCAAGTTCTGACGTAACGCTGTACGACTGCAGCAACCCTGGGCCAGTAGTACTTTTGGCGTATCCGCGCCAAAGTGCGGCAAAAACCCAGGTGACCAGAAGATGGGTTATCATGGCACGCCTCCAGGACTTCGTCGCGCAAGGCCGCAGCTACGACGAGCAGATAGACAGCTTGCGTCGGGTGGTAGTTTTTCTTATACAGGACACCATCGCGCAAACAGAACGACGACAGTCCACGAGAGAAGATTCGCGGTGGAGACTCAGCGCTTCCTTCAAGATACTCAATGAGAGGCCGTAGTTCACCGTCGTCTCTTTGGTGTTGAGTGAGGACGGACGTGGAGACGGCGCCGAGAAAAACAAAATCGGTGTCGGGATCAGCTCGGTTGTCCTCAACAGGAGCACGAGACAGACAGTCGGCATCACTGTGCTTCCTGCCGGACTTATAAACGATGGTGACGTCGAACTCTTGAAGGCGAAGGCTCCAGCGTGCAAGCGGCCCCGAGGGATCTTTGAGGTTCGCCAGCCAGCACAGCGAATGGTGATCACTGACGACTCTAAAAGGGCGGCCGTATAAGTACGGGCGAAATTTGGTCACTTCCCACACAATTGCGAGGCATTCTTTTTCAGTGGTGGAATAGTTGGCCTCCGAGCGTGACAAAGTGCGGCTTGCATATGCGATTACGCGTTCGAGACCATCCTGCCACTGCACAAGGACCGCACCGAGGCCGATGTTGCTGGCGTCTGTGTGCAGTTCAGTGTCGGCTGACTCGTCGAAGTGGCCAAGGATGGGCTTACTTTGCAGACGAGTGCGGAGGTCTTCGAAGGCCTGTTGTTGCTCCTGGCCCCAGGAGAACGGTTCAGCATCTTTCGTGAGGCGTATGAGGGGCTCAGCGATCTGGGAGAAGTTCCGCACAAAACGCCGATAATAGGCGCAGAGACCCAGAAAGCGGCGCACACTTCGCTTATCGGTTGGCACGGGAAAAGCAGGGACAGCGGCCGTCTTATCGTGGTCAGGGGTAACTCCCTTAGCGCTCACGATGTGGCCCAGAAACTTCAACTCCTGGAAAGCGAAGTGACACTTTTCGGGCTTGAGGGAAAGACCAGCCGAACGAATTGCGGCGAACACGGCACGCAAGCGCCTCAAGTGCTCTTCGAACGTGGCGGAGAAGATGACAACGTCATCCAGGCACGCGAGGCAGGACTGCCATTTTAGGTCGGCAAGCACGGTGTCCATCATCCGCTGGAAGGTGGCAGGAGCCAGGCACAGTCCGAAAGGGAGCACCCGGAATTCGTACAGACCATCCGGTGTAATAAAGGCGGTCTTTTCCCGGTCGCGCTCGTCCACCTCGATTTGCCAATAGCCACTACGTAAATCTAGCGACGAGAAGTACGCGGCGTGGCGTAGCCGATCCAGGGAGTCATCAATCCGTGGCAGAGGATAAACGTCCTTTTTGGTGACTTTGTTTAGACGCCTGTAATCAACACAGAACCGTAGGGTCCCATCCTTCTTCGCCACAAGAACAACAGGCGATGCCCACGGGCTCGTCGACGGCTTTATCACGTCGTCCTGGAGCATTTCTTGAACCTGCCGGCGAATGGCGTCACGTTCCTTCGAAGAGACCCGATAAGGCGGCTGACATAACGGTCGCTGGTTTGCGTCAACAATAATGCGGTGCTTTGTGATCGGAGTCTGCCTGACCTTGGAGGTCGAGGCAAAACAGTCGCGGAAAGATTCGATAATGCCCTCCAGGCAGCGTTTCTGATGAGACGGGAGGTTCGGGTTCACGTCGGTCTTTATGGGAGTGGTCGGCGCCTCCACTAATGCCGGGATTTCGGACAACGCGTGCTGTCCCGCGAATTCACAACGTTCTTCGAAATACGCAATAGCCGTTTTGCCAGGGAAACACTGAGGTTCAGAACCAAAATTAGTCACCAAAAGTTCGGTTCGCCCACTGTTCAATTCAATAATTCCGCGAGCAACACACACTTGCCGACCCACGTGCAGCGAGATGTTTGTTTCAGCGATGCCACGAGTGCTGGGGCTGTTATCGCACTCTACGGTAACAAACATGCTGGCTCTTGACGGGATCAACACCTGGTCATCACAGACGCACAACTTAGCCCTGCGTGGCACGGTATCGTCGTCGATAGGGCCTTGGGTGGAAAACGACGCGATTAGCTCCTGAAGATTGATGACGGCACCGTACTCCTGAAGGAAATCCAAACCGAGTATGAGGTCCTTGGAGCACTCGGGTAACACAGCAAAGCAACCAGGGAAAGTAACACCGCGGATCTGGATTCGCGAAGTGCAGACACCAATCGGAGTTACGACATGGCCACCAGCTGTCCGGATCTGCGGCCCAGACCAAGGAGTTAGAACCTTCCTCAGGGCTGTGGCTAACCGACTGCTCATTACAGAAAAATCGGCGCCGGTATCCACGAGTGCGGTAACGTCATGGTTGTCGGCGGATGCCGGAATTTCGGCGGAAAACCAGTCGGTCGCAGCGCGTCGTTGATGTCGTCGGGTCACGTCGTCGTTGATCGGAGCGTCGCGGCGAATCTTCGGGTGGAGGCTCTTGACACGTTCCAGTAGCGGCGGCCCTACCCCCGGAGGACGCCGTCTTCAGTTTTCCCGATGTGGGGACGCGCCTCTGAACTGGCCAGAGGACGACGGGCGGCCGGGCGAGGAGAACCGCCTTGGGGATGGCGATCGGGACTGGCGTCGCTGCGGGGTCGAGGACTGCACGTTATCAGCCAGGTACAGCTCGATATCCCGTGGTCTTTCACCGTAGCGTGGTCGAGGTGCGTCAGGTGAAAACCCCCTTAAACCCATTCTGCGGTAGGGGCAGTGACGGAGGATGTGGCCGGGCTCCCCGCAGTGGTAACAGAGCGGCCGATTGTTTGGCGTACGCCACACGTGCGCTTTGCGCATGGAGGGCCTGAACTCCTGCTGCACGGGTGGTACTGGCATGGCAGGTACTTGCAGTGATGGTACTGGCACGGGAACGACGGGGGAAAAGGCTTGCATCGCTGGCCTAGGACTTCGTAGTGCTTCGCTATACGTCATAACGGAGGGCGCCGGGTGTGGAGCGGGAGGCGGCTGCACAGCTCGTCGGATTTCGTCACGGACCACGTCCGTTACGGCAGCGACACTGGCCTGTGGAACTTCAAGGCGAAGTTTCGCCAGTTCCTCGCGAACGAGGCTTCTTACAAGCTTCCGAAGCTCCTCGGCGGGCAACGACGTAGGCGTGTACTGGGAAGCGCTGCTACGGTAGCCTGACGTCCGTAGTGCGCGCCTCGTTCCTGCAGAGAGCGCTCGATACCTGTTGCCTCCCTTGTGAAGTCGGCCACTGTTCTTGGCGGGTCACGGACCAGTCCGGCAAAGAGCTGCTCCTTTACGCCGCGCATTAGGTGGCGCACTTTCTTGGCCTCGGGCATAGCAGGGTCGGCTCCATTGAAGAGACGCATCATGTCCTCAACGAACATGGTGACGCTCTCATTTGGCTGCTGCGACCTGGAGTGCAGAGCGACTTCCGCCTTCTCTTTTCTTTCACTGTTGCCGAATGTCGCCAGCAACTCACGCCGAAAAACCTCCCAGGTGGCAAAAGAGGTCTCGTGGTTCTCGAACCAGATCTTTGCCGAGTCTTCTAGCGCGAAGTAGACATTCCTCAACTTGCGCTCACCGTCCCACTGGTTGAAGGCTGCAACACGGTCGAAACTGGCCAGCCAATCTTCAACGTCTTCAAACCTGTCTCCGTGGAACGGCGGCGGTGACCGGGACGCGTGGAGCACGAACGGAGCGTCAGCTCCAAGACGTTGAGTGGTCTGGCTACCAGTGGTTGTTGACATCTTCCGTGACGGTTTTGTCAGGCCGCTAAACTCTGGCTGTAGGCCTAGCAGGCGGCGGCTCGCTTTGTGCACGGGGGTTGTGTCTACGCCCTGCGAACTGGCTTCAAAGGCGTCTTCGGAGTCAGTGTACATGGGACGTTACCCAGCCGGCTCCACCAAATATGTCACGGCTAGACAGTCGGGACGGCCAGGACACGTTTTACTGTGCAGCGTCAGGCAGCAGCGCACTCCCGAGGGGACCACACAGAAGAGACGACGAAGAAGAAACACTGCCCACCACCATGGCTAAGGCTAGCCAGAATAGCGGGGAAAGCAGTTCGGCCGGGAGACGGCGCCACGAGAGTGCCCAGGAATGTGGCAATATATATATATATATATATATATATATATATATATATATATATATAAATTAACAGATTTATTCAACGTTTCGACCAGGGACTGGTCTTTTTCAAGAATGATCATACAGTGCATGGAAGGGTCTTCTCATAGCAGTGAACATGGCACACACAGGGCTTGAAAAAGAAAAAATGAAAGGGGAAAGAGGAAGACAGCCGAGACACGAAACCCAAACGCCAAGATGCGCCAGCAAAGGCGCCGCCGTGAAAGAGGTGAAAGAGGGAGGTGGGCCTGGGCGGGCACGCGACTAGTTGGGGAAAAAAAAAGAAAAAAGCGTAGGGGTGGTTAACAAAAGAAGGCAAGTGCCTGCCAATTGTGTGCGTAAGTATCGCCTCTAGCCGCCTGTGTGTGGCCCCGCGCGACTCCAGAAGAAAGCACGAGGACGCACAGGTTGCGGTTGAGCTAAGTGTCTTCACGGGTGGCACGCGGACCCCCAAAACCAGATGAGGTTGCATATGAAGACCATATGGAAAGCTCCTTCTTTATAGGAGTAGAAAAAAAGAATAAGTAAAGACAAAAAATGACACTGTGATGGCCGAAGGAAACAAAACCACATGAGGGTCGCACATGAGAATCACAGGGATAGGCTCCTTCTTTACAGGAGTGGAAAAAAAGTATAAAAAAGTATAAATAAAGACAGAAAATGGCACTGCGATGGCCGAAAGGAACAAAAACACACACACGCAGAGGTGACATGAATACACAGAATACACACAAAATTGTGTCACTTTTGTAGCATTCTTTAGCAGAGGATATGTAGGGAAATGCGTAAAAGCCCATAAATTAAGTTAAAGAGAGCGCCAGAGTGTTACAAAGTGTACCAAAAAGGCAAATTTCATTACAGGAAACACCGCATAAGAATAACACAACAACAATATTAGAATAAATACAAATGGCACGCGAGATAATACAGGCGCCCAAAATAATAGAGTTCAAGAGTGTGAAAAATTGTCCTAAGAAACAAAGTTTACCCAAACGCCATGATCAGCACCAATTAAATGATAATAATGCGGTGAATACACATGAGAGACGAGCGTCACAGAATTCGTGCTTAACCACAACAAAAATGATGTCAGTACCTCGACTAGAAATGAACGTGTTAAATACATAACAAATCGTTATGCAACTGTCATCATAGTAGATTTAAGAAATAATATTTTCGATGCAAAAGAGTTCACAAGGAAAAGAAAAACAAACAAACAAAACATTGCAGGAAGATTTAGCCAGAAAGGCAGGAGAGTTGGCCAGGGCTTTCATTAATTCCAGCAGACAAGGTGTTAAATTTAAATATTAGATATGATTCACAGGCTTCCCTGTCGTAATGTGTCTGGAAGCCAGATTGGAGTATGGTGGCCTTGAACTTTTCAAATGAATGGCCTTTTGTCGTTACGTGTCTTGAAAGAGGCAGATCTGGCAGTGATCTTATGTGTGCTCTGCGGTTATTTATTCTCAATCGGAAAGGAGTTTCAGTTTGCCCAATATACTGAGCGCGGCACACACCGCACTCGATTAGGTAGACTACGTTGCTGGTGTCACAGTTGAAATCTCCTCGAATTTTGAATGAGAAAGACGACGCTGTGCTGCGAGCTTCTGTGACCTTATTCATCATTGGACAAAGTTTACAGCGTGGTTTATTGCAAGGTTTGCACCCTGAGACTTCACCGTTGTCTAGTTTCGAGGAGGTTACGGCATCTTTGATATTTCTTGCCCTCCGATATACGACACGGGGTGGTTCGGGAAGCAAGCCCTTCATTTTGTCGCTCTGAAGGAGAATGTTATGATGCTTTCTGAGAATAGCATTAACATTCGGTGCTGTTGGGGAGTAGGTTAATATCAGATTAGTTGGGTACTTCGTCTGCGCAGTCTTGGTGTCATTTAGCATTGTACGGCGGTCTTGTACTGCAGCTTTTTCGAAGGCATCGTCGATGATAGGCTTCGGGTAGCGCTGTCGGACCAAATCCTTGCGGAGTGTCTCACAGTTAGAAGCGAAGTCCTCTTCACGGGAGCAAATGCGCTTAAATCTGAGAGCCTGGCTATACGGTATTCCTTTCTTGCAATGTATATATGTATATATATATATATATATATATATATATATATATATATATATATATATATATAAGGGAAGGGGATGAGGGGGTCGTTATAAGTATGACAGAAACCAAGGCGCACAGGGGATTTTTTTTATTTTGTGGTATTGATCAATTTAGAATATTAGTGAATATGTTATCGCTTAAAGCTAGTTGATTGGAAAAGCAGAAGAAAAAACCACATGCCGCCGGTGGGATCCGAACCCACGACGTCCGAATTACGCGTCCGGTGCTCTATCTCTGAGCTACGGCGACGGCGGTCAAATCTTCTGCTTTCGGGGGTATTTATGTTCACACGTAACCTAACCTTGAGAGTGTTCATCAGCGCCACCCACGTTCATAAGCGGCGGACGTAGAACGTCCTGAGTTACCGCAGGTGTGACGTAGAACGTCATCGAACGGAGAGGGTGGAAGCTGCGTGAGAACCCTCTTATGCTTCCTATGGCGTCAAGGCTGCCAGAACCGAGGCCCTGGCTAAGCAATTAAGCAAACAAGGGAAGGGGATGAGGGGC
This sequence comes from Amblyomma mixtum, assembly GCF_055824585.1. Lineage (NCBI taxonomy): Eukaryota > Metazoa > Arthropoda > Arachnida > Ixodida > Ixodidae > Amblyomma > Amblyomma mixtum. The sequence continues at coordinate 88,624,837 of NC_143019.1, read as the reverse complement.
TCTTTATAAATATGACAGAAGGCAACAGCCACAGAAACTAAGGGGCACAGGAGTTTTTTTATTTATTTATTTATTTATTTGTGGTGTTGTTCAATTTAGAATATTACTGAATATGCTATCGCTTAAAGCTAATTGATTAGAAAAGCAGAAGAAAAAACAACCACATGCCGCCGGTGGTATCCGAACCCATGACCTCCGAATTACGCGTCGGGTGCTCTACCTCTGAGCTACGGCGACGGCTGTTAAATCTTCTGCTTTCGGGGGTATTTATGTTTACACGTAACCTAACCTTGAGAGTGTTCATCAGCGCCACCCACGTTCATAAACGGCGGACGTAGAACGACCTGAGTTACCGCAGGTGTGACGTAAAATGTCATCGAACGGAGAGGGTGGAAGCTCCGTGAGAACCCTCTTATGCTTCCTATGACGTCAAGGCTGCCAGAATCGAGGCCTTCGCTAAGCAATTAAGCAAACAATGGAAGGGGATGAGGGGCTCGTTATAAATATGAAAGAATGTAACAGCCACAGAAACCAAGGGGCACAGGGGATTTTTTTCTTCGGCTTTTCTAATCAATTAGCTTTTAGCGATAACATACTCAGTAATATTCTAAATTGATCAACACCACAAAATAAATAAATAAATAAATAAATAAATAAATAAATAAATAAATAAATAAATAAATAAATAAATAAATAAATAAATAAATAAATCCCCTGTGCCCCTTGGTTTCTGTGGCTGTTGGCTTCTGTCATATTTATAACGAGCCCCTCATTCCCCTTCCCTTGTTTGCTTAATTGCTTAGCCAGGGCCTCGGTTCTGGCAGCCTTGACGCCATAGGAAGCGTAAGAGGGTTCTCACGCAGCTTCCACCCTCTCCGTTCGATGACGTTCTACGTCACACCTGCGGTAACTCAGGACGTTCTACGTCCGCCGCTTATGAACGTGGGTGGCGCTGATGAACACTCTCAAGGTTAGGTTACGTGTAAACATAAATACCCCCGAAAGCAGAAGATATGACAGCCGTCGCCCACAAACCGGTGGTCAGTCTGCCAGGAAGGTGGCTGCACACAAACGAACAGACGGGAAAACGCACAGCTGCTAAATGTTGGCTGCTCCGACTATAAGTGCTGGCGCACAAAAGGGCACCACTTGAGAATCGTGGCCGTTGTGGTCTTTAGTAGGTGTTTCTTTAGAGACGACTATTCTTCCGAGATATACGACGGAGCAACATTGAGGAATTGGTTTCAGAAGTTTATGGCAGTGAAGTAAAAACGAGAGTAAGGAACAAAAGTACGCAAGCCTCAAAATGATAAATTAGTGTAATATTGCACTCCGAAAGCTGGTACGTTGCTAAAGACAGTAGACCAACTCTTGTTAGCTTGTGCTAACTTCGTTTGAATTAACTAGTGGTTGATACGTCTCTTTGGGCAGACCGAATAGCTTTCTGGGTTTACTCTTCTCGCTCTCATCAGACAGCACATCTACGTGGCCATTTCTGATCCGAATCTCTCTATACTTCCACTGCCCTGTCTGTAGAACGTAAGCAAAAAGATCTCGTTCTGAGCATCGAAAAAAGTGATGTGCCTCTACAAACGCTTTCATTAAATTTTCGCGAGCTTAGGCATCAACTTCCGTTTATACGTCTTAGAGTAGACTGCATTCTAAAGCTCCTCTTTGACGGGAAAAAAATGAGAGCCTCATTGTTTAGTGAAAATATACAGCAACCGTTGGAGCTGCAGTTCACATTTCCGCACATATGTTTAAGAAGAACCAGCTTCGGAGGAGAAAAGCTGTGCAAACGCGAGAGACACTCTGGCTGAAGGCAAGGACTTCCACTAAATCTTTGTGAAACAGTACGATTCACCCAAACCGTTGCAATAAATATCTCATATTTCAGTGCTATTGTGGTGCGAACACTCAGTGTGAGCTTCAAAGCAGCCATATTTGCATTTCATAAATTAATTATGCAACAAATCATCACTGCACTTGGTTCATGCGAGCAAAGATGCCAGTTATAAAATTGCTTCCAAAGGAAGTTTTTAGAAGGTGCGCACCTTGTTTCTTGAATTTTTCATCGTATTTTGAACTGTGAAACTTTTCTGCGGCAGTGATCTTTAAATTTGATTCCGTGTTCAGCCGCTTAATTTCGTATATGCGCACGAAGAAGCCGCGGGAACCAATCTGGAGGATATATATATATGTACTTAAAAGCAAAATTCTTTGTCTGTGAGGTAACCAACTATCTGTGTTAGGTCAGTGTAAATGAGCTAAAAGAAGAAAGTGTAGTGACGTGGCGGCTTGTCTAGCTCTGGAAATGGAGTTTTCAACTGGATTATGGTTGCGCGGCTGGTTTAACTGTTTTCAGTTTCGTTGTAGGAAAAGTATATCCAGTCGTGCAGAGCCGTCTGCACTGCACGATGGCTGGAATTAGTACGGCGGCAAAAATAGTTATGAAATATGGAATAACCGCCCATGCCTTCCTTCCTAGAACTCTATTACATCGGAAAATTGAATGTTGAACGGATTGACAGCTGGGCAGCTCCGGCTTGTGGCTCCTCGTATGCTCCTCGTATGTGCCTTCCACTAAAAATGGCGAATTAGTTTTTTTTTTCTTTTCCTTCCTGGCAATGCGCTGATGACGCCACTGCATGATTCTTAGATATGAGGCTGTGGGCTTGAACGATCTTTTTGTAAACCATATTGGTCATCCACATAGCGACTGGGTCACAACCTGTTCTGGCCAGGACTGATAATGTTATAATCCATTTACACGTGATGTATCATACCTTTGTTGGAGTTTTTCTAGTGCTATATTTATAATAGAACGGGGTCTAATGTACTCCACGCATTGTCCTACAGCAGCTTATATACCTTATCTATAGTAGACATCCTTATCTGCAATTCTTAGTACCAATGAAAATAGGAATATTTTAGAATAGTGAGTGCACTGTGCACTTTAACGAGGACCCACTGCGTTTCTGGTAGATACCAGGGTGATTTTCTTTCCATGCTTTAAAAGGCGGTATATCATTATGAGCTCAAGGGCTGCCTTGAATTTGATCATAATTTTGAGTATTTGAAGTGCCTAAAAGTTTCTTCAGCTTTACTAGCTCACCGAGCGGCTCAGCTTCTTCAGTTGTCGCGTCCAGTGACTTAATGCTATTGTGGGCGTCTAGCTATGCTCAAGCCAAATCGAATATTCTGACACGCTTTTTGTCCCAAGGCCAGTAGGTACCGCTCCAAAGGCTAAGCAGTATAGAAAAACCGGCCAAATTGGACGCAGAGCCAAGGCGAACCCTCTTAGGCTTTGGGTATACTAAGTAGAATTCGTTAAAGTAGGACGCCATTGCGAGACCGCATATTATTTGAAGCCAAAAATTAGAGAACACTAAATTTTACATAGGCTTTCTGAAAATAGCTGTCATCAGCCTATTCCATCGGTCTTGTAGGAGTCGCAAATATGTAAGCCGAACAGAAAAAAAAAGTTACTAATTAATTTTGCAACCGCTGTTGTTGCTTACAGAAAACGGATGCGTGAGAAACGTTCATTATGCAATCGCACATCCGAGATTGAAGCTAGTGTTGAATGTATGAATACTAGAACTGACCGTGCATCAAAAATATCGGTTTGTTGACAGCGATTCCTTTGCGCATGGCGTGAAGTCTCAATATGGGCATTTCGTTCGGGCCTCCGCGCTGTCGCAGATGAAAATCCACACAGAGGACGAGTACTGGATGCGGGGAAAGCACGAGAAGTACAGCCCGCTCGAGTTGCTTCAACTCTACATTCGCTACCTGAAGCTTTACAACTCTAGCATGGACTCTATGATTCTTGCTGGCCGCATCGTTAATGCCGAGCTTGTCGGTAGGTACAGCTGCTCTACTCTGCAATGTGGGGAAACATGCTAAAACAGTTTTATTTCAGCTAGTGGACTTGCATTGAGAACTCTGAACACAAGACTGCTGCAAAAGAAAATACTTGTTGCCTTAATTTTAGGCAGTCACGAAATTCGTCATCCATTAGGAAGGAAAGCAATTCGGTAGTCCGCGCGGGTGGAAGTTGTGTCAGTAGCGAAGCAATAATTATGCATTTAACTAGAGGCCCTTACGAATGGTAGACCCAAAAAGAAGAGCCAAAAGGAAAGATGTCGGCGGCTAAGAAGAGTGCAGTGTAGGAAATCTAGTCTGTAAAACAAGATGCCCACATGTATTGCCACCCTGAGAGCTCGCATTTTTTACTGCCCACACTGTGAACGCGTTCTCAGCAAAGAAGCTTTCCTCAGTAGCTCGACTGTGGTACAGCGGTGATGGTGACATGAGAGCTGTATGCAGATCTCGGTTTGTGTTTCAGTGCATTGAAAATGAAACTGTGCTACCGGTTTCGTAGACGTCCAAAAATTTAACTAAACGGGAGGAATTCTAATCGCTCACGTTCGACGAGCATTGAATTCACGATGTTCGCAAGTTCGCTCGTCGCCAAACAAGATCTGCATGAAGGTGGCTGTCATTTATTCAGTGCTGCTTAGGCCATGGCGCAAAAAGGACATAGAAACTTGCCAATGAAAATACCTTCACAATAAGAACGGACACAGTGCCCTCGACTCCTGCCCGGTGGGTGAGCCTGCTGAGGGCATGAGGGCGCTTGCCGTTAAAGGGGCTCTGAAAAGGGCGCAGAATAAAAGTTCGGTACTCCTGTGATTTTATTATTTTTTATTTTATTTAATAATGTCTCAAAGGTCCCGACGTGGGACTTTATATGAGGATGGGCGGGTGTACGGCGATAAAATGTGACAGGCTTGGGGTATACATGGTTATGATGAGACAGCTTCTTCGATGGCATTCTTGAAGCGTGCAGGATCACCTCTGAGCGACAGATGGTTTGGAAGGATATGTAATGTTAAAGGACCCGCTTGACGAGTACCTCATAGAAATAATTTTATAAATGCCTTTTGTAGAAGCCGGGTTATCTGTGGTCAAAGTTTGAATTTCAGCGTAATCACACCTTGTTGTCTCCTCGCGTGATTTTTAGCTCTTACGACAGCCACACCGCCGACGCGCGCGGGAATTCCCCGAGAGATCGGAGCATCCTGATCGCCGGCAGGACGCTGTTGACAGGCCGAGGCTATGGTGGTTGCGTGGCGTGTCAATGTATCTAACCAATAGCTATCTCTGAGCAGAACTGCACAGGAACGCCTGACGGTGGAGGGCGCAAGCATGAAAAAGTCGCCAAAACGGACTCGCCTAATTTCGCGTCCCATTGAGGATTGTCTGCTGCGTGTAGAAGTGTGTCATTTGCCTCGGGTGTTCATGACGAAAGAATGTATATGGTGACTGAGCGAGTTGATATACTCTCCGGAGAAGGTTTTCAGAGCCCCTTTAACAGAGATTCCACGAAGGGGCGTTTGAATGGGTAGGTCCCATACCCATGTTATTGTGATCATGCCTCCGCAATGCTTCAGTGGTGGGCCGGGATTAGGGAGTTTAACAGTCCTCTTACATTAATGGGCTACAGAAGATGACAAAAACGGGGGGGGGGGGGGGGCACACATTCAGCAGCCGACCTTTATGCAGGATGTTTCACCTTATAAGTTCTGGACTTCAAATGCGAAAGCATTACTAGTCCCATTGAGAGTAAAGCAGGCGGTGTCTGCACTTCAATAAAACTTTGGTTGGGCCTAGTTGGTACATGATGCTGTGAAGGTGTACGTTGCGCAACCATGGGACGAACCACGAAGAAAAGACACAGACACACACACAAGCGCTTGTGTGTGTGTCTGTCTTTTCTTCGTGATTCGTCCCGTGGTTGCGCAACGTACACCTTCACAACATGGTGTCTGCCCTGTGTGCCTGTACTCGCAGATGGCACAGAAATCAAAGTGAGAGCAAGAAAACCAGGTTTACGTCATCAAGCGGCCTTATGACGCACACAGGAAGGCGAGCACCGCCACTTCTTCTGACAATTCTATACATGTCGTTCATATGCCTGTCTGTCTTTCTGTTACTCCCCGCTGGCCTACTACTAAGTGGCGCCCGTTTCCCTTACATTCATTCCAAAACTGTGACGCAACCGCTTGTCGTGCAGCGCTTCGGGTTGTATCATGTGATTTCTCGTTGCATTTACCTTGGATCTTCTAATTGAGTCAGAGGCTTGATAGCGATAGGAATCCGAACCTACCACATATGTACCTTCAATCAAATGCCTTCCCAGACTATGGTATGAAAATTGGGATTCAAGAATTTCATAACAGAGAGTTTCGGGTAGTTTTATACGTCCCCCTCCCCCCGCATCTTTATTTTTATCTCTTTCTTAAGTGGCAGTAATGCTTTGGATTCCCACACGTAAGCGGCCTTAAGTGTCTGGGCCGAATGTTTTTTAATTACACTTTTTGAGCAAAAAAAAGCTCTTCTTTAGTAATAGCATTATCCAAGGTGTACAGCATCAGAATAAAATTGTGATATGATAATTAGTCGGCTGGTTAACTAGAATGCAATGGTTTTAACATATTACTGTTAGTCTCCTCATTCATTTGGAGACTTGTCGTCGCAAGTAATATCAATATCACGTTTTACAATTTCGAACATGCAGTTACCCCTGGCACTGTGGCTGAACAAATTTTCTACATCGCACGAAAACAAATGCGTTTTCGAGAGGCTTACAGGCAAATCAGTCCACGTAACCCGGCGAAAATGGGCTTTTGAGGAAAGGAAAAGGTGCAGTATCTGTCTCCCATCTCGCGGACAACTGAACCACGTCGTAAGGGAAGGGATAAAGGCGGTGTAAAGAGAGAGAGAGAAACAACTTTATTGCCATAGATTGGCGGGATTTAGGGCAGGTGGGCTTGGTGTGTCCCCCAGGTGGGTGGACTTCCTGGGCCCACGAAATGAGTGCCAGTTGGATGCTCTTGTATGGCCTTCTGAGGAGTTGGTTCCATCCGTCTTCGGAGTGAGCTGACAGTAAGGTTCGAGAAGGCGGATTTCCCGCGCAACCCCAGAGGATGTGAGCCTGGGTGGCGATTTCTCCCTGGTAACAATTTTGGCGGACGGGGTCGTATTCCCCGTCTGTGATGAGTGAAAGTCTAGAATGGCTAAGGATAGAGTGTGTCTGCAACCTGCGGAGCAAGGTGGCTTGCGCTCGATTCAAGTCGGGGTGTGGAGGCGGGAACTGGCGTCGCATCTCTCTGTAGAGGTTGGTAATAGAGGAAGATGGTGCTGGTGGTGAAAAGCATTTATTTGGTATTTTATAGAGAGGAGCTCGGGGATAGGCCCCTAGTGGGTCTCACCCCTTACAATACTAGGCAGAGTCCCTCATTCCGGGATCCCGTTGGTCATGATCACTGCGCAGGTCCGCTGAACCAGGGCCTGTTGGGCCGATAGTTCCTGGCCGGGTAGCTCCGGTGCTCCTTATTTTAGTAATCAGTGATGTGTTTGAATGTAAGGGCCAGATTGTCTGATTGGGAGTAGGCTTCCAAGGACAGGGAGATAGCCCGGGGCGGCCTGATCGGCCTGTTCGTTTCCTTGGAGTCCCTGGTGACCGGGGACCCAAATCAAGTTACGTGGAGTTGGATCTTCGCATCGGCAGCTATATTGCAGTATGCGCCAGGCAAGCGGGGGAGCCCAGCTCAGCCCAGCTCATAGCTCCGACAGGCCCCTCGCGAGTCGGTGATGATGTGTTCGGACATGGGATTAGAGAGAGCCAGAGCAATGGCAATCCCGCGTGTGTTGCGCTAAAGGCTTTGAAAGTGAGCCCGTTAACTGTGTTTGTGTTGTGTACGACTGCGGCCGTGTACCACCCCCCGTGGTGTGGGCCGGCAACGTCCATGTAATACACGTGTTGTTGGTTACCATAGTATCGCGTCAACGCTTCCGCGCGCGCCTGACGACGACCGCTGCGGTCTTCTCTGGTCATATTGCGGGGAAGGGGCCGGACCCGAAGGGCGCGTCTCGAGGATTCTGGCGCTCTTTTCCTTTCCTCAATGTAGTAGTCGTGTTTGATGCGTAGCCAGTCCAAATGGCGGCGACCGGACGTGGTCTCTGCTAGACACGTGTACTGGTTGACTAAGTGGGCTTCTCGAAGCTCCCGGAATGTGTTCACCACGCCCAAGGCCAGAAGTCTCTAGTTGGACGTGGCGACCGGGAGGTCGAGAGCCCGCTTGACGTTCCGGTGGATGACCTCCAGTTGGCCAACATCATGTTTGCCAAGTGCAGGGTAGGGGGTTGAGTAGAGGATTCTACTCGTTACGAAAGCATGGGCAAGCTGCAGTGCATCCTTGATTCATAATAAACCCTGCTTGTTGGAGACCTGGCGGTCCATGCGGCACGCCTGGTCTCCCACCGTGCGAAGTTTGACGAGGGTGGTGTCGACCCTGGTTGGTGGTGTATGAAGAGGCCAAGGACGCGGATCTCCTTGGCCTCCCGGATCGGTCCCGAGGGGAGACTGATGCGAAGGGGAGTTGTGTTCCGAGGGGAGGGACGCAAGTGCATATATTATGGCTTAGCCGGGGCAGACTGGAGTCCGCAGTTGGCCGCGTAGTCCCCGACTAGGGTCGCCGCTGCTTGCAGGCAGGATTCCACCTGAGCCAGGTCATCTTACTTGGCCCAGATTGTGATTTCAACCACCTAAAGAGCGTGATGTATCCCGGGAAAAGAAGAAATTTTGGAGGGAAGATGAAGCATTGTAAAATTGACGAGCATGGAAGACAGGACCGCGTCTTGGAGTGTTCCCCTCGAGCCGATGGTGTATGGCCCGTGTTCCGCATCTTGTATGCGTATATAGGTTTGACGGTCTGTAAGAAATTGTCTGATATAATCGAATGTTTTGTGGCCACAGTTGGTGTTACTGAAGTGGTCCAGGATTACTTCGTGTTTGACATTGTCGAATGCTCCTTTAAGATCCAAGGCCAGGACCACCTTGTTGTTGTAGGGATATTCGACAGGATCTAAGATGTCGTGGTGGAGCTGCAGAAGTAAATCCTGTGTTGACTTGAGAGTGCGAAAGAGGAACATTGTGTCCGCGAAAATGTGCTGTGTCTCGAGAAAATCGGAGAGTCTGTCGCGCACCATCGTCTCCATCAGCTTGCCGACAAAAGACGTGAGGGAGTGGGCCGAAGGTTTTCCACATCAATAGGTTTGCCGGCCTTCAAGACGAAGGTCACGACAGCCGATTTCCGATCAAGAGGGAGAGGAGTCTATCCGTCCCAAATGTTATTGATGGATTTGAGGCCTCATGGGCGGCTTTGTTACCTGGCATGCCTTGAGAGCCGGGGACCCATATGATAGAGCGATGAGGTTGCGAAGAATTCGGTGAGCGGGTGCAGTGATCCAACTGAACTCAGTGCTTCGACAGGCTCCGCGAGTGTCTGTGGGGATGAATTTTGAGTCGGGATGGGAAGCTGCAATGACGATCACTACCTTCTCCGCATGCGTTGAGTTGGGCGCTGTGAACGAAAGGCCATCCACCTGTTTTCCCTCGTGTATGACTGCAGCCGTGTGTCATTTCCCCCTGGAGTGGTAGGGGCCTACAATGCCGACGTAAAAGATGTGTTTCTTTGACCCATACTGGTGGTGCAGGGCATCCGCCCGCGACTGGCACCGGCCATTCTGGTCCTCTTTGTTCATCTTAGTTGGAAGGGGTCGAACGTAGAAGGCGCGTCTCCACAGTTCGGGCACTCCAACCCGTTCCATCGTATGGTGATCATGTTATGTAACCGGTCCAAGAGGCCTCGCGAAGTTCTCGATAGGTATATTCACGACCCACAACGCGAGGAGTCGCGCGTTGAAAGTGGAGATAGGGAGGCCGAGGGCTCTCTTGAAAATTTTGCAGAGTACAACCTCCAAGCAATCTTCGTCATGTTTCCGCAAGCAGAGGTAGGGAGTCGAGTATAGTTCCGAGTTAATTTTGCGTGGAGATGGCGTGGATACAATTAGCGTGGAGACGAGCATTTTGTGCCCGGAGAGTCTCTAGCTCACGGCGGAGGTCCGCGACCTCAGAGTTAAGGGGAGAGGGGGAGGAGGTTTGGAGGGGAAGAAAGTAGGGGAGTGCCGGGAGGTGGACGAGGCCCGTCTCGGATGCCTACCTTTGGCTATGTCGTCTTTGGCGCGACAAGCGGAGGGCCCCCGATAGCCGGAAAATCGCCGTTTTGGATTGCGCTGGCACCTGGATCACGTAACGACTTTGGGTTAGTTGATCGAACGCGCCCTCCGGTGGGACTGGTCCGGATGTGCCTTGCACCATCTTGTTGCTTGTCCGGGGAACTTTTGGAGTGGTGTCAGGACCCGGGGGTACTGCAAACTGAGGTCATAGTCCTCGAAGACTGCAACATGGCGCCCAACGAGTGCACTCCTTCCTGCATCGTCTGCGGTGGTGGCCATCTTACAGGCTCGCAAGGCTGCAAAGCCAAATTTGCACGGCTGCAACAGGGCAACCCAACCGGTCAAGAAAAAGAGGAAGATGGGCAGCGGTGGCATCAAAGAATAGAACGGGACAAACGCGTCGGCCCTTGGTCTTCGGACGGCGTCGGCGTATGGGAGCGGCGCTGCAGTAGGAGCCGGCAGACAAACATGCGGTGACGCTTCGGACACTTGCTCGCGAATCACAGTTGGAGGCACAATCACAGGCAGGTTGGAGGGATGTCACTGAACGCCGTGAATAAGTAACAGCTGTCGAGCCAACTCCTCATGTACAAAGTCTGATCTCATCAAGCAGCCAGCTTTGAGATGTCGGCACAGCGAGGCTGGAAAGCGAATCAGGCTGCACGGAAGGTGATGGCAACAAAATGCGCTCCTTGCGGAGCACAGGGTGAATACGTCGGCAACGGTGGTAGGGTTCCGGGCGGTAAGCATATGAAATTCTTCAGCTTCGATGCCTTTAAGGACGTGCTTGATCAGGTCTGCATCTCACATAGGCGTGTCCACCCTTGTACAGAGGTTGATGACATCCTCGATATAACTGTTGAACGATTGTCCCTGCAGCTGGGCTCCCACTCGCAGGCTCTGTTCGGCGCGCAGCTTGAGTACTGCGGGACGCCCAAAGATATCAGAAAAGGCGCGTTTAAAGGCCGGCCAGGTGGTAAAATCTGCTTCGTTTTCTGTGCCATAGGTTCGCCACGTCCGACAGGTAAAATACCACGTTGTTGAGCTTCATAGCGTCGTCCCACCGGCTGTGGCCTCTAAACCGCTTGTAGGAGGCAAGCCAATCCAATCATCCGCGTTGTTGTCACTGGACCAGCTTAAGATGGCTGGACCCGTTGTCGAAGAGCGCCAGGGCAAACGACGGGCGTAGGTGAAGGGGCAGATGACTGGCTTGCGTCGGTGGACATAGTTGACGCGATAGTTCTGCGGGGAAGCTCCAGGACGTAGACCAAAGGCTGTACCCAGCACAGCTCCACGAAAGTTTTACAGGATTTTCAGGAAAACATCCTAAGGAGTGAGAGAATAAAAAAAGAAGGGGTGCCGTAGTGGAGGACTTCGGAATTCCGATCACCTGGGAAACTTTAACGTGCACTCAGATCGCGCAGCGAAAATTTCTTTGGCCACTGTCCCGAGGGTAACTTCGTTTTTGAAATTCTAGGAACTTTTAATAATATTATTAACGATAAGTTACATGCCTCTAATGAAATAATAGCACTAATAGTTAAAAACCTCGCTCGATGTTAGTTAACCAGCCTAGACCTAGACGGTTAACATATCATCACTGTATTCTGCTTTGCTAGACCGCTGACAGTGCTATGCTTAAAAAGGCTGTTTTCTAACTCAAAAAGCTAATTCTTCAAAATTGTAGAACTTCTTGGGGGAAACATGTGGTATAAACTCCGACCTCAAAGATGGCATGGTAATGCCCACATTTACGTGTATTCTGCACAATTGTTAGTTCTTAAACTCCAGCAAAAAACCTTGAATGTTAAATTAGAGAGTAACTGCGTCATTTCCTTCCCTGAAAAACTGAATATCCCATTTTTGAATTGAAACGCTATTTTGGTGGAATACCTTTAGACGTTTAATTCGGCCAAGGCGCGGGAGATAAGTTCTGAAAACATGAATCACTCATTAGAGATGTTGCAGGGTTCAAATCAGTAACAAACAATACTTTTCCATCCAGAAGTTCAAAACTCTGAAAGCACACGAATAAAACGAACCGAACGGTGAATTTTGCTCAAACTATTATCATTGGGACAATGCAAGATCTCTCCACTTCACATACCTCTCCGGGTAGATATGTATTTCTAACGTTATGCAAGTCTATTGTGTGTAACAGCTGTTCCATGAAGCCTCGCAATAAAGCTTTCGCACCCGGTTGAGCCAAACTAATTAAAATAAATAATACTTGAGTCATCATGTTTCTCTGCACAACGTTTTAAAGATAAAGCTTTTAATGATTCGAGTGCTAGCTGGTAGTTGTAAATTTGTAGACTTTAGCACGTTACCAGTATTCTCTGCTGCGAAGGGGGTCTGCATTTAACAGAAGCGGTTGTAGTGGCTGGTATGGCAGCGTTTTTGATGAAAGGACGACGTCACTTTGTACATGGCACGCCTTCTCTCTCTTCAGTGGTGCAGTTCCTTTTACTACTCCGGCAAGTTCCGTTTAGAGCGCGATACACAAGTGTTGGCACGCTTGGACGCCTCACGGAAGGTTACGCTTCAGCAGGTTTGTTGAAATCCCATATACATCACCTTCTAATGCTTCGATTGGGATCAGACGCTTTCTCTTTAAAGGCTATTACGGATGCGATCCTGTAGACAGAGCTAAGAAACCGAGATGAGAGGTGTTTGCAGCAAACATTCAGCAGGACTCGAATGCCCAGACAACAACCGTGATGTTCAGCCACCTACAGAGAAAAAATTGTTCAAAAAAATTCTCAACAAAACAATTGTTTTACTTCAGCATTTGCATATGGAATCTCCAATAAAATACAAGAAAGATTCTCTTTTCAGGAATTGGCGTTTGAAATTTAGTGGGGACAACACAAGAAAATAAACTCCCAGTGCATAGCCTTGAACTTATCTTCATTTAATGGCGTGATATAGCTGTTTGTGATGTAATACTTCATCTTACTTTTCTCCTAGCTTTAGGCAGAACCACGAAAGCCAGCCCTTCTTAAATGGAGACAATCTGAGATAAACGAGGCACGACTTGCTCTTCAATCTATTGAGAAAGCAGCTGCTAAATTTCTTAAACCTATGAACTTAGGTAGCACTGGATGCACAACTGATGACGGTCCAGCAGTAATAAACAATGTCTGTGCACCCAACTAACCCTTTATAACCTGAATGTTTCTTGAATATGTCCTCTGCAATCTAAAATGAAGGTAGCAGCGTCGTTGCTTTCCATGTTGAAAGAAAAACAGTGCTAAACAAGTATATCTTATTTCAAGTAGCGACGTACCCGCAGAGTGAAGCGGTGTGGTCGAGCCCGTTTAAGACACCTTCCTGTGATCGTACGGACACGCCCCCTCTAGATGTTCTCCAGGATCCCGGTTTGCATAAACTAAAAATTGTATTGTCGCAACTTTAGAAAAATTTAGCTGTCATCCCCATAACACTCTCCGTCGATGAGAGGAGACCCTTATGCGTTGTGCATCACGTGCAGTAGGCTATATTCGGATACAATTCAAGAACAAATTCCAAATGCCTCTCAAAGGAAGCCACCTGGCCAATGACGTCGGCCGATCTCCTGATGGCGTGATATCGCATGGAGTGACAAATCAGCTTAAATGGATTAACCACGACATTTTGAAAATCTGTCGTATCCATTGGCTTAGACGTCTGCTTTGAGGGGCATGTGTCACTTCTTTCTTGAGTTGTATTGGATTATGGTATTGAACGATGCTCTGTTGTTCCGAACAAAGACCTTTCGGTTATTATATGCCATTGATTATGGGTGCACAGAATAACACGAAAGGCCGCAAAACGGAGGAATTAGCTGATTAGGCCTTAACGACATTTCAATGCAGTGATTAGGCTGTAGCTCAGTTTTAAGTGAAACGCCTAATCTCTTTCTATCCGAACTCTATGTTCACTTTGGTTCAATGTGTAAGCCATCGGGAAAACAGTCATTCATATTCTTCAGTCAAAAGCGAGTAAGTCTGCAACAATTTCCGTGGAGAGAGCGTGATCCCCGCCATAATTTATGCGAACAGCATTGATTAGCTGTGGGCTCACTGCCACGACTGCGACAACAATGCCGTTTGTGAAGATCTACTGACGCTTTTTGCTTTCTCGTGTTGTGTTGTTCTAAACGAACAATTGAATGTTTCTCCTGCGCGTGTCCTGCAGAACACTGGGAGCGGTTGGTCACGCACTACACGGACAACGCGTTCAAATCTGTCGACAAAATACGACTCCTTGAGAACGCACCGGCCTTCGTTGTTTTCCTAATGAACCGTGAGAACCTGAAACTTGAAGACACTCGGCTCCTCATGGCTTGGAGTCTGTTGCACCGCCTCCTTACGCTATCCAATGGGCAGATGCTGATAGCACAAGCTAAAGGGACGCAGATCATCCAAAAAGATGCCATCCAGATTTTCTGCTATCACACGGTCACTAACGTCATGTCACTGGCCGTCTCGCTTCGTTACTTTCGCAAATGTGAGTAATATGTAGATCTTCTTATGGCATATAAAGACTTGAAGAATGTCTGTTGACCGGCTGCGTAGTTACCGTTTTGTAGTCCTATCAAAATTTCATTTCCTCGATTAAGTTAATGTTCATCTCTCACTGTCGCGCATTGTTCTTTCTTCAAGGTCACCAGCTTGAATACTTTAGGTGTCTTTCAAGTTTACTGGATACAAACATTAGTAGACACGTATGAGATAATTACATAAAGAGGTCCCGTAGCGAAACACGGTATTGGGAATTCTTGAACTAATAAACTGATTTGCAAGATGGCAGCAGCCAGCACACAAAAAATGCACCTGGTATTCATTAGGATGTATTATATATATATATATATATATATATATATATATATATATATATATATATATATATATATATACCAGTCGAAGCGTTGAATAAATCTGTTAAGTTTTTCAATGTGACTTCCCCAACTTCTTATATTTTTAATCAGTTGCCTTGAAGATTTTGTTATCCCTTATATATATATATATATACATGGTCTGTTCTGAAAGTAGTAGCACTCATTTTTTAAACAAAATTTATTCAAGAGGATAGTACAAACGATTACAATTTTTCAAGGTAGCACCCTTCTGCACCTACACGCTGCTGCCAGTGAGTTTTACAGTTTTCGTACGACTCCAGGAATGCCTGGACCGGAATGCTGTTTAGCTCCCTCGTCACGACCTGTTGAACCACCTCTGCCGATCCGTGATGTTCCCCCTTGAGCGCCGATTTTATTCTCGGGAATAGAAAAAAGTCTGGCGGGGCCAAGTCGAGGCTGTAGGGGGTCTGAGGCAGCGTTGCTGCCTTGTGCTGGGCAAAAAATTGGGGTCCTCATTCACATGATGAAGAAGGTCCTACCGGTAGGCCTTTTCCTCCTTTGGCAACACTCCCGGCACCAACTTCGTGCACGCTTTCCTCATGGATAAGGTTTCTGCCACGATCTCAAAAACTTCCGTTTTGAGGAATGCACAAGTCATCAACAATCATTCTGATGCTCATTCTACGATCACACTTAAGTAAATGTTTCACTCGCTGCACATTTTCGTTCGTCTTGCTGGTCGAAGGGCGTCTGGAGCGGTCGCCTTCCTTCACTCTTTCCTTACCTTCTCGGAACAGCTTGTGCCACTCAAAAAACACCTGATCTACCCATGGTAGCGTCGCCGTAGGCCTCCTTAATCATGTTGTGAGTCTCTTTGCCCGTTTTACCAAGATTTACTCAAAATTTGATCGCGTATCGCTGATCTAGTAAACGCTCAATTATTCCGCGTGACGAGGCGTTTCGAGAGGGGTTCACAGCACAAGCGACCTACTCTCTTCAACGGCCGAGAGCCGACTGCCGACTTTTCCCCAGCATTCCCAATATCTCCCTTCAACGATCCTGCACGCGCAGACCACCTCTCGTCCGCCCGTTCGCCCAGGAAAAAACCAGTCCTACTACTTTCAGAACAGACCCTGTATATATATATATATATATATATATATATATATATATATGCACCTGGTATTCATTAGGATGTAGAGTCAATTAAAGGTGTTTCCTTTAACGAAGCGTATACTTCGCTTTATAGTCCTGTAAGCAGCCAAGAACTTTATGCCCTCGAAATATATACTTTGGCCAAGGTTTAAAAAATAAAATATTTGAGGTAGGCCAGGGAAACCACTTACATCTACCAACCAGCTTGCGCATCATTGGCAATTTTTTGTTTTGCAATTAATTAATTAGCAATTAAGATAATTTTTATAAATGCGTATATATTATCATTAGACAGAAAATGTGCATAAAAAAGCTGGAGGGCCTTCAGAAACCCCCATTCCAACTATTTGCGGTAAAGAAAACCTCACGCGTATCATTTTTCCGAGCTCCAAAGAACGCCCGCGATAAAATAATTTGCAAGATGGCAGCAGTAAGCACACAACAAATGCACCTGGTATTCACTAGGATGTACTATGTATGTGTGTGTATATATATATATATATATATATATATATATATATATATATATATATATATATACAGGGCGCTCACGCTAACTTTAGCCAAGGGTTAAAACAAAATATTTGATGTAGGCTAGGGAAACCCCTTACATCTACCAACCGGCTTTCGCATCATAGGCGATTTTTTGTTTTGCAATTATTTAATTAGCAATAAAGATAATTTATCTCAATGCCTAAGTATTGTCTTTAGCCAGAAAATGTGAATGGAAAAGTTGGAGAGCACCTTCAGAAACCCCTATTCCATTTATTTGCGGTAAAGAAAACCTCACGTGTGTCATTTTTCCGAGCTCCAAAGAAAGAGCAAGAAATGCAAAATAAAATCATGCGACTAACGCATTCGCGCGCCATGATTGTGCTGCTTTCAAAAGTGGTTTGAGTGAACGAAATCAGCTGCTGGCAAGGCGCGACGACAGCAATTCGCCGGCAGGCCGATAAGTCACCGGTGGTAGCCGCCCCCGCGCGAGCCAGTCTGCAAGCATGACGGTGCAAGTTGCAGCGAAAGCGCCGGGCATTGTGAGCTATGACATGGCCAAAGGTGACAAACACAACTGTAACGAGTTTTATTCGCCATTCAGAGCCAGAGAAGATAAGCAAGTATTTTACTTATCTTCTTTTGCCTCTCAGTGGCGAATAAAAAAATCTCTGCCTCTCCCGTAATCGCGAGTAGAGTATGCATGAAATGTTTACGGGCTTAACACATTGGTTGTAGTTGCTACTTGTCAAAATCTTGAAATGGGTCTAGTGTTCAACACACCACACCACACATACTGTGTACTGGCCCATGTGGACGCAATCGTTTTCTGTGAGTGTCTGGGGAATCTCTTCCGCCCTGCGTCGTCTGATGTATTCGGTTTCTGTCAGGCTACATTGCTCGGTTTAAGCATCTGTGACGGTGGCGGCATTGAAATGCAGGACGATGCAGAAGCGTACGCGGACACAACGAGACGCAGGCCTGACAAGAATGTATATGCAGCGCGTTCGAATACATCGCGAGCGTGTATACATCTGCCTGCCAAAGGGGGAAATGTCATGAGCTGAAGGCCCAGCGGCTGATCTTTTACAGGCGTGAGTGTGGGACCGCGGCGCCATCCTTCGGGACAGCGCGGAAGCAGTTTTTCCGCCCAAAGCCCTTCCCGCCCTGGAGCTCCCCTTTTGCTCTAAGCGGCCGTCTCTCTTAGAGAGTGTCGTTAAATGTCGTACGGTGCCCAGATGCTCTAGTTTCGGCTCCCGGATGTGTGGAATTCAGTGCCCGGATGTTGGCTCTCGGAATCGGCGTGACGTCACTACACTGCCGACAACGGGAACTAAAAATTACATACTTAAAACTCGACGAATTTGTGTTTGTCACCTTTGGCAATGTGATAGCTCACAATGCCTGGCGTGTTTGCTGCAACTTGCGCCGTCCCGCTTGCAGACTGGATCGCGCGGGGGCCGCAACCACCGTTGACATATCGGCCTGCCGGCGTATTGAGGTCGTCGGGTCTTGCCAGCAGCTGATTTCGTTCACTCAAACCACGTTTGAGAGCAGCACAATCGTGGAGCGCGAATGCGCTAGTCGCATGATTTTTGCATTTCGCGGGCGTTCTTTGGAGCTCGGAAAAATGATACACGTGAGGTTTTCTTTACGGCAAATAGTTGGAAGGGGGGTTTCTGATGGCTCTCCAGCTTTTTTAAGCACATTATCTGTCTAATGTTAATATTTACGCATTTAAAAAAATTATTTTTATTGGTAATTAATTAATTGCAAAACAAAAAACTGCCAATGATGCGCAAGCCGGTTGGTAGATGTAAGTAAGTGGTTTCCCTGGCCTACCTCAAATATTTTATTTTTTAAACCTTGGCCAAAGTATATATTTCGAGGGCATAAAGTACTTGGCTGCTTACAGGACTATAAAGCGAAGTGTACGCTTCGTTAAAGGAAACACATTTAATTGACTCAACATTTCGATCGGTCTGCCGATCGAAACGTGGAGTCAATTAGACGTGTTTCTTTTAACGAAGCGAATACTTCGCTATATATATATATATTGAGAAACTTGCTTGCGCTCGGTTAGAAATATACGCAAAATATATGAAGACGTTTGTAGCTTAGAACAATTTAATGAACAATTTAATTTAATTACGCATGGTTGCGTTTCATTTGATTTTATATCACTGATCGTAACTACAGGTTTTCTTCAGCGCGCTTCCTTTAGGGTTTCTCCTCGAATTATTCATTATAATCTCAATTGTGCCCAAACAGGGCAATTCATGACAGCTTGCATCGTTGGGACAGATCAGAATGTTGCCTCGGGAGGCCATGAATTAAACAGCTGCACCGTCAGCCATTTTCGATGTGGCGAGAATTCAGAGGTACCGACAGAGGTGGCGACGTTTTAACTATATTGGCGGCACTGTCAACTACTTACGGTTGTTGATTTTTACTTTGTTCAGCGGATGTCGGCTGTTTATCCTTGTTTCTTAGTTTTCTAATAGCACGCAACATCAGTGTTATTGCTTGAGGAGAAAATGCTATCTTTTTCATGCTACTAATTCAGCACTGTTATATCCTTTGTTGCATTCTTTGTGAAGGCTACTGTTAAGTAATAGACTGGGGCGTTTGTTATAGAGTTCTGTGGAGGAGAAACAACAATCTTTAAAGCTATGAAGGCAGCACAACGCAGCTTTCCTCTGTGTGATTCTGTTTGCCATTAGTACCAGACGCTGCTTTGCTTTTTTTGTTCAGTCGATCGCATGGCATACTGAAGTTAGAAGAGGCTTCGCGCAGAAGCAGGCTGTAATAAATTTGTGAATCAAAACCACGAGTGTCGTCTTGCAAAAATATACCGACCACACTCCGACTCAGCGAAACTGATGCGGAGTCAATCAGTCGAGCTTGTATTAAGTTTGAGACCAAAGTGCAGTCGCAGGCACCTCGTATTTTGCTTTCAGCCCCGAGCCTATCTGGTTGTTTGCACTGTCCCCCTGGGCACCACTGCAGTGGGCAGTGAACATTTTGCGAAGTTTTTGTGCTCATTAATAGTGTGAATATGGCACATTTCTTAAACATTTGCACTAAGGACGCTTCTAATCATTCAAAAGCGTTGCGCAATGCTGAACATACCATGCTCCTCATTTTGTATCCTTTTTGCATCCTGCCGCATACCCCGCACCACTGCCTCGTTGTACTCCTGCGGACATTAGTCGTTCCTCCCACTGCACTGGAATATGTGAAACAAATGACGTGGAATGTAAAGCGCATCCTGCTCGAGAAGCTCAATGCCTCCGAGTGGATAGACCGTGCAGTGTGGTGCCTGATGATTGGAAGAGCCAGAACAATGCGGATTATTGTGGGCTTCCCAGAAGGACTCGACCAGCACGACCTAATTGAGGACTATTTTGGTAAGCTCGGAGAGATACTTCGTGCGACTTCTTCCGTTCATGTCGCTTGTGGTGGCCTGTGTGTATTAGTCAGTGCCTGGGGAGGATTATTTGTTAGTCGTCAATAGGACATGCGATGCACAAAGCAGTCCGTCAGACGACTGCCACTAATACAATTGTGTTCAGCGCTTCAGGCAGCGTCGTATAGAGCCTTCGTACTTAAGTACCAACTTTGAGAATATTATTATACGTTCCTCTTTCACTTTACCGAATGCACCCATGTCGATGATGCCCGGAGCTGAACTTGTGTGCAGAATAAGCAAACAAGGAAGGGGTATGAGGGGCTCGTTGTAAATATTGTCATGTTGTAGTGACGGCAGTCCAGCGGTCAGGGAGACACCAACCAGTCTTGGAAACGAAGCTCTTTATTTGGGCTGACTTGCGCCCGTAAAAGAACTGAATCACTCGGTGGCGGCGTAAGCTACAAGCGTGCTCGTCAATCGTCGAACTACGAATTTCCACCGCTCGCGGCATCGCTCAATTTAAAGCCGGCAAGGAAACTTCGAGATAACAGGTCGAGGTCATCTAGAGTAGTCTAGAAACACGTAGGCGAAGCTGTTCATGGCTGTGAACAATCGAGATTAGTCCGGTCGCTTCTCGCGTCAGGAACAAAAATGATAACACCCCTTTTCTGCGGCCTTGCGCGAGCGAATGGACGCTACAATTATACGTGGCATTACCCCCCTCGCAAAGAAGCATCGTCTCGATGCTTTAAAATGAAAATAAACGCGGAGAATGCGAACTTCGAGTCCTTTAGCGTTCGTAATAAGGTTTAAGGGCAGCGGTAAAAGCTTCAAGTCTGGCTGTGTCGTCGTCGTCGTAGTTGGCGTCGTAGTTGTCGTCGTCGTCGTAGGGGTCGTCGTCGTAGGGGTCGTCGTCGTAGGGGTCGTCATCGTAGGGGTCGTCATCGTAGGAGTCGTCGTCGTAGGAGTCGTCGTCGTAGGGGCCGTCGTCGCAGGGGCCGTCGTCGTAGGGGCCGTCGTCGTAGAGGTCGTCGTCGTAGTTGAGGCATAGTCTTGTGTTTTCGTCGATGGACGGTCTTAGTTCTTGCGCACAGAAGCAACCTCACCTCCAGAGGCTGCTTTATTCAGTTTAACCTTCGGGGGCCGGGGGAGCGTCCACGCACTGCGTAGCCTCGGCTAGGAGATACATAGCGCGGTGACGATGGCGACGGAGAACGAGATGGGCGGCTCGGCGATGAGTATTCTTCCCGACGTAAGAACTCTTCGATTGCGGCTGGTCGCAGGCCAGGACGGGGTCGTGGGGCGTCGTAAGAAAATCCTCGGATGCCCATTCTCCTGTATGGGCAGTACCGGAGAATGTCACCGGCTTCTCCGCAGTGGAAGCATAGTTGGCGGCGCTGGTCGGGTGTTCTCCACTCGTCGCATTTCCCAGGCCGTGTGCGACGCTCGTAGGACGGGCGAGTTGGGGCGAGAGGGCGGCGCTCCAGCGCAGCTGGCTAATGGCGATAGGGGCTTAGGTGCCGTCGGCGAGGTGCAGGACGGCGCACTGCTGCGGCGTAAGTCATGGCTGGAGGCTCCAAGAGGCTGCGTGGTAGACTGGAGTCAAGTCCTCCGGTGAATGACTCGAAGGGCTGGCGTCGCGACTTGCTGGGGGTGTCCGGTACATGGAAGACTACCCAGCACCTCCACCAGATGTCACGTTGTAGTGACGGCAGTCCAGCGGTCAGGGAGACACCAACCAGTCTTGGAAACGAAGCTCTTTATTTGGGCTGACTTGCGCCCGTAAAAGAACTGAATCACTCGGTGGCGGCGTAAGCTACAAGCGTGCTCGTCAATCGTCGAACTACGAATTTCCACCGCTCGCGGCATCGCTCAATTTAAAGCCGGCAAGGAAACTTCGAGATAACAGGTCGAGATCATCTAGAGTAGTCTAGAAACACGTAGGCGAAGCTGTTCATGGCTGTGAACAATCGAGATTAGTCCGGTCGCTTCTCGCGTCAGGAACAAAAATGATAACACCCCTTTTCTGCGGCCTTGCGCGAACGAATGGACGCTACAATGATACGTGGCAATATGACAGAAGCCAACAGCCACAGAAACCAAGGGGCACAGGGAATTTTTTTTAGTTTATTTATTTATTTTGTGCTGTTGATCAATTTAGAATATTACTTAATATGTCATCGCTTAAAGCTAATTGATTAGAAAAGCAGAAGAAAAAACAACCACATGCCGCCGGTGGGATCCGAACCCACGACCTCCGAATTACGCGTCCGGTGCTCTACCTGAATGGGTTTTGAAACTCGCTCTAAATCTGGATAAGGTACTTATGGCCCCAAAGTGTTGTCCTCTCGGTCAGTACGGCTCTACTGCATATCGCAACCATCTGAAGTCTGTCCGCACTTTAAGAGCGTTGAAGCGCTCCGGAGGCCTTGCGTCGCTCTCACTAGAGAACATCTACAAGAATTCTGAGAACTTCTATTCTGCGCCGATATCCTCTCTCGCGCGTACATTTTGCTGAAGGTGGTGATAAAACTTCACTCCCGGGCTAGTGCTCTTCATCATAAATGCTTTCTAGTCACGGAAGGCTTTCTTGGCGCCTTTTCCACTTCATTTTGCATCATTGCTTCCTTCAGAAAATTATAAATTTCGACCAGAAGCATGCTGCCGTAAGTAGCCTCAGCCTCAAAAGCAACTTCCAAATTTAATCGATAGTTCAAAAGTAAAACACAATAGATGCGGAGTCCGCCCCTTCAATGGTGTCGTCAGGCGCTGATGTGTACTCTCAACCCACGATATTGCCATGTTTTATTTGTTAGTGCTTTTGATTGTTTGTGAGCAGCTTTGCAGCGTAACGACGCACGAGCAGTAATTTCCTGCATTCTACTAAGCGTGATTTTGCTGGTATAGTCCAGGTACATAGACTCCGTAAGTCGGCCACTGTAAACGTTTCACATTCTTTTTGCTAATAACTTTACTGCTCTGTTTTGTGCCTAAGCGAGTTTCAGGTTTATTTTACTTTTGTTTACCATACCCTCAAGCCACGCAGTAAATTTACTCGCCTCAATTTTCAGCGCTCATTTCCTCTATCTTTTTTACCTTTGATGACGCTCACAGTATTCTTAATAGACTCTGTACTATCAGCAAGAAATGAAACGCGAACAAGACAATTGAACCACGCACTGTAAAATGCGCAGCTCTTAGCCAGGGGAAGCTGTATACTACCTCCTGCTATTTCAATTTCGAAGGCATGAAGACTGTTCTTTAGAAGTGTTATTCAACCGTGCTTGTATTTCCAATACAGGATCTCATACGTTGGTGTTTTTGTGTTCCCACCTCAGTTTTCTTGTTCGCGTTTCATTCGTTGCTGATAGTACATTCATGGCTACTCTGAAGGGATTTCTCAGTCTCTTGGAGAAATGCTTTCTTCGAAAATAATTGTTTCTTTATTTGGCTACCTTCGCTGCAGGGTCATATCCAGATGTTAGCAAAAATTTCACCACCCCTTACCTCGACTACCGCCGTCTGCTGGCGCTACGCAAATTCAGCGGGAAAGCCCTCCCAGACTTCCTTGCGGCGAGAGCAAGCGCTTACTACTCCCCTGGCATCAACTTTGCAACCTTCTCGGCGGGCCTAATGCAACCGCCGTTCTTCTACAACGATAGTCCAGCCGCTGTTAACTACGGAGCATTCGGACAGGTACGCTTTGCCTTACACGCGCGACACAAAATGACGTGACGGGCATCATGGGCGTACTTAAGGAACTGAGCAGTTTTATAGGTGGAGGCCTACGGGCTAAAAGATCTCTGTGGCCCGTTCGGATTTGAAATTTGTAAGAAGCGCGAAACAAGCGGATATAGCAGCAAGAGACGATTGTAAGCGCTTACTATTATATTCAGGTTTCTAATAAAAGGTAAAATAAACGTATCTCCATATAGTTCAGCTTATTCCGGATCAATGCACAGTTAAGAAGCGAAAGTGCGAAGAGGAAAGCATTACCGACTACTTAGATGTCACGGTTAACCACTTCATTTAAGCTTTATTTTTCAGTAGAATTCGGGTATTTTGCTATTTTTGGTGCTCCGCACATTTGTCGGCAACTAAACGGGGCGCACTACTTCCATATTTGAATTTGAAACTGAAATGTTTTTTTTTCGCGACTAGGTGCAAACTCCTGGCTTTGACAATGACGCTCAGATACAAACTTCGTGGTGACTGACACCAAGCAGATGACTTAAAAAATAAATGCTGCTATTATAACGTTTCGGCGCTACGTAGATGACTTTATTCAGAATATAGATGATTTGCAGTGGGTCTTTTAAAATACGCTGTTTTTTGGTTTGCACTCTCTTCTGTGATGGAAAAAATGTTAACGGACCAACGTGACGCTTATTTTCGGTAATATATGATAGTGCAAAGCTCCAACACCCGTCACTGCCTGGCTCCGAGCAAACGTACAATTTTCAAGGGTGCATTTGTGTACTAGGTCATCCAACTTATGGATATTAGCCCAAAAATTAACTCAGGTGGCCAAGAGAATTTAGTCCAAACAATAAATACGCTATTTAACTAATACCAAACGTAGCCGCTACTAACTCAGGTCTCGAACAGGCTATCATTCTGTTCAGAAATACCCTGTTTAACGAATATCTCACGCAGCCAGAACTGCTTTCTCTTTACGGCTTTACACTATGTGCGGCTGTTTTAGGAGATAATCATCAATTTTTCTATCTTTGTGCTTAAATGAGTGCTGTCATCAACTAATAAATTTTTTCGAAGCAATTTGGATAGACTCTCCTGGAATCTTTCCCGCGGGCTATACGTTTATTTATTTATTTGTGATACCCTCAGTGTACAAGGTACAATTCAGAGGGGAAGGGCAGTTTATAACAAGAATAAACTAAACAAAGCACAATTCATACAAAACTACAGAACAACTCAGGCAAGATAAAAAGAAGTGAGCAAAATTAATTCGGAACAGATTAATAAAGTAGTTTAAGAACATTACGAGTAGGTGGAGAACACAACACTACAATAAAATACAAAAGCGATCATCATATAATCAGAGTGGTAAGTATTCTTCTAAATTGAATTGTATCAGTGATGCAAGTTAATTATTAGTTAGTTATCAGTGATACGTTACTGGTGTTACAGCTGTTCGGATCTGTGAGACACTCACGTAGTTCCTAGCCATTTCGTGCCCTTCTGGGACTCCTATTTTCAAATTATCGATTGCTTTGCGCGGTAGTTCTGCGGCCCCAGAAGTCCTGATACTTTTTTCATGCAGAGCAATGAATGCAAGCTGATGGGAATCCGTGGGACCTACGGTGCATTTCGGGATAAGCGGTGTACGCCTTAAGTTATCGCTTGTTGGATCTCTTACTTATTGGTTTTATGCGTATTTCCGACGTTTCTTGTTCATTCTAGTAACTGCAGTGCTCTTGGTCGTGGAAATCCGAGGTCACATACATTGTCCGCAACGGCTGGCAATTGCGTATCTAAGTGTGAATGATGCGCTAATTTTCCGCCGCTAAAAACAAATCCGACGAATACCGGTTTCCAGTGAAACTTGTATATACCGGGTGTCCCAGCTAAATGTAACAAAACTTTAAAAAAAAAGGCGAAGTGTCCTAGTCCAGTGAAACCAACTCAGGGTTGTTCATAGTCGCGTGGCCTAGTCTTGAGTATTTTTTTCGCTCTTCAAAGTTAATTAATTAGTTCAGTTTAATTAGCTAACTTTTTAATTATTAACTTCAGGAAGAAAGTGTCAGTGCAAAAGTTTTAGATCACCGCAAAAAACCTCTAGTAGTGCTTTTTCCGTCAAGTTACGATTTACGTAGCTTCATTTATTGGCCTTAAAAGAAACTTGTCACGTGACCAGCTGCTCGCTCACTTCTCTGCCCCAATGTGCACTCAAAGCCTCATCGAGGTGAGGACTTCAGAAAAAATAGATTTTATTCTTTAAGGCGCGTCTTGGGACGTTGAAGTGGCAGAGTAGTCATGTGGAAGCTTTTTCTTATTGTGTGGGTTATGGTTAAAGGCCGGTAAAAAACTAGTTTATGTACATATTACTTTGCTGCAAATGTCTCCGTAAGGTGTTTCTCAAAGCGATCTACAACTTTTCCGTTGACACTTTTTTCCACAAGTCAATAATTAAAAAGTGAGTTAATTAAGCTTAACTAATTAGTCAACCTTGAAGAACGAAAAAAATGCTGCAGACTAGGCCACGCGACACTAAACAACCCTCATTTGGTTTCAGACGGGTTGGACGCCTGGTGTATTTTAAAAACTTGGTTACGTTTAGCTGGGACACCTGGTATATTATGGTCTGAACTGGAGAGCTTGATAAGCTTAGTTCTCGTCGCCCTTCTTTCTGGTATCTCGCTTTTCTATATTGCCAAACGTACTCGCAGATTATTGCACACGAATTCATGCATGGCTACGACGTGGACAGCATCATATACGACGCCCAGAACTATAGGGTCTACTTCGGAAGCACGCCCACTAAGAAGCTGTACGCAGCGAAGGTCCTTTGCATGCGCACTTCTTATCTGAAGGTAAGAGATCTCGTGAAATGTTTTGCGTCGTATGCGTGAACAGATGTTTTTCACATTGTTCCCAACAACTAGAGGCACAAAAAAGGTTTATATAAAAGGAGTACTCACATTTACGATTCGACACAGAATGGTCAACAGCATTGCCGGTTCGTTTGAAATATGCTGTACCTGGATGAGCTTGGGATGTATTTATTTATTATGCATTTGGTTTCGACATGATTTTTGGACGCTCCTGCCTGTGACGCACGCAGATAAAATTAGATTCATGCCGCTCGCGGTTGGAACGCACCAATTGTTCCAGTTACCTGCATAAACGCGTCCCACTGTGTCTCTTAATGACGGAGCGCTGTAACGCTTTTGACGCGCTTAACGAGGAACTGTGTTGGCGTGAACCACGTCTTAAGAAGTAAACTTCGGAGTATAGCGCGAAAAAGTGGCGTATGTGTACCTCTAAGTCTAGTGACATCTTTCAAACACTTTCGGAGTAGTCGCCTCGATGCAAGTACGGTACACAGTCTCCAAGGAACAGGGGTCAACGGTAGTGCAGCCGTTTGCGCACTGTTGCGAAGAAAAACTTTTTTAATGAGCGCACTGTTGCGCATCGGTGTTCCTTAGCGTCGAAGCTGTGACAGACAGGATGCAGCGGCAAAATGGTGGCTAGCATCAGCACAGCGAGCAGACCGGTGTGCATGTGATTGATCGCCCAGTTGCCCACGTCCTCTTGCTGTCGTCGCGATTTCCTCAATTACCAAAGGAAAATAGAATAAATCATTTAACATTGCTACTTATGGACTAGCCTGCAGGCCAGCTTGGCTTCGCCGTGCTTTTTGTTGGACTCCTGGATGCCTTCACATGATAGACAGCAGAAAAAAGATTGGAAAGAGGGGCTCGTTAGAACATCCGTGACGGGAGCCTACAATTGCCGAAACCAAGGAGCATACGGGATGACTTTTTGAATTCGTGTTTTTATCAATGGCAGACTAATAAAATCACAAGAAAACGCAGGCACACGCCTTCGGTGGGATGCGAACCCATGACCTCTGAATTTCGCGTCCGGTGCTCTACCAACTGCGCTACATGGTGGAGTAAGTTCTGTGGGGCCACGGTGCCTTCTTGTTGGAGCTAGTGATGGCCACGAATTTTTCGTTGCCTGCGCACACTGTGAACACTTTTTAAACATTTTCTCCGCTCCCAGGAATCCCTCAAGGAGGATTTTTTTTTGCTCAAGCTTCCTGACATTTCTCAGCTTACGATGTGCCTGTCACCCCACGAAGGCTAGGTTCCCTTCATGTAACGAGTCGGGGTGAAATAAACCACATCGCTGACTTACGGCCACAGAGCCACCATATTATGGTAGAGTGTATTGCGCAGCTTCATGAGTGTGATTATATCTTGGTGCACTGACAATAAACCCAAGATAAAGTTGTATTCCATGTCGAGATGGGAGTCCAGAAGGATTCTTAACGTCGACAAGACCATTGGGCTACTGAAATCTCTGTACGTTATGCCTTTTTATAAAAGCTGCTATACTTCACGGGGTGACCGGTAAACACATCCTCCTCGTGCTTTCGTTTCATGACGGCATATATAGATGCATACAAGAAGGTCGATTGGCACACAAATCTATATAATGTAGCTCTAGAGAAAACTTTTGGCGCTTTCTCTAAATGTGGAGGGGGAATTCTATTCCGTCCACTTTTTTACCTGTCGCTTACCATCCATTCTCTCTCAGCCTTCTACCGATTCTTTTTCCCTCTGCTCTTAGAAAGTGGAAATGGTGATTTCTTTATACCCAGCTTGCCACCTTAGAGCAGAAGCATATTATGCGGAAGGGGACGCTGCGGGCGCCGACGAAGCACGAAACTGAAGAACGAGCTAATAGAGAGGTTTAGCGTAGCGGATACGTACTAGCATAGACATATACCGGTTTACTGGACGTCGCCTGCGCACGAGCACTGTGGCATGAGCGAGGGCACGTTGTGTGCGCAGTCGGCGTCCGAAAAAGCGGTGCACGTCTACGATAATACGTCTCCGCTACGCTAAATCTCTCTAAAAAGAGCTATCTTTCTAAAATATGTCAATATATTGCGCGTAATGAATTTTATTGTTATGGTCAGCCAGAATGCCTCAAATGGACGACAAATGGACGACAAATGCCTTTTACATTCATTAATACGCCAGTATTCAATATTACAGCAGAGCGGTCGCCGCGCGGCCACCGCTTTTGCCCTTGGGCGCTCGCCGCGCCCTCTGTGTGACGTCACACCACGGGCCTCGATTCTCCGGCAACTCGGCTCGTCGCGGTCACCGCGCGGCCACCGCTCCTACCGTTGGTAAAGCCCTAACCGTTGGGCGCTCGTTGCGCCCTCTGTATAATATCACACCCCGCGCTCCGCAGCTGTGATAACTGGGAGAATGGAAGGGGCGAGCTCGCATCGCCGCAGCCAAAGATGAGGCCGCAGAATGGATGGTGGGAAGTCGGCCAAGCCAGCTAGAGGAGCGCAGGCGGGGGTCTGTAGCTATCGCTCCTCGACCAGGTTTAATCAAAACTAAACCAGAGCCGATTTTCTCGTTTTTGATCAATTTTTACCCATAATATAGAACTTCCGGTGGTCTTAAGTACTAATTAGGCTTAATTACACATTTTCCCATCCAATTTAACACAAATTCGTCGTTTTCCCTCCCACTCTGTGATAATTTCCACTACGGTGTGATTACTTCCCGTGGATGTGACGTCACACCGTTCCCACAACTACATCGACGTCCGTGCAATATCGACGCATTTTGTTGTTTTCGCTATAATTGTCTACAATGAATGAACTATTCACTCTACAGTCCTCGAACTTGGCGTCGGGGTTACACCATGTCCCCTATATCTGATGCTGCCATTCATTTTCTCCTATCCTGATTAGTTGCCGCGTTATTCGTGGAAGACAGCGTTGCACCGCACGGGACCTTGGCCGCGAGTATGAGCCATAAAACACTTTCGTCTTAACATGAACACTGCTGCGACCGAATTTCTCTTTAGTACAAGATTCGTAGCAGGCAGCATGGAGGAAGGTGAAAGAAAAACAAATGTCGGACCAGATTTTGCAAATTTTTCTGTGCTTTAACGAGAAAACATAGAATTTAGGAATGCATATTATCGTTTACGCTCACAAACATTTTTTTCTCAAGAGGAATTGCAAACTCGTTGATGAGGATAACACTCCTCGACACCCTTCAAAAACCACAGCTATAGAGCTGTATAATAATCTGTCTGTAAAAATGGGAAACCATTATCGCTCATTTTATTCTTTTTGTGACGGAACAAAGCGCCTTAATATTTGTCGTCTCGCTAGTTGTTCGGCGTAATTATCTAACACCGCTAGAAAAATGACCATGGATATACACGGTTCCGTTGTAAAGAAAGTAGCACTTATTTGAAGCCTTTGAAGTGTTTTCATGTCTGTTATCAAGCTTGCACGGAGCGAGGAAATCTTGCGACTATTTAAATATGTTTCCTAAAAAGTTGAAATACCACATTCTTCCTTAGAAACCACTGTATTTACCTCCCGCGTGGAATTGTTTGCTAGTGCATCTACGCGACCTCCAAATTTATAATACTTTAATCACATCTTCGCGTAGAGAGATCGATTTCAGTATTCACAGTGGTAACTTTCATCGTGAGCAATGTGATCGCGTTACAGGCTTTGCGAGTTTAAGAGTATACATCCTTTTTTTTTCTAAAGAAGAGTATTGCTGCACTCTTCAATGCCTAACAGGAGTTCTCCTTCGAATTCAAATATCATATATTCTCCTGATTGATTTCCAAAGCTGAGGTGTTAAAGGCAGCCGTTCAATTCAGTTAACTGGCTGTGCAATTTTAAGGGCTTGTGTGTAAAGATAATAATAACTAGTACTATTTGCCTCTCTCGACGAGATACCTGGTTGAGAAATCTGCGCCCGTGGAGTCGTTTTTCTTTTAAGGTAGTTGTGCTCGTATTTTTGGTGTAGTTTTAACGTTCCTCGAAGTAAACCAACTAACCTAACGGAAAATTCCTGTACAGATGAGATATGTCTGCTAGCGAGCTCTTGCGAGGCTGAGTGGTTATAGTGGTTATAGTGCTCGGCTGCTGGCCCGAAAGACGCGGGTTCGATCCCTGCCTCGGCGGTCGCATTTCGATGGAGGCGAAATGCCAGAGGCTGTGTACTGTGTGACGTCAGTGTACAGCCTTTGTCAAAAGTAACCAGGCTGCAAGGTTTGCTTCTAGCTCGTACAGTGGAGCCATTACAGCTTCCCTGAAGTTGAAATGGTCGTTAAAGGTAAGAACTAGGGGTCTTCTTACCTTCCAACACCTTTTGATCGTTAGGAAAGCCACAAGAGCTCCACTATACAAGCTAGAAGCAAACCATGCAGCCTGGTTACTTTTGACAAAGACGGTACATAAATGAACACCAGGTGATCGAAATTTCCGGAGCCCTCCACTACTGCCTCCGTCCTAACCTGAGTCGCTTTGGTACGTTACACCCATAAGTCAAACCAAACCAGATATGTCTGTTACTATTATTACACGCAGAAAGCAGCCATTCGTTCAGCGGCGCGGAGCGGAGCTCTACCGCTAGGCCTAGAGCTAATATAGCATGGTATCACCGTCTCATATGTAAATATTTACTTTCGCATATAGCCGCCTAATATTAGACGGTTTTATAATTTCCCGTTTCCGGATTGTAGTCGAGGAGTCTCACCTGTGTCTTCGCCTTCGGCGAGAATACTGTAAGCTAGTCGTCCTCCTCTGCCTCAGCCTTCCTGTCCATGCAAGATCATAATTTCCGCTACCAACTGCTTCGTCCCCTGCCTACACCACAATACACGACGACCTGACGATGACGGCAAATTATGAAGTTCACGAAAAGCCTTGGAACTAAGCTGATGGCAGAGCTGTCAAGTGTGGCAATAAAATTGACCAAGGTAGCATTACGGGAGGCGAAGAGGACAGCTTGAGTTGGGGAGCAAGTTTCGTTTAAATATGTTCTAGCTGTTATCAACTAGAGCAAATAGACGTGGGTTGTACATGCAAGGCAGAGAATGCATAACTGATGTTTGTAAAGATAACAGAGGACTGTAGGAAGATTGCCAGAGGAGGCTGGGAGGGCAATCGTCAGGAGTGCCTTCAGATGAGTAGTCCGGAAAAAGGTTGACCGCCTCTCAGTGCATGCTCAAACTAGTGGCAGAGCAATGAAAGGAGCCTTTCTGATTCAGTAGACGTGCTTTGGCAAATGGTGAGGAAAAGCTGCACCCCCTTAACTCCCCCCCCCCCCCCCCGCACAAACGAAGGAAGCCGGATGCGGATCGGTTCAATTGTCACCGTTCAGCACCTCGGCAATGGCACATTTTTATGAGGCTGTAGCAGAACAAGATTTTGGGCGTCCCTTTCGTGCAAAGAAAGCATGCGAAAGGAGCATGCGCCCAAAAGTGCTCACCGATATCTCTTACGCGATGTCGTTCTCGGTTTCAGGTGGAAGCGGAGTCTCGGGCCAGGGCGTTGTCTGAAATTACAGACTCAGAAGGCTTCGCTGATTTTGCCGGGATCCGCCTGGCGTACGACGCGTACCGGAGGCTTCCAGACATTGAAATCGAGGAGCGGCTGCCAAACGTCAGACTCAGCGCAGAGCAGACATTCTTCGTGGCGCACTGTCTGAAGTGGTGCACCGCTAACAGAGCAACCAACAAGCGGGCACCCAGAGGACGATACTGGCACGGCCGCTCACGCTGCATCGTTCCGCTGATGCACATGCCGGAATTTGCCGAGGCATTCTCCTGCACTGCTGGTGACTTCATGAACCCCGAGGATAGGTGCCAGTTCTGGTAGAGCGGACAGCCTTTAATGCACCAGGAAACGGCCTAACGCCCATATCATACCCAACACTTCTTACCGTCAACTGCTATACAGGCAGAGCCTATTATCAAAAATTAGCAACTTGATTCCATGAAGTCCATTTTATTATTGCTACCTTACTAGATTGCTCTGCTCTGCGGGCATTTGTATAATACCTGAATGACAAGTTGCCTGCTTCTTTATACATGTTTATGATATGCGCTTCAGTCTTTACATTCTTTCCTGTGTTTGATCTGAAATTTACTTCTCTATTGATCATCCTGTAAATCGGCCAAAATAAACTAATAGGATTATATTGTTACGTCACGGCCAGCGGAAGACCGAGACAAGATAACTGATGGCAATTAGGTGATTTAATGGCCGCTGAAATAGCGCGACCGCTCCGTCCCGCGTCACTGCCAGCTTCGGCTTCTTCGTCACAGTACCCGGGACCACCAAGCGATCGCGCCGATCGTTGACAAAGAGACGCGCGAAATGGTGATGTGCTTGAGAGGAGGGTTGAACAGTAAGAAGAAAGTGGTGAAGTGCTGGCTGTCACGATGAAGGAGATGGGCGAATGATTCCTCGTCCGCGAAGTTGCCGGGTCCCAGGTCATTAGGATCCGACGGTCGAGGTCCTTGGACGCACCGAATGGCATGGGCAGATGGTCTGTGTACTTACATGTGGGTAGCGTCTCGGGTCGCTGGAGTAATACAGTCTGGCCGAGGCAGCGTCTTCATTTCGTCGTGTGTTCTGGTCGACGTGGGGGACGGGGCTGCGATCAGCGACAAGGTCGGTTCTGGTCAGGCTGGCTGGGGTACAGTCGGGCGTTGTGGGCTAGGCACGCACGGCCGATGACCATGGCAGGCGCAGAACGCCGACGCTTCGGGGCCGGGATGGCAGTGATTGCCCAGTACATCAAAGCAATGTTACGTGACAGGAGCCGAAGGATGAGACGAGATGACTGATGACAAGGAGATGACCTAATGGCCTCGGGCCTAGCGCTTGCGCTCTGCCCGTGCCACTGCCTGCTTCGGGTTCTGATAACATAGCTCAAAGTGTACCTGGCTTTTGTATCTAATGTAATTAATAAAGTCTTGCATTTAGTAGAATACATTTAATGATCGGGTGTTCAATATTAGCCCAGAAATTTTACACCTATTTCGCTTAATTTCGCAGTGGCAGTCCGAGCTAAACTCGCCCCTAGTGGAACGCCGCTGTTTCGTTGGGCATTTCTTTCAATTTCGTAGCCGAAATTGAAACAGGAATCAGCTATCAGCTCCACCTGTAGTTCTACATTGTTGGCAAGCGAAACACCTCTCCAAACTGAAAGGAGTTTCGCGCCGAATGGCATCGCGTGGCATGCGCAATTACGCGGGTCGAGTTGAAAATTGGGACGCGAATAACATGGAACACAGGCGTGCAAAGATAGTTCTACCAAAATCAGTTGTGTAGAAATATGTCTGCCTCTTAATTTCTAGTATAAACATGCCCAATTACTGCAATACTAAAATGTTCACTAATTGATTTCTTTTAATGAGGTGCGTGACGATGGCGATTCTAGTCTCACGTTCTGTCTCCCTGACAGCATAAATTACATGCGCAAAGAGATTTTAGGTGCTTAGCATCGCTTACTTTTAAGAAATCCGTAAAGTCTAATTTTAATCACCATGTATAAGTTCTGTCAAATCGTTTCGCTCAATATGCAATCATGCCCTTTGCTACGGCTACCTTTTTCCTCTCAATAAAGCAGGCAGCTTGATAGGGGTGCCTTAAGCTCAGCAGTTCGTCATGAGCAAATGTTGCGTTTTTACGTAGGTTTTCTGCGAACAAAAGCCTGGTGAAAACCAGTTTCTGAAGCTTGAGGGCTTTAGAGAATGAATTATTTGTTAACAAAAAACGAAACGGCGTCGACTTATCCTGGCAACGAACTCAATGTAGGCACATATCACTAGACAATGCTAGGTTGGAAGCTAAATACATCCAACAAGTGTGACCTCCTTGATCGATGGCCGCCGTCAAATAGCACCAATGCAGGCTTGAGGGTCCCGATCTGGTCCTGCCTGTTCCTGTTGAGCCCAAGGACGTAATAGTGAATCCCTACCGCGGCGGATGCGTTTCGATGGAGGACAAACGTGAGGTGTGCCTTTGCGCGGGGATGATTGCAATTCTTGATGTACTCCGTAGCCATTTCCAACCACGCGAACTTATTCCCACGGCGGGGATCACAGTTACCCATACTGTAAAGTCAGAATCTGGTGCGTCAATTACTATCAGCGTGCATCGGTGATGCGGTGCCGACAGCTCACCCGGTGTGTGTCCTCGATCGCCAGAATTATGGCCCTGTCAATTGACAGGCATGGCTCGTTGCCTTCGCTGGCAGGAAAGCCTAATCACTTCTGTCAGAAA
This sequence comes from Amblyomma mixtum, assembly GCF_055824585.1. Taxonomy (NCBI): domain Eukaryota; kingdom Metazoa; phylum Arthropoda; class Arachnida; order Ixodida; family Ixodidae; genus Amblyomma; species Amblyomma mixtum. The sequence goes on along the minus strand of NC_143019.1, from coordinate 88,590,025 downwards.
AACAGCAGCACGTGGTGCGTCGCACGGTTTTTCAGCAAGAAAAGGACTTTGCTATTTTTTCAAGCCACTCGGCGAACAAATCGCTTCTTAGCTCCATACCTTGCCAAGATTTATCGCTAGTGGCACACTTGTCGGTAGAAGTAAGTCGCGCATAGTCCAAACCTCTGGTCGACCCTGTAGAGCACAAGAACGCGGCTTCCAAACAACTTCGCCTCACGGGTATACTATGACACATGGCTACCGCCGGTCGCTGCCTTCTATGCTCGTGCAGAGAAGGACGATAACCCAAAGGTTACCGCATTTTTCAACTGCGCTAGGCGCCGCCATTCCAGGCGTGTGTTCGTGACGGCCGCACCTGGCAAAACGTTTCCTCGATGTTGCATGTATCGCATATCTTTTTATCTTGCATTTTGTGTAGCCCCGCTATTTCCTTTGAAATGGGGCAGGAAGCGCTCGTCGCTTCCCGCTCCTGCAAGAAACTGGGTTTTCGACTCGGGGGCTGAGCTTACAGAGCTTCTTCGTTCGCTGTAACCGAGGCTTGCGACCACACTTGTTCGTTGTGTCGGAGATGCAATGCCATGGCACTAATAAAATACAATACATGCGCTTTCGAGAAGTCTGAAGGCAAAGCAGTCGGTCCAGTGCACGTAACTCATGGAAATAGCCGAAATTTGTGGATATTACTTGCGGTGGGCTACACACTTCCCAATAATTAAGGAGTACGGAGCCTAGCAGTAATAGCTAAATGTTCACTTTGTAATAATATTTGATTAGCTTGCTAGCTAGCACATCATAGCTATACTCTGATACACAGCTGCCTATGCTAGGCCAAAAAAGCTCTCTTCTTACTCAAACAGCCTGTTCTTTAAAAGAAAAATTAGGCACTGGTTTAGCTATGGTTAAGCCTCATATACAAGCGAAAAGCTTCAGTTGTGCTTGGTTTAACGTCATGGCTGTCGCAGTTTTGCGCACAATGCCCTGGGAGCATCACGATAACGGTGGAGGCGTTCGGCCGTCCAGTATGAATTTCTTTGGAGGAGAAATTCTAGAGGCCCGTGTACTGTGCGATGTCAGTGCACGTTAAAGAACCCCAGGTGGTCGAAATTTCCGGAGCCCTCCACTACGGCGTCTCTCATAGCCTTAGTCGCTTTGGGACGTTAAACCCCATAAACCAAACCAAACCAAACACCAAGATATGAGATAGGCATTTTCTTTTCATTTCATTTTCCTTAAGGCCCTTACGGCGCGGTTCGCGTATCCATAGAGATATGAGACAGACAGGCGTGGTTTCCCAGCCTGGCCTCGACGCAGTTTCTTTTAAGGCGAAAGCCTTTAATGGCTCATACTGTCGTGACCAAGACGTGTTAGTAAATTTGTCCGCGTTTTAGATTCGTCGAAATTGTCGTGACGTCAATGCGCGCGAATTTTGGCGGGTGTCCACCAAAATATGTGAGGCAGTTACTGCGCAATTTCTTTTCCTCAAATACAATTCTCGACTGGTGTCCACCGAGATATGACACAGTCTCGGTGTCACATATCAAGAATATGTTACGTGATGCCGCCACTCTGCCAAAATAAGGGATTGTGGACCCGTCAAGCTGTCCAATGACCGCTTTTTTTCTACAATCCCCCCATCTGTATTTGATGGCAAATAAAGATTTTCATTTCATTTCATAGTTACTGCGTAATTTCCTTTCCTCAAATACAATTTTCATTTTCTTCATTACGGCCCCTCTTTCTTCTTTCACTCCACTTCCTCCCTTCCTGTACGGTGCGGTTCAGGTTTCCACCGAGATGACTGAGAATTACAGCGTCATTTCCTTTCCTCAAAAAGCGTTGCGTTCAAAGGGCAACATCCCTCCGAACGGGTGGTGGCGTTCCGTGGACTCCCTGGCAGCGCTACAACACGCAGTCGCGTTCGACTCCTAAAGTCAAAGATTAAGCGTCATTAATTGCCAGTTAGTTAATGCACCCACAGAATGTCAAGTGAACAATCGCGTAGCAGAATGCAGCACTCAGGCTTTCGCCTTTCACCACTTTACGCGAAAGTTCCTGGTAATTTTTCAAGTAGCGACGCCGAAACGCGGACAAATCTGCCGACGCGGCTGCTAACGGACATTATGAGGCATTAAAGGCTTTCGCCTTAAAAATGTGCGAAGTCTTAGCTGAAACATCCAGCACTTAACTGTATCGCGTTTGAGCGTTTGGGTAAAGCAAGGACAATGTTCATTTTTGCCTTGCACCTATACTACTGTTGCCATGGGTGTTTCTTTTATCTTATTTTGTATTTTGCATAGCGAACAGCGCGCGCAAAAGGTTCTATGCCCTTTCTTTTTTGCGGAGTGATTGAGCACATGTTATCGGTATTCGTAGTAAATGTGTAGCGCGGGCGCGAAGTACGCTGGTTTCTCGTCATATCTTCAGAACTCTAGGCCTGAAACTCTAGGCTGTCTGAACCGTCAGGCAAAAGTTGTTGGTACTGTGGAATTCAGTTTTTCCACCCATGTTTTTTCTACATTGGCTCATCAAATTTAGTCTTCAAAGTGAGCCTGTGAAAAATTTGATTTAGTTAGTATTAAATTCGTAAAGAACGTAACAATGGCATACAAACAAATTAACATTGTCCGATCACTTCTTCGAGTATCAACTTTAACGCAGTTCTCAATACTCTCCTCATTCGCAGCCTTGCAAACAGATAAGCGCACGTTGCTAGCCTGGCTATAATTACCACGTACATAGACGTCAAGCACGAAATTTGATAGCATATCTACAAGCCTTAGAAATGGGATTATAAAGGATAGCAGGTTGAAGATCATAACTCCTTACAGAATGTAGGCTAATGTAGTATACAAGCCGTGAACCCCAGTGTTACGTTTATGCAAGACATGCCGTTTTAGTACAACAGTGCACTGACATTAGCATACCAAAAATTAAATATTGGAAGGGGATTAGATCCCCTTATATGACGCAGTGACCTGATAAAATATCAGCGGTTATCACCTCGCGCAGTTCGTCGCTCTCAGTCGGTGTCTACTTGTTACATCGAATTTCAGATATCCCGATGCACCTTTTTTTTTCCTCTTTAGAGAGTTTAAAGAGTCGAAATCCTTTCGAGCTACGATTAGAACTTTTCGCAAAACAGCAGCAGCCCATTTGTACAAGACAGCCGCGTGGACAAACTCGAAAAGCAACGCTTCTAAGCACATCCAAAGCAACATGACGCACATCCTAAGCGATATGCACCCGGCGCCAAAACTTCGCGGAGAACACTAGTTTAGAAAACCAGCAAATTCAGTCCCAGCCCTTGCATTTAACCTGCAATATAACTGAGCGGCCTAGAGTATGGTGCCGAAATATGGGAGGCTGTTTGTCAACTTCAGAATGTGTTCCTACGATACACCAATATAAGCATGTTCAACGACTCGTGTGCCCCGTACATTTCATGCCGCATACACATCTACCGCATAGAGGTAAGCGCATATCTGTTTCGTGGTTCGAACTGCAATTTGCCTACCCACGTGCACATCAGGTGCACATGCTCTTGAAGCCGGCATCTAGGCCTGTCGACCTGGCAAATCGAGATCTGGAACTCTATAACCTCTGAATCACAAATAGGTTATTGTTTGGTACGGCTCGCTTACTCTCAAGCGGAGTAAGAGATTCTGAGATGCAACCCTGCTGAGCTCCATTGCTAAACATGTAAACAGGAAGCTTAGCGGGGCGGCAGGTCACTGCAGAATTATCTGCTCAAAGCTGACCTCCACGCAGGAGGAAATTGTGTTTGAGGCCGAGCCGATCCTCCGAAGAAGACAGCTCCTTGTAACCAGGCGCATTAAACACACGCGGGGAAACTCATTCACGCCCTTGGTATAGTCCCTTCTACCTACATGCTCAGATGAAGGGTAGAGACGAGATAGTGGGACGAATTCCATCATTCATTTCATTCGTTCGCCGAAAATTTAGGTTCTTCACGTTTATCTTTTAACTTGGTTTACCTTCCAACTTTGCATTCTTGTTATTCTATTGTTTGTTTGCAAACCTTTGATGCTATACTATGAGCGTCTTTCATCGGCAATTTTTTTGTTACTTGCGAAAATAGAAAGTTTATCGCACAACACAGTGCTGGTGTCTTCCCTTGCAAAATCAGCCGGTGAGCCCTTCATCTCCTGCTTCTTGGGCAGCAGAAAATAATGCTGGGTGTCATGAATACCTCAGCGCGGCACGGCAGCGCTCCTAAACATGAGAACGGCATCAGCGTTACTGCACTACATTTCGGTATGACGCCGGCGAATCGAATGCAAGTCATTAGAATAAGAGCAGAAAGGAAGACGTGATGTCTCTTAAATAATACTGTTTGACTGCCCTTTATGCTTGGCCCGAAAGACGCGGGTTCGATCCCGGCCGCGGCGGTCGCATTTCGATGGAGGTGAAAAGCTAGAGACCCGTGTACTGTGCGATGTCAGTACACGTTAAAGAACCCCAGGTGTTCTAAATTACCGAAACCCTTCACTACGGAATCCCTCATAGCCTGAGTTGCTTTGGGACGTTACGCTCCTGTAAAACAAAACAGCACTTTATGCTGTTCAGTATTACTTCTTTCTTCCACAACGTTTTTATTGTAACTAGTGCATCATTACAGAAAACTGAAGAATGTGTGATAAAACTTTATGGCCGACGAAGAGCTGCAATCATGTTAGCAAATTTTTAATATGGTTACAGGTTTGTTTACTGGGAAGTCGACCTGATCCTGGTGCATTAGCGCCGTGATGGCGAGTTTCTTCTTCCGCGCTGCCACATCATTGTCGTCTCTTCAGCGTCGCGTGACACGTCCCCCTTCGCAGACGAAGCCCCCAGGGCCTGTCAGTCAGGGTCGTGCAACATGCACAACTTGTGCCTTCCGAGAGCGGCGACCATGTGAAGATTGATGAGACACGACATAGTTCAGGTCACTGATTTGAGCGAGCACAATAGATAGGCCTGTGTAGTGCGACAGCAGCTTCTGAGATGAACTACGTTTGCGGAGAGGCGTCCACAGCCATGTTAAGTCACCGAGTAGGTGGCAGACATCCTTGTGCCGGCGGTCGTAGTGCTGCTTCTAGGGGCCCTGTGAGCCTACGAGCCTACAAGCATCTTCAGGGCGGCAGATGGTGCTTAAAATAGAAGGCTCGATTTCGAGAGAGAACATTAAGATAGTGTCGAGAGAACTCGCTAGCGACAGTGGTGACCATAGGCAAACGGCCGAACTTCGGGATAATGCGACGGACCTTAAGACCTTGAAGCTTACGGCAATGTTTGTTGACGCCCGTGCGAGAGTCCCAGTTGCCTTTCCTGATCAGGAAACTGATATATCCTCCGCGATGCCCTTGAATAGATGGCCACGTCTGTCTTCCTCGGACATCCGTGGATTCAGGACCTTGCGAGCTTCAGCACCTCTTCAGTGTACGTCGTGTACGTTCCACCAGGCACTTGCGCTCGCGGGAGCAAAGTGTGCTCTGCGCATTTCCATTTCGCAACGGTATCCTCGAAACACTTGTGGATTTCTTCCACGAAGCGATCCTAGCTCGTTAAAGACCTCCAATCGCAGGGCAGTGTCCGATCGTTTAACAGCTGCACCGCAGCGCCAGGAGTGGTATGAAGACTCTCAGGGATATATGAATGTATGTTTGGAAAAATCATCGCGAAAGAAGAACGAGACGGAAGCAAGAAAACACGGACAGGCGCTTGACCGTGTTTCCTTGCTTCCGTCTCGTTCTTCTTTCACGATAATTTTTCCAAACATTCATCCTCTCCAATTTGCCCAGTTCAGCATTCTTTTGTAGATATGAATGTGCAGTCGAGATCACTAATTCTCTGTATATAGGCTTTAATCAAATACAGCCATCGCGTTTTAACGTTAAGGGGTAGCTTAAGCGTCCCCTCTAATTTCTCCATCAAATCAAAAGTGATGCTCAAAATATTCATGCTAATTTATTGTTTGTAGTGTTATGTTATTAATAATAGACAAAACACATTCGCAAAGTTTTAACGTAGTTATGTTGTGTGCCGGGTATACTGCAGACAGTTGCTGCGCAGATAGAGGCCCCATTAGGCTTGAGAGCGCAAGATTGGGAAGTGTATCTCTAGAACTGGGCTGAATTACAGCTTACATTTTGTTGTCGAAGCAAGGTCAGTCATAGCGAAAGGCAGCGGCACCAACACTTACCGGCGAACGAGGCGAACAGATCCGCAACGATTCCTTATTCGCTGAAGCGGGCGACTCGAGCTGGATAGGCACCGCCATGTTTTCTCGTTAAGAGCACAAGAGGCGCAACACTAACTTCTGAAATTTGCATGAATGCGCTAAAGCTTGTCTATTTGGAGTGCGGCGCATGTGCACTCTGAACGCACTATTCCTCTAAGCGCACAATCACGTAAAGACTACTTTACTAAAGCTCTCTGATAATGCTGAACACGTCTCCTTCGCTAGTTGTCGCGGTTGGGGGATTAGCACAAGGAAATCTTGTCAAAGCAACGAAACAAAAAGATCCCCCGCTGCCATTTGCATTGGCACGTCAATCATAAACAGATATTTCACACTTCCCGAACGAATGGCAACATGTCAAGCCACCATATACACTGCTCATGCTCCGCATGCAAAACCATTAGCTATTTTTTGTGCCTCAAGCCTCCAAAAATGCCGCATCTACTGCCGGTCTTTTTCTTCGCGAACAAAGGACAAGGTAGGAAGGAAACAAGAGTGTAATGGCCGTACACTTTGCAAGTGTAAACTTGTCACGAACATGGTGAAGAATTAAGAGAATATACACTTGAATAGTCCGTCAATCTAGCTGCTTTGTGGTCATTTGCTTTCCCAATGACATGTTGGAACGTATGGTCGAATTTTCATCCGCAACTGCTAAACGCTGCCGTGAAGTAATAACAGAGCGTGCTCTTATACAACATGTGACAAGACACGGTGTTTATTACTGCAAGGCATTCAAATTATAGAGGTGTATCCGAGTGCGTTTTATTGTGTTTTCTATCCGTGTTCCCAATCAACCACGAACACAAGTTTGAAAAGCTCTTTGTTAAGGAAAGAGAAAGTTCAAGCTATCCCGGCCTGCCGCAGCATGCCATGGTATTCTGAGTTCGGGTTCGCAGCAAGGCTCTTTGAGTCACCAAACTCTATCACCTTGCCTCCGTCCATCACCAAGATCCTGCAGGAAAGGAAAGAAATGGCATTTACATAGAATGCTGCAGCTATCAAGGGATGAAATCTGTGAAAGGAAAAAATATGAATTTGGCAGCAAAAACCAAGTAAAGAGATCAATAAAACACAGCTTATAATGGAAATAAACTGAAAGCAGCGGTTTCAATATTCTGGTAATTTTTTATCATACTTTATTGACACCGTGACCTTTAAAAGGGGAACGTAGCCTGCTGTCTCGCCACCTACATTACATGTAAAAATATAAAATTTTCCGAATAAATGACACTATTTTGGGCACGTGATATTTTTCCTGTCACATTACAGAGAAAGAAAATGTTACAGACCACTGTAGCTAAGCAACATGAACTATAAGGACCTAACACATCTTCAGGCTTGTTACGCAAGTCAGTACAACAGGGAAATCTGTGCAGCGGTTTAGGACATGTCTTTACCTCTCTAGCAGAAAAAGTGGACGCTAAATTTTAATTCCTCTGTTGATCGATCCGATTTCTTGCAAAACCTCCCCAAAAACTCGGATACTAGCGCTGCACTTTGCATCTTGTTCCACTAGGTACCAAGTCGCTTACATAGAAAATTCCTATCCATGTGTTTATAGAATATGGCTACGCTGTTTGGTATCCCAGTTAGCATGTGGACGTCAAAAAATTGGAATAAGTTCGAAAGTCTCCGCTCCATACTTCGCCGATAAGACAGGCCTTCGCTTTCTTCTCATATGTCTCACTCCGGGCTCACTCCTCTGTCCTAACGTCACCTCATTGAACGTTTAAATTTCTGGCAAACGTTAATTACTTGTCCGCAATTATTTGCATCACTTGTCAGGTACTTAAGTTTTCTACACTTTATCATCCAGAAGCTACCATGAACTAAGCATTTCATCTTTCAGTCCTCGCACCGCTTGTCTACAGTTTCTTTCAGCGCACTATGCAAGTTTGGAGTTCGAAATCTCTGCAGTACGCAGGAAAAACTTGAGAGACATGGGAAAAATATAAAACTCCCTTCCGGGTCCATTTTCTGTTCTGTCTCTGACATTTATTACTCAAATATTTGACCGTAAATGCGTACTAGGATAAGAATGTCAAAAGCCGGCACCTGCCTGTCTGTAGCATCGAAGAGTCGAGCTTCACTCTCCAGAACTACCCCTCGCGCATCCGTAGTAAGGAGGAAAATGCGTTCCATGGTTTGTGTTTGGCGCATGATAGCCATAGTTGCTTATGCGCCATAAAACCCCATATAACTAACTAACGTTCCATCAGCCCTACGTCGGGAACCACATGAAAATACCTCCCCAACGACCGCAACAGCCCGCCGGCCTACATATGCTTCAACAAACCCTGCCAAACAAAGCAACTTCTAGAGAACCTGCCTCAGAGCCGCCCATTCTGCTTCCATCGAGGTGAACCCGGCCATGTTGTTGGCCATTTTGTACACAGAAGAATAGACCGCTGCGGCTGCTCGCACAAAGTACCACGGCCAGAGCCGAGCAACCCAGGTAGCACACGACGGCGGGCCAATATTGGAAATCCACTGGCAAAGCGTGGCCCTAACTAGGCCCAGGGTTGCCAGTGAGCATCCGATATTGGTTGTGCCACTCCTTAGCACATCCAACAATGGCCCTGGTTGTCCGTCGCTTTACCAGTATTGGCTGAGCCCTCATTAGATCCTGGCTATCATGGGCCAGGTTAGCCAGGATTGCCCCGCTGTTTGCCATTGCTGGCTGTGCCATCATCGAATCATGGCTATCATGGGCCATGTTAGCCAGTGTTGTTCCACTCTTTGCCAGAATTGGCTATGCCATTTCCGGGAGCTGGCTATATTGGCCTAGGATTACCACCGCTTATCCAGTGTTCAAAGTATACTGGCAAACGTTGGTAAACATTGTGTCGTCCATTAAAATGGGTTCAAAATTAGTTTTATTGTCAAGTACCATATCGGCAGTTCATAATTTTCGAACGCGCTAAAACATGCGAGTTCAAAGATTTGGTTTTATTTATTATTATATTTTAACCGAACACTTTTGCAGTTTGTGAGCAAAGCTACCCATGATTCCGTTGGAAAAACTGCACTCTGGTTGCGCAGTTAGCAGCAATAATACGTTTAGAATTGCAATCGAAGTCCTGTTGATCAGAATTAACGTTCTGATTACACCCGAGACGCCTTCAACAAAAATTGTGAACAGGTGCCTTCAACAAAAATCAAATAAGTTTCATTTGATTAAATTTTTGGAATAAAAAAATCACTTTTTTTTATTTGCTCTAGGAATTCACTGCCGCAGTGCGCAGCTGGTGTCTGCTTCAGGGAGATCGCGATACAAACGTAATAGATTAGCGCAAGTGCATTCGCTAAACCGAAATTGTGCTCAGTTTTGGCAACGTCCAGAAACGAAGCAGTCGCCTCGTAATTTCGAATTATGCGTTGCGCTCGTGAAATATTAGGCGGGTGCTTCATAAACGCACGCGGACACGTGCTAAGCGATTCCTACGCTTCCCTACGTCGTGCCCTGTGATTGCGCCTTTCCCGTGTTTTCTGATTTGCTATTTCCTTCCTTTTCTGCAAATCGTTGTGTTGGAAATTGTTGTTTTTGACCATTTTATTCTTCTGTTGCGTAATTTGCATTGGGGGCAATATAGCTTTTGCTCACGTCCTTGCATATTTACTCGCAAGTTTTTTTTTCTTTCGAACGTGACCTTTATTGATGAAAACCGTCGAAAGTAGTTGCGAACCACAATTCAACATGCCTTAGTTTGTTTTTGCTTTTTTTGCGCGAAACTTCCACATCAACAAACAATTTGAGGATTCTTCGACGACCACTGAATAAATGGACTGACAACTGGCGTTAGACGCATGTTAACCTAGCTTGTTTGGCGCATGTACGGTACATGAAACTATGAAAGAGCGCGCATTCTGCTTGGATATTTTTTTTTGCTTTATATTTTTGTTATTATGTGGTAACATTTTAAGCTATCTTGAACTAACAGAAGCCACATCATACGGCCCCACAAAATACGCGAGTGTCTCAAGTCGTTTTGTCGAAATGCATCTTGAAGCTCCAAGTTTTTCACTTCAAAATTTTCAGGCTTTTGCTGCAGCTTTGTAGCAATACTTTGACGCTTCCGTGTTTCCCATCCACTTCTCTCTTGTAGATATTCCTTTCTGTACTGCCTGTGGCCATGTGACTCATTCTCCAAAAATTCCAAACCCTTTTCACGTGTTTTGGCCTCTTTCCCTTTCTCTTTCAAGTCTTCAAGTCCAATATCTCCCCACCTGTTCTCCCGGCCGTGCCCTTTTCCAGGTAGCGGGCTAACACCCCACCCCGCGAAGCGCTATTTTTTCTTTTTGGTTGTCACTTTGTCAAACCTGTTTTCCCTCGCGCGCAGCTACGCGCTTCGCTGTTCCTCCACCTCCCTGTCTCCACCTTTCAGCTCGAGGACTTTTCTCGGAACCGCAAAACCTGTGTAAAGGAAAATTCCTCTCTCCCCTCCAGCCTACCCCTACCCCCCCCCCACACCATCGTCTCCACTGCTCGTCTTGGAACCGCGCGACTCATCACAATAAGACATTCTTGAGTGCACGGCGGAGCTCAACCACGTGCAAACCAACGCGACGAAAATGCATGCACACTCGAGCTAGCACCGTTCATAGTCTGCGCACGCGAAAAGCCACACTCATATATTAGGAGAGCTCCGACGCTGTTCGTACCGCCTGCAAGATCTTTTGTAAGTACTAAAACTCTTTTATCTTGATATACGTCTGGAAGTTAAAGTGGTTTTTGTAGTAAATGTTGCTTTGACTACATGCGCCTTTATTTTTTCGGCAGGAGAAGAGAGCGAGCCAAAAAGCACGAGGACGACTTCTGTGTACCCACTCTCATTGCGAAATGGCTTGCTTGACGTCGTGCGCAGTGGAATTGTGGCCGAATGGTGAGAATTTAATTTTCCGTCTTTGGTGAGATGAACTCACTAAAGATTCACTACTTTGGCTAACAGCGGGTTTGAACTCATATGAATTGAGATAGGATGCATTCGGGAATATGTCCTTTACCGCTTATGCACGACGGAGATCAGAACCGCTTAATTAATTTTCCACTGCAGACTAGTTGGTAAGGATATGTGTAATACTTCCGTAGTGTTTCTTTTTGCCTTCTACTCTTGCAGACTCAATAGAAAATCCGCAATTACTGGTTAAAGCTTTTGCCCAAGTTCTCTCGCAATGAAAAAGGGCATTACTCTGGACTATCAGACTAGTATTTTTGTGTGGTTTTCAAGTTGCAGTTTCGAATCCAACTATAGCATGCATGCGAAGCAACTAAGGTAAAACAAAGGTGCCCTGAGTTCCTTGCGTTCAGCGTATTTCGTCAAAAGTCGCAAGCCGCATTTTTGACCCCATTAAATAAAACTAATCAAAAATGTTGTTTTGACGTCCATGTGGAAGAGACGCTACAACCTGTGCATATTTACTGGAATAAAAAATTACCTCGCAATTTAGAGACACAAGTTATGATATTAAAACAAAATAATACATTAATCTGTTTTCAATATCACATTAATTTCCTTATCTCGCATTCAATATATTTACTGGGAGTGCGACACGACGCATTAAACTAAATTAAACCATTTGGTGTAAGGGAAGTTTAGTAAATTAAATTCCACTTTGTGCAACTAATGTGGGGCTGGTTCTTAAGAATAAATTAAAAATTATCCTGTAAAATATGTTGCTAGTGTCTTCACGATTACTGTGTTTCACAAAATTCGGTGTTATCTTTGTTATGCTTGTTATGTTATGTTTGTTTTTGTTCTGTGATGGCCATAATTCAACTTACCATGACATCATGCATCTCTTTGCAGGCTTGGCACTTCGTGAGGCCATCGTGCAAGAACTGGACGAGGAATTTGTTTGAATGCCGTCCAGCAGCCCCCTTGCAAGTGGAGTGCAACGATTACTTCGGATATGACTGATCAGTTCACTGGAGGACAGCTCCGTTGAGCGCTTTATGGATGCCTTAGCCGTGCCGCAGCAGCTTGCCGAGATGCTTTGTCCAACCTGATCGGCACTCACCAAACTTGAAAATAAATTGTTTTCCCACAGCCTCTGCCACCATGCTCTTGGGCCCCTTTCTTTACTCCCCAGGGTGGCTGGTGGTAGCGCAAACCATCCTGTGTGCGCTAAAGCGTGATTCTTGTAACTCAAAGCAATAAACGGGTCTTTTTTCTGGAATTCTTTCGCACCCTGTATGTACATCTATCCACAGTGCCGGTCAATGGCGAGTGGGTTAATTGCATGTGCCAGCGTTCGAAAGCTGGATGCCATTATTCGAAAGCTGGAAACCATTATTCGAAAGCTGGATGCCAATATTCGAAAGCTGGAAACCATTATTCGAAAGCTGGCTACCAATGTTTGAAAGTTGGCTACCAATGTTTGAAAGTTGGATGCCAGTATGAGACCTTTGCTGGTCCATGCTGCAGAACGAACATCGGGACTGCGTTGGCCGCTTGATCGGCCGAGCGTTGGCCCAAAACTGGCATGAAAGTAAGACCAATGTGTGAAGTGGTAGCGCTCGGCCCAAATGCCAGTGTAGGACCGATGTTCGTGCCAAGTTTTGCCAACACTTGCGCGACGTTCGGCCAATGTTGTTGTGCTGCCTGGGAAGTTACCACGTAAAGTAAAGGACCCCTTGCGTTACGCCAACTACACGCCGGACTTCTTCACTGAGCTCCGTGTCGCCGCTGTCACCTCGGTTTGTATCGACACGCTGCAGTTGCGAACGAGAAGGGCCTGCCAGCCCCCGTGTGGAATTAAGAATTGAAGTGCTATGCACACGACTCGTAGGAAACTATACCAATTAATGGGTAGTATCAGTGTTACGGTACAATGTTCTAAAGAAACATGACTGTAAAGGAAGATAAAGAAATAAAAGCACGCACGTCAAAAGGCACCACGTTTTTGTTATAGAGAAGCCAGTGAAGAGCAGATTGGTGAAGAAAAGAAAACTTCATACAGAGAAGCCAAATGCAGTACAGGGGTGGCTACGACTACGCTTAAAGCCATGCTGCCGCAAGTAACCAAAAAAAATTGGCTGAAGTTTAACCCGGCTAAACCTAATAGATGAGCCAAAGCTTTGTTTTGCATGGTTTTACAGGGCTACATTGTTCGATTAAAGTTTGGCTTCATCAGGTGTCAAAGGTTAAGGCGAAAGGTGAAATGACCACTGGTCATCACATGACGTCACATCAGGCGATGCGAATTTCAGGTCTAAAGATCAAAGGTCAAGTGACCACCGGTCCTTGGTCACATGGTTGCTGGTCATTAGCTATGTCCTTGGTATACAGGCATATCATGGCTATGCGCAGGAAGACACAGTCATACATTGTTAGTCTTTGGGGTGTGTGCTGGTTTGACCTTCGTCGGGCTTCAGAGTAAAACACGCAAAGCAAGGCGAAAGTGAATTGCACCTGGAGTGCCAAAACTTTCGCTCTAAAAAATGGACGTCACCCCTTACATACAGCGCGCAAAAATTTAGAGGCCCGACAGCTCGCCAGGCATAGAACAAACACGAGCAGCGCACAGACGCACAGACGCACGACGCTACAATCTACGTCGATGTAAGAGGATACAAGCCAGGTGACCTAGCATGGGCTTAGAAAAGGTGATTTCGCACTGCTGACTGAAGGAAAAACTTTTGCACCACTACTCTTCCCTTTACATGGTCCTTCTCAGAATACGAAAACTTGACCAGAGCGAGCGACAGTATCGCAGCAGCGCTGCGTACAGCCATAATTTGTGCGCGATGAGCGCGTAAAGGCATATTATAGGTCCTAACGTACTCTTTCTGTTTTCCTTCTCGTTGTTAATTTTTTTTACTTTCTTACTGATGTAGAGCATAGGTTATCAATAGTTAATTAAGAGGAGTGAAATGGTGTAAAGTTTCGTAGTGTTTGTTTAGGTTCGAAGCCGAAGTCACGCGGCCTTACCAGTTTTTGGCGCGAGAGGCAATCAGAATAACTGTGGAATGATTGCAGCCGTGCGCAACTCTGTCTGAGTTGTTTGAGAATATCATAGGCGCTTTTCTCACTCTAACTGAGCAGCATTATTCGTCTACTTTCCTTTGCGTTGGCAGAGAGCAATGGTGATTTTGATCACTGAGGCTCAATGCAGTTGCTGGTATCGCAGCCGCATAGATGTTCAGCTCTTTGTGGGCGCGTCAGCCGTGCGCAACTCTGTCTGAGTTGCTTGAGAATATCATAGGCGCTTTTCTCACTCTAACTGAGCAGCATTATTCGTCTACTTTCCTTTGCGTTGGCAGAGAGCAATGGTGATTTTGATCACTGAGGCTCAATGCAGTTGCTGGTATCGCAGCCGCATAGATGTTCAGCTCTTTGTGGGCGCGTCAGCCATATAAACTGAGTTTCACGCCAGCATTTTTTCTGTTGTCCACGCCTGCGTCTGTGCTGTTATCCAGCGACGTGACAATACTGCATAACTTTGAAAGCAGGAAACATAATATCTGCGACTGACTGAGAAGGCTGGCTGTTTTTAACGCACTTCAAACTCTGTCCAAAGTGCGCGGCACAAATAATGCTTCCTAGATTTGCTCCTACACCGGGAAAAATAGGATAGGAGTAAGAACCGAAAAGAAGTATTCATCGTCCTAAACATCGCTGTCGACGAACACGAAAGAAGGGAAGGAAAAATGTGTAGATTAAAGGCGAAAATAAAAGACCCCTGCCCCGCCCTCTAAATGAAGCTACATATAAAACTCTCAACCACCCGGGGTGTGCGAGTCCAAAATGAAAGTAAACACTTTGACAGGAAATAACACCAAAATGTAAATACCTGTGCAAACACGCCTTTCTAGATCTCCGCTTTATTACTGCAAGAAGTAACCCTCACTAACTAAATTTTCTTCCTTTTCTCGGGTAGTATATTTAAGCGGAGACTTATGCAAGGATTCTTGATGATGTGAATGTTACACGCCTACATCATTTTTTGTGCCAACAGGAATTTATTTTTGAAAAGGGTGACAGTGTTGAAAACACCCCGAGGTATTAAGACATGAGTCCTCTCTGGGCCTCTTATTCACGCACCTATCAGTCTGTTTTCTATACCGAGAGTTTTTTTATTCTTTCATCATCATCATCATCAGCCTGGCTATGCCCACTGCGGTACAAAAGCCACTCGCAATTCTCTGTGTTTAACTCTGTCCTTTGCCAGCTGAGGCCACCATGTCCCTGCAAACTTCTTAATGTTATCCGACCACATTATTCACTGCCGCCCCCTGCTAGGCTTGCCTTCCCTTGAAATTCGCTATGTTAGCCTTAAGGACCAGCGGTTATCTTGCCTTCGCATTGCATGCCCTGAAAAACCCAGTTCTCCCTCTTGATTTCGACTAGGATGTCATTAACCCGCGTTTGTTCCCTCACCCACTCTGTCCGCTTTCTGTCTGTTCATGTTACACCTATCATTTTTCTTTGCATATTTCGATGCGCTGTCCTTAACTTAAGCTGAACCTTCTTCGTTAGCCTCCAAGTTTCTGCCCCAAAGATCAGTACCGGTAAAATTCAGCTGTTGTATCCTTTTCGCTTGTGGGATAAGGGGTGGCATCGATGGCGTAGAGGTATAGCGTCCACCTCGCTTGCAGTAGGATCAGGGTTCGAATACCGGTGCCGCACTATTCTTCACCGGCTTTGAAAAAAAAAAGAAAACTCAGCGTCTCGATGGAATTGTATAACCGGGCCTGGGGTGCGGCCTTATCTGGATGACGAGAACTGACAAGGCACTCCCTAACCAGAGCAGGATTTGGCCACCCTGGTGTAGTACTTGTCCATGACAACAACTTTCTATGAGAAGAGAGATTTTTATTTTAAAAACTGCGACAGATACGCATGTGGGGCTCTAGAGCTGCCGCAAGGCAGATATTATCTACAGCCTTTCCCAAAAGTGACCAGGCAGAGGTGGTTCGTTTTTTAGCCAAGTAGCCAAGCACTTACGGCAGCCCTTAATTTAAGCTATGAATCTGTGTAAAGTAAGGGTACCGTAAAGGCTCCGTTACACGGCTGAGAAGCAAAAACCTGTTGCTCGGTTACTTTTGGCAAAGGGGTTATCTCACATGGACAAATAATTAGACGATTAGTCAACTTAAATGAATTGATAATCTTTTGGCCGTCAACGTTACAGTTTCTAAATTTCTTAATCGGCAATGGTTCCACCAGTAGTTGTTTTATGCCTCCTAAAGAGTGACGCATGATTGATTTTTGGATTTGTTGTTATTATTTCCATCGTAAAGTCTATAGTGATAACTAAGGAAATATGTATGATGGTCAAGTGCTGCTATACTTTTATTTCTGTTGGAAGGGCTATCCTTTGTCAGTTGTTGGAAGACACCTTTAGCTTGTTCTTAGCGGGGCAGGTTATCGCACTCGCAATCACACCGATTTCGGCTACGGAGAACAGGAAGCCTCAGTGTAACAACACTTTTCACTGTGTCGTGTCCTTCTGTCAGCATCCAAGCCCACTTACTTGTCGTAGTCGAGCACGGTTTCAAGGCTGTGCGCAATGGCCAGCACTGTGCAGTGGGCGAAGCTGTCCCTCAGCGTGTTCTGCACCAGCCTGTCCGTATCTCCGTCCATGTGGGACGTGGCCTCGTCCAGCAGCAGCACCCGGGGTCGGCGAAGCAGGGCCCTGCCTAAGCACACGAGCTGGCGCTGCCCGGCACTGCGGATTTCCCGTTTGGGAGTTTTCGGATGAATACAGAGAACCGTCATGTATCAGCGCCTGAGAACCTATATTTCTTATCACAAGTCAACATTACAACTTGCTAATGTTCGAACGGACAAGTTTCAGTTAGAACATGCAAAAAAACCATGCACGCAGCGGGAAGGGTGTGTGAGCGCAGAAATAAGAAAAGGTTTGGTTTGGTTTATTGGGGCTTAACGTCCCAAAGCGACTCAGGCTATGAGGGACGCCGTAGTGAAGGGCTCTGGAAATTTCGACCACCTGGGGTTCTTTAACGTGCACTGACATCGCACAGTTCACGGGCCTCTAGAACTTTGCCTCCGCCGAAATTCGGCCCCCGTGGCAGGAATCGAACCCGCGTCTTTAGGGCCAGCAGCCGAGCGCCATAACCACTGAGCCACCGCGGCGGGGCAATAATAAGAAAAGGTGATAGACTTGAACAGAGTACAAGCGTATCTTCTTGACGTCTTTTTTCGAGCTATCAAATCACAACTAACCTATTTGCATGTACTGCGCATCATTCGAAATAAAACAAAATCGCACAAGCGCAGAGTTTAACATTGTTTTTATAGAGAAAATGCGACTACCATAATACTGGGCTCTTGTGAAAGCCTTTTTCGCACGAATGTCAATGTAACTATGAGTGCTATAAATATAAGACAATATAACTGTAACGAGCGTATGGAATTAATAATGTTCTTTTAAGAAATGCCGTGAGGACACTGGAGCAAGAAATTACCACCAAATATTTAATATTCCAGTAAGTATTCATCAGGGGAAACGCTCAAGGTAATTTGTACGCCTGTTGCATTCACAAATTTAAAGCCTAAAGATGCTGCACTGCTACTTCCTCATTGTATTTATTGCAGAGCTCTGAGCGCTACCAAATAATTGAGCTCTGAACAATTTTGCCTTATTCATAAAGATACATAGCATATAACCACAAGGAAGCGTAATTTGCTCGTGCTGTGGTTTCCGCGACACTTATGTAAGGAGCAATGGTCGCCGCGGTGGCTCACGGGTTATAGTGTTCGGTTGCTGACCTGAAAGAATTGGTTATGAACCCAGTAGCGGCGGTCAAATTTTGATGGAGGCGATATTCTAAATGCCTGTGTACCGTGCGATGTCAGTGCACGTCAAAAAACCACAAGTGATCGAAATTTCCGGAGCCCTCCACTACGGCGTCCCTCACAGCCCGAGTAGCTTTAGAACGTTAAACCCCAGTAAACCCATAAACCCGTAAGGAGTAACAATTTATTGCCCCGCAGCAGGCAGTGATTCATTGATTATTATCGATATTGGTCGTATAGATTCACTATGCTAAGGGCCCAAAATGACGTACTGATCGTTTGCACAGTACGCTGAGAAAGAAAGTACGGCATTGCATCATCATATACACCCCCCGTCAGAAGTATACAGCCCAGGGGGTTTGCTTGTGAGGCCTGTAGTCAGCCTCGCTATGCACGCTCAGCGACCGTAATCTCTCGAAAGAGTAATGGCTACGCATCCTTAATTTTCCAAAGATTTGGACTGCTACGAATGCTAGGGGGCGCCGCTAAACAGCTTAGAACCAAACCCCTTGGGCTGTATACTTTTGATGGGGGCTGTACGTATGCTTGCATACTGCCTGTACAATACATAATGACTGAATTTTTTTAGGTTTTCGTTTATGCGAATGCTTTAAAGGTGAAGATCCGAAGAATGCGAAACCTTCAGCAACTTTTTCAACGCCTGACGCTGCCGGTTGGAGGCTAAATCAATATGCGAGTGGCTGTGCCTTGACGGCTCTGTTTTCTGATGATTTTAAAACTTTAATGTTTCCTCTGCAAGGGCTGCGATGGCAGTCTAGGTATTGTACCTGAGGTTGCTGCCGGCGTCTCCAACCTCCAATAACAAGTTGTCCGGATGACGCGAAACGAAATCTGCCAGGTGTACTTGCTGCAGCGTATTCCACACTTCTTGGTAAGAGTGACTGCGAGTAGGGTCCAGGGCATCGCGCAGGGTGCCACGCATCAGGCTTGGGTCCTGAGGCAATGTAAGAAAAATATACAAATTTCACATCGTCTTACGTTAACGACGAAAGTCGGGGGCTCGACATTCGAGTTAAACCAGTGGATCAGTAACGGAAGACGCCGTCATACGAGAGCTTGATCGCAATATGCAGCACATTATTCTTGTCGGTACCACTGATTCGATGGGATGTTTGAATAGTCTGGATACGCTTAAGTGCCGACACAGAATATATTTCAACATATTTTATAAAAGTGTGCCACACGAGAAAAAATACCTGTCAACTAAAGGAAACGAGTTTTTGCTCTGCTCAGTATATGTAAATTTAAGTAAGTTGTTACTGGAACCTAAAAAAGGTCTCGTGAAAAGTCTACAATGAGATTTGTTCAATGAGCACAAGTACAAAACAGGCCGATATATGAACCTTGACCATATCTTAACATATTCAGTCTATACGGAAAATTTGCTGTCGTTCTGTAGTCGCAGTACTCCTTCGTAAATGACAAAAAATTTGAAAGCATTCAACTGCCGCTTTAATCTCATCCATTCTTCAACGTTACGTGCGAAGATTTTTAAAGCTTTTTGTTTCCCATATGCGTCCTACTGGAACCGTGTATACCCTACAAAACCTTTACGAACACTGCATGAGCAAAACTCCAAATGCATGCTTGCTTCGGATGTAGTCAAGCGCGTCTGATGATAGTCATGTGCAAGTCCCAAGAAAAACTTAAAAAAACCATATGGATTTGATCTCATGTCCCATAGGTTATAATCTGTGGATTCTCATAACATTTTCGCCAGAATTATGAAACGTTACAGGACTTGAAGGAGCAGTACATTCTTTCCGAATGAATGATCCAGTGCACATGAGGTTCTGAAAATTCGCTGCTGGCATAAACCAGCTGAACAATTTTCGAAGACATTAATTGAATACAGCAAGATCACCGAAAGGCGCTGCAGAGTTCGGGAGCACAGCAAGAAAGGGTCGAGCCTTAGTGCACTGTTACAAATTGCTCACATCCACCGGCAGGCATTGAGCGCATTGCAGTTTTCTATCTTGAATCCTAAGTGCGTTTTATTCACAGCATTTAATTTAAGAGCCATTTATTTCTACGTTTACTTTTTGTATTTTGCATCTGAGCCTTGTATTTATTGCTGTATTTTGTGTTACAACTTGTATTTAGCATTTTTCAATTTTGCTAAACCTGTTCTTTTTTGCATATATTATGTATTCGCCCCTCCTGCTTGGGCCTACTGTAGGCCTGCAGTATGTTCTAAATAAATAAATAAATAAATGTTTTAAATGGACATCCCAAAGTCGGCCACATTGTACAGTAATCGTTTTCAAAGCACTACCCTTTAATAAATAAGGGGCTGGAAAAGGACACTCATGTGTGTTAGATGGCTCATGTTAAACTACAGTGAAAGCAGGGCACAGATGCAAATGCCAAATATAAAACATGGGCGCTGGCTGTGTCTTCAGCCCCTCGTCCTAGTTCTTCCACAGCTGTTATTGTCGTTTAACTACTTCTGACAAGACACGGCCATATCATTTGCAATTTCATTAGGTTGCTCCACTATACTACTTCTCGTTTAGCTGCCACAAACACCAAGGCAGTCATATCCTTACTTTCCTGAATTTGCCGAACTTCTTGTGCGGATCGAGGCCCCGTGTCATACCCGCTAGACAACTAATTACAATTTTTCATGAGAAGATAGACTTCCGCGCTTTGAAGGATGTAGCGAAAACTTCCTTGCCTGAGGGATTATGGTGACTACTGAGCGCAGGGTGCGGAGGGGAACGGATGCGATGTCGACACCGTCAATTCGGATGCTCCCGTGGGTTGGGTTCAAGACCCGGAGAAGTGCCATAAACAGCGATGATTTTCCGGCTCCGGTGCGGCCGACAATGCCAACCTGGAAAGGCAGTTTTTATTTATTTTTTATTTATTTGAAAGATTTTATTATTTAGCTGAAAGAAGGCTTTTGGCAGTTTTCGCAGCAGCCACATAATATCAATAAATTATTGATCTGTACAGGTTTGTGAATAAAACAAATCAGAACACTCGATGCACGCATGGGCAGTTTAAAAAATGGCATCACAGAAGACAGAATTTTGGGCAGATTGTAAACAGGTTCTTTTGATTTACATGGCCCCGCCACCATACCGATTCCCCTCCCGCTTAGTGCTTCGAACGGTGAAACAATATCAACTAGTCAAAAAAGCACCTTAAACTGAGAACTAGCCCAAAATTTTCGCGATTCTTTTAGTTCAATACACGCCTTTTTTATTTAATTCTAGCTGCTGGCTCGACGCAGGGGTTAAAATTAGAGAACTAGTTATGCATAATAAAATGTACTGAGTAGAAATTAGAGTGCAGTTATCGGTATCTAATTTGACAGCGGGCCCACACTTGGCTAAGCTGCACTTGCCTTTTCGCGAGCGTTCACAACGAAGCACACGTTGGCAAGGGCGTCAGGTAATTTTCCCGGCCTATAAGATGCCGTGTAGTGGTCGAACTCCAGCATTCCATGAGAGGGCCAGGGTGTGTGGGCCGAGACAGGTCCGCAAGAACTTAGCAAGTCACAGGCCTGCGGCGTTGCCTTGTTTAGTCCTTTGCAGAAACCTTCCGGCTCGTCTGCCTGAACACGGCAGCACGAAAAGGTTTCACAAACTGCCAACGCCTCGTAAAATAAAAATGAACACACACAAGGGCTGTGCCCAGACAGCAGCAAATTCCACATCATAAAATATTTGCCAGCGAGGCATATCACTAGCAAACACAAATTAGCAAAACAGGCTGCGCATGACGTCGTTTCGGTGAACATAGACGTGGCCGGGCGCTTCTGGGTTCCGATTAAAGGTGTCGATTTTGGTAACACGCCGCGACTATGAAGAACTGACTGTCGTGATCTGCTTAACTTGTCAATATGCAGGCAAAACAGTCGCATTTAAAGTAATTTTTCGCTGATAAGTGATCGTATGCGTACTTCTGTTTACAACAATTACATTCACAAGGATGATAGTCCAGGCTACTTGGTAGCAGTAGATATTTATTTTTTATAGAAAACCTGAGAGAGTTTTCAGAGAACGTGTTATACCATATATAGCCAGCATTGTACAGTCAGAAGCTTAGGGTAGGGTTTTTGATACTCGCGTCTCCATTCACTTTAAGCCAGTTGCGTACCAAACAGACTTGGTGGAGCCCCTCGTTAAGTTAGCCGTAAGGGCAGCTTGGTGAAGCCTGGGGGCCAAAAGATGAACGTGTTGACAAAGCTGAGGTTCTAAGCAAATTGGTTTGATTGATAAAAGAATTTAGTGCCGGGAAAGAAAGATAAGACGCTTTGGAGGACTGGAGAGAGAGACTGAGCGCGCAGAAAGAGAGTGGATATCGTGTAAACCTGCATTCTAGCGAGTTGGGACTGCCAAGCGCTTTGCTTTTCATGAATGTGCCGGGCCATGCACGAAAGGATAGCACGCACCTCTGGTGCTGGGTGAAGACTGGAGCCCAACTAAAAGCTGTTCATCAAATTATGGAGCGTGCAGAAACCATTTTGCCTTTACCCGTGGCGTAAGGGCTGCCAGCTCGCCAAAGAGATCTATTATAACACCTAAAATATCTGATAGTCTTCGTTACGCGATAGGGGATAGGCGAGGGATGGTCACGACGAAGGGGCTTTAGGTTGTGTGGTGCTTTGCTGCCACTTCCGAATCATTTCAGGTGTGCAGGTGCAGCAAGAATATTATGGAGCTCGCTTGGGTGTTTGGGCTATTCTCACACGTTACTTCAGATGACAGGAAAGTTTCTCCCGCTTACTGTGGTGGTCACCAGAGGAATTTTCTAGGTTATGCATGAGGTGCCAGCTCATTTTTACTGGGCGCTACACGCGGGCACTTTGATCGCCGAAGCGGACTTTGTAATATTTTGGCCGTGACTGCACATCTCTAACACGAGATACTGACTGGTGCACAGTACAATTTGGGCATGCTGAACAACACACTTGTCAGGGTCCTATTACCAGAGACCTAAGTTGGTACTATCTTAAAATTGGGAACCTTCCACAAGAACTTACCTCCGCAGGCAGCCGAGTGTATTCAAGGCAGCGTTCGAAGGAGACAAATGTTAGGGTGAAAACGAAGACGCTGATAGTAGATCCTATGATCAGCAAAGAAATCTGAAACAATATCAAAAGTTGATCTGAATGAAAGGCAGTGCATGAAGAAGGTTTTCTGATAGGAGTGGTGGCATAGAACGTTTCGTTCTTAGTCTCCTTCTCAATTATAACTAAGCATGCAAGAACAGAGATTTATGGTTCACTTCTATCGCTATAGTAAATAACAATATCTGTTTAAGGTTTGCGATATTTGGAAGCAGAATTCATCATTAAGTATCCGGGTTCACGAGAAGTACGCTACCTCTCTCTTGCAGTGATAGATGAACTCGACAAATTTACTAATAAAAATAGCCATCATAAATTACTATTCAGTGGAGTGTGCCACTCGCTATGATTTCAGATTTCTTGGTTCGAAACATCTGCAGCATTCCGAACTTTTAAGTCCTTTTGGCGCAGTCAAATTTTCACCAGTTAGTTTTAGTGCAGTCTGAAACTGTATGCTTTCTGCCTACACTAAAATAAATATGCTTGCACAGACTGTCGATATATCTGATTATTCAATTAATTTGTGGCAAATTAGGGATATTACAATTTCTACAGTGGTTGATTTACGCCACCTATTTTCCAAGCCCGCCGAAATCGAAGTAACAAATCACTCAGAAGCCGCCTCCTTCACAGTGCTCAGATACCCGGCACTGCTTTAAACAACAAAGGCTGTGAACTCACCCCCATAGATGAACTCAGCGCAAGTCCCACGGCGCTCCCGTCAGCATGCACGTCTCCGCCGTGTCCTGAGGCCAGCAGAGTGAAGACCACGGCAGAGGTTATGACCAAGAACCCGCACAGCCCTCCGAGGAAACGGACGTGACGTAAGCAGTCGAAAAGCGCCAGCAGGGCCCGCATCTCTACGTCCGCCAGCCGGTAGAAGTGTTCGCAGAAGCGCTTCTCTACGCGGAACGAGCGTACGACGCTCAAGGTGTCCCGTGTCTCGGCTGCCTTTTGAAGAAGGTGTGAACGCTCGACACTCTCCAGCCGCCGGGCCGCGTTTGAAGCCTTGGCTACCATGGCCTGCAGATAATGTAGCGTCGTCCGGACGTTTGATAACGATCCAATACTTGATGCATCACGTAAATCAGTGCATTATCTCTCGCTCTAAAGCCGGAGTACGATGGCCATAGTCGCATATTGTAAACATGCTTTTCTGGGCCCATTGTTCTACCACCGTGACATTTGTAGCTGCCACCTGTCATATAAAGATTTATAGCTCGTGAAAAGTGTAGCTTTTCGGCTACGATATGACAGGCGTAGCTAGCGAAGGGCACTGAGGCAAAACAATTAATTGAACATGATAAGGCTCCTGGAATCCTTTAACTCAGAGAATTTCAAGGGTTCTTCATCCATCTCGAAAGCTCGGGTAGAGCTATCAAGTTTAAGCTGTTTTCCGGCTCCAATGCTCGACACTCATCGTCTTCATACATTCAGCTGTTCCTCACTCCAGAGCACTTAAAAACTACTAAAAAAGAACACCCTTTCCAATTTCATTATTTATATTTAATGGATGCCCGTCCTCTTTTCATTGTCTCTCTGCATTTTACCGCGAAGTTGCTTTAATCAATTAAATATTTTAAATCCTTACCCTTATGAAAACAACCGATGTAAATTTGTGGGAGCATGGTAATTTTCCAGTGCCACCCTATTATCGACCCCATATAATTATTCGGACATGTGGCGACATCTATGTAAGGTTTTGCCGTTATAAAGACTTTAATCTCAGTCACACGCACTGTCACACACCTTTGTTTCGCAAACGCTTAAGAGCACGCACACGCACCTTTGTTTCGCAAACGCTTAAGAGCAATTGTTGCGCATACATTTAAATCTACACTTTGGCTTGCTTGAAAGGGCTACTTAGGGTGTTCCTGAACTTGTGACGAGCCAGTGGTGTTTTGGGAAACTTGCATGGATTTTAATTTACCCGAGGTGTCAGCTGCGCGGCAATGCTGCCTTCGCAGCATTGCCAGGAGTTTGTATGATGCCAGAAGTTTGCATGATGTAATCAGCATCTACCTATATCAATATTAAGCTCGCGCTATTGTAGCCGCTGTCACGGCAAACCACCGTGAAATTTGTTTGGTCTAGCGTGCAAATGTACAGTACCAGTTGCTTTCAAGCACGACGTCTCTTTTAATATTTTGCTTCTTTAAGGACAGAAACAGCAGCAGTAGATGGCATGGCACTGAAAATTTACTGAAGCCGCGCTTCAAGGCGTAACGCTCGCTTCAGTGAGTCCCAGAACTGCAGCAGCACATACCGTACGCCCAACGCACTAAACGGAGGTGACACCACAAAATGGTTGGCACTGCGACTTAGGCGAATACCCGGTATGTCCAAGAAGAACTTACCGCAACTATGTAGTGAATAATTCGAGTTCGGTACGACCGCTTTGAAAGGTGCGATGTCTACACGCGCTCACTTGGCACCCACAGTTGTCACGAAACTGACAACTCGCTTCAGAAGCTTTTTAGTGCGTGCCGTTGTCAAAGAAAAGCTCATTAAGGCTAGCTATTTCTGGCTAGCTCGTTTTCAGGGCAAGGTAGGGAATCTGTGCGCAGCTGCTCATTAAATGCTGAATAGTTATGTGGCCCACACAGGAAATTTAATGTCATTCCCATCGAATGACGTTCGTTCAGAATGACATTACTTTGCGGCCACACGAGAAAATATAATGTCATTCGATGCAAACGACATTAGGTATCGAATGAGTTTACAGAACTCATTAGCCAGCGATCTCCGAGCTAATGTGTTATCTCGACACCAGAGACTTGGTGAAAATATACACCGAAAAACACGATTTCAAAAGTGTCACAAGCACTGTAATATTTCCGCGTCCGTATTATTGTGCGATCGTTCATTTATTCACATAAAAATGCCAAATAGAATTGGAAAAAAAGTAAAACTCACTCTCGCTACCAGCCTTGCGTGGCTTGCGTGGTCAACATTCACAACATGGCGACGTCCAGCTGGCCCGCTTCGGACCGAATACTGCGTCGCCGCTGCATTTTTCGACGCGATAGCTTGCTCTGTACGGTTGTAATCGCTTTTATTTAGTGCATTCTCATCCCTCCATAACAATATAGGTGTGAAATATTAATTGTTTTTGAGGTAAGTTCAAGAATTTCTTGATGCTAG
The DNA here is from genome assembly GCF_055824585.1 of Amblyomma mixtum. Taxonomy (NCBI): domain Eukaryota; kingdom Metazoa; phylum Arthropoda; class Arachnida; order Ixodida; family Ixodidae; genus Amblyomma; species Amblyomma mixtum. The sequence goes on along the minus strand of NC_143019.1, from coordinate 88,563,774 downwards.
GCTTAACTATGCACGGCGTACACTGTCGTCATAGCAACGACCCCGGGCGAAGTATTTCTCCAACTTTGCACCAGAATCTGCATTTTCATTTCATCCAATTGATTCACATTTAAAAACAAAACAAAGTCTTCGAATGCATTCATTACTGCCGTTAATATAACAGAAAAACGCTTCTTCGGCACACAGTTCAGGAATGTTTGACTTGCTGTCATCTAGATGGCGCCACAGTATGTTATGCTTCTCGCGCGCTACGCTAGTCACTTCCAACCACCGTGCTCCCAACTAAAACTGTTGTGAGGACGGGCGGCAGTGCGCGCAAGGTGCGCCCGTCGCATGCGCAAAGCTTTTGCGGACGCACAGCTAATACTGTCTAATTTCACCATAGAGAGCATTTCCCAAAATGACGTCCGCCATTTGCCTGCCGCTGCTGGCTGAACTTTGGCTTGGCTTGGACTCGTGGTGTAGCAGTGATCAACACGTTATTGAAATAAGGATTAGGATTTTAAAGTCGGCTTCCATTAGCAAAGCAATAATTTTTGCAACGTATTGAAGCATACATCGAAATTTTTGTATGCTTTACTCTCTTTCCATCGCAATCGCCATCATTTGCAAATGACAATAGTTTTTGCCGTGTAGCAGCGCGCAGAAAAAATGACATCAAGGCGAACAAATGTCATTCGATGAGAATGACATTAAATTTGCCGTGTGGCAGGGGTATTAGTCCTCAGTGGTTGTGTTTTACAGCTAATATAACACTGGTAGCAACGTCAGCAAAACATATCTAGTTAAGCGGTGAATATAGCTGGGGAACAGCGGGTTGACAGTCGAAGGCGCTGCCAATTAGTTGAGCTAGAGTAGGCGGTATGAGAATTTTAGCTACGTATTTCGGCTGCAATCGACAGATTTTAATCCACTCTCAGTGACGCGTTGCATGCAGGGCGCAAGGCGGGAGAGATTGAAAGGTGTTAACGGTCAGTGGAGTGGGCTGACAAAGCCGTCGTGGGCTACGTACTCTCGACAACTTAACGCGACCTCTTAGTGCGCTCTTTCCGGCGAATAAAATGTTTTACAATCAATAACGGTCAATGTACCGGTTGCGTTGTAGGATGCAGCTACCGAAAGCCTAATAACTGATAAGCATATGGAGCACTCTCGACAGTCAGCAAATGCCGAACTTTTGCCTCTTCAGAAAACATAGAACACATGAAGGACGGGGACAGGATGGCATCACGTTCTACTGAAAGAAACGTGATGTCATCTTCTTCAAGGCACCGTTCTAACCCTACGGACTACAGGGCATTTCACAGAATGTTAAAAGAAGTATGGTCAAGCCACGTACGACTAGAAAAAGGAAAATGGCGGTGGTGGAAGCTGCCACGAAGCCCGCTGCTGGTGACAGGAGGCCGGTCACTGCAATCCTCGCTGCGCCAGTCATGAGTGTCTCAATGACCTGCTTGGCCGCGAGAAAGAAGCGGTTCTCTATGTTGTCGATGTCAGCCGAGAAACGATTCAGCACACGTCCTCGGGGTGTGGCGTCGAAGAAGCCCACTGGACTGCTCAGCACTCGCCGAATCATCGCCTCGTGTATGCGGGTGGAGAGGTTTCGAAGGCCCACTGCCAGTGATAGTGCACCCAACCAGCCCAAGAAGACTGCAAAAAAGAAAGACGTGTAGGTCCAAGATTTTTTAGTCTGACTGGTACAATGCGACGAATAAGTGAGTCAACAGTTTTCTCCATACAATAACTATGCAATTCACACACATTAATTTTCGTTCCCACGTGTTTATCATCGCTGGATAACTGCCTAACGATATCAACTGAGCACGCGGTAATATTTATCGCTCCTATATGCCATGTATGCTATCTAGGTGCGCTTAGATCGTTCGCTAAAGATTTTCGTCTCGCCCGGGCGATTCTGCGATATGCGAAGTGTCGTGTTCGTCGACCAAGCGATGCAAGGCCGCTCCAGCAGCCCTTGCCTCCTCCGCGCATACTCGCCGCCCGATTCCAAGAAACAAGCGCTGGCCGGCCGCTCCCACAAAAGCTAGCAGGCGTCTTCCCCGACGACATCTGATCCCTACAGCCCCGTCGACTAACGCATTCCCCCATTCCCCCTGACTGGCACCATGCCGTGACCATCCGCGCTCCCACTGCAGCGTGCTTTCTTGTACACTCGCCCTCTCTCTCTCTCTCCCTCTGCTGCAATAAACCTCCAGTCTCCACCCAGCAACTGTGTTGAGAGGTTCCTCGCATGCGGGGCTCCCACGCCCCGAACTAACACAACCATTAACACGAAGCGAACCGATGGCTTAAACCCTACATCTATAAAGTTCTTCGTGGGAAACCATTCGCCGCTCTAACTGTGATGACGTCGGTGGGTCAGTGACGCGCTGAGCAACATTTTTTTATTTTCCTGTTGTGGGCAGGGCATCGATGAAGTAAAGAGTTTGTATAGAAATCTTCGCCCTCTGCTTGCGGAAGGCCCAGGTCACAATTGTGGGAGACATACCACCCGGCACCATACGGAAACATACTTACATAAAGAGCGGACCCTCGAGCAGTGCCATGGCCGAGCAAACAAGAGTCTGGCCACCCGCCAGGCGGCTTAGCGATATGCGCTTCCACTTCACCTCAAAGGTCCACAACTTATCATACATCCACTGGGTTGCACCCACGCGTCCTGTTTACATAGAGACGCTGATGGTGCACCGGTCACGTGCCGTTGGTTACGCCTCACCACGCTTTTCAACGCGTCGCCTCGGTTTTCCGGTAAGCTGTTTATTTTGTCGGTATAAATCTTTTTGGTGTTTCTTGAGCTAGGAACTTTGTTAGCAAGTCGTTTGGCATGCTGGGTGGAGGTATTTTGAGCGTGGAGCGTAGAATATGAGCCATGGCACACATTTACTTGCTCGAGTGACGATTGACGTTGTAGCCGCCGCGGGGGCTGAGAGGTTATGACACTCGGCTGCTGACGCGAAAGAGGCGGGTTGAACCCCGGTCGCGGCAGTCGAATTCCGATGGGTGTGAAATTCCAGAGGGCTGTGTACTGTGCAATGTCAGTGCAGGTAAAAAAACCCAGGTGGTGGATATTTCCTGAGCTCTTCACTACGGCGTCTTAAGCCTGAGTCGCTTTGGGACGTCAAACCCCCGTAAACCGATTTCGGTAGTGTTTGCCATTTGTCCGTATTTCTCTTCGTTTTAGAGCAAGAGCGTGTAGTCTGTATGTAATTTTTTTTTCAAATGGTGTTAAGGGCTTGAGCAGTAATCGTAGTAATCGCTTTTTACCAAGCGTGCAAGCTTACTGTTGTAATACTATGATGTATTCATTATGTTGTGCGTATTTTTCGGAACAGCCTATTGATCAAGGCTGATGTACAGGACACGGTGCAAGAAATATTTCTTACACCATGGTATAGGAATTGCGCGCAGGCTGTGTGCCTTTTTTCCCCCTTACTTGTGCTTAGCCGTTCAGAACTCCTTTTGTATTGATTTCACGGGTGATGTTTTAAAGGAAAGACACGCAGCGCGTATGCACATTTTTTTCTTTTCTTCGTGACATGACATATATGCTTTACCTAAACTTTTTTTCTTGATCTTAGTAATATGATGCTTTCTATAGAGTGTGCGATCAAGTGTTTTTTCTGTGCGATATTCACATTGTAAAAAAGAAAAAAATAACATTTTTGTGTATAGAACCACTGCTTTTTTCTGTGCAATATTCACAATGTAAAGAAGAAAAAATACCATTTTTGTGTATAGAACCATTGCCTCCTATTGTGTGCAACTGAGAAAACTGAGGCTTGACAACGGCAAAAAATAGCAATAAGAACAGCTCTGATCACACAATTGCAATATTCATGAACAAATTAAGGCTTGGTTTGGTTCTTGGAGAAGCTCGCGGTATCTTAATTAAAATGGCTGGCATCCGCCAGGTTATTACGTCTGTAGGCATGGCATGCTTATAAATGTAATATTAAAGCCTTTGCGCTCTACTATAGACAATGTAGTTGAACATATTAGCAGCCAAATGTAAATCAGAATCGAAGGCGTTGCTATCGAAACCGAAACCGAAACAGAGCTAAAGCAAGCGTCTAAACTCTCGGAGGACGAAATTAACGGTCTGACCAGCCGCTCGGGGCACTGGCGGCGATACAGTATCTCGGCCGCAGGGCCCTATGGGAGTGTCCGCTCTTTGCCGCTATCTTTCACTACGATAGCACTGCGTTAGCTGCCCAGTTGTCTAGATTCGTACACAGAGCGAATTGCGTACTGCCTGCGTAATTCAGCTACTCGATTATCGGGACACCAGATACGGGGATTGGTGTGTAAAGATCTCGTGACGCAGGGCCCAGCAAATGAGGGCAGCTTGTTTCAGGATGCATTTTCCGCCAAATGCGTAAACTCGCCCAGTAATTTGTCTTTTGTCTCTCCCAAAGTGTAAGAGATCAAAATCTATTGCTAGGTAGAGAGAAGGGACGTAAGTGGCATATAGGTTGGAGCAACACGCGAAAAGAACAATCACAATGGCCGGGAAGATGTTGGAGCTGAGCGTGAATATGACACTCCGATTAGAGGTACGTGCTTCCATGCCTTAGTGATGAAACGCAACAATGTGGCGCGCGAAAGAAACAACAAGCGGCTATTTCGACTGCAACTAGGTCACAGGAGTGTTCTATGCAACCGCCTTCAATTAATGTGACACCATGCATTGTTCGGGTGTATGTGCAGGCGCTCATATTTGATTCGAGCCCCAAGAATAAGCGCTGGAATCAATGTCTGCAGTCTTTCTGAACATGACTGGGCAAGGTTTGAAACCCTTACAATAAGCTAAAAATTACTCCTACAGGAGCGCGTGACGCATTCGGCGTAATTTAGCCAACGAACAGTAAAGATCGCATTCAACCCTACTACACTGAACCATGTAGAATGCGAAAGAAAAGGTGAAGGTGCTTTTCTCTATTAACAAAAAAAGCGCCTAGGTCTACTGGAACTGGAAAGTTGCAGCGAAAGCAGTTTTCTCACCATCAGAAAGGCACAGCGCTCCGAGTCCAATGACCCACATTGGCCTGAAGTCTTGGCGAGCGTTAGCGTCAGTCCAGTATTTGATCCACGCCATATAGGTGCCGACCACTGCCGCCCGTCCAGCGAAGCATGCCACGCTGAAAGTTGCGGAAGGGCCGCAGGTCCGAGCCAGAGATAAAAATAGGTCCATGCTTCCCTATCAAATGAGCCATACGAAATATTTTGTGCGTCTGCACTGCATATATGTACTATCAGCGTCAATTGAAACGCGAACAAGCCAATTGAAACGCGAACAGCGCAACTCGCAGATATTATACTAGGGAGGAAAAATACATGAGCAGTTGATTTTCCCATCGAAGCCGAAAAGACCGCTCTTCTGAAATGTTAATAGCCCGCGCCTGTATTTCACCTCCAGCCTCTAATATGCTTGATTTTTTGTGCTCGCGTTTCAGGTGTTTTGTTCGCATTTCATTTGACGCTGATAGTACAGTGTAAGAACAGGGCTGCTGTCGCACGCAATGAACTGACAAAGCTGCGATATGCTCATATTACCCGCAGAACTAGTTATGTAGGTTTTTGAATTCATGGTGCACCTGCGCTAGGAAAGCAATCACTACGGAATCACGGGGGCTTATTTTCACGGGGTAATCTCTTACAATCTTTGTGGCTCACAACAATAACTATAACGCCAGCTTCGGCCATGGGCTCTCGCGGAACCCACACTATGTGCTTGATTTTGGGTCACTCGGCGCCAAACGCAGCAGATTCTGCGCTAGGTCCTCACCGACTTCTTGCTGAAAAATTAATGCCTCCTTATCGCACTGTTGAAAATAAATTTCTCAGATATCCTTTTGAAAAAATTTTAGATGGTGTTCATCCCTTTGAACTTTCCACAACAATGAAAAACTAGGCGTGATAAAAATTTTCGAGAAGTTCTTTCTTTTTAAACTCGAAAATTTTCCTCAGCATTTTATCGGCACTGTATTTTTTATTCAGCCTGGTGACATCGAGAAAAAATTTTTGCACGCATTTTTAGCTCATTTTTAGTTCATGGGCTAAAAAGCCCCAAAACTATCATTTCAGCAATTTTGGCCAAAAACGAATGCGACGTTTGTGAGTATTATATAAAACGGCGTTGGCTCTCTGAGATACGTACCATTTATTAAAAACGTCTCAACTACAACAGATTAGAATAAAGCTAAAAAAAATATCACAAGTTGTAAGAAAGTGCAACTTCCCGCCTTTCCAGCCCCAGATTCTAAAGTGAGCCGTTCTAAATAAATACGCAAAATACAGCTCATTACCTAGCTAATGTAATAGTGATCAATCTCAAGAATTCTTATTGGCGCATTTTTCGCTTTACGCGAGTAACAGTTTTGGAAGTTGAACGGCATCACCTCCGGTGATAGCTGTACTTTAAAGATGCGCTGAAGAGGAATCTGAACTCGTCTTTTTGCCGCGGCAACTCGATTTAAACGTTTCGAGATTTCTTAGAAACCTCGATTTATTGCTCTGAGCGGCCTATTCTTTTAATTAAATCGGATTAACGACCGGCTGCCGCCTTTTTTTTTAATTCCCCGCATACGGTGGGAGGAGTCGACTAACGCATGGAGTTCCTTTCAGGCAGTCGTGTGGCGACTTTGCTTTCGCTTTTAGTTTGTTTCTTTTAGGTTCCCGCGAATAAATAGATCAAGTCAGAGACTACATAGCTGCAAATTAGGCCCACGGAAATAAAAATACGCGTGGACTGAGCCTTCGCCGATCACTACGTATCACTCCGCTGATGACCGAGCGGCAAGCCGCCACGGGACTTGCTGAATGGTTAGTCGACTCCTCCCACCGTTTGAGGGGAATTCAAACTGCATATGGCTGGCTCGCTCTCACCAGTTCCCAACTGACACTCGCCAGCCGTTTAGTGATTTGCATTAGTAGTGGACCGCATAAGCTGCAGAAACAATGTGCTTTCTACCTTATTAAGTGCACATTCGAACTCGATGTCAGCATACGCTGTGGATCATGTGGTTGCGTAACAACATCGACTGTCGGTGCCCTGTTCCACCGATGTGCGCCAAATCTGGTCCTGCTTTTCGGCCTATTAAACGTGTACTGAAGAGGAATCTGAACCCGCCTTTTTACCATGGGAACTCGATCTACACGTTCCGAGCATTCTTAGAAAGTTCGGGTTATTGTCCTGTGCGGCCGCTTTTCCTAATTTAAATTGGATAAACGTCCCAGCTCCCGCCTCTTTTTAAACTCACCGCAGAAGGTAGGGGGAGTCAACTAACGCGTGGGGCGCCTTTCAGGCAGTCGCGTAGCGGCTTCCCTTTCGCTTTTATTTTGTTCTTTAGGCTTCCGCTCCTCTGGAGGCGAATTTAGTTTGTAAAAACGTGAGACATAGACGAAATTTTATTGTTAGCATCTTCATTACAACAACACGCCTCAGCACCTGACTACGCTGGATGCAACATCATCATCATCATCACCAGCAGCAGCAGCAGCAGCCTGACTACACCCACTGCAGGGTAAAGGCCTCTCCCATGTGTCTCCAATTAACCCTGTCCTTTGTCAGTTGCCGCCACCGTATCCCCGCAAACTTCTTAATCTCATCCGCCCACCTAACTTTCTGCCGTCCCCTGCTACACCCGCCTTCTCTTGGAATCCACTCCGTTTCCCTCAAGGACCAGCGGTTATCTTGCCTTCGCATTACATGCCCTGCCCAAGCCCACTTCTTGATAAAGGCTGCATTCTATCTGCTCTGTTAGGTGAATAACTTTTGCTGCGTATTTCCGGAGCCCAGCGAAATGTGGACGCCCCGAGCGACAGGCGGGAGGGACCAAGAGAAGGTCGAAGAAAGCGGTGGCGAGACGCGATCCTTGCGCACTGTGCCGGATGCTGGAGCCACTTGATACCGCGTAAGTCACTGCTTGTGTTAACACAGCAGGTGAGAAGCACTGCTGCAGGTTACGATCAGTGATCGGGAGCATGAACACCTGAACGTGTGAGTACATTGAAGATAAGGATATTGAGAGCTCCGATGCCATGTTTTATAGTACAAAGGCATAACGGGACGACAATCACTTGGAGTTCTGGCATTCAAGTTCAAGAATTTTTTAGTCCACTACAACAAAAAGTATTCCATTCCGATAAATATCTCTGAGCGTAATAAAACTAACATTTCCTGCGTAATGACCTGAATTTGTATTCTTGTTGGGAACACGTCAATATGAAATTTAAGGCTCAATGCCCGGGCAAGCGCCGTTTTCCGCAACTTCGAATTTTTTTCAATAAGTTATTTTGTTCTATTTATTTGTATTCGCGCATTTTTACAGTGTAGTACATATGAAGCGTTTTATATGGCTCGCTAACGTCGCATATGCGGTTTGTCTAAACAAATGCAGAAAGATAGCCTTTTAGGCAAAAATAATGAAATAAAAATAGGTGAAATTCCCTGCTGGCTCCCTGTCGTTCGCTGAAATGTACAATGGTTTTATATTGTTCACGTAAGATTCTAAATCTATAAATAAAACTAATTTTTGTTTCTATTCTGTTGAGACTTACTTTCGCACTCACAGGGGAAATCAGAGAGCTGTCATGTAGCCGGAATTTTTTTTTAGGAATACTTTGGGAAATTTCTTTCTGCACTGAGACAAAGAGACATAAATTTTGGTGCATTTAGAATAAAATGATGGTTTTCCTACATGATAAAAAGGCCCCTTTTTTGTTTATTTCCAGTAATAGCCGTCCACAGAAGAACGTTTCTGTAGATGTGAGAAAATGACAGTCCACAAAAGCGCCAATGCATATTTCTTTCTGTCTGCAATTCTTTTGCAGATAACCAGTCGGGCCTTTGAGACCTCCAGAAATGTGTATGTTGTTTTTAACCAGCTGATCGTGTTGACAATAAATTATAAATTTGGAGCTAGGTCTGCGGTTCGAGATTGGTTATTTTTTTGGCGGGTTCATCAAGTCAGGAGAGAAGGAAAATCAGATGTCGAACATACCATTTTTGATACTTCAACTTCGTCCTCTGTTACTCGGCCTGCAGTCGCGATCTCGTCATCTTGAGTTGTGTTTCTGAAGTTTAAAGGGTTAGAAAAGATACTTTAGGCACGTATTCTCAGGAGCACAGCGCAAGCCGCAAAAAAGAAAGACGGTTTAAAGCCAGGGCAATTAAATTTTATTTTCGTTTTGAGGCAGAAACAAGTAAAGCTACAACTGAAACATAACTAAATCTACCACTGAAACACACAGCAACGCGATACGCACTTGGAAATCGTCCGGCCATAGTGACTGCAGTTAATGGCCACAATCTTTTATATTAGAAGTCTGTATGGCGGAGAGCAGTATTAATGTTCCTGAAATCATTTGCCAGCTCGCGATCGTTATCACCGATGCAGTCGCGTCGAACATACAGGAAAATCTTCCCTACATTCTGATATACCACTAATTACGCCTTCTATATACTGCGGTTAAAATATAAGAGACAAACTTAAGGCAACTTTCCAGCATTATTACCTTCAGCGATGCTCTTGATATTCGACTTCTTGTTACCTCCACGCCGCCGGTCGAAGGTTACTCCTGCCTACAACAATTTTGTGCTGCTCAGTTTCACTAATATCTTTCGCGATACCTAGTGGAACTTTTACCTCTGCTAAGACTACTGGATACATAATTTTGAAGTTAATGTTAACGATTGTATTTTTTAAACATCATTAACAATATCATTCAGGAGTCTGGATACTACAGGAAAGTATTCAACAAATTGTTTGTTTTTTTCAGGTGCCCTAGCAACCGAAGAGCGAGACTGGTATGAGCAAAATCAGTTGCCCCTTTACATCTCTATAAGGCACGTTAATAATTTTTTCTGAGCCTGCAGCACATTTTGCGTTTTGCCTCTGTTGAAAGCAGACCGGAAAGTCAAAAGTCAAATTATACTCAGTAGCCTGTTTCCAGTTCTGCTGAGCTTGAGCGGCAGGTAATACTGTGGTATCAAGCTGTGCAAGGAAACATAAATTAGAGCTGCTGTCATTTTTTTATTCTCTGCACTGACTCCAGTAAAGTTCCTGCCCGGGAACTTACCTCAGAGATGACAGCTGGTTTGTGTTGTCTTCTTTGTCGTTCAGTTGAATTACCGTGGAGCTCGTTGAAAGTTTTACCATTTCCGCAAAACTTGGGAAAGAAACAACCCGCTTTTTGGCCACTAGAAGAACCTTGTCCATTTGTTCCAGATAGCGGTTTTGATTACACACGACGATTCGTGTCTGAAACAGGCAGCGTGCAGAGAATCGTACTGCACTACACAATTTTTATATTACACGAAATGTAAACGTGTTTTATGTGTCACAGCAGTGCGGCATGTTAATGGGAGGCTGAATTAAACGTGTTAGCAACTTAACTCGAAATTTAAAAAATTGTGTTTGTCGTCTTCATGAACAGAATATGACAACTAATTAAAACGATTATTGTTTTGTGAATGTTCAGCGAAAACGAAAAATCCAACACCTGTATTTTTTCGGAAAACAAACGTCAGTCGGTGATATGTCATTATGGACTCTACCACGCGGGACCTGGTCCTGGCCTTAGTAAAGGGCTCTGCGTTGATTTCTATGCCTTGACGTTCCTTTCATAACACAGCGCGCAGGCGTTTTGGCCGATCGCCCACCAATATGTGGACGCTGTAGCCGAGCTTGTATCCAGGCCTTTTGTGCTAAGCAACGCAAACGCTTGCTGGGCTACCATGTCAAAACACAACTTAAGGACTAGAAAGAAATAAAGGCAAGAACCACCGCATTTCTCTAATTTCTCTGATTGGTCTAGAGGTCAAGACGTCATCACCACCACAAAAAGGGAGATGGAAAAAGGTTTGCTGTAGAGAAGGACTGTACACTCATTTAGACAACTTTCAGTTATTCACTGTGTATTGGCATCGCTCAGCATGAGGGCATTTTCCAGCATGGCTACAGCATGGCTACTGCGCCGCCCTAGGGCCCCTAACTCGCCGTGGCCCGATTCGTCTTTTTTCTGGCTCAGACAGGAGGCGCGTGGTGCAAGGCTGCTAATCGCTGAGATCTTTGATATCAGTTGCGAAACTTCCCGTAATGTCTATGTATAAAAAAATTTACACACAATTACAATAATCGGTAATGCGAAGTTTGAGCGCAGCTCTTCGCACGCCAGGCAGGTGGCGTATTACGCTGCTAACCACCCTCCGGGATCTTTCCGGGGAAGCCACCTTCCAGGCGGCGTCTCGCTTTGCTACTACGTTACAACACGCCATCTGTCACGTGCCGAAACATGGCACCTGTCATCTGGCGTGTTATGCGGCTGGCGGTTAATGGTTCGTTTAGTGCAAGCAAGAGAGAGAAAGGAAAAAACAATGCACAAAAGAAACCGCTGTTAGTTGGGTGTCCTCCTCATTCAGGAGCCGATTGGCTTTTGCTGTCGCTCTTGCCCGGTTCACCAGCCAAAGCTGGTCTTTTGAATATGAGCTGCACAGCGCCACTACCCGGTCATCAGTTTTTGGGTTATTGATTTTTGGAATACCTGAATTGTTCTTAGTTCTGTTTGAATTCCTGCTGATAAGATGTGGTATATGTTAACCACTTCATCGCAGTAGGCGCAATGCGGATCGTCGAATTCCGAAACATACCTATAGCTGAATTTGACTTGGTTTGTATTAGTGTCTGATTGTAATTTCCTTAGGATGACCCCTTGCTCCCTGTTTAGAATTTTGTGCTGTTCGGCGTATAATTATTTGCCTTGCTATAGCTTAATAACAGTTCTGAATAATTGTGTTCCTGCGAATGGTGGGGAACCCGGGGTAATAGTGTCGGGCAGCGGCGCTAGCGCCTTCGTTTCCAACATCTGAAAAGTGTCCTGGAGTCCATATGACTATAAGCTTAAAGTCTAGCCTTCTTTAGTTTTTATTATTCTGCTTGCTCTGGTATATCGTTCCTCTGGTAAAGTTTCAACATGCAGTCTGAGAGCCCGTCTCCTCCTCCGCTTGAGCGATCCCCCCCCCCCCCCCCCCCCCCCCGCGGCATTGAAACGATGCCCCATTAACTAATTTTCCTTGCGCATCCATGCATGCTATGGTTGAAATCCCGTTGACCGATCCTGCTGCGTCCACGTAAATTGCCTATTCCGTCCCGCACCATGTTCTCCTGAAGACGTTTGCCCTAGCCTTTCTTCTTTCCTTATGAAATTCTGGGTGCATATTTCTCAGAATGGGCCGCACCTCGATTTTTCCTCTACACTGTTCTTTCACATCCTCTCTGTCCTCCGTAGACAAAACGCATGAGAGCCTCACTCTAACCAGTACATCCCTTGCCGTCCTGCTTGCAGATAGCTGTATCCTTTGTGAAATCAAATGCCCGTCAATAATTTCGCCTTCAGTATTGTGAATGCCCATGTGCAGAAGTCTTTTCTTTTCCTGCGTTCACTGGGCTGCCGAGTGCTCTATTATAGGTATACTTAACTTATGAAAACGTCCAACTAGTTCTCAGTTTTCTTTCATTTCAGATGTGGTGCTGTGTAAGCGATGCTGCTCGCAATAAAAGCGTGTATTGAGTTTATAGTGTCTTTTTCTTGAAGTCCATGCTTGTGGTATGATACCCTACTAATCATCCTCTCCACTGGCTCAGTTGTTGCCTGCAATCACCGAATTACTTCCGCGTTGTTGACCTGGCTGTCTGATAACAAACAGACCTAAGACTCTCGCTAGTAATACCCCTTTAATTTGCGCTCCCCCCACAAATACCATAGCGCCCGTGCTCACAATGGTGTTGCAGGAAGGTCATGTGACAACGCCGAACGCACCTTACGGGCCCGTGTACGCTTCGTCTTCTTTGTGTCTCAGAGCCACAAGACGCGTGCATTTCTTTTGCGTGGGAGATGTGGGGTCATCGGATCAGCCCGAGTCTGCTGACTAGATTTGGAATGCTAGTGAGGGTAAGAAACATAGGCCGCCGAAAAGTTTAGCCGTGCGTGAGGTGTAACGCGAAGCTATGTAGTCAACCCGAACATCATCGCCAGATGAAAAAAAAAATGTTTCTGAGCAAAGGAAAGGCGCAGTAACCCTCTGACTCCTCAGTGAAAAATGATAATTTGTTTTGAGCAATTTAAAGGGGCAGTAATTCTCAGATCTCGATTGACACCTCAGTTGCGCCGTGAATGACGGGCAGACCCCATGAGTGAAAGAAGAAAGAGAAAGATGTGCTGCGGTGAAGCGCTCCAGAGAAATTTCAACCGACTAGGGCTCTTTAACCCATAGAGTTTCTTACAATTACCTAGAGGGAAAGCTGGCAGCCCGTCTATGGGAGTTTGCATGGCGACCCCTCGAGACCACATCAGCCACCATGGGCGCTCAAAGCATCATGGGGCGGTGAGCTACTTGTTGCGGAACTGCAACTTTTGGCCAAAGAATAATAGAAAAATTAAGCTGTTTGACAACTACAAACGTCCTAATATTCAATATCTTGTCTAATGATTGCAACAAACGAGCAGAAAAGCATTTAAGTGCAAAGTTTGCCCAAAATAAGAGACGACTCGCTCTCCTATTGGCCTAGTAATGAACACTATAAAAACTAATATTTCGTAAATAACAGGCGCACTTTTAAAAGTAAATATGTTTTCAAAAAAGATGTTGCTTAAGTACTATAAGAGGTTTTTTAATGGCATTTCGGAAAAGTGAAACCTTTTATTGGCGTCGTGTGTCGTCGCGTTTTCACTACTATGGGTTTTGCACACTGCGTTCGCGGGAAAGTCGTCTGCGCACACACGAACAGAGTTTGCGGAATAAAACGTCTTAGTAGTGCCACTCCATGTTTCTGAAAAATTACGACTGTGCCGCAACAAGTAGCTCACCGCCCCATGATGCTTTGGGCGTCCATGGTGGCTGAAGTGCAGCGCCGCCAGCTTTCCCTCTAGGTAATAGTAAGAAACTCTATGCTTTAGCCTATGCTGACACCGCACAGCACGCGAGCGTCTTCTCCGATGTCAGTGCGCATTAAAGATAGAAAATAGCCTCGCTTCTCGCTGGTTGCGGTATAATTTTTAAAACGTCTTTCTAAGAGTGTTGGTGCATTGCTATTGTTCAGAACGACGTTACTGCTGTCTTCATCGCCTTCTTGTGTTCGTCTTTTCTATATGCGCAGCTGGTTGTTAACAACTGTAGCATTTTGTCGGGGATAACGCAAGAGTAAGAGAGAAACATGTGGACTGGCTGCCCGATTGGCCGCGCCGGAGCCGCTGATGGAGGCGCCGTGTGCTAAGCGAGTGATACCAGATTAACAGAGTTCTCGGAAAGTCAGCCAACAATGGGAACGCCACCGGCGGGACGGCTTTTCGCGGAACTGTGCCTGGCAAGCCGTGAATTAGTAAGAAGCGTGTATTAGAAGTAAAGATCTGCCCTTCCTTTAAGTAACGCATTATCTCCGTCTTTAAATCTTTAAAACTGCACTAAATCCATAAATTAAATCATAAAATTTTTTGAAAGCAGGTGCGGGGAACTCTAAAAGCAAGTATCCCCGCTTCCTAAGTACTAGACGGCCGTATTTTCAGGGTGTGAACAATGTTGGTGTCTTATATGGATTTACATCAACTGCGGCCTCGGCAAATTAAGCAAGCCTCGACCGCCTAATGCATCATTCTATCACCTTTTTCCGCAGCATTCCGTTCTTTCCGATCACTCGATCAAACACCTTGGAAGCGACGTGGACGTCCAGCGCGCTGAGAGTATCGTCCAGGAGGTAGACGCTGCTCTCACTGTAAGCTGCCCGGGCGAGGGCAATCCTTTGTTTTTGTCCGCCACTCAATGTCGCCCCCTGCGATTCAAGATAAAACGCGAAATCGGTTATGTACTGGTCACGTTGTGTCGTGGAGGCTGATTGGTTACTGAAGGAAAAATTTAACAGATACACTCTTGAAACGCTATGGAACTGCCACAGTAGTAACCCTCTGAATTGCTCTATGGATTACTGACGAATTACTCCAAGTTTTCTCTGCCCTTCCTTTTCTTTCCACTGAAGCTCCTGTAGAAACCCCCAAAATGACATTGAGGCAACTTGTTCTTACTCCCTTGTTCTTACTTACTCCCTTTTGCTAAGGTAGATGATATAGAGAACCTATCCTCGAACTTAATCAGCCTCTACCTCTACTCTACTAAAGTACCTCTAATGAAATAGTTCCCTGTGACCGATCCAATAATTCTTTGTTTTCTCTGTGACCGTAATGGAAGCGATGCGGAGTATCGGAATCTATTAAGAGCATGTGGACGTTGAATACGGAACGGTAGGGCGACATACGGACCAGAGTTCTCGGATCTTAACTGTTGCGAAACCTTCCATAAGCGGTGGTGGTGGCGAAAAACTGATCCCCCATCTCAACCTACAGAAAGTTTCGCAGCTGGTAAGGTCAAACAGCTCTTGTCGGTACAATTTTGTGCCATATCTTACACGTTGTCCGCGCAGTCTCCATAGTTGCAAAACTTTCCATAGGGTTCAAGTATTAAAGAAACGCCATCACTGGGCCAAAATTCAAGACTTTACTTATATTCGACTCGCGTGCTCAATGACGCAAACTGCCCACAGGTTAGGCTTCCAGACTGCTGATAAACGTTCAACCTCCTAGCAGTAAAATCGGTTAAATAAATGCAGTAACAAAAATTATTACATATTCTAAAGCCGAGAGATCAAATCAGGGGTGAAACAGTAAAAAAAAAGAAAGCTCTTCACAAAATAATGTCGAAAGCTTTTATGGGCCACTTCCAAATGGCGCCAGCATCCATAAGCACCCGAAAAATGGCCGCAGGCACTAGTCATTTTTTGAAGCGGAGTTCCACCTGCTTTGCTCCAACCGCCTTCTTCCCGCTGTGTCAAGGGCTATTCCTTCCTCCCCCATATCGTATCAAGTCGCGCACCCAATACATTATTGACTGCTAAGCGGCCGTTACTAAAACGCTAAAGCGCACCCCCCAAAACCCTGGCATCGACAACCGTCTACTTAATTTGTGGAAGGCATGCTGTAGTCTCTGAAAAAGGTTGCGCAAACAATGCGCAAACCATCATCTACGCTTCCGCATAGCTTCGTTTATCCAACAGGCTCAACAACACACTAACTAGCTACCACAACCAAATTGGCTCCAGTTTAGCCCCTGCCTTGAGGGCAGCCGAGGCACCGCAAAAACATGGTCGGTCCTCTGAAGCCTAATCAACCCCTACAACATCAAACTCGCTCCTAGATGAACCGTTCAAAAAATTTACCGCTCCTTTGCGAAAGGTGACCAAACTTTACTAACCACGCTATGGCCCCGCTACCTGTGCGGTACTTCCATCCCGCTGTGTTCCCTCCAGTACACGGGCTGCCCTGAACCAGAGTTCGAGGCTCATACGGAACAAGTATTTGTGGCCGTCCGAGCCTGCCGCCCCTAGTCCGCCCCGGGAGCCGACTGTTTCCCTGGCTCTCAGAACCTAAATCTCAGCCTCGATCACACCCAGGCCCTTACCGACTACCTCAACGACACGCTGCTGCTCAAAGGCGAGGTACCACCCTAGCCGCGTGACGCATAAATCGTCACCATTCAAAAACCGCGTAAACCTCCTTCCTTTGATGCATGCAGAGCAATTTCTTGCACGTTGTGCTTGGGAAAGCTCTACGAACGAGTGATCCAGACACGCTTCCGAAACTTTATGGAGGACACGAACCTGTCCCCCCCCCCCCCTCCGACGATCGGCTTCCACCCCTGACTGTCGCCAAGCAAGGACGCTTTCCTAATTCTAAAGAAGTCTAGACCCAGACTGCACGTGCTGAAGAACCCCTGAATATGGTCAGCAACCTAAAAGGGGCATTTAACCAGATTCCGTACCAAGCCCTTCTTTCCGCAATCAATTATCTCAATTGCGGCGAAGACACATTTCAGTACGCCAAGGCTTTCTTATCTCGCAGAACGGCTGCCAACGGAATCGGTTCGGGACCGCCTGCTCCTACCTCGTCAGCAACCACAACAAGGGTACCCCGCAGGATATCTCCCCCCTGCTATTCTACGTCGTCTGCTCGTCCTGTCTCGGGAGCTCCACATCTTCTCTGACGCAAGTTGTACACTCTATGTCGACGATATAGCAACCTGGACAACCAGAGGCTCCCTTCACCACAAAGAATCCACACTACAGGTAACAGGGACAGTGGTTGAACATTTCGCCCAATATAGTGGCATCCGT
The DNA here is from genome assembly GCF_055824585.1 of Amblyomma mixtum. Classification (NCBI taxonomy): domain Eukaryota; kingdom Metazoa; phylum Arthropoda; class Arachnida; order Ixodida; family Ixodidae; genus Amblyomma; species Amblyomma mixtum. The sequence continues at coordinate 88,546,537 of NC_143019.1, read as the reverse complement.
TGTGCTGCAGATTCATTTGAGTCCAACAATGAGGCTGCACGACCCCAGGCTGAGTGGACATCTACATTATCATAATCAGCCTGACTACGCCCACCGCAGGGCAAAGGCCTCTCCCATGTCTTTCCAATTAACCTTGTCATTGGCCAGCTGCGGCTACCGTATTCCCGCAAACTGGTTAATCTCATGTGCCAACCTAATTTGCCGCCCCCTGCTACGCTTGCCTTCTCTTGAAACCTAACCCATTACCCTTAAGGGCCAGCGCCTATCTTGTCTTCGCACTACATGCCCTACCCAAGCCCACTTCTTCCTCTTGATTTCTACTAGGATGTGATTAACCCGCGTTTGTTCCCTCACCCACTCAGCCCGCTTCCGATCTCTTAACGTTACACCTATCATTTTTCATTCCATAGCTCGCTCCGTTGTTCTTAACTTCATCTAAACCCTTTTTTTTGTTACCCTTTCGAGGGTCACGGAATATAAGAGGTGAATACCGCCTGTATCCTGAGCCTGTTGATTCAAGCAATAGATGTGCTTGAGAGAGAGAGAGAGACTCTTTAATGAAGAGCAGAGAATTTAGCCGGCGTTTAAAAATCGCTGGCATGCTACTCTGCGTAGGGAGGGGAATTTGGGAGATAAAGACAGAAGGAGAGCAGAGTGGAAGAGGTAAAAAAAAAAAAACGAAGATAAAATGCGGCCATGAAATGGGTACTAAGGATGCAATGGCGAGTATTGATGTAACCTATGGAGTGATGGAGTGCATAGTCCGTCAAATGGGCTGACGAAGTTCACTGCATGAAGAATGCATGAAGGTGACGTGCAAGTGAATTTAAAGCTTATCGATGTGCTTGTCACACAATCAAAACCCTCATAACAACGGCTATTGAAATCACCACACATCATGTAGGACCACGTCAATGCTATTCACCATCTGTTTACAGGAGGTATTCAGGGGCCTGGATCGGGAACAGTTGGGAATAACAGCTACTGGAGAGTACCTTACTCTGAGTGATTCGCTGATGACGTTGTCTTGCAAAATGACTTGGACAAGAAGAGTGGAACGGTTGGTGTAAAGATTGATATCCACAAAACGAAAGTAATTTTCAACAGCCTGGCAAGAGAACAGCAGTTTACAACTTGGCGCTGGGCGCTGGAAGTGTTAAGGGAATCCGTGTACTTAGGGCGGCAGTGTCCAGGGGTCCAGATCGAAGAATAAGAATGGGATGGAGCGCATATGGCAGGTTCCCTCAGTTTATGAATGCCAATTTACCGATATCCCTCAAGAGAAAACTATATAACAGCTCTATCTTACCTGTGCTCACCTATCAGGCACAAACGGGGAGGTTAGCGAAAAGGGTTCAACTTAAGGACAACGAAGCGGTCTGGTTTGGTTTGGTTTATGGGATTTAATGTCCCAAAGCGACTCAGGCTATGAGAGACGCCGTAGTGAAGGGCTCCGGAAATTTCGACCACCTGGGGTTCTTTAACGTCCACTGACATCGCAGAGCACACGGGTCTCTAGAATTCCGCCTTCATCGAAATTCAACCGCAGCGGCCGGGATCGAACCCGCGTCTTGTGGGTCAGCAGCCGAGTAGCGCAACCACTGAGCCACCGCAGTTGCTCCGAAGCGATCTATGGAAAGGAGAATGATAGGTATAAGGATAAGAGGCAGCAAGAGAGCATGCCCGGGCACGAGACCGGGCACGGGACACGGGACCGTATTTTGCGCATACGCAGCTGTAGTGGGGAACCCGTACAAGCAATTCGAAACAACATGTTAGAAGCAGTCCAGAAGAAAGCTGTGCGTTTTATATGTCATCGTTATGATCGCGATTTCTCACCCTCTTTTACACTTCTCTCAATGAATTTAACCACGCTGTCTGCCTGTCGCCACACTGAATCATTAAAATTCTTACATTGTATCGTCAATTCCTCAGTAAGGCTCTCAGCTAACCACTACATTAACTTTGCACCATTATCATCTACAAGAAGTCATCACGAGCTTAATTTGATACCGTATTTTGCGCACACTAATTTGTTCAAATTCAGTTTTTTTCCCCGTTCAATAGAAGCCTGGAATTCTCTACCTGGGTCCATTCGTTCTTGTCCATTTCAAAACTTTGTAACTGCCGTTGAAGACGCATAATAGCTGTGTATTCTTACCCTGTCGTTAACAGTTCCTTTCTTTTTTCATATTTCCTTTGTGATTTTTAACTTTTTGTAGTGCTCACTTTGTACATTTTGCTGCATTTTGTTACCTTGCGTTTTGTGTTTTTCCCACTCCTGCCATAGCGCATATAATTGCGCTGCAGTGTGTATAAATAAATAAATAAATAAATAAATAAATAAATAAATAAATAAATAAATAAATAAATAAATAAATAAATAAATAAATAAATAAATAAATAAAAAAGGTTAACGTAGCAGGTTTGGCAGAAAATAGGTGGCTAAATGCGGCTAAATGAGCGCAAACCATACGGCTAGCTGCAAAGGTCTGCATTCTGTTAAATGTTAATGAGTAATTGCAGCCTAACGGAAATCAACTCCACATTGAGGATTTCCTTTGTGTATCTTATAGATACACGAAGGAAACTGGCAGACTTTAGAGAGCACGTATTTAATTGCCCAAACAGCATACAGTCTTAGGCACCCTCAATACCATGCATCAAAATCCCGTACAAACTGTGGGTTCCAAAAACTAACTCACATAATTCCTCATACATTAAACACCTATCCATACTTAACAGAATTGTCACTACAAAATATGTCCGAGGTCAGATTTAGGAAAACTGTTCGAATATTTTTGTTATAGCTAGTTGTGGTGTGTTTTAGCTAATCAGTTTTTCTCTTTGTTATGTTTTCCTCTTAGTTTTGTTGTGGTTAGCTCTATGCATGACTGATCTCTGTTTCGTTGTCAGTATATCCGCTGCTTTTCTAGTTTCTGTTACTTATGGAAATTTTGTGCCATTGCCAAGTGCCACTTTGTTTTTTGTTTTTTACATGGGGAGGGCAGGCCTCTGTCAGGCGCTACTAAGCGCCTTTAGCTTGCTCTTCCTTTGTTTGCAATCTCTGTACTGGCCAAACAAAACCAATAAATGAAATGAAATAGGCTTTGTGCGATTGATCGCTTCAAACCAATCTGCGAATAACGAGAGCCACGAGAAGTACAATGCAGGCCGTGGTATAACATGCAGCTATCCTCTCTTTCGCGCTCCTTGCAACCTCTAATGCGAAACTGGAACTCTTTAATGCGCGTGCTTTCAAGTAGTAGCCGTTATTTTTCCAAGACACTTCAGTTTTATGAGGGAATTCCTTGGTCGTGTTCTTTCCGCTGCCGAAGTACCTGCAGTCTCCTGAGTGTGTTGAAAACAGACGCCTTGAAAACTGGTATAATCAACTTAGGGCACCAGGAAAACCAGTAGTTCACTTGAATAACATATTAGCCCATCGTCAAACATGTGTAGAAATTATGAAATTTGTATTACTCAGAGCTTTTTGACCATTCCAGATGCGCGGCTCGCCATAGGGATCATTTATCGAAATTCAGTCCTAGGATTGGTTCAATACTCTTGTGTTGCGAAGAATTGCGTTCCGCGGCCAGGACAAGGACAAACAGAACATACGCATGCAGGCGACCGTCACGCCACTCTTTTCGTTTAGGTGAGGTTTTGCAGCTCACTCATAATTTTTGCTCTCACCAGCAGCACTGTATTAAGGGAGCGGCCTTAAGCTCACTGAGCAGCTCAAAGAGGGGGCGCCCCTAAGTTCATCAAATTCAACTGGCCGCTTTTCCTGCTGACATTCTGATTCTGAACTTCCTAACTACAAACGGGGGGGGGGGGGGGGGGGGGGTTAGATGCTTTGACTGTGGACGGCACGAAACCATATATCTTTATTCGAGAAAGATACGATTGCAAGGCCGCAATCGTGCCTGGCTTTCTGCAGTTATTTTAAGAGAGCATACTTACATTGTCTCCGATTTCAGTGTGGTCTCGAGCGAGAAAGCTGGCCAGATCCTGCAGAAGGTCGCAGGCGTCCAGCACACGACTGTAACGTCCGATGTCGAACGGTTGGCCAAAGATGATGTTGTCCCGAATAGACATGTTGTAGATGCATGCACTCTGAGGCACGTATGCCACAGGACCCTGCAGAAATGCACCTTAATTAATCAAGCAATGCCACTCACGAATGTCAGGCCTGCAGTAAAACTGGCAGGGGTAATTGCGTGTTTTTAGGTTGGTAAGCGTCATTTTCGGATCAGTGACATCCATGGAACATGACAGAAATTTTTCGGAGTGATCCTTCCTACGCAGTCAACCACAACACTGGAGTAGACAGGCAGATTCATGAACTGCTGCAGCGTGCAAGCTCTGTCTTGATGAGCAGTACCGAGACGCGTCTACGATGGTACAAGTTTTCAGAACATGCAGGTCTTTCCCGATTCGCAACTTCTTTTTCCCGATTCGCAACTCTCACGTTGTGTTATTAAACGCTTATGGAGTAGTTATATCAGTCTATTAAATCTTTTTCCACCACACTGTGCTCAATGCTCTCAAGTGAATCTCGGTTCCGGAGCCATGCTGTGACCAACAGACAGAGTGCTTCGCACTTACTAGCCAGGCATTTATCGCATAAACAAGATGCAGTCAAGAACTTCTTTTCCCCTTCTGCAGAATCACGTGTCAACAGCACGACAACTTTAAAGCTCTCGTGGCTGAGAAACAAGCGTTAAAGCTCCGGTGGCTGAGAGCGAAGAGCCCAACACGCTGTCCTAAAAGCATTGCATTGAGTTACCACCATGCAACGAAAATCCCTAAAAGCAGTGGCTATGACGCTTGGCTACTGAGCCCGAGTTCCCGGGTTCGAACCAGGAGGCAGCGACCGTGTTTCGATGGAGGCGAAAGGCAAAGCCGCCCGTGTGATGTGCTATGTGAGTGCACTTAAAGATCTCCATGCGGTCAAAATTTTTCTGGAACCCTCCACTTCATACGGTTCCTCTTTCTCTCTTTCTTCTTCCACTCTCACCTTCCTGCATTTTCTTACGACGTGGATCGGGTGTCCAACGTGATGCCCGACAATTACTCTGCCACTTTCTTTTTTCAAAAAACAATTTTCAGTTTTTTCCAGCCTTACGCTCCGCCCGCAGTGCTGACGGCTACTGTGGACCCGTCTCTCTGGAATCCATACCCATCAGAACAGCTGTGGTGTTTGCTTAAACATGCTGACTGCATAACTAGCGTTTGATCTATGTCAACAAGTACGTCAGGCTTACTACTATTTTGCAGTGGCCACTGATTCGGTGGAGCTCCCCCTGAAGCGCAGCCAAAAGCGCCGACTTCCCGCTGCCCACGGCGCCAACTACGCCAACCAGAGACCCGCGCTCCACCGTGAGGTCGACGTCTCGGAGAATTACTTCGGAGATTTCTTCCCCGGAGGGCTTTCTTGACGTCCAGGCGAATGTGCATTTCTCAAGGCAGATGAGTTCATCTAGAGAGAGATGAAAAGGAGAATTTAAAATCAAAAGAATCAGGATGCTTCGTTCTTGTGCTGCCCGACCATATGTGGGCTCACTGCTTCCTAAGTGCAACGTTTTTAGGAAAAGATGGTGTTAGTTTCTAAGTCAGTCAATTGACTTGCATGCTGGTAGTCTGCCAAATGGAATTTTGCCTCCTTTACTGAAGACATGTCTTTTAGCAATTTTTATTTTTCTTTTCATAACTTGTTTCTAGCACACTAGAGTTAATTTTATGACTAGTCCGAGAAAGTTGGCCTGTTATACCCGAAAAAAATTGTTTTCTAATGTATATGTGTTAAAACGGCTACTTGGGCACGTTAGCGCCTTGCTGTGTGTCTTTTCTTGTCCGTCGTCTCTGTGCACTGCCTCGCAGCAATGAATCTAATGTATATCTTTCATTGGAATCAGCGAAAATTCTGTAGAATTAAGAATATGTCAGAGGAGGCTTGATAAACATTCAGTGCGTTGCTACGTGTGTGTTACAGGTCAAGACATTTTTAAAATTTATTTGTTTGAAGCATTAATTTTACCTTTAAATTTTTGCCATGCAGGGTCCGTTTACACATCTAGACTGGGAAGAAAATTTGAAGCAAGAAATCAATTCACAACTTTGAAAAACAGAGAGTGTGTGACGTACAGGGGTACTAGTAATGCTGAGACATTAAAAGGTCATAAGCCTGTGGGTACGTTCTTTGGAAGATCGTGGGAACTTAGATTCTAAAGTGTAACTCCTACAATATATGTGAAGTGGTTTTACTCTAGCTTTTCAGCGCAGATTTTTTAGATATGTAAACGTAAAACTGCTATATGCTGCTGCTGCATACTAGAAACTACAAATGTCATGCACACGTGAAATGTTAAGAAAGAAAATGGGCATTTTTGGTTGCGTTCTCGCTCACAATCACGAAGCTGTTTTCGAACCGGATGCGTGTTAAGCACCGTTGTCAGTTACCCATTCAAGCCGACCGTTTGTTCTAGCGCCCTTCTAGGCCCACGCCTTCAAGCACACGCGCAGTGCTGTGCGTATCTCGCGCTCAGGCTACCGCCTGCCCTCAGCCTCCTTAGAGCCCTAGTGCTCTCTTTAGATTATGTGTGTATCTCGCAAAAGTGGATGTGCACTAAGGAGAAACCCACAGGGAATTCGAGACTTAGGTAAAGTGAGGGGATAGTCCACGGGCTGACAGCACTCGCACAACAAGTCAGACCTGCCGACGGCAAAGCGGACATGCCTTTTCAGCAGGGTTATAAGAAAACGTATCGCCAGCTCATATAACCTTCCTTAATTGCTGTGACTGACGGTTTGAAGCAGCATTGGTGTTTGTGAAACCATCATTCAGAAGTTTATGCACCAGCGTTTTGACTACAAAGCCTCTCCTTGATGTCCGGCGCACACTTTACACAATTCCAAATCCGTGTTTGGTCGAAAAGGAGTACACCTTTTTCAATGCGCACATATCGAGGACGTGATTCAGCTGCGACTAGTTAGTGATAAAGCTTTAAGTAATCAAGCAAGATCATTGACCGGGCCGAGGAGTCAATACCAAAACTGGCGTAGAAACTCCCTCATACACTAAGCGCCGTGCGATAATCGCACTGTTGGCCAGGAAAATAAGAAACAAAATATCCCTTGTGAAGACGTAAAACGACGACCGCTGTTTTCCGTTGCCCCTACCTTTCGGCTGGATCTTGTCATTTGGCAGGCCTATGGGGGCATCTCTCTCCTCTTCCGCGCACGCCGTCGAAATGCGCCTGAGCCCCAGCGAGGCCTGCAGAAGATGTGCGGGAAGGGCTTAGATGTGCAGGCATAAACGAACTTAAAATTACATTTTATTCATTCGTCTGTTAACAAAATGCAGCAGTTGTGCATTGTAGTGTTTAACGGCTTCAAGCGACACATGGGCTATGAGTAACGCCAGAGTATTTTGTTAACGTGGAATAAATGAAAAAAAAAACAACTGAACACGAATCTTAAGGACAGGGTTGGAATTCATAGTCGAGGACTCTTTGGACGCCACCGCTGTCCTGGCGCTTTCCGTCAGCTCTTGCTGACACTCTGGGTTCGAGCTGCACGGCACGTCCTCCAGCTGCTCTGGGGTACGGTTTTATATGACAAGCAATGTTTGCATTCTTCTGACATGCACATGCAGCCTGGGATTCTTTAACGCGCGCTGACATCGCACAACTCGCGTTCTGGATAACCTCATGCTACATTAGGCGAGTTGGAAGTAGTTCGTCTTGACGACCAGCGCAAAACGAGTAGTACATCATGAGGACCAGCGCCCGTGTCGTCTTTTCATTCGTTGGTCCTTTGTCTGTTTTGCGCTCGTACTGAAGGTGAACGAGTTTTGTTTTTTGATATAGCCTCCAATTAACATACTGCCTTGGCAGCCGGGATGAAACCCGCAACTTGAGATCACCAGCCTTGCGCCAAATGCGCTGTGCCATTGCGGCTGGTTCCGAAGTGCTGTAATCACCCCTTTAGCAGAAAAGAATGGTCAGGAAATACTGTTGTACCTGTATAATGACTTTTGCTTGTATGTTCTAACAGCATTGCAGAAGAAGATCGCGGTCTTTGATTGAAACTGGCCTTAGATCCATTAAAAATTTTCTTCATGTCCCGACCCGGAAGCCGTAGACAGCGGCTTTTTCACGCAAGAGAGGAATTTCCAGACGATGTTCATTCTCTTGCAAGGATTATTGCGGACTTTGGAAGAGAAGAAGTAACAAGAAGGCGTGCTACTAGAAGTAGACATGGGTAGAGAAAGGACAGAGGGGCTCGTCATGTAAGCTGCAACTACTCTCGCGCTGTCCATTGCTACTGTCTTCTTCATCAACTGATACTACAATCGAATTAATATTGCGCTGCATGCATTGAAGTGGACAGTGTTGCGGCAGAAACATCGCACAAGAGGAACACGCGTTGCAATTATGAGACTCAAATGTGCCTTTGGGGAAGTGATGGCATTTTCCTTGTCGTCAGCACCCAAAAAGCATGCTAAATTAAACCATCAACAGCACTGTGCCGCATGTAGGAATTTTAAGATTATTTGCCGTAATGTGCAGTTTCATTATTTTGACATTCTTCACAATTTAAATATAAAATGCTCCAAAACAAGGTGCGCATCATAATCTGTGTGTGGTCGTTTTTTTATTCTTCCTTAACCAGCTCTTTGTGGGGCCGCTCAGTTCTGTCCGACTCACCATGAGAACCATCCTTAGACTGGACACGATGTTGCTGTTAATTGGATCCAGGAGTGACAGCGCGTACACACACGAGAAGGAGAGGCCGGCAGTGAGGCTCTTCTCAGGGTGAAAGTAAGCCAGCGTCGTGAACAGTACGGTGGACATCTGCGCACACCGAGAGAAGCCTTGCAATAATGTTCCGTCACGTGCGTGTGCGAGATATTTTTGTTGTGCCTTTGCAGCGCACGTACGCCTCAACCAAAAACAAAAAACACACCTATGTGGCTATAATCAGATAAGCTCTAGAAGGAATATTACAAAAGGTAGCGTGCGCAGGCAGTGCTTCCAGTTTAGGCAGAAAGTCCTCATTTTCTCAGTACGGCTATTACATGCCGAGTGTACTGACAGATACGGCTGCATGCCGCTGAAAATGCGACCGAAGATGGAGCTCATTGCAAGCAGCCTTCAGCACCTGTGGGGTGCCACCTTGGAAATACATTACGGGAGGGACTAGCATTGATCCACTCGAGTAGTGGCATGCCAGGCATTTCAGAGAAATTTGTCAAAAATCATCAAAAATAGGCTTCTTGCTGTAAAGCTGTGGCTTTTGAGGCATAGTATTACCAGTGTTGGCTTACAACGAAAATCCGGTGAATTGTCTTAAGTAGTAAGCTGGTTAAATAATTTCTGATAACTGTCTTTTTAACTAGCTATCACAGATAGGCAACTGGTTGCCATTAAAGATTTGTAGCCGGTCGTTAGTAATAGCAATATCAGTTTTTAGAATTTCGCAAAGGCGATTGACCTCGCCGCTGCGGCTCGACGAAATTTCTCTGAATCGAAGAAATATGCATGCGTTTTCGAAAGCATGCAGGCAAAGCAATCTCTCCAGTGCGCGTAACTAGTCGAAAAAGCCAAATTTTGTGGAGCCACAGCGCCAAGGGTAATCACGTATTCAAAATTCTAAAAACTGATGACTACTACTGCCTACCAGTTACAAATCTCTTGTTTTGGTAAACTGCGCTGTGCTGCATAAAACACTAAAATCAGTGGAAAAGGTGCGGCATATGCACCGTGTGATGCATGTACTGTGCAGTAAAAATGCATAGCAATGCCTCAAAATACAAAATATTGCGAAAAAGCATCGAATGAAGCACACCGGGTGGCTCTCCGGCTTAGGTTAGTGCTGTAAGCGTTGTAGATTAACCATGGTGCAATATTAAAATAAGCTCACTTTCCGAGCATTAAATGTTTGTACTGCTGCCGAGGAAACATCGACATAGCCGCAAAAAGCCTAATATTGAACTAAGCACAGATACTGCTTGCAGTTTTTCTTTAAAGACATTGTTAGCCACACAGCAGGAGAACGTCCTGATAGAAAGCAATAGAGAGAAACGCTTACCACCGAACTAGACGACAGGAAGAGGCAGTCGAGGAAACCGTCCACGATGTTGCAAGCAAACTGTTCGTTCACTTCACGGCGCCTTAGCTCTGTGACTGAGTCCGCGAAGGATTCCTCCCAGGCGTAGAACTTCACTAGACGCACCGAAGACAAAATATCTGCGATCTTCTTGAGACGAGCATCGTGCCATTTCAGCATACGCATCTGTGGGAACGAGCAACCAACATTATTTTGCTTCCCTTTGTTAACGTGTACCTATGCTGGCGGAGAATGCGAACGTCGGGATGATCAGCACCAAACACGGTGCTGCTGACAGCCTTGAGCAATATGGTAACATTCATATACTTCATATAACTTTCTTTTAATTTCCTAATTAGAGGTAACAGTTATCAAACATGACTAAACATGGAACAACGAAGCACATCTCCAGGGTATGAAAAACTCCATTTAAAGTTCAGGTTGAAGCACAAAAGCGTTGAGCAAAAAAAAAAGAGTTGCTACACTTGACTACTTGGAAAAGTGCGCTGGAAAAGAGGTAACACTATAGAATTTGAGGGCTAGTGGCAAGGTCTTGGGTTCGCGGTCAAATAATTGCTTACTGTGCTCAAATATTACACCGGTATTCACGTAGAGCTAGCCAGCAAACTTGGCTAGTGCTACGGATTGCTTGCTGGTTTCCTTAAACTCTATTAAGACCAGCGGCAAAACAGAGCAAACTACGTTTAACTGCACAGTTCTGCCTAACAATTTCTTGTGCTGAGTCTCCTTTTGGTTCGAGTTTCTATCAATGCTAAGAAATTTTAGTTTCCTTACGAGTTCTCAGTATCGACATGCGAGTGAATTATGTCACGGCAAGAAGGACACCCCCTGTGAGACCACCAAGGTTGTAGTTCAACCGTTTCACCACTGGGTACAACAAACGAATATGGATAGACAGAAAGGCACTAAAGAGCCATGTGTACGGTCTCATGAAAGAGGTAACACCCGGCTTCGACACCTTGTTACACTCCTAATGGCAAAGCTTTTGTTCCGTGTTCCGTGTTGCACTGGGAAAAGTTGTTTTTGTTGTTGCGACTGAAGGAAGAATGAAAAGGAAAGTGCATGGGCCTGCCCATTGGCTCGAGCCGAGCTACAACCGCTACCACGTGCAGACAGAGGAGGGTTGATAGATGTGAGTGGAAAGGTTGAATGAACAGACGTGCGTCGCAACAACAGCGTCCGTCGAAGCGACGGCGCTGGTTGAAGATCGGGATCTAAAAAAGAAAGCAGCGCTCGTCTGTGTGTCCGTTCTATATTGTCTTTAGCGCGCTTTAAGCGCAAAATGAATACGTACCAATACGTACCAACCAGCCCAAATTTCAGCTTTAATGAGCAGACCGGAAAGTGAACAAATTAAAATTTTTATCCAGCTACATACCTATTCCTACTGATGCTCCGCATACTTTCTCTCCTAAATATGCATTAGAAACCTTTGTCAAACGTAAGAAAAAGAAGGGAAAGGGAAATAGGTTGCTCTTCTTACCCAGAACGTCCTCTGCACCTTGACTGCGGGAATCAGTAGAAGGAAGGTGAACAGCTGCCAGCACACACAGCATAGTACGGGTAGTGTGCCCACCCGTCGCCAGAGGGCGTAGAGCACCATCGGCGTACACAGAAGACCGACGGCCACTTTGGGCACCCCGGCCACGGCGATGGAGAGACGAGAGCACTCGACGGCCAAGAGAGAGGCAACGTGGCTCGCCGGATACCTTGAGACCACGCACGGACTCATGCGCGTCACCTGCAGGAAACATACAGAGTTTCATGCAGTTACGCGGAGCACTTAAATCAATCTAATTCGAAACCAACGCTTTCGGACGTCGTACTCGGTTTAACGGCACTAGAGCTGTCAATATTTTAGGTGTCTGTTTTTTACCTTGAAAGAGGCCATCAGGAGTAATGACCATGACAATAAGATCAAAGCACCAGGTTGGTAGTAGTGGGTGCGGTGGTGATGTGTATGTACAGGCGGGCTTAGCCTTAGAGTGTCCTGTCGGCAATTGCTCTACTTGAGTCACTGACTTAAATGATGACGCCTCTGTCATGGCCTCAAAACGCAGCGTCAATAGCTAAACACAAGCGATTCTGTACCGTCACGGTCGACCAGCTAACCTTGCCTGCCACATTTCTGATGGCATCGGCATCCCCGGCTAAGCACTGATGGCTTTTTTGAGCAACCACTTGGTTCAGTGACGCCGTAACAATTGTTGGAAGTGCACCTTGACGTCACATGATTCAGGTAAAACTGCACAGTTGTTCATCAGACATCATTCAAAAACATATTAAATTATGTCGCACCCAACGCATGATGCTGAAACTTGCTAGACGGCATCTCCTAAAACTTATGAAACAAATCATAATGTCTGCAATGATTTTGAAGTTTTGAGTCTGTGTCGGTTTAACCTGTAGATCACGAAAATTAAAATTCCCAACACAGTGACTTATTTGAGCTTTGTTCATACCCCCTCTTACTGACTAAAACTTGCTGCTCATGAATCTCAAGCCAACTTAGACTCAATACTGCATAACCCACATAGGAGTTGAGTTGAAGTGAGCTGGTGACGGGCGAGACATACGCATTGCAAGAGCACATCAAGATAGAGAAGCTATCCCTCGGCAACTTCTTAACGGCAATTTAAGGTACCACGACGCAAATATTATGTTGCAGGCATGACTGACAGGATAATAACGTCTCTCAGAAAGGTTTCCAATGTCATGAAAGCAAACTATGTGCTTATCGCTATGTTCATATGATTTTTGCGCACCTTGGAGAAGATTGCGCCTTGACAAAGCGACTTCGTCCGGGCGGTAAGCAGATGCGAGCGCTCCGCCTCGATGCAACCCAGCAAGAACTCTGCGGCACAGCTCGCCACAAATAAGGCAGTCAGCGGGAGGAGCTCCGAAGATGTCTCTGAGTTGAGTAGCTGCCTGGCACAAATGAATCAAGAGTTTAAGCAGCGATGCGCACTCGGACCCTTACATTTATTTGCGAAAATTGGTTTCTGAATTCAATGAAGGGCTTTTAAAATCAATGCTCTTGCAGAAAGTACTGCAGCGGCACACATTAAAGATAAGATACAATTTCCATCAACGATAGGTGCAGACGAGGCTAACGGCTGCAACCGCAGCTTGACTGGTCCTCGCCCGCCTACTTTAAACGGCAGGTGGCATTTGACAGCAAACTTATGCAGGAAAAACATGAGAAATACAAACTGGTTGACATGGTAAGCGCGCATTGCCGACAGGGAAGATACACTGAAACAAAACCTCATTCTCTCTAGTTCAATTTAAGGAATGAAAATTCACAGTCATAAAAAAGGATAAAGGACTATGCAATTCTCGCGTATTTGAAGTTGCAAACCAGTTGCTTTCGAACACAATGTCCGAATGAAGAGAACATCATAAGTCAGACGACAGTGACATATCAGTTCATGAACTATAAAACTCTAATTCTGGTTATGTACGGTTGCATTTTATTGAAGAAAAATGTTCTTCAGCTGCCCAGTATTAGGCTATAAAATGTCGCCATTATTAGACAACTGGCAATTTAAGACAGAAGGAGGAGAAGGAATACATTGTTTTAAGGTTTTCTCGGTGTAATTTGTTCTCCAGGAATAAGCTTTCCTAAATGTCAGTTTTCATGCAACATTAACGGGGAATTTTTCTAAAATTTTCAGGATATTGCTCTTTAGTCTCCTCTCTCTGTATAAAGCGAGAATAAGGTTTTAATCATACATTTCTTCCAAATGTAATAGACCGAGATTTCGAAATAGTGGCTACGTCATTGGAATAGTATGCAGAAATTGCAATATTCTAACTTTCTGCATAGTCTACTCAGTTTCCGCGTACCGGTCACTGTGGTGGCACTCGACACGAGTATGCAATAATTTAAATAAAGCATATTCGCTCTAATTAAGCCAGCACCTAAACCGTTATCATGAATAGCTTCACGCTTCAAAATAACTTCGCGCAAGAGAGGATTTATGCAAGCTGAATAACTCTGTTCCAGAAATAAACCTTATGCTCACCATTTGAATGGTGCGCTTAGGATTTATGAGGGTGACCATAAGGGTTATAAGGGTGGTGAAGCATGCTGAAGAGTTATGAGTTATGAAAATAACAAAGGTATTACTTAACAGCCTAAGGTGACACCAAGGGTTATTACACAGGGTGAGATGTTGGATTTGGTGAAGTGCCATATCTTTTTTTTTTTCAAACGATGTTCGCGTAGGCTTAGGGTGGTGATGACAATGATAACAATGTGGAGGGAACGCAGACCTAACGAGCGCAAATTAATTAACAAACTCTGGTTAATCATAAACTAGTTAAGTAAGGTTGCCGGAAGGAGTTGAGGTGGGAAATGTATGGCGAGAAACAGGTAACCCATATTTCCTAGGCGTAATAAAGAGGATGCAAAAGGAAGTAATACGTAACAGAGGATGGCGGAGGGATGGGTGCGGAGATGCAATAAGTGGCTTCGCTACCATAAAGTAGTCTCAGATGGGGCCAAGAAGGGCTAATTATATATCGCTGAGGGCACCTTTCTGACTCACTATAACCTTCCTAACTTTGCCATGGCTGAATAACTTTCTAGTCGCCATGAGAAAGAAGCCAACAGCCACAGAAACCAACGGACACAGGGGATTTCTGTTTTTTTTTTGTGGTGTTGATCAATTTAGAATAATACTGAATATGTTACCGCCAGAAAGTCACCTTTCTTAGCAATTATTCTTTCTTTTTCTCTGATGTTACACCAAGTGCGCCGCAAGGCAGCGTCCTAACTCTCTTACTATAGTTAATTTTCCTTAACGACCTGCGGAATAACATTGCCTGCCGCACTGGATGGCGTGCTGACGATTCGATCATTTTTTTAATAAAAAGTGTTTTGAAGATCACATTTCATTCCAGAGTTAATTTTATCTGACTAATTTGTAACATGATCCTCTAACATCTACAGCAAGACGCAGCTTTTATGGGAAAACCACCTGAATAATACCCGCTTACCGCAGTAATATGTAGGTTTTGACTCCAAATGCACAATCACAGGGTTCAGGCGTCCATTTCACATAAAATCTTTCTCGGATTGATCATGTGACTACCGTTTTTGCTAAATCATTCAGGACATTAGGGAACTAATTTTAAACAGAACAGCTGTAAACATCTGCTAATCGATGCCACGCTGTACTGCAGACCCGCCCAATTCAAATAAGCCATCGAGAAAGCAATTCATTGCGTTTGATATCCCAAGTCTCCATTAATGACCCCAACCAGACTGTATTTTATGCGTCCGTTCAATAATATCCGCCACATATAAAAAACTAAACATTGAGCAGCATTCGTTGATTTTTATTGCACCTCCAGACGGATCACTTCATATTGTTCTGTTCTTGTTTCAGAGCGCTGAAACCGAACAGAGTTCCCCGTCCTCTGCAGCTGAATCCTAGAAATCTCTTATCAGACTGAGTGGCTCTGCGCAAAGATTTGGCAGTTAATGTCTCATATGCGTATGCATTCATATGCACATGTAGATTTTAACTTGGTCAAGCTCTCTTGATGTCAGTGATCAATATCAAGCGTTTAATGAAAAAGTGACCATGTGTGTTTTACAATCTTCTAAAGCCCCAAATAAAAATCGCTGTGGCTTAGCTTGGTTAAGCCCGGTAATTGCGAAAGCAATATCCGTACCTACGCCATGCTTCAGCTGGTAGTGTAGCTGGTGGTGGTGCTTGTGGTCAGACTTGTGGCGATGCATCTGTTATACAATACAATCCAATCCAATGTAATCTAATGTAATCTAATCTAATCTATTCTAATCCAATCCAGTCCAGTCCAGTACAATCCAGTCCAGTCAGGCCGCCGTTCATGTGCACCGCCGTCGCACACGGACGGCGCGAGATCGCGAAGCAATGTTAAGCCGCTGGTGGTTGGCAAAGCTACTGCTTTCTAGCGACGTGAGTCGAGCCTAATCTCTTCAGCGTAACGCCACAATCGTGCTCCTAGCGGAGAGCGCAGCAGTTAGGCGCCGGTGGTGGCACCGCCGCGGCTTGCGCGGCGCGAGTCGGTCGCCCTTCTCTTCGGCGTGATGTCACACATGACGTCACACAGGGGTCAACTAAAGTTCAATGGTGGCACCGCCGCGCCACGGCAAAGGCTGAAAGTGCAAGTAGTAAAGCTTTCGCTTTAAAAATACTATAGTACTCCTATGTGTCCGTGGGTGACACAAGCATTATAGATCCTTGGTAAGAAAAAATATCATTGGCATACAAAATACAAACAAAAACAAGGTAATTGATATTATGGAAAAATTTTGGAGAGATCTAAACAGAGTTGCTGCGACCAGAAGATCCCCTAAAGAAGAGTGCTACCTACAATTTATATTGAAAAATTATGAGAGTACGAATTTTCCGCGGGGAATACTTAACTTGGCTATCAAGCCATTTTATTACTCCTCACATCAATGTTTTAGGAAGAACTTTTGAAAATCTAGTTTCCCACTTAAGATATATTTTCCCACTGTTGGCGCAGAAATAGGAAATTGCTGTCCTATCACGGAGTACCTCACACTTCCGCATCATATTTCAGTTTCTTTTTCCTACCATGGCATTACAGTAGATGAGATTGCCTCTACAGCCCACAGTTTCTCTTACAAATTATCATGGGATTTGATGGTACTGCCTCCATTCTTTTACTGCAATGTCTTGGTATTTTTTTGTGTCCCACTTGAAAAAATCTCTAAACTAGCATTCTATTCCCCCAGTTGTTAAGAATTACTGATGCTAACTAAAGTAGTGCCGACATATAAAACTGCGACCACAACCTTATCAAGAATTACCGCCCCATTTCCATCGAAGGTGTATAAACACCGTTCTCGAGAAACTAGTTGCTAAGATAATAAAGGCCCTTCTAGAACTTGAGGTCTAATTTCTCCTCATGAACACCGATTTAGACCGGAAAGATATAGCAGACCAGTTGTCGTATCCCTAAGAAAATCAATCAGTTCCATCCTAAATAATAATACAATTCTTCTAGGATTTTTTTTTACATTAAAAAAGCATTTTACACCTTTGCTCATGACATTTTACTCTCAAAACTAGTGCATTGTGGATTTTGAGGGAATAGGTTAGAGTTCTTTAGAGGTTTTCTCTGTAAAAGGAGCCAAATTATCAAGATTAGTGTATGGCTTAGGGTTTAGTCCTTGATCAGGTTTTGTTGTTCTATATATCAGTTTTTTCCCGGTTTTACTAATCGCTTTTCTGTTTTTATCCATGCTGATGTCACTGCTCTTTTATATACTCATGTGTCTACAACTGAACTAATCAGTATTGCTAATAGGCAATTAGGAAATTTGTATAATTGGTTCTCCCACAGACGTCTTGTTGTAAACGTTAGCAAGACAAAATACTTTATATTCAAGAGCCCTACGGTAACAATATCTACAAATTGGCCTGCTTGCAATGGTGGCGAAAACCAACTGAACACACTATTACCATCACTTGTCTCGGAGTAATTCCGCATGAGAACTTGCACTGGAAGCTCCACATTCAGGAACTTTGGTAGAAGTTAAGTGCAGCATGCTTTGCTCTCTATAAATGCCGTCACTAGTTGAGGAATCACAGATTTTGAATTAATTTTTTTCAATTTTTAAACGCCAATTGGACTGCACTGAATCCTGAGGCAACACCTATCACTCTTACATGGAGCCGCTCAAGGTTTGCCGAAAACGGCCAATCCTATTCATTACAAAGCATAACTGCAGTGCGCACACTGCTCCTCTTTTTAAGCAGATGGACATACTGTCATTTAGCTGATTACTTAAATACAGGACTCTCTTCACAGTATATTCATGCCTTAAAAACAATTATACGTCACACTCATCAGTATTCAAGCTGCCATCAAGTATCCTTCGGAGTGCTACGCATGAAAATTTTCTTCCGAAGACTGAAAACGCCTACTTAGAAAGAACTTTAGTTTATGTAGGCGCTAAGCTGTAAAATCACATTCCAGACGCACTAAAGGAAAGCAATACATTTCCTGTGTTGTTAAAAATATTCTAAGACCGGAGTGATATGAGTGGCCTTTCTTTTCTGTGTTGGCACTGTTTCATTCCTAATGAATAGTTTTTTAATGTTTTTCTTGATTATTCTGTTTAGTGTATACCTTCACTTTCTACATAAGAGTTTGAGTACAAAAATATATATTTTAATTGTCTATTTTAATCCAAAAGGCTTATGCTCTGTGCGTATGCAAACAATTTCTCTTACATCTACGATTTACTCTCAATAGAACTTAACTGCATGAATTCCAACTAGTTTTTAGCTAGGAATCCAAATCTTGTTGCAGTCATTCCCCTGTAATAGATCTTTGAAAATAAAACTAACCATAGCACCTTCTACCAAACAAATCAGATTAAAAAAGTTGGCCGGTGCTTACTCTAGGATCGGTATCCTGACGAGAAGACTTGCGTAGTAGACCTGATTGACCATTGTAGTCCACAGGATGTCCCGCCAGACAACTCGTAGAACCCAAAACACGAACGTAATTGGTTTCACATACCCGGAATATCTGAAAAAGAATGTAATGCATATGCTTCCGCCCTTATAAAGCATTCCCTTCTTTTGTAATATGCAAAAGACAGCAAGCTGCCGCAATGGCTCAGTGGTTACGATGCTCGGCTGCTGACTCGAATGGCGCGGGTGCAATCCCTGCCCCAGTGGGCGCAATTCATTGAAGGCCCATAAACTGTGCGCTGTAAGAGTATGTTAAAGAACCCCATGTGGACAAAATTTCTGGAGCCCTCCACTGCGGCGTCCTCATAGACTGAGTTCCTTTGGGGCGTTAAGCCCCCATAAACCAAAACAAAAAAACAGCAAGGTAAATTTGTGGCTTTCAGCCGCATAACACACAGCAACCTTACGGTTAGGCTATGTGTGGTTGCTTCAACAATACCAGAGAGGAGTTCAACGTGATCACAAGGATGGGAAAATTCGCCTAATTAGTGACTTAATTATTCTTTTCTGACTGCAAAGTATTACCAAAAGCTGCGTGTATACAGTATCTTATTCAGTGTAGTCCTGATGCAGGTGCTCATAAAAGAACGTTACAAAAAGCCCTTCTTCAAGGGGCACACCGTTAAATGTAAGCTTGTCCAACAGGCCTCTTAAGAAAGTCTGACAAGCCGCTGTCTTAACCCTTCAAAAAACACATTTTTTTATACTCACAATAAAAAACTTAAAGTACAAATCCACCGTAGGTTTGTGCCTCTAGCCTCTTGCGTACATGCAACGTTGAGAGCATTACCTACCACCTGGACTGCATCCGAGATCTCTTGGCAACGCGACTAATGTGCCACGTCGTCACTGGAGGTACTGTGATTACTGCTGCGGCCACTACTGGGCAGGGGCTCCACCACAGCTGGTAATCACAGCGAGTGCCACCGGATCGCGTAAGCAGATGGTAACAAGAGCCACGCATCTTGAAACACCTGTGTGTGTGCGCAACCGCTCACCCAGCGCACCCCCACAAGACTTTTTCTTCTCGGCGACCTCCCTTTCGGCTGCTCACCTCCTTCCCGCTCCTCTCCCCTCTACTTTTCCTCCCATTCCTTCTTTTTTTCACTCCCCGTCGAAGTGAAGGAAGGAGGAGGAGAGGGCATGGGGTCGGAATGACGATGACTACCCGAAATTAAGGAAGCAGGACTAAGACCGCTACTGCTGGAAAAGAAGACGCACCTTTTAAAAACGACGCCGTCAAGAACTACTGACCACTGCCAGTAATGCGTTAGTTGTGAGAAAACCTCGAACCATTTCTTCTGAAGAATTCCTTCACGTGAGTGTTGTCACAAGCATAAAAATGGAATAAAAAAGTGCTAAACTTCGACTTGTGCTTAAACAGTATTTGAGTTCTCCTTTTCTCTTGACTCCAAAGTGCTCTCGTGGAACCCGATACGAACTTTCGAAAACATTCGAACATATGGTTTGTCGTGATATCCAGCAGCACGTGATTCGTCAACCAAGATTTGGTTTCCTCCTAAAGGGGTAAAAATACATACTTTCGTTGCAACTTGTCCAGGACGTTCATCTGGGTGCGAGCAAGCATTGCTTTGCGAAGTACTGGCATCTCATCACGAATCACTTTCGCATGATATGCGGCGTTCCAGATATGCCTGAAGATGAAAGAAAGACATTTCAGTAGTTCCAGCAGTGCCTGATTTCTTAAGGAGTGTGGTTGGTCATATCAGGAAATATTTTTTTTTGTTTTGCGCCTCATAGTAAGGAACTGTTCGCACCTCCACTAGGGACACTACGAACATGTCGCCAGTCATGGCGTTTCTACGGGTAGCGAGGTATTTCGTGCATTCAGCAGAGCCAGATCTAACGGCCTCTGGAAAGATGTAGACAAGTATGCTGAGTGGTCGCTACGGCACAGTGCAAGTGCGTGCAAGTGCGAAGCAATGCGTGTAGCGCACCGTAAGTTTTTATGGCTTCCAAAACGCGGTTGCCCTCAGTGCTGTGGCCCAAGAAATTTGCCTACATCACGGTAAGATACATGCTCTTTCGAGAAGATTGCCGGCAAAGTAACCTCTTCATTGCACGGAACTTGTCGAAAGAGGCGAAGTTTGTTGAACGTTTAGTGTGAAAGGCGTCTTTTTCAATGTTCTCTGGAAAATGTCCCACTCTGACACCGCATTCAAACAATCCTGGAACACGTACTCTACTCAATCAGGTTTTCTACACAGCAAATAGTCTGGCCCAAAAAGGCACCCGGCCAAAGTACGACGAACGGCATACGTTTTACGATGACTAGTGCAGTACATCAATAGTTGTCGTGAGCTGTTGTTTCTTATTTAGACTGCTGAGAATCAGTTTAACTTTCATTAAAGTTAATAATTAGCCGAATCTTCAACAATATTTCTGGCTGCCTACAAGAAAACAAAGGTGCGAAAAAGATGGGAGGTGATAACCCTCTTTATTAGATGGCAAAAAGCCACTTCTGGGAGCATTTTTCACCGCAACAAAATTTGCCATTCTTAATGCTTTCCATCCTTTTTACTGCATGCCAAAACAAAATTCGGCCTAACTATTTTCACGATGCCAATAAAATATCTTGCGAAAACGAGAAAAGAGCAGTGTTCTGTGCTTTTGCAGACAGAAGATAACTGGTAATTTCGATTTGATGAGCCGTGCGATGCCTTACCTCAAAATTGCTGTGCATACGAGCCTCCGGAAAACCGAATGTGTGTCTTCATTTCTGCTTCCTGCAACCTGTAGAAAACGGCATGTGCTGCACTGTACTTTCCACATACTCAGCACTAGACGTGCTGAACGCTTGTGGTGAAAGCTGGCATACGTTGTCTCATGCAAAGTTCAAAATCTCCATCCCTTTCAAAAACTGCGCTTTTCTTCTCTTGAATGCTGGCATTGATCCCGCAGTATAAGTAATTTCGCTGACTAAAGATCTCGTAGAAAACAGACAGCCCAAGTGCTGACTCACTGAATGCTTATTACAGAAATGGAAACAGTAGCACGGAAACTCACTCATTGCGGAAACCTGAACCCAAGAAAAAAAAGACGCGATCAAACGGTGTAGCGACATGGCGTTCGAGATATGGTGTAACGACACGGCGTACGGGGCAAGCTAGCACGCGCAACTATTCAATTAACAGTTTTTTATGCTTTCACATTAGATCGGGCTAGGTGAGCTTTCTGCTTGTACAGCATGCACGAGCACTGAAATCATGACCAGCAGCGCAATTACTTCGTTTCACTGAAAAATAGAATAAGGTACACCTTTTGGTGATATATCTCCTCCACCCAGGCGCCCATTTATACAATGGCCTGGTTTTGCCGATGCTAACATCGCTACCAGGAAGTGGTGCACTGCACAAGCTGCCCACATTGTAGGCAGCGTACACTGTTGCATAAGGTACACTGCCTCCTGAGCATAAGCTACAGTGTTCGAATTTGTAAGCAAGCTAGAATTGCTAGCGTATTAACGGGAGCCAACATTCTAGTGGCCATGCGCTCAGTTGGTGTTGGTGAGTGAGATGGCGTACCTGGTCTCTCTAGCTTTCTTTCCAGATTTACTATTATCGTAGACCTTACTAAAAATTCTTCAGCAGTGCTTTGCACCTTGAGAGCTGAAGTGTTGCAGTAAAAACAGCTTTTCGCTTTTCGGTGATTGGTTGTGCGCAGTGGGCGTCTTTTCCTGTTTTTCAGTTTTCCTGCTCGTAACCAACATCAAGCTGGAAGCCACAGCTTCAAGTGTGTGCTCTCTCCTATGTTCCCTGCTTATTTTTCGCAGTTCGCTCTAACTATTCATCCAAGTTACCAACTGGGCAGTGCTGTGACTGCCACTTTTTCAGCTAGCTCTACAGGTGCGTCCAGAGTCATTTCGCAGAAAAAGATCTTCCATGTTTTTCCTAGCTTTTACACATTATACTTTAACAGCTTCGGTCGCAGCCTTTCTAAAGGAACTTGAGTAGCCAGCCGTCATGCACATTGGTCTCACGTTGTTTGCAGACTTCTGGAGAAAATTGTTGAATGAAACTGGCATCTATTTATCACAAATTATTTCATTCTTCCCTCAATCGGTCACCGTATATCACAGCTGCCGCACGCATATCTCACCGCACCAGTCATCCCCTACAAGTTGCCCGGCCGCCATCGCATACTGCCACCTTTTCTGCTTCATTTTTCTTTCGAGCAGCAACGGACTGGAACGGCCTACCCCGTGACATCGTCAACATCGCTTCATCCTCTACTTTTCAAGAACATGTAACCGATCACTTTCAGTGCTAAATAATATTCGCTGTTTCGTTTGCTCATTTCATTAAAATCCCACCCCTTATGTAATACCTCCGATACAAGGGGGCCTTTAAGGTAAATAAACTGAACTGAACTGAACTGAACATAGGAACGAAAAATCTGGAACGTGCTGGTTCTCTGCCCAGTGTTATTTTCTTGTCAAGATTTATTGTTGCTACTGTTTTTTAGGAAAGCGGGACCTAGGTCATCAACGCGAGCACTGAGGTTGTGCTTCCATCTGCCTGCAAGAACCATGCATCATGAGGAACCACAGTTATATCGCTCGCTTTCACAGGAGTTTCTCACGTGCTTTCCTTTCAACACTAAATAACATCTCTCTTTCACGGTGCGCTGCGCCGCAAAGTTGAGTGATGGAAAGAAGTGAAAGAAGTGAGAAGTGAAAAGGGTCGAGAAACTCCACTACAATAGATTGAAAGATTTCTCTTGCTACAAATGTGATCAACACCGTTTTCTATGCAAGAACTAAGGCATCCGTGATTTTTATGACTAATAGAGGCAAGTCCGCATTTCGCATGAATCGAAATAGCTGCTAAAAATGTTCATATTCTTGAATACTTCACAAATTAATCTTTACGATGTCAGGTGTAGTGAAATTTTTAGCTTAGTTTCTCAATGTGTGCGCAACGAAAAAATGTAGCAGGGTTTTAACAAAGTTAAACCAGAGTAGACGTGCGAAAGCATATTTTTATCCTCGTTGGATCATGGTTTTTCTCTGCTGGTTAGTTGACATGTCTGGCGACAATATTAGTTCGCTGCTAGTGAAGGATGCTTTATTAAGACTCGGGAAGCTCCGGTGACGAAGATAACTGCACAAGTAATCGATGAAGCAGCGTGGCGAGAGGCAGGGTCACAAAGAGCAGTCAGCCGGCCGCATCAAGAGCTTCGTAGTCGTTGGCGTCGGCGCACGCTCTTTATTCCAGCAGCATATTAGTTGATGAAAACCACAATTTGCAAACGCTAAGCGCCAGAATGTGTATATTAGTTCCGTAGTAGTATTTGTTGGGCAAGACGACGCTGTGCAATGCACAGCGCAAGAATGTCTTGCAGTTTAACAGGTGGCGTGATCGGCTGCAGCAATAGCATAGTGCTCTCGTTCAGTGGCCAGCGAAGCGGGTCTGTATGCGCCACCGCGGGTTTTAATCACAGTCGCAGCAGTATTTATTTTATTTACTTGCTTATGGTTTGGTCAAGCTCATCCTCAACGTCGAGTTTCACACAAACTCGGTGAGCCGCTTTGATCTCATGAGGTTGTGCTGTCACACTGAAATAGACTCCAATTCCACTAACATTTCATTTCGAAAATTTTGCTTTCAAAAAAAAAGTTTTAGAAATTGAAGTGATTTTTTCGGTTTGGCTTGCAGAAAAGATTAGGACCTGACTCAGACATGGCGAGAAGTGCAGAAAACACAGGGAGAAATGAGCGCAAAAGACACCAGTGTATCAGTACCTTTTGCTGGGCTAGTTGGTGTCACATTGTGTTTTTTTAGGAAACAGGTGACGTGAGGTGACGGGAAAGAGAGGGGTGGCATGTGCTTCAGCACCACTTCTATCTCCCTACTAGGAAGTGAGCACAGATTGTTAAAAAATACGCGATTATGAGAAGTTATCATCCGTGTGCGTGTGCGTGCGTGTGTGTGTGTGTGTGTGTGTGTGTGTGTGTGTGTGTGTGTGTGTGTGTGTGTGTGTGTGTGTGTGTGTGTGTGTGTGTGTGTTTTGCCATGTCAGAAATGCGCATGCGTTCACCTTCTTCGGACTATATATATGCAACATGTGGCTTTCAATAAACTTAGTTGGAGTCAGCGCCCGTGCTTTCCGTCTTTCAGTGTGGTTTGTGTAGAATTTAGCGCTGTTTTTACTTTCTAAAGACACCAGTGTAGACAGCTTTTCCTTCGATGCCGCTGTCGAGTGGTTTAAAAGTGGGGCAGTTGCTATCTTCACTTCAGCGCAAAGATTTTACGCGCCTTTCTTTCTCAAGACAGCCGGAGAAAAAATTTCTCGCACAGCCTCCCAGATTTTTTCCTGCTCCCGGTGGTTCGCTCCGGTGCGTCATTCAGCATATCCTTTTAAAAGGTCCGCAGGTTACTGTGAGTGACGTCCGCATGCGAGAATAGTTCTAATGCGCTACCAATACTGGCCATGGTGACAGATTTTAGCTGATCTCTTTGCCACCCTTTTGCGTCATACAAACAGAAAAAATCCCAGAAAAAAGTTCAACGGTTCGGATTTCAAACCAGGAATTCCTCTTGGGAAGCCAGTACGGAACCTCAGCCTAGTGCCGTTTTACTTGATGGGCAGAGGGAAAATATCCTGTGCGGCAAGGCAGCAGCACTGGTGGTGGAAGATTCCATCACGTCATTTTAGGTGGCGTGAACGAACAGAAGGCTGATGAAGTGTACAAACTCTGCCGCCCTTGACGTCATGGAAACCTACGGCGCGCTCGCCTATAAAGCTTCCGCGCATCGGCCAGTCACATCAACCTTGCCCCAAGCATGGGCCAGGCAAAATGGGCAGTGCCTTGGCGTGTGTTAAAGAGTGACCTAAACACGCCACTTGAGCGAATAAAAGCAAGAAAAGAAGAAGAGTGCTATGATGTGAACAAGACGATGGTTGCACTGGTGGCGGCTGAGCAGGAGTTAAAGGTGAATAAAAGAAGATGTTTGCAATGGCCGGCAAAAGAGAGCTGCTTGCAAGGGTTTGAAAAATAGTCAAGCAGTCGCTGTCTGGTCAGCTGCTGGCTAGCGCATTCAAACCTTTCTGTTGCAGAGCGTGACCTGTCATTTTTTGCCACACACTTCTGGGCTCGTGCTGGTGCTTTTAAACCGCAGCAAAAACATTTGATTGGATTCGATACCGATGAAGGTATTCATAAAGCCGAAGTGGATTGAATTTTCTCTTAGTCGCCTGAGCTGGTCTTTCGCAGAGGCACGAGCGCATGAGGTGTCATTTCTTTTTTTTATATTTGCTAATCAACCGATAGGTCACCGCTTTCACTCCGTTGCAACCGCTAGAGCGGCAGTATGAATATAGAACCATGATATAGCAGCAAAATTTCGACGGGTGCCATTATTACCAAAACTTGACACTGACATCGCCGCGCTAATTATGGTTAAGAAGGCTGTGCAAGATCCGAATAACTTACTTGTTTTCCATGACGCGCTATTACAGGCGTCTCCTGAAGCCCCGAGTAAAGAAAGCTTCCGGTCACTGTGATCACTAGGAAAGCGTTCCACGCCATCAAAAACCTCTTGCTTTGGAAGAACTCTACGTCATCCTGAAACACAGCAGGAGGCAGTTCCCTATTATTCTATCACTCCAATTTATTAACGAAAGAAGCAAGATGTAAATAGCGCTCACAACACCATCAGTGTATTCCAAAGTGACCTTTTAAATTCTTGAAGGGCTAAAGAATAACGTAGCAGAATGTGAGAACAGGAACAAAGAAACTTAAAGTCAAGAAGATAGGAATCCGGTTTCTTATCTTAACATCGCATGATTAACTGTTCGCGCTTCTGCTTATAGCTCCTTGTAAATAATTCCGGATTTATACCATGCGCAATAAATTACAGTTTTCTTCATTTCTGGTTAAAATCTGGTCTCACCTTCTTTTTACGCGCCGAAAGTGGTCATAAAATCTGTTTAAACAAATAACCCCTGTAGGCAATGGAGATTTTTTCAATGCAAAAAGATGAAGACACCGCACTAAATGTACAGGATATCCTACGTTTCTTGCAAAAAAAAGAATATCAGTTACTTAATAATATTAAGCGTTTTTGAAAGTTCTCATTTATGACTTTGCTTAATTTGCTGCCGAGTTCAGTAAGTAAGTTTTGGAAGCGAGCGGCCCATCTCGAGTGCGCATCACTGTGTCTAGTGTTATCCAGGCTGACGGCGTCTTGTTGGTTTTAAGGCGATTTCTCTGATGCTGACTGAGTGTTTTTGCAGGGCCCAGAATAAGGAAGGCAGGTGCTGCGTGAACCCAGATGTGCAGCACAGGAGCAATAGTGTGTGTGGTGAAATAATTTTCACAATTAAAAAAAACTAATTTTTTAAAAGCTTTTAATGTATCCTGCCATGTCCATATTGTTCTAAAATAATGAGGACGCAGTGAAATGAGCGCTTTAATAAATTATGTTTTGCTTCAAAAAATTTGTCTACTAAAACCCGAATTACAAAACTATTTGTCGAACATCTTGATTTCTGTCTGAATCAGGCTTGTAAAAAATTTCGCACGATTTTTACCCCTTCAATTCCCGAAAAAACAAACCTCGGAAACAAAGCACCCTAATCGGTGCAGCAGTTCCTTCATGCAGTTATCTTGTCTCAACAGTACTCTGGATATCACTATGTAAATTAGCTCCATCCAGCGGTCCTTAGCCTCTAGTTTCACCTACTGAAAGTAAGAAAACTGAACACACTACACCTGCGCATTGAAACCGAAGCTTGAGGCCATCCGCGCCCTTCACTTTCCTATCTGGTTTTGTTTGGTTTATGGGTGTTGAACGTCCCAAAGCGACTCAGGCTATGAGAAACGCCGTAGTGAAGGGCTGCGGAAATTTCGACCACTTTGGGTTCTTTAACATGCACTCACATCGCACAGTACACGGGCCTCTGGAAATTCGCCTCCATAGAAATTCAACCGCCGCGGCCGGGATTGAACCCGCGTCTTTCGGGTCAGCAGCCGAGCACCGTAACCATTGAGCCACCGCGGCGGCTAATTCATCGTATCTGGCTGAAATGCGACAGAAAATGCCTCAGCAGGGCTCCTTGTTATCAGTTCTTTACAAAATCTACCGGAACATAACATATCGGAACATAACTGCACTTTATTCTGGGTAACTAACCGCGCGATACTTAGTTCACAAACCTCTATATCCCTAGGCTAGGTCCACTAAGACTGCTAAAATAGACATCTTCCACTGGAAAGCGTACATCTACTTTACATCACAAGGTATTGACAAGTCACAAAGGAGTGTATGGCATGGATCTCCACTGCACATAAACAACAGACGGTGCATCTACTACGAACTATGAAGGGAAGGAGGTTCAGAATCCCTCCCAATCTCTTGTTTGTAAGATGCAGGAAACTTAATCTCGGATGTTTGGGAATGCATTTCAATGAGCGTACGATAGAAAGCCAGTCGGCACAGCCTGACTTAAAACACTAAAACTGCGCAGAAGACGAGACAAGAAGGTGAAGGAGAGAAGGCATGAAGACACTTTCAGCCTGAGTTCGCAGAAACAACGCCACCTTTTTAACATTAACAACAATGCGCAAGCGCCGCAAACACTGGTAACTGATAAATGCGGCACAAAAGTCACCTTGTCAAGCCGAGAAACTTCAGCTACTTTATTAAACGAATCGAATCGCCGCTAACGTACTTCTTACGGCCATATCTCGTTGTATTTGCCGCTGCGAGAATTTTTCGCGTCTTTTGGACTTTTGCATAGCCAGCCCCCTTAGTATCGCTGAAAAATGGTTGTGCACTTGATGTTGCGCGATTTACTTTCTTGTAAATGATTCTAAGCATCCAATTCCAACTTCTTATGATCATGTAGACGTTGATTAAAGGAGCATCCTGTTTAGTCTGCGTGAACCATTGGGCAACAATTCGAAAGTTCGTAATCTCCCGTAAATGCCTTGAACTCTACTTCAAAGAAATTGGTTCTGCCGCAAGAACGATTCCTGTCACTCGAAGCTGGAAAACAGTGGGATTACGTCACCTCGAAGGTCATCCCTTGTTAAGTCATGGTACAGTTCAGCTGCTAAAGTAGATCATCTCTGGACGGCTGGTTTGCCGTCTGTATCCTCCTTCGAACTCTAGTAGTCGCTGGTCTGGTCTTTCCACCCCAAATATGTGGCCTCTCGAGATGACATTCGTGA
Organism: Amblyomma mixtum; assembly: GCF_055824585.1. Classification (NCBI taxonomy): domain Eukaryota; kingdom Metazoa; phylum Arthropoda; class Arachnida; order Ixodida; family Ixodidae; genus Amblyomma; species Amblyomma mixtum. The sequence goes on along the minus strand of NC_143019.1, from coordinate 88,517,695 downwards.
ACAGCGCGAGTTCGAGGCCACAGTGTCCCGCTTAACCTGATGAAGATGGCAGGGAAATGCAACGTGAAATTCAACGTGCTTTTGTTGTTGTTGCAAGTAGTTGAGTTTGTCTCATTTGTGCATATTAACTTACAAAGTAAAACGAAGAAAAGAAGAAAGCCAACCAGAAGGCTAATTTTGTATCATGCAAATTGGCGTAGTTTGTATTCGAGCCGCGCTAACTCACTTTTCTCTGCCGAACTTGAGGCTGAAAGAATTTTTCGCGCACTATGGTGCTTTGCATACCCGCCTTTGTTTCTTTATCTGAATAGCGTTTTCTATTCGCTGTTCCAGTATTTACAATATTTACAGTATTTACAATAGAAAAGTGAGTTAGCGCGGCTCGAACACATTTGTGGGGTAAGTAGTTCAAATTTCTCGGTTCCACTAGATGATTTCCGAAGCGCGCTTCGCCTTCTTGAGTGTTTGTTATGCATACGTGCTGTTAGTGATGATAAGAATGTAGGGTCGTTTCACCGAGCTCGATTTGAAAGTCCACGATCGTATTTTCTCTCTCAGTATCTTCTCTTCTGCACAGTTTGTGTGTTTGAGAATTTATGAAAAATATCTTTCGTTTTTTTCTTATTCGCTGCACCCATTTTCAGGCTGACAATGCTTCCCGTCGGTATATAGGCGAAAGTAAGGTATCAAATCTTACTTGCACGTCATACAAGCTTTTTATGCGCTTCTAAAGGTAACACGCTCTGCTCCGACGAAGGCGGTTTTTATTTATACTCACAGTTTGGCCCGTGACAAGCAGAAGATCGGTGGTCACAGCCACAAGATGGAAGAAGTGTGATCCGCAGAGTAAAAAAGGAGCTCCCAACTGACGCCATCTCATGTGTAATGAAGTATGAATACCTGTGATCTGCAACGCGGCAGGGAGATTAGTGTAGAAGTAATTATTAGCCACGAAAATGGTGATGCATTCATAAGCACGAGCGCTAAACGTGGTTTTTTTTTTTTTAGAATAAAAGTGCCTACAGCCGGAATGGCCGCCGGGCAGGATCACTCGGACTTGTATGAAAATGGTCTTTCTCATGCAGTGGCCGTAGTATGACTCGTGATAACCATAATGAATCGAACGTGGAGAAATGTTGTCCACTTCATTCTGGGGCACTGAGAACTTTATTGCACGCTATATATCTTTTCCTTTACGGCAACATTTCGCAGACAACACCGTCATGAACAAAGGATAAGCCCATCATTTCAAGGGTAATAATGCTCCTCTAAAAAGGAGCAAAGGATCTCTTGTATATGAACGTCTCTTATAATTGGGATAAGAAGAATATTATCACCAGTTTTAAGCGTTTTATCTGGGTGATCGGTCCCTTGGTGTTTATGTAATGAAAGCACCATGTGAAAAACGTGTACCTTATTTTGACCCATTCAGCAATGACGACGAGGGTTAAGGCAGAAAGGAATATTAATGCTCCTTGAAGGAGGAGGGAAGGATTTCTCTTTCGTGGATACGTCTTTAACCTTTGGGTAAGAGAGATATAAGAAGTTTTAAGCTTATTTAAACAAGTCATCGGTCATTCGTTATCTATGGTAATGAAGAGCCCTGCCCGAAATGTGCACCCTATATTGATCCATTCAGTATCATGACGAGGGTTAGGGCAGAAAGCCCTTTCACGAGGTGTACTTAGCACAAATACAATTCTTATCAGTGTTGCTAATATGACGAAATGACTTTAGTGCTTTCATGAAGGATCATGCTTTTCTCTATAGCTTCGAACAATAGAAAAGGGGCCCTAGTCAACTGCAATTCTTCATTTTTCTGGAAGTAACAGTAATCAAAAGCAATCTAAACGGTACTGATAAGCGACCGCCGTGTGAGCGAGTGAACAGAACCGCGGACACATCAAGCCTGATTAAGTGGTGAGAGAAGCGTAAATGTGATTTGCCACAAAGGGGTGAACACGCGGTGAAACAAGAGAGCGAAGTAGCATGTAATTTCATCGACTGCCCTTCTGTTATTCATATGCCACTATGTGCATCTATGTGCATTCTTTCGTCAATAGTTCGCATCTTAACGTGGCACCGCAGACGCTGCTGTGATTAGTGTGTTTTTTAGGTACGGCCCCAGTCTTAGCGCTGTTACAAACGGGACATGTTTTTGCGTTTTCCAACTGCCCTTTCTTGGCCTGGCAGCACATGAGGCGTATACCGCTGAAACTTTAATCAAAAAACGGTTGCAAAGAAAGAGACAAAAAAAAAGGAGACTAGTTACTTCCAGACACATTCATGCAGATATACCACTGCCTAGCGATGGCAGGTGCTGCCACTGGTGCGGGTTGTTAATCACTCGGCGGCTGCGCCTCCCGAGTGATTAATCATCGATTAGGTGCCACCTGTCCCACTAAGCCCCATCCCTTGTGCTATACCCCCATTAATGGGGCCTTTGGGTAATGAAGTGGCGTGAAATGAAGTGGAAACAAGAGTTCGCCTTACACGAAATGAAGGTTTATTGGCCATTTTCAAGGCTGATAAAGTCACAGATGCAGCATCACACCCTTAATAATTCTCCATACCTCACAGACCATAGGCTGCATGACGTCACGGCAGGTGGAACATCCTCATTGGCCACCAGAGCCAGTAAAGAGAATTCTTCGTTCTTATTTGTCGATCATCCAGCACGCAATTCCAGCCTCCTCATGACTGAGCTCTCTAATATAACAGACGCGCAGCGCCGCTATCGACTCGTCTAAATCACCTAACACCAGTATCCATGCAACATACTCGTAGTCTTTGTGACCGCCGAAAGCGCACGACAACAGAGAAAGAAAAACGCGACACGCTAAAAGAATGAGGAAAAGGACAAGCATGTATTGCAAAAATGTTCGTGCAGCTTTAGCGCGGGCCTCAGTCCTTTCCAAACGTTTTTGCATGCGTGTTTGTACTATCTGACTGATCTTTTGAGGCGCTTGTACATACCTGTTCTCTGCTAACAGAGAACAAGTGTAAACTGCCGAGTCGAGTGATATGAATTGTAAACATTAAGAATGCGGTCACCGTGAGTGCGCCTGGTACAATATACGGACACCACTGAAAGCTTGTAAAAACTTACCAGAACAACAGAAAGCGCTGTCAGCTGAGTGAAATACCACAAGCTCAGAAGTCGCGCAGAAGCGTCCAGATATATCCGTTTCGCTAGGTTGTATCCTTGCCACACACAAAGTAAAGACGTTCCAAAGTTGCAAACCTGAAATACAGGTCAGAGGCTTTCATCTAAGACTTCTCGGGTGTTTTATTCATGTATCACATGCACTAATTTTCACATGGCCGCCAATAGTTATGTTTCAGTGGATATGAACGATGTCGGGTGTAACTTTTTCAGAATCTAATACCGCACGCCTACTAGGCGCCTCAAAAGGGTGCTGCACATTGCTATCATTCCCGTGCTTAAGAGAGCTGTCATAAGCTTATATCAGCGGCATTGCGGCGGATTCCTTTGGGTGCGTAGCTATAAGCCTGTATAAGCTGCGCACTTTAATAAGGCCCGTACTCGTGCAAAGGTCGCTCCCCGCAACTTGGCAGTCGATAATCTCGATAAAAAAGTCGGCAAACAACAGTAGCGTTGCTCGTGTATATAATGTTATTCTCACGACACACTTCGCAGGCGGTTTTTTCCGTGGTTCTCAAAGCAGACCCCCTATTGACTATTGTTGCATTCCCTAGTGATCAGGCATAAGGAGCACAAGCATAAAAATGTATTAACATGAATGAAACAATTATAAATATAATTAGCATGACATAGTACAGACGAAGCGGTCATTTCTACCGGGTTTCCAAGCTAACTTTATCAAATTTTTATAATACAGCGGTGCCCAATCGATAAACGCAAATTCAACCTTATTGTTGGCCACTCTATATTGTAAATTACGAATATTATAGTTTGTTTAAAATAAATTGGAAACTGAATTCCAGATCATTCGTTTCCGGCGAAGAATCGAGTGCACTGTGCATATTGTAGAGAGTCCAAGAGAAGTCTATTTCATTCGTGTTTATTTTGATATATGCTTTAGATTAGTTTTCATCGAGTGAAAAGAAAGCCCCGAAATTATGGACAGAAAACAACGTTACAATGAACTTGCTTGTCGCCACCGCAGTGTTTTCAGACGTGAAAAGCACTAGACTAGAGACGCATTTCAATTCGCTTGACGAACTGGTTCCCCAACGTCGTTAAGCGCGCTGCATAAAGTGTTATACTAACCCTGAAGCCGCTGCTCTTTCAATTTATATACACGACGGCTGTGCGTCCACTGTCGTTTCCTGTCTGCTACGACCGCCCTGGCCTTACAAGCAACTTATGGAAACGGCCCACAACCCGCGTACACACCAATTTACTGAATCTAGTGTTGTGGCAGATAGCGTCCCATCCGCGACTGAAAACTCTCGCCGGAGATATCTGAGGTTATCGACGCCAGTGCCAGTATAGACAGCGTGGCCTCGGCAATCGCTGTACCAGAAATACAAAGGGAAATACCAAACTACTGATACACTTCATCTTCTACCTAACCGTCGTAACATGTGGAGTTGTTGGCCATTGGGGACGCATAATGCATCCTTTGTCTGCTTTTTGCTCCTCTAGAAGCTAATTTCGCATCATCACGAATTCATCAAGCGCTATCCGGAGTTTGCAGCATGTTCTAAACTCCGACTTTTTGGCTCAGTACATTCAATATATACGTTGGAAATTCTCCGTCACTGTGCGCGTACCATGAACCCGCCAAAATGCACGCTCTACAGAAGCCTTTTTGGATGAAGAAGCCTTAACCCATCATCGTATCGTCCCTTCAATTGACACTAATCTCTCCACAGATAACACTCAGCATAGAAAAAGAAAGCATTCTGCGTGCCACGCGGTCACTCCTCACAAGGCTCCCTTCCACCACTCCTGCCCCTTCTGTCCCACTCCTGTCTGCGAGGAGGACACTAAACACCTGCTCTAGACCTTCCGCGTCCTTTGCGCCCTCCTAAAGAAGCACCTGCACTGATGCTGCACACTATGCACCTGATGCGGACTGCCCCAAATCAGCCACGGATTGTAGGAGATTGCACGTTCAGGCCGCACAACCAGCCCTTGCTGGACTTCCTACAGGAATCCTGTGTGTATCTTTATGTAACTACTTTATGCCAAAAAGCATGCCCCAGCCGAAAAAAAAAGCAGAACAAACGTGAAGCACATGAACGTAGCTGCGGTCGATGGTGCTGCGAATGGGGCAGGAAAAAGCAACGAAGTGGCTGCTGGCGGCTAAATAGAAAGTAATACATTTCGTCTGACCGCTTTCACAGCGAAAAAAAAACAGGCTTGGTGGTGCGCGGTAACGGTATGCAGGGTGAAACACTACGCAGCGTTCCTAGTCATCGGTCGGATGTTTTTTTTTTTTATTCACATACCGTAAAGGCCCTTTACAGGCTTTACATAGGGGTGTTGATAAACCCATATTCAATGTAATACGTACATAACAAAGTGAAATTTGAAACCTGAAAATGTTAAAAGCATAAACAAACGCACTCCAGTAAAGAGTGAACATAGCTGGGTCAAAATAAGGCTTTAAAACACACACACACACATAGACCACAATGCAGGACACAAAATTCAATTCTAACAACAGTGCATTAATAATAACTAAGCATGGAGTAAGCACTTCAGTTTCCTAACAAATGCGTCGTCATTTTTTTCGGAAACGATTTCTGCATGCAGCTTATTCCAATAGCAAATGGCAAGGAACAATGGTGCATTGCGCATAAGTTTGGTGTGAGCGATCTTCAGTTGCACTTTAAAGCAGTGGTCTAATCGGGGAAAAATGCGATGTGCTGGTTTGATATGAGATTCTGTGAAGGGCGAAGGACTGTGATAAAGCCTATGAAAGTGACTTATCAGAGTTTCAAGTCTTCGCTTTTCAAGTGCGCTTAAATTTAGAGATGATTTAATATCGGTGATGCTGGAGTAGCGAGCGTATTTCCTTGTGATAAACCTAGCTGCCTTATATTGAACTGATTCCAGTTTCTCGGCAAGATATGCTTGGTACGGGTTCCAGATGATACCGGCATATTCTAGCTTCGATCTTACTAAAGTTGTGTATGCCAAGAGCTTGGTATCCTGATTTGCAAAGTACAAATGATGCCTTATGAAATCGAGTGTTTTGGATGCTTTAGTGGTTATGTAATCAATGTGTTTGTGCCATGTCAAGTCCGAAGAAATGTGGACACCTAGGTATTTGACTGCAGGAACTTTTTGGATGGCCACGTTACCAATAGAATAAAAGATGGGCTCAGTGACTCTAGCCGTCGTAAATGTTAGAAGATTTGATTTCGAAACATTTATTTCCATATGCCATTGTCTGCACCACTCAGCGATTCTGTCAAGATCCGATTGCAAAACATTAGTATCGAGAGGATCAGTAATCTTTCTTTAAAGGGACACTGAGGAGAAATTGAGGTTTGCTTGTATCGAATACCAGCTCCTGATTACAAAAACGTCACTCATACTGACAACAAAGCTCTTGTAACGTAGAAAAGAGCAAGAACCAAAATACAGGTATCGCCGCCACAGCCCAAACTCGCAAGTACAAGCGTGATGACGTCATAGGACAAAACAGTGTTGCTAGAACCAATGGTTCTAGTAACACTGGGACACGAGAAGCCACGAATCACTGAGGCGCAGCCAATGCATGCGCAAATCTCCTTGATGTCGCCAGATGGAGCCACGTACCCGGCAGCTACGCGCGCGACTGCAGCATCGGTACCAATCAGCGCCTGCTCACTGGCGGTAGGCGGGCTCCCGGTATTCCGCTAACGGTAACAAGGTACACAGTATGCTAAAGGTGTCTGTTTGCGAGAACTTCGTTGACGACTTCGAGAACGGGATCCATCGTAACGCTGGCAAAACGCCGGTGCAAACGTAAACGAAGCGCCGGTAGCGACGGCCGCAATAGACGATAGATGCCTTCAACGTGCGGCTGGCCGTAGCTTTCTTTTCGGCTGCTGCTAGGCTGCTCTGCTGGCCGTCAGAAATCACGGAGTCTGCGTTACGTCATGTGCACGTCATGTTTCACGTTACTTAGTCCTTTGTCGTCATAAGAGAATCCCAAGTTTGAATTAGTGCGGCGGGAAAACCTTTTTCAACTTCGAATCCAAATTTCTTAGAAATAATTGCAACTTTAGCTGTCGACCAAGTGGCAACAAAACCATGAAATGCGGAACTATCGGATTTTGCTATAAAAAATTAATATAGCTCTTCTCACTGTCCCTTTAAATAACACAGTCGTCGGCAAATAGCCTAACTGTGGAAGTGATGTTGCTGCTTATGTCATTGATGTAAATGAGGAAGAGTATCGGGCCAGGCACCGAACCTTGAAGCTCACCAGACTTTACATGGGTTAACGCGGGGCGAAATCCATTGGCAAACACAAACTGCTGTCGCTTAGTTAAAAAGTTAACAATCCAGTTCAAGACATTGCTGTTTATATTGAGATTTGAAAGTTTAAATATGAGACGAGCGTGAGAAACTTTGTCGAATGCTTTTGCAAAGTCGATGAATATGGCATCAGTTCTCATTAAATCGTGTACAGCGTCGTGCAGGTCAGCTACGAGTTCAAAGACCTGTGACTCGCAGGAACGGCCAC